>NW_004524582.1:21246525-21256816 GCF_000260255.1 Octodon degus
TTTTTTTGGCAAAACTGGAGATTGAACTCAGGCCCTTGTGCTTGCCAGGGAAGTACTTATTTTACTGAGCCATCTCCCCAGCCCCTTCAATTCATTTTCTGATGTCAAACTCCCTATCTGTTTCTGTTTCCCATTCATATATATATGCTTTCAGCCTCCCCAGCACTGGGGTTACAGGCATGCGCCACTACACCTGTCTCATTGGTTGGCTCAGTGCACCTTGCAGTGGGACTGGTGCAGCATGTGGTGCCGGGGATGGAACCCTGGTCCCTGCGCTTGCCTAAGCAGGTGCTTTGTGTGCTGAGCTATCTCCCAGGCCCCTATATCTATATTCAAGCATTCATGCTTTCCACAAATATTAGACCCATTTCTTGATGCTGGGTAATATAAAAAAGAAACAAAATTTAAGAATAGAATACCTCCTGGCATTCTCATTTTCCATGTCTAGTTGTTCGTGTATGGGGAACACATGATCATAGTTAATTTTATGTGTCATCTTAGCTGCTGTAGTACTAGGTATTTAGTGAAACATAAATTTGAATATTGCTGTGAAGGTATTTTGTAAATGTGGTTCCATCTATAATCTGACTGTAAATAAAGCAGGTTATTCTCAGTGAGATGGGTGGGTCTCCAACAATCAGGCAAAGGCCTTAGATCACACTCAGAGGTTTCCTAGAAAAGAGGGAATCCTTTCTCCAGGCTGCAGCAGTACATCCCGTGTGAGTGTCCAAGCTGCAGGCAATCAACAGGTCTCAGAATTGGTCCTGCAGTCATGTGATCCAATTGTTTAGTTAGCACACACACACACACACACACACACACACACACACACGCTATGGCTCCTGTCTCCCCTAGGACCCTGACTAGTACAGTGGCAGCCAACAAAGAGGCCCTGCCCCCTGGAGGCTGCTCCCAGCAATCCTGAACCATGAGGCTTCAGTTTCAGTGCCTAGCCCACTGGAAGGCAGCACCATTGGTCAAGAAGAATCTTTAAAATGTACCTGAAATGTTCTCATAACCCTGTAGGCCACAGACAACACTCCCTAGGTGTCCATCAGTGATCTCAGGCATTTCCCAGAAGATGTTTCCCTGTCCCACTGGAGTCACCCAGCTACCGTGCTGTGGAATTGAGAGATGCCACTAGAACTCACAGATGGAGGCCCTGAGGTGATGGCCCAAGGGCCAGAGCAAGTCACGCAAGGGGCAGGCACTGCAGACAAGCTTTCTATACATCCACTTCAGCTTAAGCATTGAATTTTCAGGATGTGACTGAAAATAATGATCAACATTGAAATTTTCAAAATTATATTACAATAAAAGACACAAGGTTGTGAACCATTCAAAAGCTCCTTCAAGCAGATTATCTACCACTTTTGCCGCTTTCTGAAGCAGTTCTGGAATTCCTCTTTCATGACTGTCTTTACGAGGTATGATACAAAGTACAATGAATATTGCTACCTAGGGCCACCCAACAGAAAGGCAAGGTCACGAAATGCTACAAAAGTCCTCGTCCACCTCATTCTCTGGGTCTGGCACCCTGCAACTTCTGGCCCATCTCCAAGGTTAGTGTGACCAAGAAGGACAAAAGGAGTGAATCGATTCAGACCTCAGGGCATCACAGCCCCAGCAGAACAACTAGAGACTGCAAAAAGGATCTCCAGAACTGCCCCCGAAAGCAGCGAGCAGGGTGCAATGTGTACAGAGCAAGAGAGGTATTCTGAGGAGGATTCATGGCAATGTGTCTTTACTGTGATTTTTTTTTTAAATTTAAATACAACTCGCTTTCAATCACATCATATACATAGACATACCTATCTGTACATATGTATGCACACACATATGCATGCAGTAAGGACAATCTATAGCATTTTAGCAAGTATATCACAATAAGTTTAAAAATATCTAGTAAAGTTCCTGCCTCGTGGGTTGGTGAGATCACAGGAAAATTGCATAAAGCACTTCCTATTTGTTAGGGCCTAAGTAAGTACTGGAGTAGATTTTCTTACTTCTCTTAATAACCCAATTAACTCGGTACTATTATTATCTTGACTTGAAGATAAGAAAACCAAACATTAACAGATTAAATAATTTACCCAAGGTCACCCAATTATTAAGAAGTTGGAATCTGAGCCCAAGCCAGTGCTTCAGTGCTATACATGAGGCTCCCATAAACCTAAAGTCTGTCTTTTATCTTCCTAATACCATACAGTTCATGTATGTCAACCGGAGTCCCCCAGAGAAAAAGAAACCAGCTCATACCAGGTCACTTTCAAGAGAAAATTCTATGTGACAAATTATTGATAAAGATGTTGGAGCTCAGCAAGCAATCAGAAAAAGATGACACGCTCACCTGGAAGCTTAGGATGTGATTTTATTTCAAAGTACGGTCTTTGTAGATGTAATTAAAGGATCTCAAAATGAAAATATTTTGAGTCTTTCCTAAATCCAGTGTTAGTGTCCTCTTAAGAAGACAGGACACAGGGACACAAGGTAGAACGTGGTGTGAAGATAGAGGGAAGCTGGAATGGTGGAGCCACAGACTAAAGAGCACCAAGGACTGCTGGAGACACTGGAAAGCAGGAAGGCGCAGGACAGATTCATCAACATTCAGAGGCAGCATAGCCCTGAGGACACCTTGACTGCAGACTTCAAGTCTCCAGATGTGGGAGAAAAAATCCTCACGTTACACTGGGATAAGCTTCCTGACCTGCCTCTCTTTCTCTCTCTCTCTCTCTCTCTCTCTCTCTCTCTCTCTCTCTCTCTCTCCCTCCCTCCCTCTGTCCCCCCTCTCTTTCTTCTCCCTCCATCAAACCAAACCTCACCTAAATCCACTTAGTGCACACAGCTGGAGAACCCTGTGCTGGGATCTGCCCATTGCAATACAGTAGAAGGCGGCATGGAACTAAGAGTCAAGAGGCAATGCCCTGTGCTAACGACAGCAGAGGAGTCATGTCCGTGTGATGGAAAAGACAGGAAAGGTACGCAGGAGCCTAGAGTGGCCGTTCCTGGGCCCAGGGGCTGAGCAAGAATCCTCAGCTTGGTTTGTCTCACAGGGCAACTGTAGCTCCGCAGAAAAGTCCAAGCTTGACATCTAGTGGGTCAGAGATACAGTAGGTGGCCCTGGTGGTCACATGTTGCCAGCCGCAAAGTGACATTAAAGAATAGATACTGAGATACACAGGCTGCACAAGGAGGAAGAATGATGGCCAGCTGTCAACCACCACCACTCTCTCATCCCTGAGCAGAGAGGGGCCTCCAGCCCCCAGGGCCCCGGGCTGAGATAACAGCGTTCAGAGTAATCAATTTGCAAAACAGTTGAGCAAAGGCAAAGGCTGTTTTAGTTGCATCTTCAGATAAAAGGGAGGATATTTTGAATTTGACAAACAATCTACTTTAATCCTATCAGGAAATAAACTGAAATAATAATCTAATGTTTTGGAATTGCATAGCTTCTAAGACAAAAATATTTCTTTCCCTTGCTTGTTTTCCTCTTGAAGGCAGAGTGGGTTCAGTCCCGTGAAAGCCTGTTATTCATTCTTATCTGCTCCTGGGTGGAGATGTTTCGCTTTGTGTGGGTGCTCTTTTGTTTTTCTTTTAAATTTTATATAATATCTTTTTCTATCATTTTGGTGTAAGATCTCTTTCTTTAATGTGTTTCTTAATTAGGAGAAACTTCTCTATCCTTAGATAAAAGTTGTTTTTAATCTCCTCTACCTTCTAATATCTTTGTAATTCAGATTTAGCCAGAAGAGTAAATCACTGGAGAAAAAAAAAAATAAAAGAACTGTGGTTTGTAAATTACAGTCTTCAGTTTTTATCCCTGAATTCTACACATGCGCTACTGCCAGACATTAGTTATCCAAATGCTGTGTGCGATTAGCCTGATTAGTGCTCCTAGCGACCCCTGCGTCTCAGGTAGACCACGTGCCCTGCTTCACAATGTAACTTACAGGTCTCCTTCACCTTGGTCTTCCAGTTCAGGGGGGCTGAGCTTCCCACTGGGCCGTTGATACAGAAAGCATTCTTTGGAGCACAATACCTGTCTTTTGAGCCCAAACCTTTTCAGAGGCATGGCAATAAAGGCTTACACGGGCTGTTTCAAATGACCAGGGAAAAGATAAGATATCTGCCATTAGAAATGAGGAAACTGGGATTCTAAGAGGCTAAAGGTCCTGGACCAGAACACACAGGTAGTCAAAATGGCACAGCTGGAGATTTGAACTCAGATGCACCTGTTTCCAGAGTTTCACCCTCATGTGTCACCTGCCCCTGTGTAGAGACCAGTGTCATGCAGGGCGCTGTGTAGACAGTGAAAGGCTTTGAACTGAGTATGTTAGAAGCAATTTAAACCACTCATGTTCACAGAGATAAACAACACAGCAGAGTTAATAGCATTGGGTCGGAGTCAGACAAAACCTACCGAACCTCTTCCATGCCCTTCAGAGAGCTATAATGCCTTGGATACATTAGAAGAATCACATTTCTTTATTATCAGCTCTAGATGACTGAATGGTGCTGGGTCTGAATTTGCTTACCTGCAAAAATGGGCTAGAGGTGGTGGGGGTTAATGACAGGATTAGTATGTGTAAGGTACACACTCCGGCCACAGGCAGAGACTAGGCACTTCACAGCTGTTATTAAGTCATGACTCAACAAATATTTGAGTGTACCATGTTAGTCAAAGAAAAGTAAAGCATGGCTTGCCACAGATAAGGACATGAATAAGTCCAAGAGAAAAGAAAATTCCGGATGCCCATAGAAACACTGGGATGATGGGTCAGTAACAGATATCACAGTGGCAAAGGGTCTCTTATAGATGAAGGTGATCCAAGAAGGGCAGGGCTGAGCTGGGCCTTGGCAGACTGTTGCAGTCACAGCGATGTGACTCGGGGTGAATTTTTTGGATCAGCCCTGAAGATCAGACTCCCACCAGTGCATAAGACAGGGTGTTTGCTAAGAATAGAAATCAACTGTCACTTGGCATCTTCTTTAATTCATCTGACTTTTTTGGCATAAAATGTTTTCAACAAAGGAAGCAGTGAATCAAAAGGTGCTCTGCCTCAGCTCCTCGTGGAGCTGTGGGGACGCAAGGCATTTGCAGATGGCCTCGTGGGTGCAGCGCTGGTTTAGATCAGGGAGCCACAAATTTCTATGAAGGGCAAGATAATCAATATGCGTGAATTTGTGAGCTTGTCTTAGTTACTTTACTTCTTGATAAAACAAAAGACCTCCCACCCACAACTTAAGGGAGGAAAGTTTTATTTAGCTCACAGTTGTAGGGGTTTCAGTCTATAATCAGCTGGTGGCAGGGCAGGTTGGGGAGCAGATAGGCATCACAGAGAAGAAGCAGTTCATGGTGGGCAGAAGGCAGCAAAGCAAGCAGACAAGGGGATCTTAGCAACTGTCGTCTGCCCCTTTTATCACCTATCTAGGCTTCCAGCACTGGGGTCATACCAAACCAATCAGTGGGCTGATTTAGTAATTGCAGGCTCTTAATCCCAGTGCCTTTAATCCTAACATTGTGCCATGAATCTGAGATACATCTTAGATTCAGCCACCTCTTACAAATCCCCTCCTGTCGCCACTCGAGGCTTTGGGGAGATATCTGAGCACAAACCATACAAGGCTCCATGCATTCTATCCAAGTATTTAACTTGATAGTAGCCCAATACCAACTCCAGGACAGCATCTTTTCTGTAGTCTGACAAATCCTTCTCTGGGGTTCTGTAATAAACAAGCATCGAATTACCCAGAATAGTTGTCAAATGAAAACAAAGGAGAAACAGTGAAGTAGACTACTCTACATTTGGTAGACCTTCTGTTAACAAGAAAAGGCAGGAATCCTGGGATTCCTGGGCCAAGATCTTCCTGCACAGTAAGGACTTCTGTGTGCATTTTAACCAAGCATTCTGCAGAGAGGAGGCAATCAGTCATTTATCCAATAGACAAATTGATCACTTCTAAGCCCACAGGACCATGGCTGATCTGTCTGCCACTAACAAATGGCTCTTTACTATTAATCTGGCCCAGCTATCTGTTATCCATCCATCCAGTCATCCATCTGTCCATTCATTTGGCATGTCTCCACATCTGTCTCAGTTACTCTTCTCTCGTTGCTGGGACAAATACCTGACACACAAAATGAAGGAAGGAAAGGTTTATTTAGCTCACTGTTGCTGGAGGTTAAAGTCCACACTTGGCTGGCTCCAAGGCAGAGTGGTACAGGGCGGAAAGCATCCAGTTCATGGTGGAGGAACAATAACAATGGCAACAGAGAGAGTCTGTCCCTCTGTTTTTCTTGTATTGCATTCAGGCTCTCTGCCCCAGGCTGGGAGAAATACACACACCCGTAATCCCTGCAGTACTAAAATCCATAATCCCAAAAGGACTAAGACCCATAATCCCAGTGGATCATGAGTTAATCTCAAACTCTAGAAGTCCCCGCCCCATGACTGCATGAGGCTTTGGGGGAACAACCAGACACAAACCATAGCATCAAAGTGTTACTGTGTGGTCAGAGTCACAGAAAGTGAAGTCTGAACAAAAGAGGGGGACAAACTTAGCCTCAAACTCTTCGCATCTGCAGATCAGTGTGCTTGCAGCTTTGCCAGGGCGAGCAAGGGCTTTCTTTGAGATACAGATGGGCCTTGGCAGGCGCTGCATGCTTATGGGCTTCATAGTCAAGGGTTTTGCTGGTCTAATCCCACCCCCTCCACAGCATCCTGCGATTCCTCCTGGTGCCCACCAGTCCCAGCTCAGGAGGAAACCAAACTGTTCCGCAACCATGCGTGAGGCAACCGCAGCTGTTGCAGATGCTGCCAGTGTGCTGGTGGTGGCCAAGGACCTGGTCCACTGGGAATTTTGTAAGGAGCTCAGCTTTGCAGATGATCGATGGATCGTGTGTTCATTCCATTCATGTGCACATGGGAACTGTGTGTGTGTGTGTGTGTGTGTGTGTGTGTGTGTGTGTCTGTGTCTGTGTGTCTGTGTGTCTGTGTGTCTGTCTGTGTATATGTGCATGCATGCATGTGTGCCCAGGGTTATGGGGAAAATTGTGTATACTGTAGCCTAGTTTTTGCTTGCTACAGATAGTGGAGTCTTAAACTGGAGTCAATGACTGGGACTGTAGAATTTTCATCAGCCTCTAAAAATTTTGTGCACAATTTGAAAGAGGCTGTATCACCTCTGCCTGATTCTCAGGAGGATCTGAGCCCTCCGCGAGAGAACAAACAGCTCAGGAAAGATTTGGTTGGTGGCCACAGGAGCCCACACCCTCCACTGTCTTTCTGGTTTCATCTGATGGCCCTGTCTCTGCCACCACCAAGATGCAATGGCTTGCTGCTGGAGAAGCCTGGCTCTTGGATGAGTCAGTTCTGCCACCTACAGCCCAGCCCAGCACAGCCAGGGATCCGCAAGGTGGAGAGAAACCCTCATCTGCATACATGAATAAGGAGAGGGCTGCTTCTCCAGCTAGGAACTCTCTGCTGCAAGAGAGATTGCTTTGGGGATTCCTGATTAGCATTCAGAGATGCAAGCTCCTTTGGGGTGGGTTACAATGATGGGAAGATATTTTTACATTAAAGGGGAAAGGATAGATTCTGAGGATTATCTCCTGAAAAAATTGTTGTGCAAAACCCAGAGAGGAAAGGCAGTGTGAAAAAGAAAAGGATAATTAGCAAACAGGTCCTCACAATAACTGTAGCCATCCCTGTTCACAGCCTGTTTAATGCTGGTAGTGCTTTCTACATCCAAGCAAGTCATCTTTGCCATTTAATTTGTCAGACAGTGAAAAAGTATTTGTTTCAAAGGATGTGATTTCCTGAGATGCTTGAGCTGCGAACCTGGGGTAGGTTTCTTAATGTCCTTAAGTCATTCATGAGGGGCTAGCATTGTCTTTGAGGGATGAGGTTGCGTTATTCTCATCTCTGTGACCCTAGCACCCAGGCCTAATGACTGACGCTTGTAAGAAAACTTAATAAAGTTGGTTGATTTAACAAAACACAGGACCGGTGATGTAGCTGTGCAGCACCCGCCAGGCAAGCGTGAAGTCCTGTGTTTGATTCACAGTACCAAAAATAAATAAACAAACAAATAAATAAATACAAGATACAAACATGGTGTGCATTTGCAATCTGTGCTGTGCTTGCTAAGATACAGTGATAATATCTACAGATTATGCATTAGGCAGATTATCTCAGATTTGAGAAACACACACCATAGGTATTGTTTTGCAAAGGATACAGAGGCCCAGCATCGTAGCCACTCAGGAACACACCATTGTGAAGAGCTACACTCCGTTTTAGACCTCTTATCTGATAAGCTCATGCTATGCGCATTCTTCCTATGAATTTCATATCCATTGTAAACTCATTTTGTAATGAATGAAAAATGAAGCAAAACGAAATAGCTCTAAAACCTTCAGAAGCTTTATTAAACAAAGTTTCCCAGTTCCTAGAATTTCTCTGAAGACATTTTATACTCTCCTCAATAATAGATACAAACATCTCCTGACCCTCCCTGAATCCAGCAGTGTTCTTCTCTGGGAGACTGTTGCTTTCTCAATCTACTGACAGAGAAGATTTGGAATTGGATTTAGACTTGGATGGTGAAATTTTTCATTCTGTTTGGTCTGATGGTCACAGAGACTGTCATTTGCACATAGTTTAGTTTCCAGCAAGGAATTCTTAATAGGGAAAAGCTATCATTCGCTGTGTTGAAGTACAGAGCTAATTGTACAATGGTTTTATTTCTCTCATAGATTTATACTTATTGACACATTAGATGTCCCAAAAGGACTCCAGAGTAAGTGGGGAAGTGTGTGAGAATGAAGACCAACTCACCTTATTTTCCTGGGTTACTTCGAGTGTGTTCCTTAGGACTGGCTGGCTTTGTCTCCATGAACCATGCTGTAATTGGGTACTCCAGATTTTGAAATCTTGATACCTTTCCTTCAGTAAAACTGCAAATAGAAGGAAACTAAGGAGGCCCTTTAGCCAGGTTGGTGGTTTATCACATTGAGGTCAACAACATGTAGAAAGGGCTGAAGAGTGGTTCTAGGCAAGACATGGCTGCCATGCTCAGAGTTGGCTGCGTGAGAACACAGGCGAGGTGGGAAGGAGGTGGAACGAGAGCTGGAGACCCTGGGTTTGTGTGTGTCTTGCCACTGCTGTCTCTTCTCAGGCTGGATCGGCAGGGCAGCGGCCCTGAAACTAGTAGTGCTCATCAGAATTACACGGGGCACTGGGTTTCTAAAGTGCGAAATTGGAGTGCCATGTCCAAATGCTATGAAATCTTGAGAGCTCGTTTGGAGGTTCTAGCAGGGAAGCGCAGCTACTTGTGTACCTCTGATGGAGGAATGGTCCTCCTCTATTGGGGGTGGTCGTCCCCTTTGACCAAGTGCACAGCTTTGGGAGGGATGCACCCGGAGCACTGAGGGAAGAAGGGGACACCTGTCTAGCCCGCCAGATCAGCCGAATCAACCCTGGTGACCAATGGGGTGACAGATGTCGCAGCCAGATCGCCCTCACATCCTAAACACAGTGAAATCTAAGGAGTGAGGCTTTGAAGTCCAAATTTTTGATAGTTTGCCCACTTGGTTCCAATAGAGGTTATTCCTCAGATCACACTTGGAGGAACATTGAACTAGAACAGTTCTTTGACTTTTAACCATCGCCCTCAAGTGCATTCATTTAATTGAGCCAATCATGGGAATACAAACATAAAAGCCATGGTATGTGTATTCCAGGAATTCACACTCTAGTAAAAAAAAAAAAAAAAAAAAAAAAAAAAGACTTGGAGCAGGTGATCACAGAGCCTGACCAGGGTGCATACAGCCAACAGGGTGGGGGTGGCAGAGGGGGAAGAGCAGGCACCAACTCAGCCTGCTTAGGAGGAGAAGACTGTCTTCAAGGATGTGCGTACATTGGCAACCAAGAGGGAGGGCAGGTGAAAAAGTGCTCTCCGCAAGGGGTCAAGGGTGACATAACGAAAGGAAACAAGGAGAGCAAGACAGCGAAACTCAAGACTGTGCATCTGCCTCACGTGACCAATGACGCTGTTCACACAGGCAGGGGCATCGCCAAGCTTTCTATCACTATAACTGCAACAACTACTATGTCACTCCAACCTGCTCCCGTTGTAGCCCAGAGGCAGGCTTCTCAGGACAGTGGTAGTTGGATAAGCTTGCAACTGAGAAGGAGTTCAGAAAAATATGACTTAATCCTCAATGGTTTTACCTGCTTGTTTCAGTCATTGAACTTTGTCATCAGATGTCGTGGGCTAAAGTAAAGGC
>NW_004524582.1:21256916-21257524 GCF_000260255.1 Octodon degus
TTCTCTCTCTTACTTCCTTCCATTTTTATTAATTTTATAAGCAACAACAACAACCACAACAAAAAAAGAAACAGGAGATGTCATGTCAGCACCAGCCCCACCCCTGGACAGCGATTATGACTAGGCATAGTGGAGCGAGACTGTAATCCCAGCTCTTGGGAGGCTGATAACAGCAGAATCACTATGAGTCTGAACTAGAAGTGAGATCCTGTAGACCCTGTACCCTGTAGACACTGTATAAATACATTAAAAATAAAACCCATGAGATTTGGTTTAACACTTAAAAAGTATTCAAAATAAATCTTATTTTTAATTTGCATTTTTTCTTTTAATGTATATAATTATACAGAACAGTGAGCCTCCTGTATACATATTCTTGCATGCATATGACTGACTTTGTTCACTTTTTCACCATTATTTTCCTTCCTCTTCTGCTCTCCCCTAATTCTCTTCCTATTCTGCAAAGTTCTTCCCTCTGCTTTTTTTTAAAGTATGCATTGATTTATTTTTTTCCATAGTTTTATTGAGAAACAAAGAGCAATGAGACAGTTTCAAATCAAATTGGTAGGACAGTTTCAATAATTAACACATTGCATACATTCTTCCTA
>NW_004524582.1:21259520-21262598 GCF_000260255.1 Octodon degus
CCCCCCCGGTCGGACGACTGTGGCACATGTAACTTGCATTATCGTCCCGCGGAAAGTACAAATGAGCTCATGAATAAGAATCAAATGCCATTCATCATCTGCCTTTAGAAAACTTGAGATCCAAGGGCACCTGTACTTGTCACTCTGTTCTCCAAAGTTTAAAAGATAGATTTCACTGCCAGATAATCTGCATAAGTGAGTATTGTAACTCACAGTGTGTGGTTATACAAACAAGAACAACAGCCAGAAGCCAGAGAAGAAATGGGAGCGTGCTGCGCTCCACAGAACGGAATCATTTGAATTTATAATAGAACTACATATATCTAACCTATAGTCTGTACAGAAAAAGCATATGCATTAGTGTATGTAAATGATATTCAGCTGTTATATCATTATTAACAATGCCAAATTAGATGGGTATAACCAAGTGTTGGTGACATTTCTTTTCCCCAAAAACTTACACACAGAACTCAAAACCAGAGAAAGAATGAAAAGTGCCCGTAAGCCATCTCATTGATTCCAGCTGTGAGCATCATTTATTGTAATGAATATCAGCCAGCTTCAGAGCACCCCTGTCTTTGGACTTCTTGCAGTTGTGTGTAATACTGGAGCCAATGCAGGAGCTGATGTCAAGACACAAAACCTACAATCTCAGTCCCCGAGACTGCCTCAAGACCTGCTTGTTTCAGAAGTGGCAGCGGATGGTGGCGCCGCCAGGTACACTCTCATTCTTCGCTCTCTCTCTCTCTCTCTCTCTCTCTCTCTCTCTCTCTCTCTCTCTCTCTCTGTGTGTGTGTGTGTTACGTTTGCAGAGGCAGCTTTTGGGGAGGAAGTGATATGGAACTGAATAATGAGATCATAAAAGTATCAGGAAAAACTATTTACCAAGGCTACTCTGAGCATGATTTTAGACAGAGACAAAATCCTCTAAAAGGCAAATATGTGCAGGAATCTTCACAGTCTCCTCGCCTGCCAGATTAGAATCTGAAACCAGAAAAGTGAAACCATTGTTTTAGGGTCATCCTGAAGGTTATTCACAAAGACAAGATCAGAACTATAGTTCCTTGTCTGCTAATCCAGTGGTTGTTCCACTGGATCAGCCCACTGGATTTTCCTGGCTTGGTGGCTTGATTTGGGTTTTTAAGAATGCTAGAAATTTTTAAGAGAATGAAGGCAGTATAATAAGAGACAGAAGCAAGTAGCAAGGGACCAAGGAAGGGAAGGCAAGCTTGCTCTATTTTTTAAAGATACATTGTGTACAAATGTGCTGTGATCCTAAGGAGAAGATATAAAAGGTTCCATTTCCTTCACTTCCCTAGACCGCAGTTTAGATGCCGCTGTCTCCTGCTGAGGTTCTGAAATTACTGCTGCAAGTCATCATTAATTGTCCTCCTGTCTAATACATTTTCATTCCCAGGCTTGTGTCGAGCCTCACTGACCATAAAAGCAAAACATATCCATTCGCTAAGAATTACTTTATAAAGAGTAATTATTAGCATGAGGCACATAGCTTTCTGAATCACGACATATAATAGTCACCTTCCACTGGTAATTGGCCAAGGGCTTTCCATAAAATGAATGGAGAAGATTGAACCAAATACATACTTTAAAAGCTGAGAGAAACAAATGTTATTTTACATAGAATAGTTGCATCACCAGCTTATGGGAATTTTACCTATCTAGAATGTTATTTTTCAAGTATGTTAGCTGTTCTTAAATTTGCCTTATTTTCTCTTTCATTATCAATAAGTCTATGAAACAAAAAACTTTCATACATTCACTGACACTTTGAGAACCTATGTTTTGCAACATGTTCATGTATAGCTGGTATGACTCATTCATTCACATTATTGATCAAGCTCTAGTCATGGGTGGTATACAAAACTTAAAGAGATAGTAAAAAATATTGACTTTTTCTGTGTAGTGAGACCCTCTATTAAAATACAAAAAAATGGACTATTCATGATAATGTTATAAGATATTTCATCCCCATTTTTTATCCTGAGGCCTATGTCTTAGAGAAATAATTTTACCAAAGTCAATGCCATAGCTAAGAAATGTAAGGGCAGGAAGGGTGTAGCAAAGGCTGCTGCAACCTCCCATTCCCAACTTATTCAGTAACTGCATAGAAAACATTTCCCAAGATTTCTCACTGAGGAAAGCAAAGATTGTAACATCAGTACCGATGTATCGGGCTTTTATGCATATAGAACAGTTAATATGTAGGAAACATTAAAGAGAGTCACATGAAGAAATTATACATACATATATATTAAATAAACAAGAAAACAAATGATATTCCTCTTGCCACACTTCAGCAAGGGTCTCAACATTTCCAGGAAGGTGATGCTCCACCCTCTGTCAAGTTCCAAAGGTCATTCTCTATTTCTGAATACATCTTTCTTAAGAAATTCCAGTTTCTTTTCATTAATATTCTGGTTCAAGGATACTGAGATATTTTAGCTGAAATCCTAAAGTTAGTAACTGTCTTGGTTACTTTTCTCTTGTTGCACTTGCACGCATGCGCACACACACACACACACACACACACACACACACAATCTGACTCCCAAAGCAAGGAAGGAGAGGTTTATTTAGCTCGCAGTTTGTGGAGGCTTTAGTCCATACTTGGTTGGCACCAAGGCAGGGTGGCACGTGGCAGCAGGCAGCAGTTCATGGCAGTGGAAAACAGCAAAAGCCGTAAGAGTAAAATGGGAAGCGCAGAGAAAGCAAGCCTCTCTCCCTGCCTTGTACTGTATGCGGGCTACCTGCCCCAGGATAGGTGCAGCATTCACACCCATAATGCCAGTATTGGACCATGAATCAATTACAAAGTCTAGAACCCGCCTCCACGACTGCATCAGGCTTTGGGAGGACATCTAGACAAAGACGGTAACAGTAACATTCATTAAACACCAGGATCCTAGCGCTCGGAACTCACTGAGTTCAGGAATATTGAAGATTATAGCACGACCTAGGCAACTTTTTTCCTTTTTTGACTACCACGGTGTAATAGAGGTGGGCTGCCATGTGACACCTGGCCAGTAGGTGCCGCTGTTGCACACTGGTTCATTAATT
>NW_004524582.1:21262741-21276623 GCF_000260255.1 Octodon degus
AGTTAAAATTGCTTTAATTTTCTAATGATAAAATCTTTTTAAATTCAATTAGAAAATTAATATTTACAGCTCACTTTTAAATATTGGTAAGTTACAGACAAAAGTGAAAAGAAAAATTAAACAAAAATCATTTTACCTACATGCCAAAGGAAAGTTTCACACGTTTTGTGCTAAAAATAAATCAACAGCATCCTCATTTTTTTGGTAAAGTCATAAGAAACGGAAAATTTGAAATGTCCACCCTTTCTAATTTGTCCAGTAGCGCTTCCAGGAGGCCCCGGGATGCTGACGGTGGCCTGGACGCTGTGGCCCTGGCCCTGACCCCTCTTCTCTTTCCTGTACTGCAGCAGAACCCACAAGGCAGCCCACCACCAAACGGAGAAAAAGGAAAAACTCCACCAGCAGCACCTCCAACAGCAGCGCTGGGAACAACGCCAACAGCACCGGCAGCAAGAAGAAGACAGCGGCCGCGAACCTGAGTCTGCCCACTCAGGTACCTGTAAGTCTCGCTTTCCTTTTAGGCCTGCGGCCTTGCATTTGCCTGGCTCCTCCCGGAGGGGCTGGATGCCGGTGCCCTGAGCTCCCCACTGCGGGCAGGTTGGGGGCGGGCTGCGGGGAGGGGCAAGGACAGGTGTGGCAGGATGCGAGAAGGAATCGCATCCTGGAAATCCTCCCTGCAGCCTGGGAGTCAGGAGGGGACGGTGAAGGCCGGGGCTGCAAGGGGACCTGAATTCAAAAGCCAGCAGAGTCACAGACAGGAGCTATGTCCCTTGAGGTTGCTTTAGCAGAGCACTTAGCAGCGTGCTGGGTGGCATTTTAGGGCCCCTGGGCAGAAGCATTGCAGACCCCGTGTGCCACTAGAAGCAGCCCCCAGAGCTCAGCCCCCAAACTATGATTTGGCTACACCGCCCGACATGGGCTTCCCCTTGTATTCTGAGACTCAGGTACCCAACTTGCAGTCGCTAAGCATCCAGCCGAGTGGTTCACGTTTTACGTTTGCTCAGTTCAGGCAGAGAGGATCCGCCCTGGTTTGGTCTCAGTTCTCTTCGCTTGCATCTCAGGGTCTGGACAAAGGCCACTTGGAGTTCTGGGAACTCTGAATCTCACTGCAGAGGTAGTCCCCGACTGTGTAGGCTGGGCAGGAGGCTTTCCCCTGTCACTTTCTCTCCAACTGTGTCCCTTCTGGCCCGTTTCCTCCCTCCTCCACTTCCCAGGCCCCATGTCAGACTATTTCTACTTTCTCCTGCTCTCGGAAACATCTGCTGTCCCTTCACCCCTCTATGATTCCTTGTGGGTTATCTGTCCCTGCCTTGTCACACCAATCTGTCGCAGGTATAAAACTTCATTTGAACCCTGACCCCTCCTCAGTGCTTTATGCAAGCCTCTGGATACTATGTCTTCGGAGGTGCCCCCCATTTCTCGTTGCTTCCCTTCGCCAACAGTGTTCCTTTTCCTACTTCTTCACTCTTTCTTTTCTGGATCTGTTGTCTTCACCGTCTTGTTCTGACCCTTCCCCCCTCTCTGTGTAAGAGTGCAGCTTTACACAGCAGCTCCCCTCTTCCCCCCAAATGGACCTTCAAGTCTGTCCCCCACCCACTTTCTCCCACTGCCTCTGGGTCTGTTTGCTTTAGACAAAACCAAGCCTGACAGTACCCGAGGCTGCCCCGGACCCCTGGGGCTCTTCACCTGTCTCCCATCAGGGCACAGCTTTCACGTGCACTGCATTAGGAAGAAAGTACCTTGGAAATAATGGCCCACCAGCAACGGAAGGCACCATTTTTATCTTATGACTACTAAAAGTTGAAGTCCTCAAATAATCAAAATATCTTCACACAGTCCTCTGTTTTCTGAATGGGCCTTTATGACTCCCGAAGGTCAGAGGGGGGCAAGTCAAAGAAGAAAGCCCTGAGAGTCTTTATAAACATCCCACTAAGGTTTGCTCAGTCCTTGTTGAATCAGAAAATGCCAAGAAAAGCAAAGTGAGCTGATATGGATGAATTTGCTCCAGAAGTGCACACTAGGACTTCCTTTATTCTGCTCTTCCCGGACTTTTAGAATCTAACAATTTTTAGATTTTTTTTTAATGAATGAAAAAACATGCACTTCAGAGAATTCTTTGAGACCTTAAATGACACAGCAGCAGGAAGAATTAGTTCAACAAGCATCTCCTGAGATCCTACTATGTTTACCTCATGGTATGCCAGCTATTGGCAACACCAAAATTTCTTTTTTAATTAAAAAAGAAAGAAAAGGCCAAGCCCTATCCTAGAGAGCTCACTGTCTTGCCTGAGGGTGGTGAGGAAATCTTTTCTGCAGCTCACTCACACAGCCCAGTGTGGAGAAGACTTATGAGGCCTGAAGGGGCTCAGGAAGCTGCCCCGAGTGATCCACTGGAGTTGCACGCAGCGCTCCAGCTTGTATATTTTGCCATACCTGATCCAGTTAGATTCATTTCAGTTTTATTCCCAAGAGTGCGTACTTTATTCACCTCCAGGATGCCTCTGTCCACCAGACCAGCTACTGAAGCTTGGTGGAGGATCCCTGTGTCAAGTGGGGCTTTTGTGAGCTGAGGCCCTTGCATTTCAAATGAACAAGACATGAGACAGCCGAATCCCCGCACTATCCCTATACCCTGCGGTTAAAATTGTTTTAATTCGATAAACTTGCAGATGATCCAGGGAGGCAGGGAAGACAATCAGGTCAGGAAAGCACGCAGATTCTTAGGCGTCTTTGAGATGAATGATGCTCAATGCTAAGCCTGAGATCATGCGCAGTGACCTCGTCTTTCCGCCCTGTCTACTGAATCACCACCACCACCTTACTATTTCTATAGAGATATGGTCTGCAGGCTTCAGCCTGGTCTGGCGACACAGACACGGCTTGCGTAGCTGCTGCGGCAGCAATGTGTGTGCGGGGCCAGGATTAGGGTTTAATCCTTGGATTCTGCTTCTCACTCCATGAGCAGGGGCTAGGAGCCATCCCGAACTGCAGCCTCAACCCTGGGAGGGATGGAGACCTGTGTCATTCAACAGCAGTGACCCCTTCTGGCCAATTTAAGGAGAAGCATTGAGGGGCCCTGAAAGGAGTCACTTCCAGTCCTCTCAGAGGTTGGTGGTCCTTGCACGGGGATTAGTGAGAAGATGCGAAGTGGGCACTAGCTGGTGGGACCTTGAGGCTTCCGGCACAGAAGTAGAGGCCCACCTCTGGGAGCCAAGGGTACATGGGCCGCACAGGTGGATCTGTCGCCTCTCGAGGGAGAGTCCAGTGGAGATGGGCTCTGCACCACTGTGGGGGACTTCTAAAGACAGGAGGGCGGGGGGACATGGAGCGCACACCCCTTAGTCAGAGGCAGCCAAGAATGTATGCTGTGTCTCCGTTTATTTTGTGTAAAGACAACAACAGATCGAGACAGCCAGAGTAGGGCCTCACGGTCCTGGTGTCAAGCTTTGGAGGAACAAGTAAAACTATGCCTGTGGTATTGCAAGGGGCCTCAAGTACCTATGTCCTTAGTCTTTTTAGAATTTCCGCCTATATGTTGTGCAAACATTACACACACACACACACACACACACACACCCCTACACATCTGATCATTCGTAGTTTTTATTGTCATGAAAATTTATGTAGCATCTCCTTGAAACTTAGCATGCTTAAAAATGCCCACACCCGGGCACCTTTTCCAGTTGTTCCTAGAAAAAAAAGAAAAATGTGCACCACACAAACTAGACGCCTGTGCCATGCCAGCCCTGTGCAGTGCCTCCGACCACCGCATTCATCGTGCTTGCCTCGCGTCCTAGTTGTTTCTCTAGTACAATGAAAGCATCAGGAATGCCAGGACTTTCCTTCTGATGTCACACTGCAGGTGGCCGCCTCCTAGTTTCCTCCTGCGGCTTGCTGGCCATGCTTTCTTCCTCGTGCTGTCGGCTTCCTCCATGACCCTAGAGTCACAGCGCTAACACAGACCCACGCGGTTGGTTCTAACTCCCCACTCTGCCCCGGTGACACCTTCGTGCATGAGTTTTCCAAGTCCTTCCAAGTGCGCTTTACAGTCCTAAAATGGGATTAACCTTCCTGTTGTGCCCTGAACGGTATTGCTGTTCTTCCTATCTACCTTTCTTTCTCATCATAAATGTGGTCTCCTAATTGCCTGTAATTGAGTGGTAGTTGTTTTTTGGTTTTATTTTTATTTTTATTTTTGCCTTGAACACTCCCAGTGGATGCTGTAACAGCTACCAGCTAACTGAATAATGTTCACCTGTCTGTGTGATGGCCGCGTTCCATCTAAACCCTCGTCATCATTCTTGCCAGTCAGAAAGGCTGTGTCTATTTCATACGTCATCTTCAGAGTCCTCATGCGTCTCCTTTCATGACAACATCATTTCTGATTTTTCATTGCCTAGTAAACAGCCGCACGCAGCTCAATGGCCCGCCACATCTGTGTTGCTGAACGACCAACCTCACACTTTATTCATTAGCTCCCTCAGGAACACTTCTTTTTTAAATCATTAAAGAATGACTAGTCAGAAAATATAGTTTGGAAACCTAATGATGATCTTACACAACTCAGGGAAGCAAAGGCATGTCTGGCCCACGATCACAGCACTTAACCAGCCTCCCTCCCTGGTGCCCACCTTCTCCAGCTGTGGCCTCCTTGGTACATCTAGCTATAGAAGGTGGCTTCCTTATTTGCATGGAAGGACAATTTGTACTTGAAGGAGTGATGAGATGGATTCCTCTTGCCCACTTCCATTCCTGATGACTACCAGCTTCATCAATATAATTATAATTAGCACTCTTCGTCTTCCTTTTGCGGCACCAGCTGGACAGACTGGTTCTCTTCACTGCCCAGATTGGCAGCAGGGTTGCCTATGTGGGGATAGGTGACAGGAACCATGAAATAACAGATGGTGAATTCAGGGCTTGTTGGCAATCAGCAGGTTTTTGCTAATGACTTAATTAGCTATGCAAATTGTCAAATCAGTGTGAACATTGTTTTTATCGAAAACTTTACCTAAATTAATTACCATAATTAAGTAGCAGAATGTCAAGGATATTGGCTGCATAAAAGGGCCTGGTTGAGTAGAGAAAAAAAGAGAGATTCAGTCGATTAAAATGTAGACCGTCCCTGGGACGGAGAAAGTGACATTTGGCACGACTATTGCAGAACTGTACCTTATGCATGTCCCACTAGTTTCCAAAGCCACTCACAGGCCCTCAATCAAAGTGGCAGATTTTTGGAGGGATTGAAAAGCACCCAGCAGAAGGTTCCAGAGCCCTCTTGAAAGTCCCCAATGTCAGCAGGTTCAAAGCGTGGATTTTTTTAATTTTGAAAAATCCATTTTTTTATTTCTGCAGATTGCTAGCATTGCTCGTTCTCCGGTGTCAGGCTGCTCACTAAGGACATAAACTCGCGTGGTTCTTGCCCGTCACGAGGCAGTGTTTATTTCCTGTAGAAATCACACATGCGCCTCACCCCGCCCGCCTTGAGACTTGGCCCCGCGCGCAGCCAGGAGCGTGTGTGTCCTAGGTGCCCAGCTCCCCCGCTGTTGTCTTAGCTGAGCTTCTCCCCCTCAAGGTTCCCTGTAATAATGTCAGCTGCTGTTCACAGGATGTGATGGTGGTAGGAGAGCCAACTCTGATGGGAGGTGAGTTTGGGGACGAGGACGAAAGGCTAATCACTAGATTAGAAAACACGCAGTATGACGCGGCCAACGGCATGGACGACGAGGAGGACTTCGGCAATTCTCCCGCCCTGGGGAACAACAGCCCGTGGAACAGTAAACCTCCCGCCACGCAAGAGACCAAATCAGAAAACGCCCCGCCCCAGGCCTCCCAGTAAGCTGTTGCACGGCACCGCCACCTCCTGTGCACGGGTCCGTGGGCGCCGCTCCAGCCGCAGCCCTTTGCTTCCAGGAAAGGGAAGAGGAGGCATGAAAAAGCAAAGAAACAAGCAAAAACACTTTGCCATGCAGATAGCTCCTTCTAAACCACAGTGATCTGATTTTCTTTCTTGCTTTATTCTTTTTTTTTTTTTTTTTTTTTCCTTTTTTAATTGAGAGGATCATTCCAAATACGCTTCTGTGAGGCTTCCTGGAGGCCTTGGCAGGAAGTGCAGTTACTGGCACTGATCGTAATTAAACAAGAGAAAAACGCTAGCGCATCTCCCACCACACAGGCATCGACGTGTTTGTGTAAGTTCCCTTTCGAGCGTCCAGCGACAGCCACGTTGTCCATACGTATTCAGTGCTCAGGATCTCATTAATACTCAAACCTAACGACAGATGACTTTTTAATATTGTAAAATATTTTCTGCTTTTTGACTTGCATTTGAGAGTTTCTTGTTTCAGTAAGAAAAAAAAAAAAAGTAGGGGGGAATCGGCTCTTGGAAGGTAATTTAAATGTACCTCTTTGCCTTTTCTTTCTTCCTGTCCTCCTTTCGCCCATTGGGCTATAGCAAAGAGAGTCTGGCGAGGGAATTTATGGTCAAGGTGGTGTCAATTGGTTCTCGAGTGTGAGTGGCTTCAATTTAGCCCAAGTACTGAAACAAGAAATGTCTTTTTATCATCAGACACCAGGGCAGATTTTTTTATGTAAAGAAAGACGATTGGACCCTGGAAAATATATGCGTTTGTAAAGTTGCTGTTGATCCAAATATTTTTAAGCCATGTAATCCATTAATTTTGTGGGCAGTTGAATAAATCTGAAACTTCTCTGTGTTAATTTTTTTGTTATTGTACCTGAGTTGACTATGCTTTCATAGTATATTTCTTGTATAATGTTTTGTAAAGCCCTCACCTGGTTGTTTTATGGGGACTTTTCTTTTGGGGCAATTCCAGTGTATTTATGTGAAACTTTATAAAAGAACTAATTTTTTCATTTGCATATTAATATGTTCCCCCACATATGTAAAGACCCAGTGGCTCCGTGTGTTACAAAACAGCTGTATTTTATGTATGCTTTACTGGTGTGCCAATAATAAAGGTGTTAATGACCAAAGTAAGTGAATCTGACTCGTGCGTGTGTGTGTGTGTGTGTGTGTGCACCAATCCTCTCACGGCCATAAGAAGCCCTGTGTCAAGAGTTCAGGGTTGAGGGTTCCAGCGGAGGGGCAAGCAGGCTCACAGTGCACTGGAGACCAGTCGTCGGAGCTCAGTCCAGCGAGTCGGGACACACTCGCCTACACTGAGTACCTGAGAGGCGCTAGCTGCTTGCAGAGTAGCATCAAAGAAAGATGGAAGCTGAGGCCCCCTGTGCGCCCCTACTGCCCTGCTGAGGAAAGCTGCCCGGGGCACACAGGCTTGACTATCCACACCTCACTCAAGCGCCGAGGGAGCCCAGAGAGCAGCCTGTGCTGGGCTTTATACCCCGTAGTTGCAGGAAATGCTCCATGAAAGTGTTGGAAGACATGCTGGCCTAAGTGTTTTGGTACATGTTGTGGCACTGCAGAGGGATGGCACAGGCCAAGTGACATGTAGCACCACAGAGGGATGGCACAGGTCAAGTGACATGTAGCACCACAGAGGGATGGCACAGGTCAAGTGACTTTCAGAGAAAGTGTGTTCTAGAAAGCACAGGTCTAGAAGTTGGGAAATCCAGAAGGCAAGTGGGAGAGAGGGAAAGGAGAGGAGCTGACCTCACTGTTTGATCAGGAGCCCACTCCTAGGAAAATTAACTACTCCTGAGACAGCCACATCAGACCATTCATAAAGGCAGAGTCCCTGGGAAAGGCTCCTGCTCTCAGCACAGCTGCAGGGGACATTAAGCTTCCAGCCCATGAACCTGGGGAATCATTGAAGCCACAGCAAAGGGCACACTGCTTGTGGGGTGAGCTGATGCAGAGCCCCGCTCTCCGACCTGCCCTGTCTTATTTCCTGTTGTATTTCCAGCACATTCCACAGCAAGTCGGGAGACCTCAGGTAAGGAAGAAAGACACGGGGTCAGCCTGCAGCCACTACAGAACTGCAGCCTGTGCCGCCTCTCGTGGAGTGAAGCTCCTGTCCTCACTCAGTGCAGTTTCTGGGCTGGTGGCAGTGCTGTCCCCACTGTGCTGAGGACTGTGCCCACAGAGGATACACTGACACAAGTTGTGGAGTGACCTGCGATCCTGAAGCTTACAGCCAGACACACGGTTTCACTTGCTCCTTACAATAACTTCATAAGCAAGCATTAATAGTCTCCATTTAAAAAATCCCCTTGGGGCCGGGGAGATGGCTCAGTGGAATAAGCACTTGCCTGGCAAGCTCAAGGGCCTGAGTTCAATCCCCGGTTCCACAAAAAAAAAAAAAAAAATCCCCTGGCACTGCATGCTGCCCAGCCCCACCCCCAGCGTGCTGAGCTGGCCATGGAGTCTGGGTGTGGCGGCACACACCTGTAATACCAGCACTAGGGAGGCTGAAGACAGGAGGATCACTGCCAGTCCAACCTGTATAGTGAGACCTTGTACCAAATATATAAGAAAAAGATTATACCCCTAATAAGCTCCATGTTCCAGGACCTTAGTCTCAGATTCTGCTATTAGGAGTCCCAGTTTAAGATACATATTCTCCCTTAGCTTTTTTTTTTCCCCAAACCCTTCTTTTGAAAATTTACTGAGATGATACACTGAAAGGGCCTTCAATGAATGGTACGTAGGCACATCTTCTTCCTTGGTACAAAGCAGAAAAATATGAGGAATTCTTGTTAAAAACTCAAGACCTTCAAATGAAATTTCTATACTTTGTAAAGAAGTCTTTAGAAAAATGGGTGACAAATTGATTTTTTTGGTTTTGGGGGAAAAAAGTGCTGGAATTACAAGGTGTGCACCACCACGCCTGGTCTTGGTGGCCAGCTCAGCATGGCATGGCATGTGGTACTGGGGATCAAACCTGGCTCCTTGCAATTGCCTAGGCAGGCACTTAGACTATTGAGCTTTCTTTACAAAGTATATAAATAATATTCTATATCTGGGAATAATATTCTTTGGCAGAAAATCTTGAAGGTAGTAGAGAAAACAGACTTAAAGGATAGGAAAGATAGAGTCAAAAAAGCATTGGTGCTAGGTAGTCTTTCCTGAGCCTAACCCATGGTACAGGGCTGGAAGCATAAATCTCCATATAGAGTTGTGATTTCTTATGCTAAAAGCCAACTTCTGTGCACCTGTATCAACCCACACTTGTCTGGGAACCATCCCAGAATGCGTGGAAGTGTTAGGACCTTCAAAGCAAGATGGCGCCATCCATCAAAGCCTCTTGGAATGAGGACATTGGCTTCAACAACTAGACAAGCACAGTCAAATTCATTAAATAAATCACCTTTGGTCAGTACATCATAGGTGATTCAGTTGGGATATAAACCTAGATGTTCCTTGACTACAATACTTGGATTTTTTTTCCTAATGCAACACAATGCTTCCCTGGGACCTTATCGCCTTGAAGAAAATGTAAGTACAATGGCAAGAGACCCCAAAGAAAAATGTGGTAACAGCTCCTTGCTGCTTTCTCTCTGGTGTACTGAGACTTTCCAGTTTACCTTCCCCCACCTCACCATTTAGAAATGGCCTATCAATTCCTTGAAGTCATCTGTGGACACAGTCACTGCAGGTGACGCCTCACACAATGTACTCAACACCTTTGCTAGTTGTGCTTCTCCACAGCAAACCCTCCAAGCCTTAGTGCCTCAAGAGACTGATTTCTAATGGTAATTTGCCACTCTGAGAACTCCATTGACTACCAGCAGGTGTTTTGCACTGTGGTTACCACACATGAGTGTCAGATGCTGCTGGAGTCATCAGAGCTGTGACAATCAGTGGTGGGTGCTTGACAGGAGCTCAGCCAGGGCTGCTGCCTGGTGTGTGCCATTGCAGCTTCTCTGTGGGGCTGCTATGACTGAATACCATAGATCGATGTCTGCTAAAACAGAAATTCTTTCTTCCAGTTCTGGAGGCTGGAGGTCTGAGGTCCAGGTGCCAGCAGGTCAGTGCTGAGCAGTGCCCTCTCCAGTGTGCAAGCTGCCAGCTTCCCCTGGCATTCTCCTCTCACTCTCTGCTTCTAGGAAGACGAGGAAAGTTCTCAGGTATCCATTTCATAAAGCACCAAACCTATTTATTCATGAAGGCTTTATCCTCATGAGCTCTTCACCTCTCTAAGTTCCAGCTTCCTAAAATCATCAGCTTAGAAGCTAGGAATTCAACAGATGCATCTGGAGGAATGCAGATGTCCAGGCTCTGACAAGATGAGGTTATCATTCTGTTTGGTGGATGAGACTTAGCATAGTTAAGCAGTTTGCTCCAGGTAACTGAGCTTTCATGGGACAGTATATCACCTCAGTCTGTGAACTACTGTATGAGGCTCTCCATCAGGTGTGGTCTGCAGGCATCGGCTAGCCTGGGCAAGGAGTTCTGGTGTCCATCTTTCAGCCATGTATTATGTGTTTGGACAGGTTGCCCAGGAGGCCTCGGAACAGCAAGACCCCTCACTTGTCCAGTAGTGGAATAAGCAAGGAGGCCCCATTCAGGACCTTGAAATCTCAAGGGCACCTGACCCAGGACTTCTAAATGAACAGCCCAGTCCAGTGGGAAATTGTTTTTCTGTCCATTCCTCTTTAACCTTGAGATGAACAATTAATGCAGTAAGTTAACAAAACCCACACTGATTCTGCACTGGGTGGGCTGGGACAGGAGCAAAGCCATCAATGCCAGTTCCCTAAAGCAGCATGTGTAGTGTCCTTAGGAAATTCCTTTTATAATAGGAAGCTCCTTCTGTCTTCCACAGGGAAAAGCAGTGCTAAGCATTTCTTTCTGATTGGAAAGTAACACATGCTCCTTGCATATTGTTTGAGTGAGCAGGAACAAGGATAAAACAAAGGAACTCCACCTGCTGATCTAACCATCATGGATACCCTGATGCACACTAGGCCTTCAGTCGTTGCTTCTGGGCTCATGCATGTCACCATGTGCCATGTTTAGAATAAACAATGGCATGTCCTGCCCTTTTCATTAAATAATACATCATTACCCACCTCATTAAGAGTTCTTTTAAAAGCATGATTTCATGTCACAAACCCATTAACTTGCACAATTAGCACGCATGAATTATAATAAAATTAAAACATGATTTACTTTTCTATTAGTGGTCCACTAAGGGAATACAACATTAAGTATTGACCTGTGTGTTATTAACCCATTCATTACACATTTCTTTCTTCGTATTGTGTTAGAATTGCGTGATCATTAATAAATAGGATAAAGGTTCATAAGAGTTTAATAAAAGTTCACATACTGAGCTATACGGTACTTGCTATATGCTTAGCATCAAGGTGAGTGTTATAAGTCTCCACCTTAGGGTGCCTATTATACCATCGGACAATGTATAAAGGACAATACATACAGTACTAGCCAAGTAAATAAGTCTGACTATACCCTAAAGTGTTAACAAAGAATGCAGAGTAGGAGCCCTTCTAGGAGTTTAAAGATACTGAGTTCAGCTTTACTGAGGCCTTATCACGTAATGCTTTGCATCTTATTTGACCTTCACAAATGAGAAACATTCGTCTGATTTATATATGAAACTCAGAGAGGTTATATAAATTAGCCAAGGCCACACAGATAGAAAATAACAAGGTCAGGTTTGAACCAGCTCCTGTCTCCAAAGCCTACTGTCACCCTGATAAGCCACAGAAAATACCTGGGGACACTGATTTTTCACAAGAGAAGACTTCCTAGGGGGTTGGGGGTGTCACACCTTGACACACACATCAGAGACTATTCTCCTCTGAGGTTGCTCCCTGGCCTGACCTTTGATCCACTGCTAAAGTCAGGGTGGCATTTCTAATCCCTGGGATTACAAGGAAACAGGTTAGATTTTAAAGAAAACCTAATCCATCCTTACTGTGGATGTTTATGGAAAGATTCGAAGCTAGTGGACTATAAAGCTATGGGGAGGTTATTAAAACTATAAATTAAGGGAATGGGTGAAGCAGTCGTGAAGGCCTTGCCCCCAGCCTATTCTTTTTTCCATTCTATTCATTTCACAACTTCACTGTCTTTGATAAAGAAAATATTTCTCATTTTCCAACAGCCTTCAATGAATATTCTGCAAACAGGGATTCCAAGTTAACCACCCCGTTCCTGAGGAAGTTCTCATGTCTCTTGGGACCCCATGTGCGACATCAGGGACCTGGGCCTTGCATCTGGGCTCAGGTCCCCACAGCAGGAAACCATTCTCTCGCTTTTAATTCTTCCTTTGTTTGAAGCAATTGTGCACTCTTTTGGGGGTTGCAAACCCTTCTGTCATAGTCTAATGAAGTCTTGAGGCTCCAAAAAAGAGCCTCAAAAATCTTCAAATGAGTGTCAGTTTTCAAAGTACATTTCTGAAGCCATACTGAGGTCCACTGTCACCTAAATGAAACTTTGCCTCTGCACAGAAGGAATCAAACATCTTTTCTCCTAGGTGGGGGCAACTTGGGAGCTTGGGCTGTGTGAGCCTGCAGCAGCAGCTCCCTGCAGGGGAAGGAAGGTGTGAAAAGCAAGAGGTGTCACAAGGTGTGTCACAAGGCCATCTCTGCAAAGGAACAGGCCAGGGGAGCTCCAGGAGCTCCAGGAGTGAGGGTTTCTCCTGCTCCATCTCTGGATTCAATCACAAGTGACACAGTGACACCTGTTTCCCTAATAATTAGGTGACCAATCACCCAGTTTTCCTGAGACTCAGTTTGTTTGCTTGTTTCTGGCTTTAGCACTAGCCAGGGTTAGACCTTCACACTGACTACATTCCCCCGGGCTTTTTGAAATTTTTATTCTGTGACAGGATCTCACTACATCACCCAGCCTGGCTTGAATGCGTAGTCCTCCTGCTTCAGCCTCCCAGAGTTGCTGAGACTACAGCCCTGCACCATCACACCTGCTGAGTCTCTATGATGAGCTTTCCCTGTCCTTGGAAATTTGCGTAATCGAACAGCTGCTCAGCTCTGAGAATCTTCCGCATCCGGGTACATCCTTTGCACCCACTCTAATTCTCACACCCACTTGGGGAAGCTCAGGGAGAGAGAAGCAGGGAGGAGCCCTGGGGCCAAGAGACTTCAAGAAGATGTGCAAGGGCATCCTGCTAGCAGGCAACAAAGCTGCGCTGTGCGCCCGGGTGTGTGATTGGCCAAACAAGCTGCGCTTTCTCTGCCACACCCATGGATTAGAACAATTACCTGAAATGAGCTCAAGGTGAGGCTGCACAGTGGCACATGCTTGGGAGTTTGAGCGAGGAGGACACCAAGTGAGAGACCAGGCTGAGCAATTTAGTAAGATTTGTCTCAAAATAAGAAAGAAAATTGGGGTGGAGAGGGGGGCTCTCGCTTCCCGACAGAGTGCTTCCTGGGCATCCAATGTGCACCCCTGGGTTCAACCACAAGCACTCCAGGACCACCCAAAGGAGGCAGAGGCAGAGAAAGAGAAAATGACAAGGACAGCAACAAAACCCACGGTCAGAGCAATGGGGAAAGATGGGCAGCAGGCGTTACAAGTGAGGAGACACAAAGCAGTTCCGGAGAAGCCAGAGGCGCCGCTGCGCGCAAGCCAGCGCCCAGGCCCCTGCCATCGCCCTTCAGATGCAGAGCTCTGCTGGCAGCCGCGCTAGTGGTCAAGAGTCCCCGTGCGCTGTTCAAAGGGCAGGAGAGAGCAGGCAGCCAGGGATTGTTCCATTGGAAACAATGAGGCTAACCCAGCCCATTGCAGTGAGTCACTTAGGGTTTTGCTCAAGGTGGGAAGCAATTTAAAGCTTCTGCTATACAACCTAGGCTGTTAAGCTTAACCTCACTATCTGTCTGAATATCAAACATCTTAGGCATAACATGGAACACGTATTTTTCAACAAGTATTGATATGTTGAACTTTTAATCCCTACAGAATATGATGAAAAAA
>NW_004524582.1:21287915-21295480 GCF_000260255.1 Octodon degus
GAAAAAAAAAAAAAAAATTAAGTACAGGCTACAAATTAAACAGTGACAGTAATGATAGGCACCTTTGTATTAGTACTGCTTTAATAATACTAATTCTACTGTAATTCCTTCCTTTAATATGATTATGTGGATTATGCAGTGCGTCAGGGAAACCATCTTCTAAAATTTTCCTCTTTTCAAATTTTAATTACTGATAGAAAGAGCAAGTTGGTCATTGCCATTGCATCAGCTGTGACGAGCACGCGTCCTTCCTGTTGGGTACCACAAGGGAGAGTCACTCTGACCCGTCCCTTCCCGGCTTCGCTAGGCCGGTCTCCACGGTCTCCCCAGGGCGTAATCAATTATCCCCTGAATGTGGTGTTCCGTTCTGTCCACTCTCGTTTCACCTGCTGCATGCACTGGGGTTCAGAGCAGAGCTGGGTTACAGAGCCCCTGTTTTGTTCCGGTTTTATCCATTTCAGTTATCAAAACTGTGTTCGCTGCATTAAATAGGCTTGAAAAATTCTCTGTTTTCTGAGCTCTGTAATAATTTTGATAGTATGATTACAGTATTGTGACTGGCAGAAAAAAATCAGTTTAGGGTCACCATATGACCCCGAACTGCTTTGGAGGGGACTCTTGTGCATTTTGTACAGAAATATGGGTTCATTTCAAATTAATGTAAACATTTCTGTGTTTACTTTTAGTGTTTTCTATTTTCTTGTCTTTATTTGTAAAATTATAGAAGCTTGGCTTTTTATTTTTCTTCCTTGTTGCTTGATAACGATAAGATTTAAACTAAAAATTTCTTCCTAATTAAGGTGTTTCAGTATGTTTAATTCCACCCCCCCACCCCAAGATAGAGTGTCACTATCATAGTCCTGATTGGTCTTGAACTTGCAAACCTTCAGCTTCAGATTCCCAAATGTTAAAGTGCTTGTAAGCAGGCACAGGGGCCAGGGATTTGATCCCCGGGCCTGCCATGCCAGCCCCATCCCTGGGGAGTGTTGAGACAGTAATTGAGACTGGGCATGGTGGCATGCACCTGTAATCTCAGCTCTTGGGAGGCTATAAACAGGCAAGTCACTAAGAGTCGGATCTAGTAGTGAGACCCTGAACACCCTGTTGACCCTTCCCTAAAATACCAAAAAAAAAAATTTCCAAATGATAGAAACCATTGCCTACTCTAACTTTACAGGTATTTATGCTATGTTTTTGCTATGTTGCTATGTTGTATAGTTTTAATTCTTATATATTAGATCTTTGATTATTTTGAGTTATTTCTGTACATAAAGTGGGAGCCAAATTGGATGTGGATATCAAATTGCTTCAGGACCATTTCTGTTTTATTTTATTTTCTTTATTTGGTACAGTGTCTCACTACACAGCTTGGACTCATAGTCATCCTCCTGTCTCAGTCTGCCCAGTGCTAGATGTGCCACCATGCCCAGTTTCTAGCCAGCTCAGCATACCAGGATTCTGGGGCTGGCAAGGCTTGTGGTACTAGAGATCAAACCTGGATCCTTGCCCTTGCCAGGCAGGCTCTTAGACCACTGAGCTATCTCCCTAGCCCAGCAGCACCATTTTTTAAAAAATCTCTTCTTTGCATATTGAACTACCTATTGCCTGTCTGGACTGATGAAGGTCTTTCAAAGACACAGAACCAAAAGGACTGTCAGCTATAAACAGAGACAGAGGAGAGGAGATTTATTAGAAGGATTGGCTCAGTGATTACAGAGGCTGAGAAGTCTACGATAGGCATCCTGAACGCGGAGACCCTCAGCTAGCAGCAATGTGGCTCAGTCAGATCCTGGAACCTCAGAACCAGGGAAACAAATGACATCACAATCAGTTTAAAGCAAAAGGCTTAAAGGATCAACTGAGGGAGGGAGCAAGCTGGTGCGCATCTCAGAGTCCAATTGCCTGAAAGCTTGAGTTTCTTGTTTCCAAGGGAAGCAGAATGAAGATATGTTGTAGCACTGCCGGGGAGTGGGGGAGAGAGAGAGAGACAGACAGACAGACAGACAGACAGACAGACAGACAGACAGACAGAGACAGAGACAGAAAGAGACAGAGATTTGTCTTTTCTCCGCTTTTATGTTCTAACCTGGGCACAACTGGCTGCCCTGAGCAAGGGCAGCTCCCCCTGCTCAGCACCACAGCGTGCCCACCTGCACAGGAAATGCGCCCAAAGACGGACTAGAGCCAAAGCTGTACCGGCTTTTCAGGTATTCCTTAATTTAGTCAAGTTGAAAACCGTGAAGCATCACTGCCTCCTTGTTGAAAATCCATGGACTATCAGTGTGCGTACTTCGCTGCCTTCTTTTGCTTTCCTTTCTCAACTCTGGGTTCTCTTTCTATCATTTTATTTTTTTAAGTTGAGTTTAATTTTATTTTGAAGAGTGAAAGCAAAAACAAGAACAAAAATCAGAAACAAAGATGGAAACAGGTTCCCTGAAAGCAAGCGGTAATATTATTTCATTTTTTAATAGTACACGGTGCAGCCACGTGTTTGCAGTCACTGTGCGGAGGGGGCGCACATTCATCACGTGTCCTACCTCCTCTTTGCACCCTTCTGTCCTCCCTTCTCTCCTTCCTCCCTCTACCCACCTCCTGATCTCTTCCTTCTTGTACACTGTGCTGGACTCGCAGTTCTGTTTGTTGATCTATACGTTTATCTTTACGCCAACACTGCACTGTCTGTATTACTGTCATTTTTTAGTAAGATGCGGAATTCTGAAAGCGTGATCCCTCCAACTTGGTTTTCTTTCTGCCCTCCCACGTTGGCTGTTGTGGGCCCGCTTGCATTACATAATACATTTTAGGATCAGCTTGCCAGTTTCTGCAGTGAAGGCAGCTGAATTTCAATGAGGATTTTATCGCATCTGGGATAAATCTAGGGAGAATTTCCATCTTAGCAAGATGAGCAATTATCATTTTTTGCTGTTGAAAATTCAAGACAACAAACTGAGAATATTTTTAGCAGGTCCTGAAGTGGGCCACATACACAACAACTATAAAAGCATAGTAGCAGTCTACATCAAAGTTAACTATTTCTTTAGACAAATAAAATGAACAAAACCAAAAGTATATGCTTATTACCTGGGAAAAACTTTAATTGTAAAAGAACAAAATCTATGAAAACAAAGCAATACAACAACAATACTAAGATGTGGAAAGATAACTGGAAAGTAAGGACAGGCTGCACGTAAGCAGGGGAGGGACTCCTGAGATGAAGTCCAGATTCCTCCTGTATTCAACCTCGTGATTGGTGGAAAGTCATATCGTTTTTCTTGGCTTCATTTGTCCAATGCATACTGTAATGGTATCTGTCACATAAGGGTTTTTTTTAACATTAGGTGAAATAATATTAATGTATCACTTGGTTTTGTTTTAGTGTATTTGGCAAAGGCCTCACTACACAGCTCAGACCCGGAGTGCCTCCCCAGGACTGCAGTTACAGGCATTTGCACCACACCCGGCCTCGGTGGCCCACTCAGTGAGCCCGGGGCAGGGCCAGCGGGCTTGTGATGCTTAGTCAGCCGAGCTGTCGGGCCACGTATCACTTCTGAAACAAGAAAATCATGCAGTGAACACTGAACACTATTATGATTGTTTCTATAAAGACATGAGTTCATCTCAAATCAACAAAGATGTTCAAAATCCCAAAATAAATTTCTTTTACAAATATCATTCTAAACTTCTTTTAAAGCACACAGGTAGAATTGCTCAGAATTATTATTTTTTTAAAGAAGATCAGTTGATAAAAAAAGGTTGTCTTCTAACTGCATCAGAGCATCAATAATTTTAAAAACATTTTAGTTATGGCAATTGACAGATGAGTCAGAATAGACACCATAAAAACAACCAGTAAATTTAAGGATATTTACGATATAAAGGACATCACAAATCTACAAGAAAGGAAGAATTATTTGATAAGTGAAGTTTATACAGCCACCTTACTCTAGGAAGAAGACACAGTTGTAAATATTCAACATTCACAAGAGAAAAATATAAATTCCAGACAGAACAAGGGGCAAGTATAGGGCGGGGGAGATAGCTCACTGGTCTAAGCACCTGCCCAGCAAGCACAAGGTCCTGAGTTCAACCCCCAGTACCACATGCTGCGCTGGCCACCAGGACCAGGCATGTTGGTGCATGCCTGTAATCTCAGTGCTGGGAAGGCTGAAAACATGAGGATCACTACAAGCTTGAGCTGCATAGTCAGATCCTGTACCAATTAAATAAATAAAAGTTATTTTAGAAAAGAAGCAAGTATAACTCCTATTTCATTTTTTAAAAACATAAAATTTCTTTGTGCTGTCAAAATCGAAAGGAAATCATAAAGCATAATAATTAAGCATCACAAATCCAAAAGCAAATAGCTGTATTATTGTTACTAAAACATGAAATATTAATTAATTAATTAAATTTTTAAAAATTAAACCCCTAAGAGGAAATATAAGCAAATGACAAGATAAAACTTACAGAGCCAAAAGTCAGTAAAAGGAGAGGACAAATATTCAGCTCCACTGGTAACCAAAAAAATACAAATTCTAACAGTTAACACTACCCACAATCCTAAATGGCAATTAGTCAGCTAACTAGGCCCAGACTCCCAGTTTTGCAGGCTGTGGAACTGTAGTGGAGTCGCGACATTTCTAGAAACCCCAAGACTGCTGCTCCATGGTCAGCGCAGTCTTCCTCCCTCTTCATGCTGTGTCGCACGGACCCAGTGGCTCACATCGTCCTCTCATCTTGCCATGTCCACTCCCTGATCTTGCATGGAGAGGGATCTAATTCTTTGAGGCAATTACTCCTTTCTTTTTGAGTGAAAAACTGATGTAACTTCAAGTTCAGGTCTTTTCTCTTTCTGCTCAGCCAAGGACATGGCTTGCGAGCTCAAAGACCACTCAGAATGTTCCCCCCAGTGAATCTAACAGTGGATGAAAGCAGAATGAATTAATTAATAAACAAAGAAGGTGTATAACACAAAATGGTGATGTGAGCCCTGAAGAAGGCAAACCAGGAGGATTAGCGAAGCTACCTTGAGCTGCCCCCTCCGGCACAGGGCTGTGTGACAGCAGGCCATGCTTGAGGTTCTCATCACCATTGTCTCTAAACTATGGATGGTACCCTGGTTCTTCTGAAGTCTATCAGGCCCAGTCCTAGGGGGTTATCTCAGTTACTCTTCTCTTGTTGCTGGGACAAATACCCGATACTCAAATTGAAGGAAGGAAAGGTTTATTTAGCTCACAGTTGCTGGAGGTTTCAGTACATACTCAGCTGGCTCCAAGGCAGAGCGGCACATGGCAGAGGGCAGCAGTTTATGGCAGTGGAAGACAGTAAAAGAGCCAGAGTAAATGTGAGGAGTAACAGCAACCATGGCTACAGAGAGCAAGTCTGTCTCTCTGTCTCTCTTAGGTTACATTCAGGCTCTCCACCCCAGGCTGGGTATAGCACTCACACCCACAATCCCAGCAGTACTCGGACCATAATCCCAGCCTTGGATCATAAATTAATTAAACTGTAGAACTGTGACTCAAAAACCATAACACAGGTATTCATTAAATGACCAGATCCAGTCTCTGTGAAAGCAGATATTTCCACATGTAATCAACATACTGTCCCTGGCCACCTATGGCTTTACATTCAGATGCTCAAGAAAATGTTCACAGAGGCAGCCTTGCCCTATTCGCCTGACGCTACAACCGGACCGCCTAATTTGCTGCAAGGATTCAGATCATTGCTGAAACAATCTTTATTTGTGTTGTATTGTTCAGAGAGAAATGAATGTCTATTTTGAGTATTAATCTTCAGTGGTTTCCATGGATACTGATTCACTTAGAGAGGAAGCAGGAAAAAATAAGGGACTTGGAGGCCAGTGAACCTATTCGTGGTTTCTAGGGGTGGAAACCTTAAGGCATGGGGAGGGGAGGCAGTAAACCCGATGACAGTGGGTGCGAATTGGGTTGACAGTGAAGCACTAGTTTCTGCATTTGGGAGAAGGGGAAAGCATGTTTAGTCATTTTTAAAGCCAGTGTAATAGCATCTGAGTTTCTGCTCGAAGGAGGAACCCATTTTCAGTTCAGACCTTAATCAAAGGGTCGCTCCTATTGTGGAAAAGCATAGAAACACACTGTCACCCAGACTCAAACAGGAGGTAGGCAGATGCCAAATGCTCAGGGAGGGGCCTGGCAGGACCTTCTGAAGCAGAGGGAGCACTTCTCCGGAGACATGCATTCTAAGAAAGATGTCTCATACATGTAAAATCTGATTTTTAAACAATTGTATGCAGAAACGGAGGTGCCAGTCTGCCATCTCACATTATGTCAACAGCCAAAGGTACATACCCTGGTGGCTGATACAGGACAAGTCACATGCACAACAGTAAGCATCAGTAGAAACTGGGTGGTAATACCTGAAGAGAAATTGAGGCTACGAGAATAAAACTCTTATCGAAGTCATATTTGGTCATGATTTCACTAGTTCTTCATTCATGAAAACTGAGAAGTCATACAATTAGCTTTTTAATTTTATGTACATTTTATTGTGCATGGTTGCACTTAAGATGACATCCTTATTCCTTTGGTCTGTATTTCCTCATGGATAAGGACAAAGCAGGAATGACAAGTGATGATGGCTCATACACTGGGGTGGGAGAGATCCAAATCAAAGGAACAGCACTCTTAATCATATTTTTGATAACCATTTAGAGTTAGACAAGTTTGAGGTATACAGGTATCAAAGCAGGATGTTACTACCACTCCCACTGCTGATGTAGAGGGCGTGGCCTATCCAGGCGGACTTCTACCTTCCTTAGCCAGTCAGCTATCCAGTCAGTCAGCAGTAGCCCTGAAGGCTTCACAAGGAGTCTGTTCCACCACAACAGCAAGTCCACCGGACTGCACGCCGCAAAGAGTGAGGAGGAGAGTAAGGGCTGCATCTCCTTTCACTTCTCAAACCCACCAGCCAGTAAGACCTCTGACTGCCTTGGGAGGAGGGTGGAGAACAGTCAAGACTACTAGCCTAGTGGCTTCAACAGCTCAGTAGTTAACCATTACCCCCCACACTCTACACACACACACACACACACACACACACACACACACACACACACCTCATAATGGTAGAGTCCAAAGATAAGAGTAAATGAGATTTTTCAGGAAAGCCACCTTTCATGGTACTGAGAGCTGAATTCCCAGTACTTTGACACTGATTAAAGTTCCACGTGCTTTAAGGCCAAGCTCTTGCCATATATTATGTTGAATTTCCCCCAAAATGCCTTCTTGTGCCTTGTAGTCAGAGGGGACTACAAGGTCCTGGTTTCTTCTGCACTTTCTCTTTTGTTTCCTGGACATGAGGTAAATGGTTTTGCTTCACCTCTCACTCCTGCTGTGATGTGCTCAAAGCATTGGGGCCTTGAAGCAGGACAGTCCCACAATACTCCTACTCAGGTCAACAATTTCTGACACTGCCAGTCAAGCAGAAGACCCAATTCGATTATGGGCTACTGGACTCTTTTAGAATATTTTGTGAGTTTACACACCTATAATATTCAAATAACAAAACTTAACAAAAAAAAA
>NW_004524582.1:21295580-21307918 GCF_000260255.1 Octodon degus
GTAAATAGGATATCATGTCAGCATCTTGTATAGCAATTAACCACTAGGAAGAATGTATGCAATGTGTTAATTATTGAAACTGTCCTACAAATTGATTTGAAACTGCCTCACTGCTATTTGTTTCTCAATAAAACTATGGGAAAAAAAGAAAGGAAGTGGTACTATTAAATCATATGTATAAACTTATATAAGTGTATCTGTTAATCTGAGCTACAGACTTGACAATAAAAATAGATAATAAATCAACCATTGTTAATAAAAAAAAAGCATTGGGACAAACTAATCAGGGACTGGAACCCACCCCTAAAACTGAAACAAAAGTGAACCTTTCTTCTTTATAAAGTTAATTATCAAAAATATCTTATTATAATGACAGAAAACCAATGAATGTGGCCATCCTATTGACAACAGCAGAAACGATTTTGGGGATTCATTCATAGAATCTGTCAATAGGGACTTATTTACTGAGCAAGGTCCCTAGTATTAGGAAGGGAAAGAAAAGAACAGGGGAAAGCCTCAAATCCATGCCGTATTCTGTTGCTGGAGCTCAAATATAAGGACCTAATACTCCAGCTTTATAAATGCGAATAAGGACTTATACAGCATGTATTACTGCATTATCTCTACCAGACTCTGTTATAAAAACTCTTGGCATTTTCTGAGGTGTCACCCAAGATACTGACCCAGTAAAGTATCCTTTAATGGCATCACAGTAAGCAATATAGGTAACAATGGAGTTTAACTCTGCCAAGGCCTGTGTTCTTTTTTGCAATAATTGTTATGCAGATCTCCAGAAAAGTTTTGAGGTGAAATGAACTAAATTCTTTAAAATTCTTTCTAATATTATCTTCAGCTACAGATACTCATCCAACATAAAACTAGTAAGCTTGAAATGTCCTCCTGAGCCAAGTTATCAGTCCAGAATATGCCGATCACATGTAAGTCAAACTCACATCAAAAATTCAAACAACTTCAAAAATTATTTTTAAACTGTTTGCCTTGTGTAAGGCCTTAAGCCATGAGTCTTGCTTTCCAGAAGCACTAAGTCTACCCAGAAGTTCAGAAACATCCAGAAACCACTGCTGACCAGCAAATCTCAGCAGAAGACAGACTAAAGACTCTGATAACTTAGGGCATGTGCTAAAGAAAATATAAGGGAAAGATATCTCTTCTGGATGGGGAAGAGATGAACTTTGCTTTAGACTCTTCAGTAAGATCAAGAATTGAATACAGTGAAATAATCTTATGCCCTAGCACAGTGCTGTAGAGTTAATATACAAATAGAGCTACTAAACTCCTGGAAGCACACTATGTTCTTCTCCATAGTTAGCAACATAGTTGTGCTCGGAGGTCCTGTGCAGAGGCATCAGTGGCCCAAGTACCCATCATCTTTTCCTGACCTGTGGATGGTGATTGCTTCAGGGTGTGCACTGCGCTTTCAGGTCACCTCCACCACACAAGCTGGAGGTGGGGTGGGAAGCCTGGATCGGCATTTCCCTAAGCCCAAGACTTACCTCCTACAGCCACTGAGCCTCGGATTCTGAACTGGTCCATTAGAGCCAAACCCCTTCAGAACCAAGTTCATGTCCAGGTGAGCTTTAGAAAAGAAGTCTGAATATGAGGATCTTTGGATAGCACAGATAGCTGCCCCTTTCTCTGCATAGGTCAGCTCTTTGTTTACACGTCACTTCCTCTGGAAGCTCCCCTGATGTGCCAGGCAAGGCGATTTCCTCTTCTCTACTCTTCCACCTCACCCTGTGCTTGTCTCTTTCACAGAGCTTGCCCACTACTTTCTAGTTGTTCTACTAGACTATGTTCTGTGATTGTCAGGCCTGCTTGGAATGGTCATATACCCATTGTCCAGAAAGTCACTGTCCCTTTTTAGAAGTTTAATGAACACACTAATTAAATAATGAACCAACTATATAATTGAGTTCTAGTCTTGGACACTGGAGTATGAAATGGGTTGACAGAAAATCAGAAAAGTAACTCATCATTGCCTCAAAAATAAACATTGAGTGAAGTATTTTCTCATTATTCATCTCACACTTATATTTCTACAAAAACAAAAATTAGATTATAGATTGTGCCACCGCTCAGCACAGAGCCCCTCTGTTATCTGGAGCTCATCCCAGACTGCTCAGCAGGTAGCTGGCCATCTACAGCCAGCCTTCAGGCAAATCATCTTTGGTTCACATGTTACTATGTTGTCCTGAGCTGGAACTCAGACAAGTCACAAGACTTACCAGCAAACTCCAAAGAAGATTTTCTAGAAATACTTTCTTAAGAGAAGTCTGGCAACCCCATCACCAGCTCATCCAAGAAGTAGAGTAGTCTACCTTTACCCACAAATGATGCCTAAAACCATGCACATTACCTACCTCTGTACATTCTGGTACAACGTGTTGCCATCAATCTGAACATGTTTTCTGTTCCTGGCTTTAAATCACAAATGCAGTGCCTGTCCATTTTAACTAAGCCCTTCTTACACACTGTGGCTGTAACTTTTGCAGTGTGAGCAGCAGCACCAAAACTAGAGTGAATTTTGTCCTTCATAACGACACACACAGGGGCCGCAGAGATAGCTCAGCAATCTAAGCCCCTGCCTAGACAAGCACAAGGATCTGCATTTAATCCCCAGTATCAAGTGCCATATGGACCCTGCCCTGCGTGTACCATGCTGGCCACTGAGATTGGGCTTCGGGGTGTACACATGGAATCCCAGTGCTGGGGAGGCTGAAACAGAAGGATCACTATGAGTCCAAGCTGTGTAGTGAGACCCTGTACCAAATACATAAAAAAAAACCCTCCGTACACAGATGTGATTTTTACTGACCACAGCATATGCTTTTTCTCTTTCTTTGTTAAATTGAGAAGTTTTACCTTTTAACTTAGAGGAAGAGCTGTATAGCTTTTTTTATTTTTTTTTTATTTTTTTTTTTTTGTCATATCTGCATTGCCAGCATTACTGATCTAGTGGTTTGGGTTATTATTAAGTAAGATAAAAATTATCAGAAAACAGTGCTATAACACTACTAGATTATTTGAAAACTAGGGCGGCTACTAAGGGACTAACAGAAGGGTAATATTTATGGTGTGGATACACTGGGTGAACAGGAGATTCTAGATTAGGGTTGTACAGCATAAGATTTCCTCACACAATGCATAAGACTTAAAAATTAAGAATGCATTAATCCTTTACTTCTGGAAATTACCATTTACTATTTTCAGATAATTTACTATAGCTAATAAAAACAATAGAAAGCAAAAATATGTATTTTGGAGGGAGGATACTATAATCTCCAACCAGCTCAGCACCCACAGGACACAAAATGAAACACATGCAGAAGTTTGATAAGGGTCATACCAACTGGGGCTGAAAGGATTCTTTAAGTTTCACAGATTTCTTAAGTGGGCTCCAGTGGGAATGGCTACATAGAATAAGTATCCAAAATTTGGGCTTCTGCAGGACTTGGAGCTATAGTCAGGAGTGATTCCATCCATTCACCTGCAACTTTTTTCCTGTACATAACGGGATGCTCATCTTGCCTTAGAGGAAGGCTTGGTCTGGACAACAGTGCAATTCAGTCTGTAATTTATGGAAATTTAAAACATTAGTTATCATTCTGCAGCATATTTTCATAAATACCCTTGCAGGCTCTTATTAAACTTTTAAGATTGGTACTAGGACTTTAATTTCTGAGGTATTTATTGTATAATTTCATTTCTTCCTTAGCACGAAATAAGCATAGCAGTTAGTCCTAATGCTCTTTGTTTTGAGATTTCAGAGTACGAGCCACTAAGTCCTCCTGTCCAACAGGCCAACTGGGAAGTCCTCATTGTGACAGAGCTATTACTACTGGCCATGCTTCGGGTAAGAAGGATAGATGCCAGTAACCAGGATAGCACGTTAAAGCTTACAAAACACCTTTGCGCAACCATTTCATTAGCCTGATATGTTCACTGTGCTTTCCAGTGGAACCTGCCTGCAGCCTTGCTGATCTCTCCACTGCTCAGTCTGCAATTTCTGCTCTTGCAAAATAAACTGTCCTTGTATAATGGGACAGAGTAAGGACTGCAACTAGAGTTCCAAGGTTGGACTTCTGATCTACCATGTTCTAGGCATGGAGCAAGTTCCTTAATTTCTGTGTGTTGGAAGTCACATTCAAAAATGTAGATAATAAGGGTGTTAATCTCATTGATCTGGTGTATTAATCAGTTTTCCCATTGCTGACGCATGATATCCAATACTCACAACTTAAAAAAGGAGAGGTTTCTCTTGGCTCATGTTTGAAGCTCACATTCGACTGGCCCCAAAGCAGATAATGAACTATGAAAGGGAAAAGTGGAAAGAAATTGTTCAACTCACGGCTGCCAGGAAACAGAGAAAGGATGAACCAGGGATGTGAATATAACTTCACGGGGAAGCCCCCAGTGACCTGCCTCCTCTGAGCAGGCTTCAGCTTGCACCAGCACATTTAGCTATGCATTACTTTCCTCGTGGAAACATGCAAATATGGAGAACACTTTATCTGTTTAGATGTGTTGTCTTCAAGGACTTGGGAACTCTATGAGGTAGTACAGTATTACTCCACCAGCTGAGTCTATGCATAATATACTTGTTATTGGCCCTTCAGAAATTTCAGCTGATTCAGGCAGTACTGACTTCCCTAACCAATTTTAACCAGATAGATAGATAGATAGATAGATAGATAGATAGATAGATAGATAACCACAAGTCAGGTTATCAGAAAAATTTCAAATGTCTAGAAAGGCTCTGATAAGACAAAATGCAGAAAGAAGACATGTGGATGATAGAAACATAGAAAAAAGAAAGGTCAAAATATGGATGGATGGATGGATGGATGGATGGATGGATGGATGGATGGATGGATAGATGGATGGATAGACAGATGGATGGATGGATGGGTGGATGGATCCATGAGGGAAAAAGAGAGATGGAGAGATGAAATGCTTCCAATTCCAAATTCATCTGAAACAATAGAAGCCACGTAAGATGTTTCCACAAAGAAAAGGAGGGAATCTAAATGTTTATTGTGTTTCTATTCCATAGGTCAATTAGAAGTGCTATTTCCTGTTTTGTGTCTACCTCATGATTGAAACCTAGAGATGAAATACCCAAAGCACAGCACTTGGCAGCAGCAGAACCTGGATTGAAACCAAAATAATATTGAACTCCAAAACTCAAGTTCTATTTCCAAACAGCTGAGTCTGCAAGTTCAGAGTGGACCTGGCTGGAGAGGCGCCACAAGCTGCATTCTTAATTGGAAAAGCAAAGACAGAATAAGAAATGGGGCTCAGCTGAGTTCACAGGAAATTCTTTCCCCGTCCAAGTGTGGGCAAAGTGTACTGAAATGAAACTGTCATCTCGAAAATAAAATCTGCTCCCTTCCGCCAGCTGAGTCTATGCGCAATATACTTATGATTGGCCCTTCGGAAATTTCAGCTGGGTCAGGCAGTACTGACCTCCCTAACCAATTTTAAACCCAGGCAATATTTAGAACATTTTACTCTAGAAAAAGAAATAATCTTACCCGTAAAGCAATTAGAGAGCCGAACAAGAAATAGGATGCCCTTTCTAGGAACAAAAGATGGAATTGCATGTCCTGCATTTTCGCCCCTTGTTTACTCAGGGTTTCCCCCACAACAAGCAGAGTTCATGCTTAGGAAGACTGCAGCACCCACACCCACCAACAGCTGTGCCTCACGGAAGAGTCTTCAAGCCCAGCCACTCATCGGCTAGAAAAACAATCTCTCAGACCTTTCTTAGAGTGGTCCAGTTGGCCTTATTTTTATTATAAGCTTTACTTTCCTTACTTTTGTTGTATCTTTGATACACTGATTTCAGAAAATTCCTGCCTAATGAAAGCCAATCTAAAGGTCAAAAGGCCCAGAGGAAAGAAAAAATTTCAATGGAAGTTCTAACAACTGTCTCAGAACATCCAACGATATCAAAAATCTAGGCCAAGAGAGGTGCCAACCACAATGACAGATTCTCCAAAGATAGTGGATTTATTGAGGAGTGGGCATTGCACTGGGAATAGGTGTGCCATAGGAAACTGCACAGCCAGGGAGGCAAAGAGAGGCAGAGCTTTAGGAGAAAACAAAGATGGTTACATAAGTTGTTTTGAAACAAATACCTTGGGTACATGGATCCATAGCAAGGGGGACTTTGGTTCAAGGTAGGACAGGCAGTTGCCAGGCAAATATCCTCATGGAAGTATTATTTATAGAATATTACAGTGACCTTTGCGGAGGTTATGGTTTTAGCAGTCTCCTGTTATCATGCTTACTATCAGACATGGGTGTGAGAGAGCTTTGCCTCTGTAACATTTTGAATGGCCTGCCTTCCTTTATCTCTCCTTCCTTCCTCTTTCCTTCCTACCTTCCTCCTTCCTTTCCTTCTCCCCTTTCCTCTGTATCTTTCTTCCTCCCTTCCCCCTTTATTTCTTCTTTCCCTTATTTCTTTTTATTTCCTTTATCTTTGCCTCCTTCACCTCCTCCTTTCTCTTTCTTTCTTGGAGTTTGACACAAGTGACTCCATCTTGACACTGACCATTTTCATAAGTTCGGTCAAGACTACTTATTCTACTGCTGTGGAAAGGGAAACAAAAGCAGAGAAGTAGCTTCCTAGTCACTGGCTACAGAGTCCAGGGTCCCTTCTCCACCTCTCGACTTCTTCAGGCTGTTGGATTCTCTTCCATCAATGTCCCAGCATGAATACCTTGAAAATGTTCACCCTCCCTTAGCACGTAATTTTGAATCAACACCAATGCATAGCATATGATGTTAGCAACTCAGAGGTAATCACTACAGGGGTTCAACCATGGGCTCCATAATGATGCTGAAGTTCTAGCCCCAAGCCTCTGTGAGTGTAACCTTATCTGGAAATAAAGCTGAAGGAAAACAGTTTCCCCAGTAACAATTCATTTGACACAAAACGCATAGACTCCCTATATCAGGAATCTCCAGTCCCCTAGAGACACCAACCATATTGAATTGAATTCTGGCGCCAACTGCTCAGAGTTGGCAGAGATCCCCAGGTTGAGGGCTCAGTTCCATAAGCTGATTCCCACTTCAGATGCCAGACATGAGTAATGGATTCCGCAGTATGCCCACACCTTTGTTCTATTTGGATACAAAGCAGGGGTTCCCAGAATTACCCCTCAGGTACGATCATTTGCAGCAGGGGATCATAGAACTCAGGAAAATACTTTACCTACTGTTAGGAGTTTATTACTAATGAATTTATAAAGGCTATAGGAGAACTGTCAGATAAAGCGGAACACAGGGCAAGAAGCACAAGGGACCTAAGCACTGGGATTTCTTTCCCCATGAAATTCAGGGTGCACTGTCCTCTGAGCAAGTGGACATGTTCACCAACACAGAAGCTCTGTAAGCACCATCATTTAGGATTCCTATGGAAACTTCATTAGGAAAGCGTAATTGACCAAACCGTTGGCCACTGGCAAATGGCTCTATCTCCAATTCCTCTTCTCAGCCAGGAAGTCAAGGGTGAGGCTGCTTCCAACTCTTTCAATCTGCTGTGGTCTGGGGGTGCCAAGTATCAGTGTTCACGTTATCATAGAACAGCAATCATTTCACTGATCCCATGGGTCTTAGAAACTCTTAGGTCAGGAACTAAGGAATCAAACCAGATGGATGGCAGCCCCAAATCACTAATGTAGGTATCTATGGCATTTTACACTTGAACAAACTGAGGTCTCAGCCTTTGGAGACTTTCACAGCAGGGAGTTACCAGAAAATGTGGCTCCAGGTGAGTGCTGTGATAGTGGAAGGAGCACTAGAAGGGTCTGGGTGATTGCACTTCACCCTAGATCTGAGGATCTCTGGGATCCAAAGAGCTTCATGCTGCTGTCTCTAGAAAAGCCATGTACCCATCCGCCTGCTTCACAAGGCTCTTTGGGATGCAGTGCTCTCTAGCCTTTTAGGAATAGTTTCCTGGCCTCCCAGACCTGAGGCCTGTGTTCTACCCAGAGTCTGCTGGAACATATACACCAGGGAGGAATGAGTGACCCTCAGGCAACAGTCAGCATTTATGTTTGTGCTTATATTTGTGCCAACAGGGCAGAGCCTGGGTTACAGCAGCTGTACAGGAAGGCCACAGCATCAGCTTTGTCCTCTGCTGTCCTTTGCATGTTCCCTTCATTGCTATGAATTCAAGGCGACTGGTACACATTCAGGCACTAAATCTATGCCCCAGAAAGTAAGGAGAAGGTAATAGGGTAACAGAAAGCAAACGGCACCTGCCAACTATATGTTTTTCTGCAGAAAAATGATACCCTTCCCCAAAGCATCACCCAGCAGAATTACATTTTCTTAGCCAGGATTCAGTCCCAGGGACAGTCGAGAAGTGCCTGCAGTGGACTCAGCAAAAGTGAGAGTAGTGTTTCTATAAATAAACTGTAGTTCTTTTAGCTCTCAAGTGGGGCAGAAGGGATAGTTCAGCAGAAGCTAGAACGTGAGGGGTCACACAAATTGGGGTATACACAGAAGGAAATTCTTTAGCTTGTATTGGTTAGCTATTTAACTTCAATATATTGTAGAAAGAAATAAGATATCAAGCTTAAGATTTAAAAGGGTTTGTGCTTGTAATGCTATTTAGAAACACTGCAAGACAAGGAGGTAAATTGATTTAAATAACAATACAAAAATGGTATGGCTTTTTACAGACATAACATACAGCACTTAACTTGTCAGCTGGGAAACAGTGAGGTTGACTCACTGAATTTCCTAAGAAATTGACTATTTCAGTTCGCCAAGTATTTATATATGTGTATTTTCATCTTGAAATTACTTTCCTTGCTACCTAGACAAATCCTAAATGCTTTCAAATCTTTTCTGCCTGCTATGTGATGCCTTCCCTACGGTTGCCCAACTACTGTTTTTATTCCCCTGGGGTTCCCCTAACATTAGGTGTATGTACCTGTATCTGCCATTATTTCTTTGTATCAGTTAGCTTTGCCTACAGTAATGCTGCATAACAAACTAGCTCTAAAGTCAAAGTCTTATAAAGACAAACATGCATTTCTTGTTCACGTTGCAGCTGTAGATTGAATGTTCTGGTTCTGCCAGCTTTGCTCGAGGTTGGACTGGATTCACATATCTTCTTAATTCAACAGTCCAGGATTATGGAGAGCGTCACCTTTGTATAATAAATGTAAAATTCTTACAGTAGAGAGTTAAAGCACAATTTGAAGGAAATTTGATTTCTGTGCTTGTATCTGATAAGCTATTATTTCCATTCACAAGTCCATAGTCTGAAGTGGGTCATAAAACCCTTCCTCATGTCAAGTATAAAGAAGTGGGAGTGAATATTTGCTGGATTATAGTACTAAATATTTGCTGAATCATAGTCCTTCAATAGTATGATGTTGTACTGATTTATTTATATCCCTATCTTTGCCCTAGAGTGAGCTTCTGGGAGGTTAAACAAGATCTAATAGATATTTGTCATCATTTTTGAGAGTTCTTATATCAAGTTAAAAATCCTGAAACTCAATTTATAAAATCCTCTTGCACCTATGTCAGTAAGATTCATGATCTGGATTCCTGCAATCAGGTCGGCTCGTGACAGATCTCAGTTCAGGAGTACAATCCCAGGGAAGTGGGGGAACATGTGGGAGCATTCCAACAGGTTGGACTTGTGACTTCTAGTGGACTTCAAACTGAGGAGCCTCTTAGTAGTGGTAGCAGCAGAGGGCCCACAGAGGCAGCCCTAAGGTAGAAGCTGGCTCTGTAGCCATCAATCACAGCCAACAGCTGCCCTCCTAGAGGTGCTCTAAACACCAAATATCCTTTTGGATTAATTCTTCTTCTGCATAAATTAGCTAGCACAGATTCTGTTGTTTGCAACACACACCACGGCTTATCATAGTACCACATAGTTGATGCTGTAGGTTTGTTGGAAGAATGCAATTAACAAGACTAAGAACAGTTCATTTGTTGCGTATTTACCATATTCCAGGCACCATTCTAACACATTAAAACTAATTTTCTCATGGAATCTTTATCATAGCTTTTTGAGATACATACAATTTTTATGTTTATTGTACTGACCAAGACACTATGATATAGAGATATGAAGAATGAATAACTATCAAATCATTTAATCATGAGCAACAACTCCTATGGGAGGCACAATCTTCCTTGTACTTCTTTAATTAAAAGTGTTGCCCCCACAAATTTGCAGGTATCTGACCTATAAACAGTGTCCTTGGTCTTAAATGGCTGCACCACCTAATGACATCTCTTTGTCAACCCATTTAGGAAACATTTAGCAAACTCTGAATTTGCTGCAGTCATTTAACACGCCTTATCATATTCTCCCTCAGTATTCATTTCATCAGATAAAGTTTTATTCTTCTCGTTGAATGATCTCTAGAGGAACTGAAGGCCTAAAAAGAGCTGCAAGAACACTGCTTCTAGGAGTTTCACCAGCCTCTTTAGGAAAATGACCGTGAAATAATTCAGGTGCAATTTTTAAATCATCAATTAATGAATTAATCCTTAAGCTAGTTTCAAAGATGAGAAGAATTATCCATTCCATTTTTCTACTCTCCCAAGATTAAATACAGTTAAAATGCATTCTGAAATATCCTCAAGGAACAGCACTTAGAAGAACCGTTCAGCAGAACCTGAAGAGAGCTGAGTGACTTTCAGCCCTTTCTCTCTCTTGGATTTCCACCTTGCTATTTTTCCATTAACTAAGGATGGCATTAACCTGGAAAGAGCCAGGTAACCACTTGTACTAGGCAAATGTTGAAACATCTAACCTTCTTCAAAGGTCACCAACTATTGTCAATCCATTTGGAAGGTCATGAAGTGGATGCTAATAGTATTTAAAAGACTAGGCCTATTTAGCAGCAATTTCAGATTTAAACTTCTAATATATAATATGCACTTAGTAAATCGTGTGGCTCTAAGCCCAAACATATCGACAGAACTAACAGATATCTATGTTTTACAAGTGAAGATTGAAGACTCTTAGAAGCGCAATAACTGTTGAAGCATATGCCCACACGAGAGAGCAGTGCCACACTGCGGATTGCTCTGAGGTTCTCTTCTATCAGAGTGTTTCATCTAGGATAATGTTCATCCAGAGTCTAGCTGAGCCCAAGAGCACATCGGTCAACTTCAGTGTCTACACATTACAAGACCTATCTCCAGAGCTAAGGGAGATGACACCCTGGCAAGATGAGCATCACGTGTCTTGTCAAGCTCCTGCATAAAGGACATCTCCTTCAAGCTTTTACCTTAAGAAAGATATCCCATGTTCATGGATTAAGTGACTCAAAGATATTAAAATATACATAATTACCCAAAGCAATCTATAGGTTAATGCAATCTTGGTCAGTACCAATGATGCTCTTTTCAGAACAAAAACAACAACAACAAAAAAGAAAGAAAATCCTAAAATTTTTATAGAAATACAAAAAAAGAAAAAGAAAAGAAAAGAAAGAAAAAAGAAAAAGAAACCCTGGATAGCCAAAGCCATCTTGAGCAAACAGAAAAGGGCAGAAAATAGTAGATTACCCAAAATATACTACAAAACTGTAGTAATAAAAACCAGCCACTATGGCATAAAAACAGACACAGACAAGTGGAACAGAACACACAGGCTAGAAGTAAACTTACACATCTACAGCCAACTGATTTTTTAACAAAAATGTTAAGAACAGGCATTGAAGGGGGCCTGCCCCTTAGCTCAGTTCTTTAAGTGGCTGCTTCAACAAAGCCGTCAGGCTCAGGTGGCTGTGGTTCGATCCCCACAACTCAAGCCAGCCAAACCTGCCTGAAGGCATTTGGAGCAAAAAGGAAAAAAAAAAAAAACAGGCATTGAAGAAAAAAGTTTTTACAACAACTGCTGCTGGGAAAATTGGATATTTCCATACAAATGAGACTGCTGCCTATGTCTAGTTATGAAAAGAAACTCATAATAGATTAAAGACATGGGAGGCCTGAACCTATGAAACTATTAGAAAAAAAAAACAAAAAACAGAGCTTAAAGATTTCAAAACAATAATATGGGCAAAAATTCAGGAAATGAAAACAAAAGAAACAACACAGTAAGGAGAAAACCTTAAAAATGAGAAAAAAAAAAAACCTGTAAATATAAGTCTTACAAGAGATTAAGTCCATAGTATATAAATAATTCTAAAAACTTAATTGCACAAAGCTCCAAATAACCCAAAAATAAATGGGAAATAGACCTAGATGTGAATTTCTCAAAAAAAGAGATACATGGGGCTGGAGAGATGGCTCAGTGGTCTAAAGCACCTACTTAGAACAAGCTT
>NW_004524582.1:21308018-21315993 GCF_000260255.1 Octodon degus
CTCTCTCTCTCTCTCTCTCTCTCTCTCTCTCTCTCTCTCTCTCTCTCTGTCTCTCAAATAAATAAAAAATAAAAAATAAAAAAAGAGATACAAATAGCCAGTAACTATGTGAAAAACGCTCCACATCACTAATCATGAGAGAAACACAAGTCCATATTACAATAATGCATCATTTCACTCCAGTAAAAGTGGCAGTTATCAAAGAGATGAAGTAAGTAAGTCCTAAAGAAAAGAGAAGCCTTGCATGCTATTAGTGGGAATGTAAATTAGTGCAACCATTATGGAAAACAGAATAGAGATCTTCCAAATTAGTAATAAAACTATGATTAATTCCAGCAGACTCAAAGGATATGAAACCTTTGAGTGTCAGCATGTCACTAAAACACGCGCACTTCCATGTTTATTGCAGCATGATTCACAACAGACAAGAAACGTAAACAACCTAAATATCATTCAACTCATGTGTGAATTTTAAAAGGTACATGTGCACAATGAAATATGATCCAGACCTAAAAGGGCTGAAATTCTGTCATTGTGACAACATAGATGAAAGTGGAGATCATTATGCTAAATGAAATCATCTAGGCATTAAAAAGTGCCAGATTAGCTCACTTACGTGTGGAATACAAAAACAGTGTTTCAAGCAGGCACTCTGCAGTAGGCCAGCCCTCAAGAGAAAAAAGTAAACAAATGCAGCCATATACCTCCCTGGGGATGGGCATCAGGGATTGATATTCTAAGTAGATCTCGATCACCTTGAAAAAGCCAGGAAAAGCCACTCACCCAGCCCTCTACAGGAAAAGCCTCTGTTCTCTATTGAGACCAGCTTGCCATGTGATCCACTTCCTCTATTTTTTCTTTCACTAATTTTATTGAGAAACAAATAGCAATGAGAAAGTTTCAAAACCGATTAGTAGGACAGTTTCAATAATTAATACATTGCATATAGTTGTCTTCATAGTGGTTATTCTTAGTACAAGATGCAGATATAGTTAGGATAGATATACAGCTACTTTCGCTTAATTCAATGAGAAAGATTTGTACTAATAGTGTTTGGAAAGGATATCACATCTGCATCTTGTACCTCTTCCTCTTTTGATTCCCATTTAATCAATTTTACTTGAGCAATTGTCTTTGTAATCTTACTGGTTTACCATATTTTGTCCCACCTCATGCCCACCTAGTGAGTTCCCATGTCTCTCACCTTATGCCCATCTCCCTTCATGGCTTTACTCTATAAAAATCCCTAGAAAACAGACACAGACAAGTGGAACAGAACAGACAGGCTAGAATTGGTTCCTGGGCAACCCACTCAGGTCTCTATCTGTCCCTCTCTTGGACAAAAGCTTTCTTTCTTCCAATAAATGAATTCTGCTCTTAATAAATAAATAGATAAACAAACAAATAAAGTGTAGTGATTACACAGGTTGGAGAGAGTATGGAAGAGGGAAAGTGTGAAGGTGATCAGTAGGTACAAATTTGTAGCCAAGAGTGAATAGCTCTGGTGTGCTGTTGCAAAGTAGGATGAAAACAGATCATGATAATTTACTATGTATGTCAAAAACTGAGAAAAATGAATTTGAATGCTTTCACAATAGAAAGGATAAATGCTTACAAATAGAGATATGTTTATAGTGATTTAAATTACACAACATACACATATGTTCAAACATTACATGGTATCTTATAAGTAGGAGTAATGATTATGTTAAAAATAAATTGTAATTTCAAAAAGTTAAGGAAGAATCAGTACTTGGTGAGTTAAGATAGTAGTTGAGGAACTCAGTGATCCATCCTGAGCTGTTGTAGTCTCACCTTATCATCAATGCCTCTGGAGCTAGACCAGCTGGCCTGGGTCCCACTCCTGCCCTCTCTGTGTGTTCTTCAAATCTTCCACATCTTCGTTGATTTCTGCCAACTTGTTTTATCAGTTATTGAAACAGAGTTGTTGAAATCTCCAGTCATACTTGTGAATTGTTTTTGTCTTTGACAGGTCTACCAGGTGCTTCTTTTCGTATTTTGATACTGTTATTACAGGCATAAACTTTGAATTGTCATGTTTCTGGGCGAGTTTATTCCTTCATGACTGTGAAATGACCTTCTTCACTTGAGACTGGTAAGACTCGATGCTTTGAAATCTCCTTTGTCTGAAAATAAACTCACTTTTCCTCTGATAAGTGTTCACCTTTCATGTATTTCTCAGTGCTTTTGTTTCAAACCTATTTTTATATCTATACTTAAAGTGAATTATTCTAGTCAGGACATAGATAGCTCTTACTTTTTTGTCCAATCTGACATTCTCTCCTAAAATATTTCTTGATGTGACTAGATTTAAATCTGTTGTCTACATGTTTTCCTTTTGTCCTATCTGTTCTTTGCTTCTTTTATGTCTTTCTTGTTGCCTCCTTTCCTATGAAATCTTACGGTGCCATTGTATTTCTGCTTTGGCTTAGTGTCTGAACCTCTTTGTTATGGCATTAAAGGGGCTGCTTTAACTGTTCTGTCTGCATATTTAACTTAACACAAGTGATACAACTCAAGAAATATACAATTTAATATAGAATACAAGAAACTTACAATACTTACAAACTTACATACTTACTTCTGTGTATATACCTATCTTTTCAATCCCATTATTTTTTATTGTTTATTTTTTGAGATAGGGTCTTACAATGTAGTTCAAGCTGACCTTCAATCACTACATAGGCCAGACTGGCCTCAAACCCCTGATCCACTTGCCTCAGTCTTCTAAGTGTTGAGATTATAGGCATGGACCACCCTGCCTAGACACCCCCACCTATAAGTTACAGCCCTTCTGTATTTTATTATTATATAATATTACAAATCATACACTAAGATGTTACCATTTTTGTATAAAATTCTAGGCTAACAGATACCTATTTTGTTGTTTTTATTCTTTGGTTTTTTCATATTATTGTCTAGGTATTTAAAAATTATTATTGCACCATTTTCTTGTTTGATTTCTTTGTAATAAGAGTTCTTTCATCATTCTTAACTTTTTACATAAAGTATTTTTATATGGATGTATTTACAGTATTCTTGTTAACTGTGGCTTTGAGTAGCCTAATTGACATGTCTATAAAGTTTTCAGAACTTTGCCCATGGGATTAATTGAGGTTCTTAGATCTCAAGGTTTACAGTTCACATCAAAGTTGGAAATGAAAGTTTCACAATATAACTAGTAATAAAATAGAACAATTATAAAACATACAGTAATAAAATAGTCAGCATCATTCCTTTTGGGCTTTGAAGCAATAGCTAAGGTAAAATAAGGTTTCAGTGAACACTGCTAAAATTCTCAACAATACCCTGACTACTGAGACAGCTACTAAGTGACACATGTGTGGGTAGCAATACACAGGGTGGGTACAGCAGACAGACAGACAGACAGACAGACAGACAGACAGACAGACAGTTGGCATGATGGGGAGGGTGATGAAAGTTTTCATTCCTCAGAATTCTGCAATGCACAATTGCAGTTTGCGTGCAACTTACAATTTATATATTGCTTATTTCTGAAATTGTCCACATAATATTTCTGGACTGCAGCTGACTGTGAATAATTGAAAACATAGAGTGAAACTGGGTAAGTGAGACTACCGTACTGCTCCCTTTTTTCTTCCTGTTTGATGTTTGGCTAGTTTCTCACATAGTGTCTTCACGTTCACTAACGTGAGTTTCTGCAGCATCTACTGGGGCATTAATTCTATCAAGTTTACTTTCCACCTCTGACACTGTAGTTTTCATTTCTTGAACTTCATATTTGACCTCTTTTGTATATTCTGTCTCTAGATGATTTTTAACATATGAGATACTGTTACAATAATTGTTTTAAAAACTCTTTTCAACCAATTTAACATCTCTAACAGTGGCTCGCTTTCATTGATTGAATTTTCTTCTTACTATGGGTCATACTTTCTGGTTTTTCACATGCTTCATAATTTTGGATTAGATGCTATTCAATTTCACCTTTTGTGATGGTTATGGTTTGTATCTAGTTGTCCTCGCAAAGCCTCATGAAAGTCATGGGTGGACTTCTAGACTTGGGGATTAATTCCTGATCTAGTGCTGGGATTATGGGTGTGAGTGCTGCTAGGATTATGAGTGAGTATCACACCCAATCTGGGGCAGACAGCCTGAATGTAACATAAGAGAGATATACTTGTTTTTGTTGCTGCTGCTGCTGCCGTTGCTCCTCCTATTTGCTCCTGCTGTTTTGCTGTATTCCTCAGCCATGAACTGCTGCCCTCTGCCATGTGCTGCTTGGAGCCAGCTTTGTATGGACTGAAACTTCCACAAACTGTGAGCTAAATAAACCTTTCCTTTCTTCATTTTGGGTATTGGGTACTTTGTCCTAGCAATAAGAGAAGAGTAACTGACACAGTGATGATGATTATTCTTACATTTTTGTACAAACTTTTTTTATAACACATAGTTACATGACTTGAAAACAGTTTGATCCTCTTCAGTACTGCTTGTAATAGGCATTAATATATGATCAGCACAGATCTCTAGGATAATGTGAGTCATGTCTGGGCCAAGATCCTCTGATGTTCTCTGGACAGTGGATTGTGAATCATGATGGGAGCAGGCACTACTCCTGCCACCTGAGCTTCAGACCCTGTTATGCTTATGACTTTTTCTGGACTCTCCTCCTCAAACTTCAAATGGTTCCTTGTAAGTGTGGACCAATCAGTACTCAGCTGCATAGTCAAGGGGCCCTCAGAAGTTCTTTGCGTGTCTCTCTGGGTAGCTGTCTTCCTTCTGGTGCTCTGTCCTGTAAAATCTAACTGCCTTGTGTCTCGTCAGACCCAACTTCATCTCTTTATTTTTCCCTCTGTTCAAATCACAGAGGCTGATTGGGTCTACCTGTTTTGTTTTGTTTTCTCTTCCCTATGTGATGGTTTGAACTAAACTGGAAAAACTGAACAGCCTGTTTTTCTCTTTCATATTGTTCACTAACTTTCTCTAAGGTGTAGAGCCCTGAAAACCCATTCATATATTTTTTGTTTTTCTGAGGCTAAATCCATTGCCTTCTATTTCATCATAGTCAGAAGAAAAGTTCCCATATGTTTTTAAATCAATGTAAAATTATACTATAATAAAGTTTTAGTCAATACCCTTAATCTTTCTATTTAATAAATTTTCATTTACTGTACTAGCCTAATATAACCATATTTCTTCCATTATACCCCAAACAATCTTTATATCTAATTCATTTCAAGCATTACATAATATAGTACAGCATGTATCATGTCTGTTTGTTTCCTTAACTGTCTTTTATTTGTGAGTAGAGACTAATATAAAACAACACCAGGGCCGATGAGATAGCTCAGTGGACTAAGCACCTGCGTAGGCAAGTGCAGGGACTGGGGTTTGATCCCTGGCACCACATACCACACCAGCCCCACCCCCAGGTACGCTGAGCCAGCCACTCAGCCTGGGCACAATGGCACATGCCTACAGTCCCAACATGGAGACTGGAGGGAGGAGGCTCACTACGAGTCTGAGCTGCATAATGAGATTGTGTACCAAATACATTACATACATACATACATACATACATACATAAACAAACACTGGTTGTAAACATTTACAGATTTTCTAGAATGACTCAGTTGAATTTGTCTAGTTGTCTCCTGGGACCATTTTTTTAGCTTATTTCTTTAAACTTTTTGTTTCTTATAAACTTGTGTAGCTAACTTAAGAAATTTTAACTAGAACATGTCATGGTTACTATAGTATATTACATGTTGTATCACATGTTGAACATTAATACAAGCACATTATCTACTAGACCCACTGCTATGGGCTGGACACAGTTGTGTCCATCTAAAATATATGTATTGAAATTCTAATCTTTTATGCCTCAGAATGTAACTATAGTCAGGGACGGGGTCTTTAAAGAAGTAACTGAAATAAATGGAGGTCATTAGAATGGTCCCTAATCTAAAATGGTTTGCACAAGAAGAGTAAATTTGATCATAGTCATGTGGCCACACAGAGAAAAGACTATGTGCGAACATAGTGAATGATGGCATCCTTAAGCAAAAGGAAAGAACCCAGGGGAAACCATGATGACACTTTAGTCCCAGATTTCTAACCTCCAAAATTTTGAGAAGATACGTGTCTGTTGTTTCAGCCCCCAAGTTTGTACCAGTCCCAGACAACATGTCAACCACCATTAAAGTAGCTAAATTGAACGTTCATCAATTCAATTGTACAGTTACTTCCTGCCTGGATCCAGAAAGCAATACATAATATTTATTCACTCTATTCAAATGTCCAGTTCTCCACCATACATCCTTATAATGATGATTTTAGTGCCAATGGAAAAATCTTTTCTTCCATCAATATTTCAAACAGAGTTTATAAATGAGGTTCTTGGGGGCCTGACCCTAGCTCAGTTCTTTAAGTGGCTGCTTCCACAAAGCTGTCAGCCGCAGGCTGCTGTAGTTCGATCCCCACAACACTCCAGCCAGCCAAAAGTGCCCTGAAGGCATTCGAGGAGCAAAAAATAAATAAATAAATAAATAAATAAATAAATAAATAAATAAATGTTCTAAAATTTTATCACTACCTCTCTATTTATTAGCTAATGTGCTTTAATAAAATAATGATTTCTTCTAACAACTAGGGTTGTTTGGTAATACCAAAGCTTAAATTTTACTGTAAATATAGGATAGATGTTTGACTCTGTTCATACAGTTACCAATTTTCAAAGCAATCAGTTGTTTGAAAAATTATCTCCAATGATAACAAGTGAAATTTTTCTCTCATAAAATACATTATTCCAGACTTCAGGATTTGTATCTATTAAAATTTTAAATGTCATATAATTGTTATGGCTTGAATGCTCAAACTCTTGTAATATTTTATGACCTTTTCAAAGATGGGCCCTGGGGCTGGGGAGATAGCTCAGCAGCATAAGTGCCTGCCTGGCAAGTGCAATATCCCAAGTTTGATCTCCAGTACCACAAAAAAAGAAAGAAAAATAAAAAGAAAGAAAGAAAAGAAAAGAAGAAAGAGAAAAGAAAATATGGGCCCTGTTCTTTAAATTCTGAAAGTTTTCTTGACTATTGATGCAATGACAGAAGATGTTCTAGTTCATCTTGTATCGCTTCTGCCACCATCACTACTTGTTAGCCTCAGATCCAGAATATTGCATTTTCCAAAAATCTCTATAGCCACGTATAATGATGGCTGCACAACTGAATACAGTGTCCTTAATACGTGCCACTGTTGCACAAACGTCACGAGGGTACTCCCACAAGCCTAGATGGTGTAAGCCTACCACTTGATGTGGTCTCCTGGTACAATCAAGTGATGCAATATATACCACATGTGAGTGCTGCCACTGTAGCATGGAATGTTTTCACACAGTGAACTTAGTTTTCATACAAGTACACTGTAAAATGATGATTTAAAAGTATGGTACAGGAAATACATAAATCAATGATATAGCCAACTGCGATCGTGACCAAGCTGCATGGACTGTGCACAATTACACACACATTATTTTAATGGTGTACTATTTCAGAGAAGTGTAGTAAGTTGATTACACCAGCCTCATACAAACACATGAGCAATATGTATGCTAGCATGTTTCAAGAGATGTAAGGGACAATTCATGCTTTTCAGCTCCATTATAATCTCTTGGAACCACATCAAGTCTACGGTCTGAGGTTGACCAAAACGTTAAGTAGCACATGATAGCAGAAGTCGCTTCATGTTTCTTCACCAATGCACCTGTTTAATTTTAACAAAACAGTGTCTTTAATTTCTTTCACATTACAATAATTTTTTATTTCACTTTACAATTATATTTCTTTTTTCCTACAGTGAAAATTATTTCTAAGAATATATTGTGATAAATATTCATTTGATCTAGCTAAAGCTATAAAGTTACAAAACATTAATATCAAAATTACTATCAATAATAAGAACATTTATA
>NW_004524582.1:21316898-21318198 GCF_000260255.1 Octodon degus
CAATGCCCACCCAGAGCAAGTGCAGAGGATACTAGCTCAGCTGAAATATATGAATTAATAGAATACAAAGTAAATAAGCAAGAGCAGAAAGGTATCGAGGAATTGAGAGCAAAATTAATTTCTGAAATAAAAAAGAAATCTCTGAACTCATAGCATCTGAAGTAAAGAATCAAATACAGTAACATATGGAGGAAAGCCAATCTGAAAAAAAACTCTGCAGTAGAAGAATTAATAACTGCTTCTAAAGAAGGCATTGATAAAAAAATAGAAGGGATAAGAAAAATGATGAATTCCCTGAATGAGCAAACAGGAAAGAAATAGATTGCATGAAGTAGAGTCAAAGACATATAGAGGAACTTAAAATCTCAATCACAAGCTTGCAATACCATTGAGTGAAAGTGAAGACAGAGGTTCAGATCTTGAAGACGCTGATACAGCTAGTAAAAAGGTAAGAAAAAATCTCTTAAAAACAACTAGGATGCAGGAAAAAAATAATTCATCACTTCCAAGATGATGTAAATATGAACACCATGAGACTAATAAGTATCAATGAGAAAGAAGGAGTCAATATAAATGACATTAAAAAAATATGGGCAGATGTAATAGCAGAAAACTTCCCAAATATGAGGAAAAATTCTGACAACCAGGTAACCAAAGCATACAGAATGCCAATAACCTCAACCCAATTAAAAACACATTGAGCATGTAATAGTCAAGATCCCAGAAATCCAGCACAAGAATAGTATATTGAAAGCTGCTACAGAAAAGAAGTAGATCACATTCAAAGGAAAACCCATCAGAATTACGGCCAACTTCTCTTCACAAACCATGAAGGCAAGAAGAGCAAGCAGCAGTGTACTTCAAGTCTTCTATGAAAACAAATTGCAGCCCAGACTACTATAACCTGAAAACCTCTCTTTCAAGTTTGATGGAGAAGTGAAATACTTCCATGACAAAGAACTAAAGAATTTTATGATGACAGAGGCAACGCTATAGAGACTACTAAAACAAGTTCTAGAGAGGGACCAAAATGATCAGAACTCTACGAAGGACAGCAGAAGGAGCCCACTAAATAGAGCAAAAAATTAAGCATAAGACAAAAAGGAGTAAACAACAGCAGGTAAATAACATGTCGATTGTAAATCAATACATCTTAATTGTAACCATCAATGTAAATAGACTCAATTCACCAATTAAGAGAATTAGACTGGCACAGTGGATTAGGAAACAAAATCCAACAATATGCTGTATACAAGAAATACACTTAACTCAGAAAAAATTCATAGGCTGAAAGTCAAAG
>NW_004524582.1:21339334-21364182 GCF_000260255.1 Octodon degus
AGCTCTCAAAAAACAAAACAAACCAAGTATCTGATTGATTTATTTTCTTTTTTTTTTTTAAATCACTGCAGATCATTACATAGGTCTTGTTTAGAGGCAGGGAAGAAGCTTTTGTTCCCTTTGGACATAACACAGTCAGTGAAATCATTCCTGAGATACAGCTCCCTGGCCAGTGGTAGTAGCATCCCAGGGGACTTCTTAGAAATGCAGATTCTCAGGTTTCACCCCAGGCCTGTGGCATCAGAAATCCAATGCATAGTCCCCAAATTCAATTTTTAGTAATCTGCTTTTGTGACTTGGATGTGTATTTAAGTGTGAAAAGCTTCCCCTACAAGGAGACACAGCTCTTCTACCAGACCCCCTTCCTTGGTCAGGGCTGCACAGACCCAGTCACGGACATGTGTAGGCACCGCCCTGGGCACCTCCCCAAGCCATGGCTTAGATGGTGCTGTGCTGCACTGCAGTTTGCTGTTTTCCCCAGGCTCATATGCTGAAAACTTAATCTCCATTTCAAATGGTGAGAGTTAGAATCTTTAAAAACCAATAGAGTCATTAGCGCTCTGACCTCATTAGTGAACGATACGAAAACCACCAGACTGGGTCACTTGCCACAGCACAGACTGCTGGACAACAAGAAGCTTGGCCTCTGGCTCCTCTTGGCCTTTCACCTTCTGCCTCGGCATGCTGCAGAAGGCCCTCACCAGATGTGACCTCTCACTCTTGAGCTTTCCAGACTCCAAAACTGTAAGCAATAACCTTCTGTTGTTTATAAATTACCCAGTCAAAGGCATTCTGTTATAGAATAAAGTAGACATAGCACTTAGCTCTGGCTCCAACAGCAGGAGTGTGGGATTCACCTTGTTAAACTCTCAGCCAAGCACAGGAAGAGGAAAATGTGGCCAACGTCTGCATGCCATCACGAAGGCTAGAGGGGAGAATGTGGGTGAAAGGAGAAGAGATAAATAGTAGTGTGTGGCAGTCAAGAAGGCAGAGACTTTCTGTTGTGAATCTCCACATGCACAAAGGTTCCATGTCTCAGTGCTGTCATCTGGAAAAGAGAGGTAATGATTCCTCTTCAGTCCAGCTCTGAGTGTCTCTTTGAAAGCTACATGAACTGCTGTACAGAGATGTGCAGATGTCTGACAACAACGAGACGCTGCTCTGTAGGAGTCTGCAGGAGCAGAGGCAAGCACGGAGCAATCATGTGGCCTGTCTACCAGGCAGCGAATCCATCCCGTCGTTCCATTGAGATTTATGTCTACCAAATATGTTAGCCACTTCTGCGAAGTAAAAAATTCTTCCAAGTTCCTATTTTGGTAGCATGTTAATCCTTCAAACTATCTTAACCATTTTGCTGATTTTCATCTATACTTCTCCCCCAGGAGTGGAAATGATCGTACAGATGCATGGACAGCTGTGCCGCTCTTTTGTTGGTGCTCTGGGGGTCTTAAAAGGACAGAGGAGGAGGAAGGAAAAAGAAACTAACATTTTTCCAGCATGTACGATGTAACATTTGGCTCTCATCACTTATCACTTAATTTCTGTTGTGGACCTTAGAACGTTGTCATTATCTGTATTTAATAGATAAAGAAGCAGAAGGTCAGAGAGGTTAAGGCACTTGACCAGAACCACACGGGTAGACAGAGGCAGAGGCAATGCTGTGCCCAGATCTCCGAAGTCCTCCTGCTTCCCACTAGCCCCAAGTCTATCCCTTGCAGACTCACTCTAACTGGAATCCTCAGCCACACACGATTTGGTGGCCATGTCTCTGACTTTGGAGGCTCTATGAAGTGTCCACAGACACGGAGAGAGAGGAAATTTTACAGACAGCAGACATTTTTCCCCCATGCCCTGTGCATTCTGCTTTCTGAATTGAAACATGAAATACCCCATCAGCACTCATGGAGAAGTGTACATGGAGAAAGACCAGAATTTATCTCTCATAGCTGTGACCCGCCAGCCCTGAAAGTGGGGCACTGGAGTACAAACAGCCTTCCTAAGGAAAGAAGGGGACTCAGGACTCGTCTGTCTTCCAAGGAAGCCCTCTCACTTTCCTGAGATGTCTCCATGGCTGCCTTCACTTCCAGGGAAATGACCACTTCTGCTAAAACTAGAAAGCCCAGCTGCACCTCCTGGGTCTTTCCCTCTGCACTTGCCCCCAAGTCCTCCCATCTCTGAAACTCTTGAGTGTTTCTGCAGCTGCCCAAGCCTGCTGCCACAAGGACCAGGAAGGAAGCTTTTCCCCAAGCTGTCCCTTGTGCCTGTCCAGTTGTCTAGTACAGGTCTCACACTCTGCCTGGGCCATTCAATTTCAGATTCCTTCCTGCTAGTTTTAACTTTAGGGTTAAAATTCATATTACATTTTAACTTATCTACGGAACAAAACTGACCTAACTGTATTTTAAGAACAATAAGTTTTATGTAGCACCTGCTATCACACACAGTACTAGATCCGAAGAAGCAAGATCTGGAACATAACTTGTGCTTATGGAACCATAGAGGACTCAAGTCACACCCAGGGATTGATAACAAAACAACTTTTAATGCTGCAATTTACAGATGTATAGCTGCTCCCATCGGCCTTCCCTCAAACTTCCAGAATGCCCTTTTTTTTTTTTTTTTTTTTGTGAAACTGGGGATTGAACTCGGGCCCTTGAGCTTGCCAAGCAAACACTTATTCTATTGAGCCATCTCCCCGGCACCCCCAGAATGCCCTTTGTTCTGAGGGAGCACTTAGCACATTCTTTTGCATTGCTGAGTTACTTATCTGGATTCCCCCCAATCAGCTGTTTGAGGGCTAAACAAGATGTCTGGGTCACCACTATATTTCTTTTTCTTTTCTTTTTTTTCATTTTTATGTATTTGGTATAGCGTCTGACTACGCAGCTTGGACTCATAGTGATCCTGCTGTTTTCAGCCTCCCCTGCACTGGGATTACAAGTATGTGCCACCACACCCAGACTTGTTCACTAGCTCAACACATCCTAGGGGTGGGACACTACTATATTTTAACACCTTATTATGTAAGAATTGAAAAAAAAAATTGTTGGAAGAATAAATGGGATGAGTTGTTTCCCAGTAAATGTATAAATTAGAATCCATTTTAAATGTATTCATTGAGCACTGTTGGAATAAATTTAGAGAAAAGGTCTTAATAGTTCCCAAATGATGAAAGAAAAAAATCTTCCCTTGGTAATTTTCAGGTGGAGGAATTTAATGATTGGGAAATTAAGCAGGTCTGAGAAAGAAGAGAGTGGCAGGAATCCCAGGAAATCAGATCTGTTTTAAGGGTGCAAAAAAGAGCTGGGTATTAAAATCACATACATAATTTTATCACCAATGTGATGAAGAATTCCTAGGTTGGTAAGCCCAGAGGAAAGGGCTCTTGAGGGCAGAGGGTATTTTCACTCTCCATGGCTCCATGAGGGATTAGCACTTGTGATTAGCAGTTGACTGATGAGGAGCCGGGGAAGGAATAAAGAAAGTTACATATGTGTGGAGCCTTACCTCAAGTGAGCTACTTGGGCTGGGTATCATAGTCAGGCCATGAGCACTACAGCCCTCTCCCCTTGCCCAGTGGCCCCAGGACCCATGAGCAGCCTAGGTAGAGGGTCTTCTTAGAGGCAACACATGCCCAGAAAGAACAGGTAGTTCAGGCAAGATCCATACTTACAGTGGGGCTTGAGGACTCCAATATGGCACCCTAGACACTAAGGCCACATCACCTAAGGATAGCTTAAGGATCCTCCCCTGACCACTCCAAAGCCTGTGCACATTTCCCCTGTGAGTTACACTTATGACAGTGAAGCACACTTTGAACTTTTGCTATTTTTCTTTGTAAAATGACATATTTTCATGGCATCTCTAGCCACCAATACCTCCCTGCTACCTAAGTCACCAGACTAGGCTCCTCCAGGTGAGGAACCCACCGCACCGCAAAGGCAGGTGTATGGTTGGTTATGGTGAATATTTGCCCTGACTGTGAACAGGTGTGATGAAGGGAGATGTCCTAGTCCCGTTTCTTGTCCCTGAAGCACAGAAACCTTCACCCACAACTTAAGGAAGAAGTTTACTTTATCCCACAGTTGGTTGGCTCCTGGCAGGATGGCATGGAAAGGTGCATGGTGGAAGAGAGCAGGGGCCAACTGCTCACAGCATCATGGCAGAGAGCAGAGAGTCATGGGAAGTGTCCCAAGGGAGATGGATGCCATTAAACCATGCCCACAGTGACCCTCTTCCATCACATCCTGCCTCTGAAGCTCAAGTCAGCTGTTGCCCACCAGACTCCAATCCACCTATGAGCACGTAGGTCTTTCGAGGATGTCTCAGATCTAAACCAGAACAAGAGAGAGCAAGGGGCCATGGGAGGGCAGAGCAGAGGAACAGCTAGAGCCCCACGTATGTGTGTCAAGGGACTCTGTCCACTTGCAAAGCTCTTCTTGATCCCCGTTAGTGAGGAAACTGAGAAAGATGAAGAAAGTTCTTGTCTTGAGGAAGAAGGGGCAGGGATGGACCAGGTAGATTCTGGATTGGAGCAGTGCCTTGAAGTGACAGGGCACAGAGGCAGGCCCAAGGCACAGAGGCCTGGGCCATGCTTGGGTAGCCCCTCTGGTGCTCAGCCACAGCACCCCTTCTAAACTGAGAAGCAGCTAAGGATCCCTAGAAGGAAAGCATAAGGAGCTAGTCCTGGTTTTTCAGGCAGGATGCCTGCAGGTCACCCTAGTTGTTAGGCCAGCTGAGAGAGCCAGAGGAGGCAAAAGGCAAAGCTGCATGCTTTATGCTGGCCCACTTGGGAGAATCCCACATTGCAGCTGTGCAAGCAAAGGCAGAAGATAAGGAACTGCAAGAAGCACAAGTTTCCTTGCAGCAGGAGCTTTGAGCTAGTTCTCAAGGAAGGCAGATACAAAGAGAGTGGTACAAACAGGGCAGAGAGTGAGCAGATGATGGCCTCAGGCATTGCACCTGGGGGTGTGAGGGCCTGAGGCGGTACACAGGGTCTCCAGCATGGGCTAGGCAGGCCACAAGCCCTTCGTGCCTCCAGCAAGAGTCCATTGCTCAGCACACCGTGCTGGTTCACAGAATGCTTTCCCAGGGCAACACTTCGCAGATACCTGTGAGCTTACTCGGTGAGCCTGCTTTTGTGATCTGACCTGCTACTGTCTGCCTCAGGCCTACATCTCTCTGCTCTTGGATAGATCTGAAGCACCTTGTGATTGTGTTATCCTGATCAGAAAATGAGCAGCATACAGCTCAATATGCACATACGCACACACACAGGTGCACACACCATCACAGTTTGTGTACTGAAGTACAAAGAGGGAATGAAACATACAGGGACTTTTAAACTTAAAAGCAAACATCACAGTAAAAGACATATTGCCAAGAATCATGGGACAGGTGTGTTCAAAGCAAAGTAGAGTATTTTGCAGAGGACTAAACGTAATGTTTCTTTGACTTCAATATTTTTCAAAAATTTGAGAGAATGTTTTCTTTCCAAGTGACTCTCCTTAGGCACACTCTACATCATCGATCACTTTCCTCTCTGGCCCCATAATCTCTTTGATAAGCAAATTTGGGACACTACTGAGTTATAGGATGTTACAGTACAGTTTCCCCTATGTCCTGAGTCCTCACTGACTTTGAAGGACTAGGGCCAAAATGTTGGCTATCATTGTGGCCCTTCTTTTTCTCTGATTTTTTAGTCTGCAAACTTAAGTTGTTAACCCTCCAAAAGAGAAGCTTAATGATATTATTACCCTAGAACATAGGCTGTTGAACATATTGGATTACTTTGCTGAATTCATGCATCTACAATATATGAATGGCAATGGAATACACATCTCTGACCAAAGTAGACAAAAAAGGGTGATATCAATGAAGGACCATTTTGTAGTGAAAAAAAATATGCATCTATATATGCAAAATAGTCAGCATAGATGTACAGCTGCTTTCTTAGTTCAATGAGAAGAAAGTTTTGAACTAATAGTGTTTAGACAAGATATTATGTCTGTATCTTGTATCATGAGTAACTACTACAAAGACAACAATATGCAATGTATTAATGATTGTAACTGTCCTACTAACCTGTTTTGAAACTGTCTCTTTGCTACTTCTTTCTCAATAAAATTATTTTTAAAAAAATAAAAATAAAATAAAATTTGAACACTCACTATAATAAAATTTTTATGATTACCTCGTGATCAACATCTAGCAATTTCTGTCAACTGTGAACTCTGTAGTGCGGCTTCATTCACCTTATTCACTGGATCTTGCACCACACAACTCAGGCTCTTCTCCAAGGTAAAGGGAGACCACGAAGGTAAATATTTTGAGTCAATTCATGCATCAGGGACAGTGCAACTAAGGAAACTCATACAGACGGGCTTCCAGAACTGCTTCAGAAAGTGGCAAGAGTGGTGGACAGTGTTTGTTCAGTGTTCAAGGACCTATCCTGAGGGGTACAAAGGGCAATACGTCTTTTATTATAATCAGTTTTTAAAGTTTAAGCATGCACTGTAGTTTGTTATCACAACTCCTATGGTCAGGTAAGTTGCAGCTGTCATAATTACCTACATCAACACTTCAGATTTGCACAGTTGCAATTAGCTGCAATTTTGTCCTCATTTTCAGACCTTTGGGTGTGGGTGGGCAACAGCCTGGAGCTACTGCACTGAGAGGAAAGGAGGAGGAGCCATTAGAGCCTGTGTGGTGTGGATCTGTGTGGAGCTAAACCTCAGAGTGCTGTCCTTAGCCTGGGAGGCTTCTGCTCCCTCAGCAGCTCTGGAAAGGAGCCACTTGGAGGCTGGAATTGTTCTTCAGCCCAGGTATGCACTAGTTGAGAAGTGTTTGACTTGCTTCAGGAAAATAGCACAAAAGATTAAATAACAGCACATAGCAAATTCTTTACATGTTCGTTATGATGTCATGAAGTGCCTCAGTACGCACAATCTTCTTTAATTCCTGGAGTCCAGCTGTGGCAAGGACCTTTGCCCACCTTGGTAAGAGAAAAAAACTGAGATTCTGGGAGGCTGAGAGAGACCCCCTGAAGGCCACATAGTTAATGATCTCCATACAAACCCAGGCAGGTCTCCTGGATTCTAGCACATACGTGCGCACATACATGTGTGTGTGTGTGTGTGCGTGTGTGTGTGTGTGTGTGTGTGTGTGTGTGTGTGTTTTCTCCATTCCACAGGCTATTCTACCACAGATAGTAAAGAGTTGCTCAAATCAAAGACGAGGCTTATGCACAGGCCACAAAGTGTTAATACAATACAGAAAAGAGAAGTATCTCCATTTTATTGCCATTTCTGCCCATTTACATCCCCTTTCTTCAAGGGTCTAGCCTCATGACCCTGATCTTTGTTAATGCAATGATTGGAAAGCTTTGGTTGTTTAATTAGAAAATATAGCACCATTATTCAAATGGTTGTCATTACCTAAGCTGTAGTGGTCAGAGGACAGTCTTAAAACAAGAAAAAAAAAAAGATGGCTTGACATATCTTTCTAATTTAGTTGTATTTATTTTCCTATTTCTAAAAATACTTTCTCTGCAAAACAGTTTCTGGGCAAATATTTAGCACCATAGATCGAGCAGACTGACTACATACTCTTCAACTTCCTCATTTTCAAAATACTCCAAAAGGCACCAGTGGCGGCCATGTTGTTTTTAATACCTTCCCCTGACTAATGGCTTCCTCCTCCCCCATCTGAATGTCCAGCTGTCATCTGGTGCAGTGAGAATTTGAGGCCGCCTACCCTGGGCCTACCTGGGGTTCTCAGGTCACACATCTTCCTTCCTGGAAGTCATAGACCCAGCTGCTGACTACCTAACGACCCCCCTCAGATCCAACCCACCATTGCTGACTCTGACCTCTGGCTACCGGACTGTTTTAAGAATGGCTTCTCTGGGAAAAGAACGAGGAAATATGTGACTATCTGTCAGGAAGTTGAAATGGCTGCTACCATGTCCTCCAACACCTGTCAGACATCTACCCTGTCAGGCACGATTCTATGATTTTAACACTTGTATTCCTTAAAATGTTCCTCCTCATCTTATTTCATCACTGAGGACCTTGAGATATAGTTACTAGGAAACACAGACAAGAGGATTACCGGGGGTCAGAGTAGGAATAGGCAAGCAGAATTCCAGCTCTGAGTCCTAAAGAATGAGTGAGTGTTGCCAGGCAACACAGGAGTGAGGAAGGATGTAGGTAGAGGCAGCGGAGACCTCAGGAGGAAAAGCTGCATGCCAGTAGCTCTGTGGGAAATCTCCTTTATTAGTCCATAGGTAGAAGAAGAAATCCTGGACAACTAGGCCTGGTGTAGTGCAAAAAGGGGGGGAGACAGAGACAAAGGCCACTGGGGGGGGATAATCAACAGGATTTGATTGGTTCAACAGAGAGAGGTGAGGGAAACAGGAGTTTGCATACCTGACACCGAACAGACTTCAGTGCCTCCCTTCACCCGCAAGGAGAAAGCAGGCAGAGGAGGCAGAGCTGGGGTATGCTAAGTTTACCCTCCCTGCCAGACATTCTGGAGATGTCACCAAGCACCTACAAATGGGAATAGGAAGTCAGGAGAGTCCTGGAGGCTGGCGAAAGAGATAGACATGTGGTAGGTGTGTGCTGACAGGAGTAGAGCATGCTTCCCAAACTCTGGAAGGGCCGCAGGTCACCTTGGGGTCTTGTTAGAAATGCAGCCAACAATTCACCAGTACCAGGGTGGGATCTGAGTTCTAGCACCTTTACCAAATCCCAGGTGATGCTGATGTTCTTCATGTGCAGATCACATTGAAGTAGCACGACAGTATAACGGTTGAGGTGCTCAAGAATACCTAGGCAGAGATAAAAGCAACGCATTAACAATACCAACCTAACACTTAATGGCTAGACTTAGGAACCAGCCCTTGAAGACAAAGAGATTAAATGATCAGAAGAGTGAACAAAAGAGCTAGACCTGAATGGTTCATGTCGTAGGAGCTAAGATGGTACAAGTTTTTGACAAAACAAAACACAAACACATCCTTCTTTGACAATAGAAGGCAAAAAGAGGTTAGGGTCAAGTGTCCAGTGGACTCTGGGAGACACACCCACTGAGACAGAGATCCCAAGTTAGAAATTGGGTCTGTTTTTACAGTACCACATATGCTAGTGGAAATTCAGACTGAGTCACATGGACACACAAAGAGATGGCCAGGGGAGAATCCAGAAAGACATGGCCATGTCCAAGCCAAGGAGAAAGGTCACAGCAAACACGTTCCTGCCAACAATTTGATCTCAGGCTTCTGGCTCCAAAACAGTGGATAATTGGGTTTCTCATCTTTCTTTGTAGCAGGAAATTTTAGGCGCTTCCTCCCCACCTTCTCACCTTTCCCACCCACCCGGATCCCACAAAAGACTTTGACTATGCTATAGAAATTCAGGGAGACAAAAGCTGGACTGCAGCAGAGGGATGAAGAGTGTCATCAGATGGAACTACTCTTCAGGTGTTGTTTTCTTCCAGGAACCAAGTGTGTGAGAAGTCTTAGGCACATGAGGACCCCAGCTTGCTCTTCTGCCCCAGGTGACTGGGGTATGCATTCAGAGCCAGTGTCATATTGCAGTGCTGTCAGATCTGATGATTCATGTCACAACCAGGTGACAACTACTACTATGGGTTGTTCCAAGAAGGAGCCAGCCAAAGCACACACTCCTGATGCACAACAAAATATTAAGCAATGCTTCCCCATTGATGCTTCTCCAGCTGACCACCTGAGGTGGTACATCCTACAACTCCTAAAAGTTCAACACTTTAAATAAATGGGACTTCTCACATCTTAATATTCAAAGGAATCCCATCAGAACACAACTCAAAATACCATTTTCAACTTGCTTGGTTTATCCAAGCAACATTTTCTCTCAGGAACGAAGAGAAGCGGCAAGTTTTGCTATTATTCTTTTAGGATTCCTTGGTTCTTTCTTTCTACAGCGAGACTCAGTTCCTTTCTCAAAAGGCACATCATTTAAGCTCTGAAATAATCCTTGATGTACAGACACCCATGTGAAGAGATGAAGAACCATAATCACTTGAGGGTTTCGGCAGCCAGCACCTGGCCTCGTGCATGATAGACAAAGTGGTGGAGTTCATCTCCAGTCCCCTGACTGCGAGCTTTTGACTGTTCCAAGCATCTTCTTTGGAAAGAGCTCTTCTGTCCTCCAAGGTTGTCTACAATGTTCATTTTTGCATAAATTTTCTTGAACACCATGTGGGCCCCACAAGGACCCATTCAGGACCTGGGAGCCCAGCCACACAGAGCCTTACTGGTGACCTCCTGATGCACCTGGGGGGAACTGAATTCACATTTTTCCATCCATTAATCCTTTTTGCTATGTTAATCAACAGGCTCCTAAATCCAGTTCAAAGCAGACCATTGTCTTGGGTCTGAATTGCTCATTCTGCAGTTGCTTCAAATGATCTTTCTGCTTACCTGTGGATTTTCAGGACGAGGCCTGGCTCTTTTATGAACTTTTGTCTCCATGATCAAAGTGAACCATTCAGCCCACTGATCAAAGGAATGCCAGCTCCCAGCTGGACTCCTTTCCCAAGCTACACAACTCCCACTACTGAAGTCATAATTTAGAAATGTAGTTCAGCTCAAGATTCTGATTACAGTAACTAAATGGCCTTCTCCCTGACAGGCTTTGAATAAAGCCATGTAGAGGACCAATATGAGCTTTAAAGTTATGAGAAATTATAGCGACAGTAAACACTGTGATCTCACAAGTCAATATGCCTTGATAGTCTCTAGCCAGCAAATTGGCCTGAAAATCTTGAGGATGTAGAGTGACCCATAGAGAAAAGAGAAAGTGAAGGAGCCATAGGGAAAGAAATCAAGAGGCTGGGAAGCGTGGCCCCAGGCCTTTGAAAGCCTGCCAGCTTCTGCCCAGCACTGTTTGCCAACAGCAGCTCAGGGAGATTACAAATTGAAGAATCATTTGGTGACATCCTGCATCTGGAGTGAGTCAGTAAATTGTGTCTGCGGTTGACACAAAGAGCATAATGAACTTCTTGTCTCCCAGAGGATGCAATTCAGCAGCCCATGGCCTAAAGACTTGGCTTCCTTTGCCGAAAGCCCATTGCCCTTGGAGAGGAGGGACAGTCTTCTGAAATGTGACTCATTATAAAGGGTTGAGGAGGAGGGCAAGGGCACAACCTTACTTCTTCAAAGGTGGGGAGGTCAGGAACATTAGTCATTTTTGCAAAATAAAATAAATTATCACAATTACCAGAGAAAGTGACAGCTGGCCATCCTTAGTAATATAGATGGAGCACGCTTGGCTAAGAGGGCACTTGTTAGAAAACAATCAAAGACAAGATCTGTGAAGCTTAGCTCATGTAAGAGGCCACCAGTACAGCTTTGGAGAAAGTAAAGTCATGAATCTTCTCTGAAGCTGAAGCTACTAATTCATGCTGATAGTCAGGTGAGCCCATAATGGGAAGTGGGAGCTCTGAGGAGCCAGCCAGATGTTATATAAGCATGCTGGAGCTTAACTTTGCTGATGAAGAAATCATCAGGAACGATAGCACAGCAGCCTTGGTTTGCAGCTTCTGCCTCTTCTGTGATCTTCAAGCTGATTGGTGTTTTCCCAGCAGACCTGACATGAAGGAGGGAAAGGGAAAGGATTGATGGAGATGTATGTGTCCACTTGAGATCTGGGAAGAGAAGGGGAGTAGAAAAGGGATCGTGAGTGACATACAGGGTGGGTAAGTGCTCAGACTTTTACCAGTGGAGGCCTGAGAAGGCTGGATGAGCAGCAGGCAGTACAGAGCCTCTGCCACTTGGCACAGGATGTAGACACTTTCGGCTCTGTAGCCCAGAAGGCAGTGACAGCGTCATAAACTATGGACTCAATAGCACATGTGTGGACACAAGTAGAAGCTTTCCAGCCACACACTGCATGTGTTCTCAAGCATGCGCTGTGCAGATAATGAAACTTAAGCCATTTTTCCTTAACTAACTTGCTTGCGGTCCTGCACCCAGTAAAGACAGAATCGGCATGTGAACTCAGGTCTTCTGGCTCTAGGAACTGAGCTTGGAAATTCTGGCCCTGACCAGCACAAGTGGGGCTCAAATATTTGTGAGTGTAGATCAAAAGAATAAGTGAGTGCCCTAAGCAAAAAATAATACATGGATAATACCTTCATCATGGGGAGTTGGGTTAGGCCCAGCCTCTTGAGTTATGAAATTCTTTTACATGACGTTTTATGTGACAAAATTGCTGCTGCTATTGTAGTAGAAATGAACGAAAAATCATTGGTACTAATAAAATGAAATATTAAGTATAATTTAATTACATTATATAAACCATAGAGCTAAAGGCTGTACAGGATACAGAGACTGCACACAATATAGTGCAAAATTTCAGTAATGTTTCACAAGTAACAAAACTATTATATATCACAGAGATAGATCAAAAACAACAAAAATTATACCACCTTAGTAAATAATTCAAAGGTACTTTATAAAAATTTACAAGTTCTATTTATAAAATCTAGGCCGGGTGTGGCGGCGCACAGCCGTGATCCCAGCACTCAGGAGGCTGAGGTAGAAGGATCACTGCAACATCCGGGCCAGTCTGGACGACAAAGTGAGTTCCAGGCCAGCCTGCACTGCATAGTAAAACCTGCCTCAAAAAGGAAAAAAAAAATTCAAATACAGATAGAGATATAAGAAAAGGCGCTCACCATGAAAAGAAAATGCGCTTCATTATGATTGCTGGCAGTCACTTAAAGGTAAAATATCAAATCAGGAAACAAAAAGAAAGTTTATCATCATTATGTTATGTTGCTTGAGACACCCTGATCAAACAAAAAAGAGGACAAAAGATAAATATTAAAAAGAAAAACTACTTGCTTCAGGGTAAATCCTGAGGAGATTGGACTGACCTTGTCAGATACAGAAGTTACATTTCTTGTTATATAGGTCTTGCTTTATCTTGGTCTTAACCATCCAGCAGAAGAGTATAATAACAAGGTATGAAAAGTCAGTGCCATATTAATATGCTGAGCTGGAAAAGGCTCAAGTCAACAACTTCTGACACTGCCAGTCCTACGAGTAACCCACTACTGTTATGGACTACTGGACTATATTGCATTACTTTGCTGAATTCACACACCTACAGTATTTAAATGGCAGTGGAATACCGTCCTCTGACAAAACTAAACAAAAAAGGGGATACAAATGAAGGCCCATTTTGTATCTGTATATACAAAATAGTTAGGATAGATATACAGCTACATTCTCTTAGTTCAATGAGAAGAAAGATCTGTACTAATAGTGTTCGGACTGGACATCATGTCTGCATCTTGTACTATGAATAACCACTAAGAAGACAACAATATGCAATGTATTAATCATTGAAACTGTCCCACTAATCAGTTTTGAAGCTGTCTCATTGCTATTTATTTAAGAAAAAAGAAAAAAGAAAAAATCTATTTGTTTTTTGTTAAGTTTATTGGTACAATCAGATATACACGATGCTCATCTTCATCACAGTGAACTTGTACCTGTATATGATGTATCTTAACTTCTCTTTTTTATTCCATTCTCTTCTTCTCCTTTTGGCAACAATGGTGACAGAGAGGAAGCCTGTCTCTCTGTCTCTCTTCTGTTACCTTCAGGATATCTGCCCCAGGCCGGGTGTAGTACTCACACCCATAATCCCAGCAATACTAAGAGCCATATTGTCAGTGATTCATGAGTTAATCTCAAACTCTAGAAGTCCCTGCACCATGACTGCATGAGGCTTTGGAGGGACAACCGGACACAAACCATAAGAGGTGTCAAGGTACATCCATTTAGCTATAAATGTCTCAAGTTTATTCTTCTTTATAGCTGAGTAGTACTCCATTGCATGAAAAGAAACACCTCTTTTTTATGCATTCATTGGTTGATGGGCATTTCAGTTGTTACCAAGATTTAACTGTTACAATCTGTGCTGCTACAAACATGGGTCCACATACATTTTGTGGTATGGTGATTTTAATTCTTCGATACCAATATACCAAGAAGGGTAATAGTTAGGTTGAATGAGACCACTACTCATAGTTTTTGAAGAATTGCCACACTGATTTCCACAATGGTTGCACTAGTCTATGCTCCCACCAACTGTGGAGACGGGTTCCTTTTTTTCTACAGCCTCTCCAGCATTTATTGTTGGTTGATTTCTTGATGACAGCCATTCTTTCTGCGGTGAGATAGAATCTCAGTATTGTTTTAATTTGCATTTTTTGAATGATCACTGATGCTGAACCTTTTTTCATATATTTGTCAGTTGCACTTGGTCTGAGAAGTGACTATTAATTTCGGATACCCATGGGTATCTGACTTGGGTCTTTAAACTTAGGAGGTCTGAATTTTAAAATTCTTTATATGTTCTAGATGTTAGTTCTTTGAAGAACAAGAATTTTTTCCACTCTATGGCTTTTCTTTTCACTGTATGCATGATTTCTTTTGCTGTAAAAACTTGTTAATAAGATCTCAGTTGTTGGTGCTTTGTAGTATTTCCCCTGCCACCATGGTTTTGTTCATGAAGTCTTTGCTGATACCTCTGCCTATACTTATACCTGTACTTCAAGGAGTCTATCTATTCTGTCTTCCAACAGACTTAGTGTAACTGTTGTAATATTTAGACATTTAATCCATTTTCACTTTAGTTTGGTGCATGGTGCCAATAGCCCTAATCAACAAAGAGGCAAAAATCCTCAGTAAGGTACTGGTGAACAGAGTGAAGCAAATCATCAATAAGATTATATACCATGACCAAGCAGGATTCATCTCAGGGATGTAGGTCTATTTCAGCATATACCAATCAGTAAATGTATTGCACCATTTAATAGAGCCAAGGAGGAAAATTACATAATTATCTCAAAAGATGAAAAAAGAAGGGGGGAGTGGGGAGATGGCTCAGTAGAATAAGCGTGTTCCTGGCAAGCACAAGGGCCTGAGTTCAATCCTGGGTTCAAAAAAAAAAAAAAAAAAAAAAAGATAAAGAAAAATGTTAGATGAAGTCTGAAACCTTTCATACCTCTGCCCTTAAAAAAAAAAAACTATAGAAAATTGGAATAGATGATCTTCATCTCAATCTGGTAAAAGCTACTGTGACAAACCAACAGCCAACGTCATACTAAATGAATAAATACTGAAAAGTTTTACTGTGAAATCAGGAACAAGGCAAAGAGCTTCACTATCACCACTCCTATTTAATACAGTTCTGGAAACATTAACCAGAGCAATTAGGCAAGAGAAAGAAATAAAAGGAATAAAGATAAGAAAGGAAGAAGTTAAATTGTCATTATCTGACATGATACTCTACCTGGAAGACCCCAAAACACTTCTAGATTTAATAACCAGATTCCGTTGCATACATATATATGAAATTAATACTCAAAAATTAATAGCATCCATCTATACAAATGATAAACTCATTGAGAGAAAAATTAAGGAAAGCATACCTTTCATAATAGCACCAGAAAAATGAAATGCTTGAGAATCAGTCTAACAAAGGAAGTAAAAGATCTCTGTACTGAAAATTGTTATACAGATTTAATGCAATCCCAATCAAAATACAACTTGAATACCTCACAAAACTAGTAAAAACATTCCTAAAATTCATCTGGAGCCAGAAGAGACCTAGAATAGCAAAAACAGAACTGTGCAACATCAACAAGCCTGGAGGCATCATGATCCCTGAGTTGAAATTATGCTACAAAGCTTACTTTCATAAAAACTTCCTAGAACTTGCAAAAAAATCCTGAGGATCAATGGAGTAGATAGAAGATGCAGACACAACTATAAACACATTCAGCCACATTATCTATGACAAAGGGGCCAAACATGCTCACAGAATAAAGAGCCTTTTAATAAATAGCACTAGAAAAATTGGCTTTCCACACGCAAAGATCAAAACTACATCCATGTCTAACATATGTCTTAAATGAAAACCCTATTCTTTAAATATCATATACTTATATATTTAAAACATCCAAAGGAGTATGGTACAACGAGCTTCCTTTATAATTTAGGACTTCATAGAAGATAAAGGTTAGTAAAAAATATTATACAGAGTAGTTTTAACAGTTCTTATGGCTGGTAGCAACAACAATTATAGCACATGAAATAATTTGAATGAAAACTGTGTGATCCATACAGGGAAAGACACAGGATTTGAGGCAAGGTATATGTAGGTATTTCTGCCTACAGAGGAAAGGTATCTATTAGGTATTCCTCCCTACAAGAAAGAGCTAAGTATTGCCAAAGTATAAATACTTCCTACATTAAAGTATAGTTCAGCAGAAATTTAATAAAAGCTCCAGTCTTACTGTCAAAAAGATTCTGAGATTTGCCTATAAAAATAAACAGAATATTTAAGAATTTGTAAAAGAGGTAACACAGTTTGTTTTACAAAGTCATAAGATATAAACAATGTGACATTTGTGCAGAAATCACATTGGAGACAGTAATCTGGAATAGTTATGTGTTGTCTATCATATTCTGATACATGATAAAGAATTCATCACAAGCCAATTCCCAGAAAAGCCAGGGTTTTTTAATAATTCATTTAGGACAATCACCTAACAATCTGGAACACAATGTATGTAATAATTACCTCATCATACATACCAAAGGAGTTTTCTGAATAAAGAATACAATGTATATAAATAAAAATTCAAAGAAGTATCAGTCTAATTCTCTTTGGAAGGATAAAGACTTTCTGTTATCATGAGTGATAAAAATAATTTTCAAAAAAGAAAGGCAGACAAATAGGACACAGGAATACACATTCTGAGGGCTTAGGGTATGTGCTGAACTTGTGTACACTTTGAAAATCACCCTTGCAGATAAGTGCATATTATGTGAAACTTTCACAGTATAAACAAAATTGAAAATAACAATAACCAGGAGACTAGGAAAAATAATTTAACAAGTATGGAAAGCAGAGGAGAAAAGCACGAGGGCTCCTAGAGAGAAGCCAGCAAAGGCAATAAACGAGACTCATAAGAAGAGAAATACAGGGCAATGAAAATATGGGAAAGTGTCCAACCTCTCTCTCTCTCTCTCTCTCTCTCTCTATATATATATATATATATATATATATATATATATATTTTGATTATCATTTTTAACTAAGAAAGCTGTGTGGGAAAGAGATAGCTTTATATATTGCTAATGGCAATTTAAGTTGGTAGCTTTGGAAAGAAATAGCAATTTGTAGAACTCTTAAATAACCATTTGCATAGTTTGATCTAGAAATTCCATTTCTGGGAACCTATCCTGAGTCAATAAATCTCAAAATAAAGATATTAAATGTTTTAATACATTAAATGTTTCTAATAGTGAGCAATGATAGTTGTTCCTCAACTTCTCAAGAAATGCTGTAAGGGGCTGAATTATATCCCCCAAGAGAAGTCTCAGTCCCAGCAGCCTATGTGTACAGGGCTTTACTTAGAAGTTAGGTTTTTGTAGACGTACTCAAGTTAAGATGCACTATCCAATATAACTTAAACTAGTATGACTGGTAACCTTATGAGAACAGAGGAATAAGGATACAGGCAGAAATTCTGGGGAGGCGCTGACAAGCCAAGGGATGCCCAAGTGCAGATATACCGGAGGCCAGGAAAAGGCCTGGATAAACTTCTCCCCCAGGGCCTGGAGGCAGAACTTTGACACTTTGCATGAATTTTTAACCTCTACAGCTACATTTTAAGCCACCCAGTGTGTGCCAATTAGTTATTATGACCCTAGAAAACTAGTATGAAGGATTACATGGTTATTACATTTAGTTGAGAAACAATTTCTCAATATAATTTGCAGGCCCTGAAAAAAAATATTAGAACTAACAACTTAATAAATGGGTTGCAAACAAACAAGGTACAAAAGTAGATGAAACTGTGAATACTGTGTGCTAAAACAGTTCTTCGGCTGCATAGAAAGGAAGATTGGAAGGAATTTCAGTGACACACTGAAAGTGGATACAATTGTATAGTAAAATGTCCATATGTTTCCTGTTTCTTTAGAGTCCTAAATTTTCTTCAGTGAAAATACATTTATAGCATCATAGTTGGTTCAAAACTCTCAAGACTGACACCTAGGGTTAGGAAAAGGTGGCCTCCTGCAAGGCTCTTGGCTGTGAAATTCTATATTGCTATAGAATATATGTCTATATTCATATAGAAAGATAGTCCTGAAAAGAACAGGGCTCCTGCTAACCAGGCCAAGGGTAAGATGCTCAGCAGGCAACTAAAAATATCTCGTACCCCGTCTTGGTCTGTTTAGGCTGAGTAACACTATTATTGATGCGGTGGCTTGTAAACAAGTTTATTCTACTCATTCTTCAGCATTCACTTTCTTTGCTCATAAAGGCATTTTCCTTGTGTTCCTAGTTGGGATCCCTTTCATAATCTTGATGTCTTTCTGATCATTTCTCGAGACTGCATGTGAACTGGGCCAGGTGATGAGAATTCCTTCGTTATTACATCATTGTTCACGAGGAAGTTAGAATTCAGCAGATATTTGCTCCTCCTCCCCCTCTAACCTTTATGCCATGGAAGGAACAGAAGCCTGCATCCTTGGACTTAGTCATTGGATACCACCTTCAGCCAAGCCAGCGCTACTCCTGCCAATTTACCTCGTCACTGAAAGAGACAGCATACAGCAGATCCCTAGACACATGAGCTGCAGATAAACATATGTCATTGCTATTGCGTGTTTGTCATGCAGCAGTAATGACTATCATATAGTGAATCTTTTCTAATATTGTTCACTGCCTCCTCTCCAGTAGTTTTTCAAGTATCAATATTTTATTTAGTTACTATTTTAAGTGGATTTCTTATTTTTACCATTCATGTAACTATACAAGTATATCATTTCTAATGTCTTGTCTATTATTTTTCTATTCTCTTTAAAACAAATAACTATGAAAAACAAGTGAGATATTTCATAGAGTCCTTAGGCTGCCATCTTGAAATTAGATATAAGCGTGACACTGGACCATGGGTATAGGAGTATTCAACTATTTTAATTAGAAAAGCTCTAGGGATTTGAGGGAAGGCCAAAGAGCAGCTTCAAAGGTTACAAATCCAGAAATATCCTCCAAATTGTCATAAAAGGCTACTCCCATGTTGATACCATCTTGCCACTATTGGGCAGAGACACCACAGTCATACCTCTGATGCTGGATGATAGCACTTGAACTTCTGCCAGCTCTGCATACTGATGTGCCTGGCACCTTCTCTTCACTGACTTAGCTTCTGGATGGATCCCAGGGCCTAACTCATCTTTGAGCAAGGAGCACCAGAAAAGTGAATTTCCATCTTCTACCTGGGGGAAAAGGCAAACCCATCATGTAGCAATGGTCTCAAATATAGAAAGGCAGCCTAAAAGGTTGGCGATGGGGGGGGAGCATGGCTGGTGAGATAGCTCAGCAGACTAAGTGTCTGCTTAGGCAAGCACAGGGACTGGGGCTCAATCCTCAGTACCCCATGCTGCATCTGCCCCACCCCAGGGCGCGCTGAGATGGCCACTGCAACACTCAGGTGTTGCAGCACATGCCTATAATTCCAGTGCTGGGGAGGCTGAAAATAGGTGGATCACTCCAAGTCCAATCTGTATAAAAGCCTACAGTACTGAAGTGGTGGTCTTCATTATATGAGACCCTATACCAAATATATTTAAAGAAGGAGAAGGAGAAGTTGACAGGGATGCCTTCCCAATCACTGCTTTGCTGCATTAGGGATGAAATCAAGATAAAAACAAATAGTAAATAAGTCTATGCACCAAAGGAATCACAGACTACTCGTCTCAATTTAACTGAGATAATACACACAGGTACCTCTGGTGGAGCATCGCCACCTAGCAAGCAACAAATGGTAGATCAGCTAGTCAACAAATGAAGACACAGACCACTGCTCTAAAATGAAGACCACCACTTCAGTACTCTAGGCTTTTAGTGCTACCTTTAGTTCTATAACCCATCACCTTGCTTTTCTGCTCAAATTTCTGGCTCTTACTTTCTGTGTCACCTCTGATCATGTGGTACAATGATTTCATTTCACAGTGCATGTGTACCAGAGCCTGCGTGCTGTGCATACGTTTGCTTTCCACTCCATGGTGCATGGAGTCCTAGTCTCTCCTGAAATGGGCTCATCCCAGTCGGCTGATCTGGACTAAAAACTCAAGCAAAGAGAAGCACAGTTCACCAGTGATCCTCACAATTATAACTGGAGGCATAGATGGGGGGAAAGGGTTAGGCATGCCAAAATTGATAAATTATAAATTTTCGGTGCCCCTTCCTGTCTCTAACAACTGGAATTTTACATTTGAAGTCAGCTTCAGAGAACAGCAGATGTAAATTAATGATTTTGCTGTGGAAAGCAAGAAAAAGGGAAATGTTTCTAACTTCATCAATGTAATAATGTATTAGCACTAGGTCTTTGGAAGATCGGGTGAACTGGGTTAAGTACACTTTCTCGAATGCTTGAATAAACACCAGTCATTTGCCAAGTTGGGCTGAGTAGCTGGACAAGTGCAGAGCAATATCAGTAGGGTACCCCCTTTCAGATCCACACCATTGGAGCTAGGTTTTCCAATCAGATGACTTTGATAAGGTCAAACATTCTTTTGTCTTAAAAAATCAACATCACTGTATTAAAAAGTAAGGGACCAAGAAGAAAGGGTGGGAGGAGAAAAATAATCTTAGCCTGGGTCATTTTGAATACAGAGTACAAAAGAATGTATTCTATGTGAGAGGTTTATTTGGGACAGTGAGTTCCAGAGACAGCAGCAAGGGAAAAGAAAGTGAAAGAATAAGGGAGAGAGAGCCATGTCCCTCCCTCCTTCCTTCTTTTACTCCTTCCTTCTCTCTCCCCCACAACACAGAAGCCTTCTTGGTGACATCAAAAAGTGGTCACCTTTGGGAGACAATGGGAAGGACCTTTGGGAGACAATGGGAAGGGAGGGAGGGAGGGAGGGAGGGAGGGAGGGAGGAAGGAAGGAAGGAAGGAAGGAAGGAAGGAAGGAAGGAAGGAAGGAAGGAAAGGAAAGGAAAGGAAAGGAAAGGAGAGAAGGAAGAGAGAGAAGGGGATGGGAGGGAGAGAGGGAAGAAAGAAGAAGGAAGGAAAGAAAAGAAAGAGGGGAGAAAGAAAAGAAAAAACTGATGATGATGATTTTGGGATCAGAAGCACCTAACAGAAGCACCATTCAGACTTTTGATCCTCTATGTTGGATTATCAAGGCCATTCTCCCCCCCCCCCCTTTGGCGGAACCAGGGATTGAACTCAGGCCCTTGCGCTTGCCAGGGAAGTGCTTATTCTACTGAGCCATCTCCCCAACCCCAAGGCCATTCTTATTGACCATCTCATTTGCTCTTCTGAACTACCTAGGAAGTACTATTTTTCCACAGTATTGTGCTTAAAAGTGTGAACTTTAGAGTCACAGGTGGAATAAACATTGGCCCCATCGCTTACGTGCTGCGTGACCTCCAGCCAATCACGGAACATTTAATGCCCAAGTCTTTCATCGGTGAAGTGGGGGAAATAAATGGAGCACCTGTTTATTGTGGAGAGTAAATGAGTTAATACACGCGAAGAACTTAAATGGAGCTGGCATATGGTAAGTTAGCTTGAGACACTCCTACCTGTGGACAGATTTCTAATGCCTTCCGGACCATCCAGTAGGAAGAACGCCCACAGCAGCAGAACGACTTTGAAACTCTGCGCAATCAGAACGTCAAGCAGTAACACGGCTCTGGGAGCCTTCAGAGCAGAACCCAGCCGGGATGACCTGGAACGGCGGCGGGGGGGGGGGGGGGGGGGGGGGGGGGGGGGGGGGGGGGGGGGGGGGGGGCTCAGCTGGGAAAGCCTGCTTTGAGCAAATACACATTTCGCTGATCGGCTGCTTCTCTCCCTTTATTGTCCCCTTATTATTGCTTCCCTAAAACATAAAATCTCCATTCTAGGCTGAAAGCCAGAATTTCCCTTCCCCGTGCCTGATGCAAGAGCAAAATGCCTTCTCCCTGGCCATTTGCAGAGAAACGAAAGCCAGGATCCTATTTTAGTCCAAATGTTCAATATTTATGGAAATGTGTTTGGATAGTTTCCAAAGGACACCCTTCCTCCTACACTCCCTCGGAGGAGAGGTTTTGAAACTTAGAGAGTTCTCACTGCTGCTACCCCTGTCCTCTGTAGAATGGCAAAGGAGGTTCCTCTCCCCGACTCCCCTGGTCCTTCCGGATCTGCAAGGCCATCGAGATTTAAACAACCACCAAGCATGACCCGCATCTGAAGCTGCGTAACTCTCTCTGAGCACAGTAGGAATAGAGAGTCACTTAGGGGAGCATGTGTATATTTTATAGTGAGAGAAGCAGGTCTTGGCAGACTTCAAAAACCTTCCGTCTTTAAGGCGGAGGGGGCTGGGAGACAGCAGGCGAGATGTAGAGCGTTTAGGCCATTTTCCCAACCTGGGAGGATATTAAATATTGGCAGGAAGCAATCTGTGCAAAATGTGCATGTGTTTATTTATTTATTGGATTGGATATATATAGGCATGGCTTCTTCTCTCTTGGGGGCCACTGCAAGACCCACAGAAAATGAGACTCCATTGCTTGCTTTTACAGCTTACGCTACTCATATCAAAGCCCATCATCTTAAGCTATCTATCGTAGGCTCCCACTCCTCACACCAGCCTCCGATCTCGGTACTAATTCCATTTCTGCTCCTGAATCCCAAAGCCAAATGGACTCGTGCTTCACAGCGTTCTTAGCAAGGAGGCCAAAAGCTCATGTCTTGAATCTGTCTCACAAACACATGCAGACTCTGGCATATCCTGGCCGTGCTGCTCAGCTGAAAAATTTCATTCCTCTTTCCTCAAAACTCGTGTACCCTTTCCAAAAACCGAGGAGCATTTTCAAAATAAAGTGATCAAGAGCCACAGTTCTCTCCCTCCTCCTCCACACCCCCCCTGTGTCCCTCTTCCTCCCGTGCATGTGTCCCCAGCTTTCCTCATCCCTGAAGCTCTAGCTGTACCCTGATCGAGCCACACACTTTTATTGATCCAAACAAATTTTTCCTTTTCCAAAGGGAACTATCTGCCTATTGGTCTCCCACTTGTAAATACCATATCACAGGCTCCTTAGTCAGCATAATCAATTAAGTTAGTGCTATAATCTCTAGACAGGTAGATATCTATGAGTATGGACGTGGGTATGATGCAGATATAAGACAGGGACACATACAAAGATAACCATATTCTGCTGGACTGCTTCTCTAGAGTAATATGCAAATTAAGAAAAATGCTTCTTTACTTCCTTGAAAGCAGAGCTGAGATGAAGGTGCACTGCCTTGGCAGTCAGAAGTAGACCACTGAACCCCGCAGCAGTCATCCCACTCATGCCTTCCTCAACATTCTTCTTGCTCATCTGACTTCTGGAAACTCACTCAGGGACTCAGCCTGCCTGACTTGGCCCTGAGGTGTCCCACATCACTCAGACTTGGTGCAGAAAGGCACGGGCAGCTCCCTGCCCACTGGGTTCCTCTCAGAACTGTCCTGCTTCTCCAAGGTAGACTTGGCTCCTCCCTCTATGGAGTGCACAAGCTACTCAGGTTGGTGTTCGGTGTGCAGAAGTAGAAGAAGCAGACTCCTGAGTCAACACTGAGGACAGCAGGGAAAGAGACTTTGTCTTTGGAACCTGTCTACATACGCTGCAGTGCTGTTCAGTCCTAATTTGGACTACACTCCTGCAGGGGCCACCTCATCTCATGAGCACGTGCTCACTGGCTCCTGGGAGAACAGAGTCATTGGTGGTGGTGGCAGTCAGCTTTCTGTCACTCAAACAGTGATCTGAGCTGACCAATTTATAAAGAGTAAAGGCTAACTTTGGCTCACCATTTTTGGGTTTCCATCGGTGGACTGTGGGCCCCCTTGATGTGGAGCAGCAGCAGCATTTAGGGATGCAAACACAAGGAATGCAAGCCTGCTTATTTCAAGGCTGAGGGGAGAGGAGAAAAGGGTCACAGGATCCCTTTCCAGGGCCCCCCGGACATCCAATGTCCCTTCGGCCCCATCTCAAAGGTTGTTTGTTATGGGCCAAGCATTTCCCACATGGACATTTGGAACTATTCTAGATACACACTGTGCTATGGTTAGAGAGGACACTGCAGACCTTGATGGAATTGACCCCCAACTGGGTTCTGCACTTTGCCGCATTTGCACGTTTCTTATGCTGTTATTTTCTAAACAGATTTTAACTGACCATAAATGGAGCCACTTTTAAAATTGAACATGATTCCAAGCAGTAGTATCTATGTAATCACAGTTTGGTATTCTTGTTTTATTTTATTTTTTTTTTTGAAGAGAATAGAAAATGCTGAAAAAAATAAAGCACTAGAAATGATACAGAATTTCACTAAACAAAATAATAGGAATCAACAATGGTTGTTATATTGCATATTGCTGTCTTCAAATTAGTTGTTCAGATTAACAGGTATGTAGATTGGTATTCTAAATCTATATTTTATTGGTTATTAAAATTAATGGATTATCAAAGTTAAAAAAGTGATAATTTTCCCACTATGCTTCAGGGCTATCTGTCTCGCCACTGGGGATGAGTGCAAGTCCCTCTGAGGGAAAAGCCTCTTGGTGCTGTGACTCTGTGGTCACTACAAAAGAAGCAGGAATCTGTAAGAAAGGAGAAAGGAGAGTGGCATCCTCAGTCAGGGACAAAATACATGCAACTGAAAAATGCAAGAACACAGTGGGAGGCATGAGTTTAAAGTATTTTAAATAGAAGTAAGAACCAATCTGACCTCTGGGGGGG
>NW_004524582.1:21364434-21366464 GCF_000260255.1 Octodon degus
AGAGAGAGAGAGAGAGAGAGAGAGAGAGAGAGAGAGAGAGAGAGAGAGAGAGAGAGAGAGAGATCCATTCTGGGCCTGATTGTTGAGTCAGTAAGTAAATGTGCTTCTATGCAGAGAGGAATAGTGTTTTCTCATTCACTTGCAAAAACAAAAATAAAAGGATTTTGTGTGTTTATTGCTTTAACCAGCTGGTGAGGGCATTCTCCTTTGCTCCCTGTCAACAGGGTTTCATTTGTACTCTTAGGCTACTGGGTGAAAGAAAGAACCACGTTTTGTTGTTGCAACACAGCTGCATATTGCAGTGTATGCAGGTGACGCAGTATTCAAGTGACCTGGATCTATTCTTAAACAAAAAGTTAGGAGGTACTGTTGACAGGCTAAAATTCAAATTCTCATCTTTTGCATACAGGGAAACCAAAACCTTATCTGGAGTTTTCAAAGTATGCATGGCACAAATACCTAGATCAGAAAGGGTATTTTCTGAAAGTATTGCAGCAGAACATCTTCCCTGCAGGAGGGGAGCCAGGTCCTGTGTCCTAGTGCGGTCCATCCCATAAAAGGAAGATGACCTCTGAGGAAATTATCGTTGATGAAGATAATTATCCTCAACTATCCAACTCTGCTTCTGTGGGGGGTTTTAATCCCGAGTACTTAAAAAAAAAGCATTAGAAAAGATACAGAATTTCACTAAACAAATAATAGGAATTCAACAAAGGTTGCTATATTGCATTTGGTATCTTCAAATTAGTTGTTCAGATTACCAGATATAAGCATGCAAAATTGGTCAAAAAAGTTACAAAAACTAAAGAAGTAGAGAGAAAAATTAAGTGTTAACTGTTCCTTTTAATAGACCAGCAGAAATCTATTGGCTGCTCAAGGCTTTTAATTGGCAGAAGCATGGTGGAAGGACACTGGGAAGGAGAGCTGCTGACCTCGTGGTGGCCAGAAGCGGAGCCAGAGCAGTGTCAGAGAGGAAAGAGCCAGGGCCCAGACGCAGCCCCCAAGACCAAGCCCTTAGGATCCACTCTTCAACTAGATTCCTCACTGTCTGATTTTTTTTTATTTTAGGGAAGGGTCTACAGGGTGTTCAGGGTCTCACTACTAGATTAGACTCATAGTGATCCAACTGCTTACAGCCTCCCAAGAGCTGGGATTACAGGCGCACGCCACCACGCCCAGCCTCAATTGCCATCTCAGCACACCCCAAGGGTGGGGCCAGCACTGCAGGCCTGGGGTATCAAACCACCAACCTCTGTGCCTGCTTACAGGTGCTTTAATCTGCTGAGCTATTTGGCCAGCCCTCTGCCTGATTTTTATACCTCCCAGTAAGGCCATCAAATTGTGATCATTATTAATCCACTGATAGAATTAGAGCCCTCCTAGTCCAATCACCTTTCAAAAGCCATGCCTCTGAATACACAAGACTTTGGGGGCACATTGGCTGGGGAGCTCATTTTAGGTCTAAATCATGTCGCGAGAATTCACAGGAAGGGCTCTGACATTGACCCTGATGAGGATGCTTGCCAGTGCTCCTCCTCTTACCCAACGTTGGCAGATTCTGCCTGCACAGGAAGGATGTCACAGAAGGACAAGAGTTGGGCAAATTGGAGAATGTTACCTTTAGAACTGAGCAGGATGAGTTCAAATCCAGTGTCATGCCCTGTGAACTGCTTTTCTTGGGAGGAGTTAACTTTTCTCCTATACAGAGCCTCTCTACCTAATAGACTCAGGAAGTTATTAAAGTGCCAGTGTATTATTCTTGTTACATAGGTTTTGCTTTATCTTGGTCTTAACCATCCAGCAGAAAAGTATAAAAACAAAGTACAAGAAATAAAGCCATGTTGTTCTGTTGAGCTGTAGGGGACGTAGGTCAACAACTTCTGACATTGCCAGTCTCAAGTGGAAGACCCAGTACTATCATGGACTACTGGACTATTTTGGAATATTTTGCTGAGTTCACACACCTATAAAATTTAAGTGATGGAACTAAACAAGAAAAGGGGATACAGATGAATGACCATTTTGTATCT
>NW_004524582.1:21366587-21370673 GCF_000260255.1 Octodon degus
GAGAGAGAGAGATTTTTTCAAAGAACTGCTCACACAACTACAGAGGCTGGTAAATCTGCAGCCAGCAGGCTTGAGACCCACAATAAAGCCAGCACCGCTCATATCCAACATCTGTACAGAACTCCCTCTTGCCTGTGGAAGTCCAAAAGCTTCTGCTACAGAACTCCCTCTGGCTTCAGGCTTTGTTCTATTCAGGCCTTCATCTGATTGGAGGAAATCTTCACTTAGAATCTGCCAACTTAAATCTTAAACTCATTTGAAGTCATCCCCAGAGAAACAACTAAAACAGTGTTTGACCATATATATAGGCACCATGATCTAGCCCAGTTGACACATAAAATTTACCGTACAAGACAAACTGTACCAGGCCGAAATATAGTAGAGCTTTTAGAGGCTATACATAGAGCCATTCATCCCTCCACTTCATAATCATAAGCTATTGTGGTTTTCACTGTGAGCAATTTAATCATCCTGCTTACCAGCAAACATATAATAACTATGCTTTATATCAGTGCTTATAGCAACCTCTAAATTTTCTATAACTTGCTACTTTTAGTACTTGTGGATTTGGAAGTGAGTTGGGCAAGTTGTTACATCAACGCTAAGAGAAACATGAACAGGTTCTAGGGGAGGGCTAGAGATGCTTACCTGTGAATGAAGAGCACGAGTGGGTAGACTTGCCAGGATCTCAGGAGCTGACTCTCTTCTATCTCGGCTCTCAGCTGTGGCCCAATAATTAAGCTCTCTTTGCAAAAAGAAGTTGAGTCAAGAATCACAGAGGCACAGCCACCCAAACAAATGGTCTCTGCTATGTTCTGGGTGGAAACATAGGGAGTTTATCTGAAATCTGATGACCCAAAGGATAGGAGGGGAAAACTGAGATGGGAAAGGAAAACAAAAGCAAGTATGGGTAAAGAGTGTATCAGAGAGAGGATAAATTCACTGCCAAATAGGGGCTAAGCCTATGGGTAACCTTTTTAAAAGCCATGTATAATCCCATCCCTGCCCTCCACACCATCCTACTGGGCACAGCAGACCTGGGGTTCTTCTCCACTAGCTTCACCTCCACTGATCCACTTCTAGGCTGTGTGACTTCTGGAGGACAAGCTCCTGAGATGAGGAACTCTTCAGAAGACAAGAGATGCACCTCTTACACAGGAAACTGTTGGTGTACTAGAAAGTCTAGTGGGATGCGGGCTAACAGGTAGGACAGGAGGAGAGATGGGAAAAATTCCCACAAGGCAAAAAAAAAAAAGGGGGGCGGGGGGCTAGCCAAATAGCTCAGCGGATTAAAGCACCTGCAAGCAGGGACTGGGGCCCGGGTTCAATCCCAGGGCCTGTCGGGCCGGCCTTGCCCCTGGGCACAGTGAGACAGCAATTGAGACTGGACATGGTGGCACGTGCTTGTAATCCCAGCTCTTGGGAGGTGAGAAACAGGCAAATCACTATGAGTCTGATCTAGTAGTGAGACCCTGAACACCCTGTAGACCCTTCCCTAAAATACAAAAGAAAAAAAAATAAAAAGAATGCCCACAAGGCTCGTGCTCACGGACTGCCTGCTGGAAGCCACCCTGAATGGCCAGGCAAAGCAATCCACACACGTAGGTGCTGCTCGTGCATTTGTATGCATTATATTCTTGCCACATGATTTGTATTTTATAAACTGTGTTTTCTTTATTTTTCTGGTTTGTTCTATTTTCTTTATTCTGCTTATTTATGCTTTTTTCCTCCTCTAATAAATGAGAGTAGATCAAAACTATCCATTAAAGGAGCCTATGAAACTGGGTAAGAGTGAAACCAACTGTGTTTCACTAGAAATCTACTGTAATCCCAGTGACACCAAGGGTTAAAATTAAGTGAAGATAAGAAGAAATTGCCACATAAAGACTGACAAAAAATTGGTGTAGAAAATACAAGAAGCAGCAAGACAAAAAAAGGATCAAGCGAAAAGCCCATTAAGTGGGAGGGAGCGTATGTCGAATTAACAAAGCCGCCCTGAAAGGCAGAAGTCCAGCAGCCACATGGAGAAAGCAACCACAGTTAGGGAGAACAGAACACTCACAGACAAGGAGGCCGCCGGGCCGCAGCACCAGGCCTGCGTCCTGCCTCTGCTGCCTGAACGCAGAACACACGAGGCATGATGACCGCAAAGAGAAAAGCGAGGGCAGAGGGGGCAAGCAGCAACGAGCAGCATTCCGTACAGCACCTTGAAATGAACACAACATATAATTATTTCCTTGCAGCACTGATTACTGCAAAGTGTGAATCAACATAACATAAAAAGTCCAGCTGTTATTTAAAAAAATCAAATCCGTCTTTCCATTTCGAAGGAAAGAAGACGCTCTGACTAGATGTCATCACAATTTACCCAAACGTTTGTCTTCAGCATTCATAAAATCCATTATTTTACATCAAGATAAATGATGAAAAGCATAGCAGTTATTGAAAAACCTTTGCCTGGTTATTTTTAGCAGAATTAAGACCGCTGACAGTCATGTAAGAAATAAACCACATGGGTCCATTCAACTCTCTGGACGCTTCCTCAAACAATTTTGTAGTCTTTTTTTTAAACACTAGTTTTATTTTATTTTATTCTTTTATCTTTTATTTGTTCTAATGAGAAAAAAATAAAATAGCAATGAAACAGTTTCAAAACAGGTTAGTATGACAGTTACAACAATTAATAAATCACATATTGTTGTCTTCATAGTAGTTCTTCAGACTAGTTTTAACATAGAAGGACCATGGATTGGGAAATAGTTTGACAAGAGCAAAATACACATAACTAGGAAGAGAAACAGCACACAAGGTGAAATGTGGAAAATCGGATGGGTGCGCTTCTCAGGCACTGGATCCTCCAATGAAAGAGAACGAACATAAGCCAGTTGCCTACTGTGAGCAAAGGCAGCGTTAGGCATTTTCTGAAATCACCTTATTTGCCCCCACAACAGCTGTATGCAGGGAGAATTATTTTTTCTACTTCACAGATGAGGTAAACAGGCTTGGTGAAGGGAATCGCCCAAGATCACACAGGGAGACTGAGTCAGCTACGCTCCCCACCTGCTGGCTCCATCTCTGACCTGACTCTGTTTTCTTCAGATTGTTCACCGCTGGCTCTGCCCCAGAATCAGTTATCTCAAAGAAAATTTCCCAGGCATGGTTCCAGAGCTACCGCATCACAGTCTCTGGGAATGGGTCCAGAAACTTCCATCGGAAATATCCTCCAGATAATTCTAATCAGTCACATTTGGAGAATTTTATCCATGATACCTATTTTCTCCTGATGCTTCTGTAACCAAAGAGGTAGAATTGGAAAAGAAGACTGGAAAAACAGCCAATTTAAAATCAGTCAGCAATACGGGGGTACCCAGCTTTTGCAGCTGGAAAGCATACAGCAATACAGGGGTTGGCAAACAACTTCTGTAAAGGGATAGATAATAAATATTTAGTCCCTCACAACTACTCAACTCTGCCATTCGTGAAAGCAACCATTTGTCAGAGAATGGTAGTGGCTGTGTTCCAATAAATTTTATTTGCTGAAACAGGCAGTGAGCTAAACTTAACCCAAGGCCATGGTTTGCTGACCCTTCTCTACTGACAAGTGCTTTTTGAAAATGTTCCAGATAAATGGATACCTTCTATTTTATTTATTTATTTATTTATGTGGAGGGGATAGCAGGGATCGAACTCAGGACCCTGCACTTGCCACGCAGGCGCTTACACCACTGAGCTATCTCCCCTGCCTTAGTGTTTGTTTATTTATTTATTTTATTATTTTGAAAGGACACCCTCTATTGATATAACACCACCTCAAAAGGAAAATTCTCCCTCCTCACATTCATAGGCATATGACTGAATTTGCATCCATGTATTTGAATAGACAGCAATAGACGTAATCTGATTTTTGCTCGACTCACTCTGAATTTTGGACAAATAGGCCATCATATCAGCCATGGTAACCTTCAATGGGAAGAATCAGCTCTAATGGAATCAGAAAAATATTCTCAGACTCTAGCCTCAGCGGCATCCAAGCTTCAGGGTAAAAGAATACTTGCATTGAGCCATAATAAGCTTCATGACTTGGAG
>NW_004524582.1:21370773-21376258 GCF_000260255.1 Octodon degus
CCGCATCTTGTACAGCAATTAACCACTGGGAGGAATTTATGCAATGTGTTAATTATTGAAACTGTCCTACCAATTTGATTTGAAACTGTCTCATTACTATTTGTTTATCAATAAAATTATGTACAAAAGAAAAAAAAAGAATAGAAAATTAATAATGGTTGTTGTGTTATATATTTTTGTCATCAAATCTGCTGACAAATTAACAGATAAAGTTATGCAAGATTGGACAAATAATTAAAATTCATGCTTGCTTTCAATAAACCTTAATAATTTTTCTTGACCTTTTTATTTTATTATTTTTGAATTTATTTTGAAGAGTATAATAATAATTGATAAGACATTAGAAGTAATACACATTTAGAAGAAGATGAGAAGTATTCAACTGTGATTTTTTTTAATTTTATTGAAATAACAATGAGACAGTTTCAAAACTGTCAGTCCTATGGATAACCCACTACTATTGTTGATTACAGGACTATGTTGCATTATTTTGCTGAATTCATGCACCTACAATATTTAAATGGCAGTGGAATACCGTCCTCTGACAAAACTAAACAAAAAAGGGGATACAAATGAAGGCCTATTTTGTATCTGTATATACAAAATAGTTAGGATAGATATACAGCTACTTTCTCTTAATTCAATGAATAGAAAGATTTGTACTAAGTGTTTGTGGACAGGATATCATGTCTGCATCTTGTACTATGAATAACCACTACAAAAACAACGATATGCAATGTATTAATTATTGAAACTGTTCCTGTGCTTTTTTTGGTGGTGGAATATTAATATATTTTGAGAAATAAGATGTTCAAATGGGAAGGAGAACAAGGAAGCAGAGGAGGCAGATGGGGGAAAAGAGAACAGAAGGGAAAATGGAAGCAAAGATTTTATAAATAAGGAGGGAAGAGGAGTTGGAGGGGGAGGGAGAATGGGGAGAAAAAAATCAAGATATATTGCGTACAGGTACAAATTCACCATGATGAATGGGATCATTATGTATGTCAGAAGTGTACTAATAGGATTAATTGTTTAAAATCCTCACTCTTGAGCCCTTGCCTCTTAACCTGTACAATGGTGTAAGAACGCTGAACTCAGGGATTACAACGGTCATTTAAAAAGAAAATAAAGGTATCCGACTTTTAGTAAACGAACGAAGATGTTAACTGTCTTTGTTCTTAACATCAAAGGGATTCAGGCATAAATCAGAAGCACAGTCTGCCCCACATATCAGATAAATGGTTTCAAAACCAGAACTCGGGCAAACCCCTACAGAAACACACACTACGAGGCTTTTGCCACAATAATTTTATAGCTCAAAGATCAGAGGCCCTGCTCAGGTCATGGTCCCCCATATCAGGTAAACATGACAATATTCTTAAAAGACGCACAGTTGCTTGCTGCCAAGCCCTCAGCCCCTCTTGTGCTTCCTCCTGCCTCCCGACTCCCTTTTACGGGCTGTCAGATCAATTTTACAGCGTGTTTGAGGACGCTGATGAGAACCTGAGGGAGCGGGTCGGCTCTGCGCCGGCCTAATGAGGAGGGGAGCAGGGCTGCCGAACGCTGGGGAGGCAAACCCACACAGCTCTGAACCGTGCTGAAAAAAAGACCCTTTTGGCTCAGTCGTGCAGCTTTTTAACGTCCCCCAGTCATCTGAGCCCAAAAGTATCAATCTGAGCTTATACTTGACATGGATTTTTTTTGAAACAGTCTCTTTTAATTGCATAAATGTCTGTCTTTCTCTGGAAGGAAAATATAATGTATGGTTCACTAGAAAAAATCCTGCCTAAATTGACATAATTAAGACTTTCTGTTCAATTGCACTACATAAAGACTAGAAGCAAGACAGGGTTCTCCTTTCAAGTGGCCTCCAAAAATTAAACCACCCTTACCCTGATCTACATTATCTTTATTTACTTAGTATTTTTAAAAGAATAAACAAATCTAAGTCCATTTATGTGGTTATCATTTAATACTTTGCATTCTTCCTAAATTCTAAGGTGATTTCTCTGGGTTTTGCATGTGTTGCTTAGCAGGAAGATCTCAGTGGTTGGTGCCTGCCTACCGTGTGGAAAGCTCCAGGTTTAAACCTCAGCAAAAAGCAGTAAGAACAGTCAAGGTAAACACACGTATCAAGGATAGCGCTCTGGAGGAGACGGCGCAGAAGCCCCTTTCTCTCACCAAAGAGCCAGCACTGCTGGACATGGGTAGTGTTTTGAGCCAGCATTTGCACACCCAGAGTTTCCATGGTTAGAAGTCTTCATTCCTTTAAGGAAATAGGATTTAACTTTTACCAATTAAAACGGAACTATTTAGACCTATTAGAAGTTGAATCGCATTCCTCAAAAGATGTGTGCCAGTTCTAAGCTCCTAAGAAAGAGCTCCCGAGAGGTCAAATGAAGAACCAGAAATTCTTTCGGTACCAGCAGTAAGCAAGCAGCATGCTCCTCTTTAATTTTATGGAACAATGAAATCCGTACTCACCACTCATATTCTAGCCAGTGCTATAAGGAAAAAGAAGAGGAATACAAGGCATACATATGATAAAAGAAGAAGCAAAACTGTCCCCACTGCAGGTTTTCTAAGTAGCAAATGTCAAAAACCTACAACAAGATTCCTAAAACCAATGACTTAGTTCAGCAAGATTTCATCACACACAATAAACATATAAAAACTCATTATATTTCTGTATACTAGCAAGGAAAGTGTGGACATTGAAACTAAGAAAAAGTACAATGGAAAAATCAAATGCATTTAAATCTATCAAAATACTCACGGGTTCATACGCTAAAAACTGCAGAATGGTGATGAAAGAAATTACAGATCAAAATAAATGGAAAGGCATGCTGCATTCATGGGTTGGAGAACAACATAAAAATATGCCAATTTTTCTCAAATTGACATACATTTAAATCAATTCCTATCACAACTCCATCAAGATTTTTTATATGCATAGACAAGCTCATTGTAAAATGCATAGAGAAAACCAAAGGAATTAGAATAGCTAAAATTATTTTGCAAAAGAATAAAGTGGGAGTGTTTGTGTTATCTGATTTCAAAATATATTATTTAGCTATAGCAGTTAGGATGGTATTGTGCTGGTAGAGAGGTAAATGCACAGATCAATAGAACAGAATTTTGAAAACCCATAAAAATAGGTTACAAATATATCCCCAACTGAGTTTTCACAAAAGTGTAAAACTAATTCAGTAAAGGAAATGTACAGGTTTTAAATAAATGTTATTGGAGCAATTGAACATTCATAAGCAGAATACCAGCTAAGTTTCATATCTAGTACAAATACTAATTCAAAATTATAAGCTTTATGTAAGAGGTAAAGTTATAAAAGTTTTGGCAATAAAAAGGGATAAAAATCTTCAGAATCTAGAGTAAGACAAAGTGTATTTAGCATGAGCCATAAAAAGAAAAACTGATAAATTGGATTTCATCAAAAGTAAAAGGTGTGGTCCATTGCAGATCCTTTTAAAAGGAGAAAAGATGAACTATGGACTGGGAGGAAATATTTGCAAGCTGCATATCTAACAAAGGACTGACATACTGAATATACAAATACCTCTCTAAAGCCAACAAAAGAAACACCCTCCAATAAAAACCTAATTAGAAAAAGGACAAGAATATATTTACTAAAGAGGATGTATGAGTAGCAAGTAAATAAGCATGTAAAAAGATATTAAATATCTTCAACCAATAAGTAAGTACAAATTAAAACCATAATCATACATCATTACACATTTATTGCTGTAGTTGGTATAAAAATATTTATAGCATCACCAAATGCTGCCAAGGATGCAGAGAAACAAGATAAGAGCTACACTGCTGATGGAAATTGTTGAAAGTATAGTCAGCCTAGCTAAACTAAACTAAACTAAACATACAATTTCCATCTGAAGCAGACTTAAACCCCTAAACATTCATTATGGAATTATGAAAGCTTATATTTAAAAGCTGGAGATGTCATCAATCAGATCTGAAGATACACTGCAGGGCTACAGTATCTAAGAGTGTATGGCACTGTGTAAAAGCCAGCAATAGGCCAATGGAGAGATCGCAGATGAACATCCACACATCTACTGCAAACTTATGCTTGACAAAAGTGCTGAAAGTATGCATTAAAGAACAGTCTCCTCCATATATGGGTGCTGAGGAAAATAAATATGCATATGCAGAAGACGGAAGTTTGACTCCTGTCTCTCTCTCACCATCTCCCAAAACAAACAAAAACTAGATCAAAAATCTTCACGCAAGACCTGAAACTATGACGCTCCAGCACAAAGCATAGGGAAACACTTCTAAAAAGCAGTGTAAGCAAGCAATCGTTTTTGCATAAGACTCCAAAAACAAAGCTAACAAAAGCAAAAAGGCATTAGATGAATGGGATTCTATCAAACTAAGAAGCTTTTGTGCAGCAAAAGAAGATCAAAAAGCTTAATAAATGGCCTACAGGATGGGAAAAGATATTTGTGGGCTATTCATCTGACAAAGGATTAATATCTAAAATGTCTACAAAGTTCAAACAGCTGAACAAAAGAAAAACTCCAATGAAAAGTAAACAAATGATCAGATCAGACATTTTTCAAAAGAAAAAATACACAAATGGCTAACAACTAAGTGAAAAATCTTCACACCATCTTTAACCATCAAAGAAAGGAACTCAACACTACAATGAGATATCATCTCACCCCAGACAAAACAACCATGACCAGAAAAGCAAGTCATAGCAAATGTTGGTAAAGTTGTCAAGCAAAGGAAACCTTTTTTGGTAATAATCATTCTAATTGGGGCGAGATGATATCTCAGTGAGACTTTTCAGTTCCTTTCCTCGACACGGCTAAAGATGCTGCTGTTGGGACTGTAAATTAGTACAATAGTCCCACCCCCAGGGAGCACTGAGATAGCCCTGCCCCTGGGGCGCACTAAGGTAGGGATTGAGACTGGGCGTGCAGGTGTGCACCTGTAATCTCAGCACTTGGGAGAATGAAAACAGGAGGATCACTACGAGTTCGATCTGAGTAGTGAGACTCTGTACAAAATACATAATAAATAAATAAATAAATAAATAAATAAATAAATAAATAAATACAATAATGACTAAGAACAACAGAAGCTCTTCTAAAGACTAAAACTGCACTGCCATGTGATCCAACTGTTCTAATTCTGGGTGTCTATGCAAAGGAAATGAAATTGGCTATACTGATTACCGTGAAATTCACAATAGCCAAGATATGAAAGCGACTGAGATGTCCATTGACAAATGAGTAAGCAAAATGTGGCACACATACAAAACAGAATGTTATTCTGCTGTAAAAGAGCATGAAATCATACAATTGAGGAGCACAATAGTGATTACCGTAGTCTAGGAGGGGTACGACAAAAGGGTCCTGGGGGAGGTTGGAGAATGGATGCTAAAACACAGAATGGGTCGGTAAATTCTAGTTCTACAGAAAAGTGGGATGTCTACAGCACA
>NW_004524582.1:21383643-21387966 GCF_000260255.1 Octodon degus
AGTTAATACTAAGCGGAAAACATCAAGAAGACTTTACTAACAACCAAGGCATGGGGAAGAGAAAACCACACACACTGTGCCGTGAATTTAACTTATCTGCTGCCCAAAATAGCTTGTTCCTCTCAAGTTGATTATGAAAGCCTTTTCTTTCTTACACCCACCTTACAGAAGAACATTCATGAATACCTAAACTCAAGCCTAACACCTACACTGAAGACTCCTTCTTTCAACATTCATTTCTGCTTGGCAATCTCCAACTAATTGTTCAGGCAATGGAGTTGTTTCTAACCCCAAGGAGTTCTAGTAGGAGAGATTTATAGTAAAATATCATAATACTGCATCATAGGGTAATACATATCATATATACATAAATACACATATAAGTGTGTAGATGTGTGTATAGAAAATAACACAATAAGATAAATTCCAAGTGGAGTCACCAATTCATTTGAGCCTGGTAAGACTGGGAAAGGGGTTTTCAATCCTTGCCTACCCCAAAGTCTGTAATACTGGGGCCATCAATGGGTAGCACTGCTTCTCTGACTATAGCAAGGGAAGTACTTTGTGGGAAGGGTAGAAGCCTTTGTTTCTTTTTGGCTATTGAACTCATAAGACAAGAGATAGCCAGGAAATCCACCACTGTGAATCTGGCTGACCACAGGGTGCTCCAGGCCTCCTCAGTTTCTTCTCCATGTTCACCAGCAGAAATGCCACCCATTCATTGGCCTGAGCCCTTCCTTTGAGTGCTTCCACCCTGGTACTTCATGGGGCCACCTTCTGCTCAGTTATTATGAAGCCTGAGAGAGCAATGTCAGAGGTGGCTTCTCACCCACTGTGGCTTGTTGGATGTGTTCAGCCCTTCTCCTGATCTTTTGTAAGGGTTATCAGATGTACCAAGAAAGAAAAACTGCAGTCCTCTCTGTTCTGTTACATCAGAAGTTAGAAAATAAATATCATTGATCTAGTGATTACCTTCAAAAGCGAAACCATTTTGAAAGTTTTTCAAGACTTTTTAAAGAAATAAATCAGACCCATGTATGCAAACATCATATTGTCTCCTTAGTGTGAGAACCTGAAAGAGAAAAATACAATCTGAAGGGTACAATAGACCCTGGCAAAAGGGAATGAAGTTCTTCATAAAGAAAGAGTTACTGAGTTGAGGAGAAGGACAGGAGAGGGAGCTAGGGAACGAGATTTATCTATATATGTAATCACGATGCTTTTGACAACTGTACTGTGCATTTCTGCTGGTTTATGGAAAGAAGCAATTAATGTTTTGATTTGTTTTGTCTCCTTTTTTTCAATTGCTTGTACTTTTTCTCCTCTTAATTTCTTACACTTTTTCCTTTTTTTTTTTCTTTCTTCTTCCAATTTCACATGCATATAACTGGTTGGGAGACAACACTATGTATTACAACAAATACTGTGAAATTCATATTATTTTGTTAAGTGAAAATCTGTATCACTTGTAATTTTTTTCTGTTTTAATTCTAATTTGTACTCTCCTTAAAAAATAAAAATAAAAAAATTAAGAGAAAAAGAGATGACTGACTAGTATAAGCTTTTTAAAGGATTTGTCCGTCCTTCCTCTCTTCCTGCTACAGGTGCCATTCCAACACCTCCCTGTCAGCTGAAAGAGGTTGTTCCCAGGAGTAGACATGCTTCAGCTTCGATCACAAGTCTGTGAGTTTCTTAACAGGCTGCCCCCAGTAGGACGCTTTAAATTATTTTATGCACACAATGAATAAAGCAACAAGGGGAAAACAATTGTAATACTGTGTTTTCTGTTAATGGCTAGGGGAATTCAAGTTAGTGTGCCAAGGGCTCTTAAAAGCTAGAGCCCGTGGGGCTTAAATCAGATGTGGTTTTAAAGCTTCCTATTAAATTTCAAGTGAGCTATTTTAAAAGTAAATTATAAGTCTACTATGGCAAAGATGGCTGTATTTTATCAAGGGGCTTCTGTTAGACAGCAGATCACTCAAGCCCAGCTAAGATAGCCTGAAATATATCTTAGCAGATTAGATACTAACATGCCCATAGAGATAACAGTGCACTCCCAAGGCCCAGTGCTGTGGGGATCCAGGGGTTAAAAGAGCTGACTGTGAAGGAAAATATTGGTAAAAACAATTTATATGAGCTGGAAAGACACTGAATAACTCCTGGTAGCAGATGTGACAGAATTGTTGGAAGATTTATATGACTAATCCTGAGCCAAAGCATAATATCAAGTACTTTCCTGGGCATGGTCTACTGAATAGTGAATAAAAATTTTACAAAATTAAAATAAAATATATCTGCATAGTGTATAACTGCCCTATGCTCTATGCTACTGCATCTCTTCCAGAGGCTTCCTACCCAACTTTGGGTACCTCATAGAAGATTCAGGAGGGTTTATCTCACTACAGGTATAGAGCATGGGCTTCCCACTGCACCCCCTCACTCCCCAGTTTTACTGATGGGAAAAACTCCCCGAAGGGCATCTGTGTATGACCTTTACCAGCATACATGCAACCTTACAAGGGATTTCCACATGCAAGCTTAAGATGAGAGCATGTGTACAGGTAGAAGAGCGAGGAAGACAGAGGAAATAAAGAGAAAGTCAAGCTTATCCAAATGCATTGAACCAGAATGTTTTCTGGAAGTATTAACTGGACTCTTGAATCTTGGTAAGATTGGAACCTTGCCTTCATGGCCTATAAAAATCCAGAACCTTCCATCAATATTTTTAAAAATTGAGGGGCATTCTTTGACTAACTCTGATTTTGAGGTCCTGCTTCTGCAGAAACTGCGTTCTCTGTCATCTCTGTCCAGGTGCAGAACTCAAGCCCCACCTCAGCGCCAACAGCAGCCACAATACGGCGAGCACACAGCTCACACTGGACCAGAGGTCTGCGTGCACACGCAGGTTGTGCACTTCAGCACTGGGCAGAGCCCGCAGAAGCTGAAAGTGGGTTCACATCATGGAAACACAAACAAACTTAAATGGAACGTTCGAATGTCGCGGTTCTTTTTAAGGTACCCTTTGGCCATTCGGGCACCATGGGATTGTCCCTGCTGCATTCACCCCCTGCTGGAACACTTGCTTCCCTCCAGTCTTTTTGTCTCTCTTTTCTTTTCTTCTCATGCACAGATTTTGAACTCTTTCATGACCTCACACAGTAATCCTGCCTTCTCCTCCCCTAACACCCAAACCAACCCCAGGCAAATGTTCCCCAGGAGCCCTCCTGTAAGACACAGCTAGAGGCTGTCATCTCACAGAACATCCTCACTCCAATCAAGTGACACATGTGGCCTGGCTGGCTGATGTCCAGTCTCAGCCACAGCAGCCCAGTTACACCTAAATCCACCCAAGCAGAGAAAGCTCACATGCAATATAATGGTACAAAGTAGACGCTCAAAAATGTCAGTTGTGACCATAACGCGGTGACTTTAAGAAGGTGACATGACTGAGTCCCCTTGAGAAAGTTCACTCTTCTGTTGGCTAACCATTCAACACTCTGTGCAGGAGTTCTTCTCAGAGATATGTTCTTAAAGAAAGGCACATACAGTAAAAGCCAGCTCGCCACAGTGGGCCCAGGCCGTGGTGAGTTCTCTACTCCAGCAAACCCAAAAGGGGTAGGGATCCAAGAGCTCCTCCATCTCCCGTGCTGCGTTGGAAGGGAGGAGAAAATAAAGTGAGCTGAGATGTTATTGGCGTTCAGTTACTGTCAAGAAGACATCCTGGACTGTTTGCAAAATCTCTATTGTTGTTTGCAGACAAGAGCAGGGGCAATGTTAGACTCGGTGTCTTCAGGAAAGTCCACTGAGAAATACAATTCTCTTTTCCTAGAGTTTCTGATACATGAAGGCAATGCTATCCCCAAGGAGGAGGAAACAGGAGAAGAAACCAAAGCTGGAATGGAGGCTTGCAGGGAATTTACCTTGATCTTGTGTCTTTCAACAACTCCAGTTCCCCAGGCGCTCCTGCAACCTTCGGCAGGAGGCCAATCTGTATTTCATTAGAGGAAATCCCTCCACCTCAACAAGCAGGACCAGTCCTCCAGCAGGAGGCCGCTGTGCTGTGTGAGAGATGCTGTGCTGTGTGAGAGAGGATGCCTCCTCCCTAGCCTGCCCCTGGGGAGCAGCCTCGCGAAGCATGTCACAGTGAAAGGGAGTGCTGCGAGCGGTGTTCCTTTGTCAGTTTCCATCCTGCCTTGTTGTACAAGGAAGATGAAATAGCAAAAATAATTACTACAATGAATTAAAGAATCAAACTAACAAAAGAGCACATTACAGCACCAAAATAGCTTCTATGGAAATAATTAAAAATTGAAAGTAAAAAAA
>NW_004524582.1:21388471-21389342 GCF_000260255.1 Octodon degus
TGTGTCTTAGGTTCACTTGCTGGCCCTCTCTGAGCTTCAGCTTGCTAGTGTGTAAGATGAGAGAGGGTGAAGGATAGAGAAGCGGCAGACCTGCATGTGTGAGCATTTCATTGTCTCCCTAGTGTAAGAAACTGGAGAGTAAAGGGTAAAGAAAATCTGGAAAGCACAACAGATACTCTGAAAGGAAAAGAAACTGCTCAAAAGAAGAGAAAAACTGGGATGAGAGAAAGGAGGAAAGAAAGAATGAAGGGGAAAAATATTTATATATAAACACACACATATACAAACACAAGACAGCTAAGGTAATTGTATTACTAATTTCTCTTGGTTTATTGAAAGGATTATTATCTATTTTTTGCAAATTTTTCATGCTTACATCTGATAATCTGAAAACTACTTTGAAGGTAACTATATGCAATATAACAATTATTGACTTCCTATCATCTTGAAATTCTGTATCATTTGTAATGGTTATTCTCAATTTTTGTTCTCTTTAAAATAAAATAAATAAATAGAAAAAGGGGCTGAGGAGCTAGCTCGGCGGTCTAAGTGCCTGCATGGCAAGCAGAGGGACTTGAGTTCGATCCCCGGCACTGCATGCCGTGCCTGCCCAGAACCCCAGGTACGCTACGCCAGCCCCAAAATCAGGTGCAGTGGCACCCATCTGTAACACAAATGCTGAGGAGGCGGACACTTGGGAACCACTGCGAGCTTGAACTGCTAGCGAGCCCCTGTATCAAATAAAATAAATAAATAAATACGAAATAAAAGAAGCTAATTACTCACAACTAACTCTCTGTCCAGATAGACATAGGGGGGAAAGAAAAGAGAGAATTTGCCCCTTCCTTGACCCCTGCCACCTGGCCAGACG
>NW_004524582.1:21390326-21407328 GCF_000260255.1 Octodon degus
GCCTGACGTGGCAGTGAGCTGCCTTGAGCCCCTCTCCCTGATCCGGCTCTGTGTTTTAAGGTGAGACGATAGGTACTGGGTAGAGAGCATGTTGTCCCACAGAAATAGCACGTGAGAATTTTAAATGTTTTGTAAACAAAAAAATTATACATATATATATAATTTCAATATGCAACTAGCATAAAAATTTGCATTACTGCCATATTTGACACACATTTGGATCAATCAAGTTTTCAGCCATGGACTGTGCTTTTCACTGCCGCGTATCACAATTGAAATGAGACACAGTGGAGGTGTTCCCTAGAGCGGCCACCGTATGAGATATCACCCCTAGATCACACCTAGTAGAAAAGAAAATGGAGGGCTGTGCTGCCGCAGGAAAAAAGAAGGAGCAGTGGCCCATGACTTTGCAGCTGGGTGCCGTGTCACCCAGGAAGGCAGACGGCCTGAGGGCTGATTCCCAGAGGTGGACACCACAGTGCACTCGTGGATGTTACCCCAAGACGGCAGCCCTTGGATGAAAGAGGTGCAAGGAGCACAAGGAGGACCAGACTCTCAGCAGCACAATTCCAGGTCACCAAGGGAGTGCCCTGGAGCTCAGACTCCGTCCTGCTGAGGAACCCTTGCACTCTGATCTCTGTCTCTGGGTCCATACAGCATAGAGCTGCCCTAGTGGATAGTGAAGGAATAGCAGGTAAGTCCATAGTGTGTAGAGGAAGGGCTGCCACCCTGGGCACTGGTGACTTGCAGCCTCCTCTCCTCTTGTCACCATGTGCAGAAGCCCCAAGAAGTCCAGAGCAAGCTCTGCCAAACACCCACCACCGAGTTTCCTCTGGAACTTGGTGATCAGAGACCCTAAACCAGAGGTGATTTTAGACAAATTTAACAATGTGACATTTTGTCCACCTCAAAAGTTAGCATAAGGGACAGCCAGATAGCTCAGCAGAATGAAGCGCCTGCTTAGGCAGAGCACAGGGCTAGGGCTCAATCCCCGGCATGCCATGCTGGCCCTGCCCACAGGGCATGCTAAGATGGAAACTGAGACTGGGCATGGTGGCATACTCCTGTAATCCCAGCACTTTGAAGGCTGAAAACAGGAGAATCACTACAAGTCTGATCTACATAGTGAGACCCTGTACACCCTGGAGACCCTGTACTAAGCACACACAAAAAAGTTAGAGTAATTTACACCTGATTTATCTGTCCTACAGGTCTTCCTCTTATTGCTCAAATCCACAAAACAGCAAGCTTGATGCTGAGGCAGATCCAGGAATTCGACAGGTGGTGTCACTCTGTCTGACAACTGAGACATTCTTGGATTTCCTAGAACAGTGGTGGCAAACTTTGGGCACTTATTCTGAAATAGGATATTTGTACCACTGAAAGCTCTAAAAGGTTATCACTGTTCTAGAACATTCTTGCTTCAGGTTCATTTAGAAAAACAGCAAAGACATGTACCATCCAGATCTTTCCCTTAATGGCTCATCTTCCTAACCCTTATATATATCACAAAAGATGAGGAGAGTTGGGTGAAATAGCAAGAGATCGTCAAATTTAGAGAGAAAAAAAACCCAGCCTTGAAATTCTCTGTGACTCCACATTTAGCCACCATGGTTTCCATGTCTGTGAAAAGAGAAGACTTGAGGGAAAGCCATTTTTCCATTTTTACCTGAGATCTGGTCCTAAGACCTGTAAGAAGTTCTTCACTTTGTGTTGGGGATACCAACCTTCAAGGAAATCTGAAATTTCTTAACCTTTTCAGCTAAAGCCTAAACTAGTGGTTTTCCTGTCTGACAGCACAATCAAATCATGAGGGGATCTTTTAATAGCCCCAGTATTTATGCCCACCCTCAAAGTTTCAGGTTTCCTTGGCTATTAGGAAATAGTAACCAGGGATGTAAAACACTAACCCTAACCTTAAACTGGAAGTTGCTTGTCCCCTATTCCTATTACTATTTCCTCTACTAAGAAGAAAGGAAAGGTATCTCTCCCAAAATGATGAAATCCCAGACTGGATCTAGACCATGACAATAATGGGTAAGTTGACCTTGCTTCAAACATATTAATCCACTGAACCCTTGTTGTGAGTTGCATCTAGGTGTCCCCACAAAGCCTCATGCAGTCATGGGCAGCTTGGATTCTGGAGATTGTAATTGACTCTTGATCCAGGGCTGGGATTGCAGGTGTAAGTGCTACAGCCTAGCCCTGGGGTAGGTAATTTGCATTACAATGTGAGGAGGGAAGACAGGCCAGCTATCTGCCTGAGATGCTTCCACTCTTTTTGCTCTCTTGCTCTTTGCCACTGTTATGAAAGGTTGCTGTCTGTCATGTGCTACTCTGCCTTGGAGCCAGCTGAGTATGGACTGAAACCTCCACAGACTGTGAGCTAAATAAACCTTTCCATCCCTAATTTTGAGTACTGAGTATTTTCCCAGCAATGAAAGAAGAGTAAATGAAGCAACCCTCAATAATGCAACATGCAGGTGAACAGCATGGAAAGCAGATCCTCCCATTGCCATTCCCCTGCTGCTATGGCCCACACCAGAAGGCCCAGAGAAAGATCCCTCCCTTGCTGTTGCGAAGACAGAAATGAACTTACCAGAAAGGCCCAGAAAGCAGAGGGAACACCAGCAACACAATAGAGTCCCAACTGGGGCACACAATACAGACAGGCGGTATTAGTGGTGTGTAAAGTCAGGAGCAGCAACAACAACTCAGGCCAACAGGTGGTAAATTAGGTGAAGCAGCATTACGCTTGGGGATAAAGACACAGGACTAGAAGCAGGTGGGTGGGGCCAGCCCTGTTCTCCCTTTTTGTTGTTTTATTTGGTTCTTCTCCTTCTCCTTCTCCTCCTCCTCCTCCTTCTTCTCTCTCTCTCTCTCTCTCTGTCTCTCTCTCTGTCTTTCTCTCTCTCCTCCTCTCTTCTTTTCTAAGTATATTAGGAAAATTCCAGCACAGAAAACTAATCCCATTCCCCAAACTCAGAGACCCAGATAATCCCCTGCTTGCTCCCTCATTCATTCTCGCCTGACCTCTCCTCTAGTTTCCACAGCTGTATGTGATCAACCTTTGTCCTCCAGCATTACTTCTGCTTTCTTTTCAGTTATGTTTGTTTTATCCACTATGCTTCTGAAATCTCCCTCACACTGAGTAAAACCTTCTACCATTGGGAAACTGTTTGAGTAGAAGCTCCTAGTTTATGATCGGTTCTGTTATATAATTACAGATTTTGCTCCTATGGTTTAAGGCACAACATTAATAGGTACCACAGTTTTTCAAGTGCTAAACTATGCTTGATGTTACTGTTATCACTAATTATGATACTTTAGCTAGGCTTTCATGTCCATTGTAATCAGTTATTCTCCCTTATGTAACAATATTGAGAGAGTTTTGGGTAACAGTCTTATCACAGTCCAAAACCAAAGAATCAGGGACTGAGCCAAATGGAAGCCAACATCTCACTCTTATAGTGAGGTAGGATCTTGGAGCAGACACAAGCCAAGGACCTCCTCCACACAGAAGACATCCCTGAGGAGCAGACATTTCCTAGAGAGGATTTGATATTAGCGATATAGATGCCTACTACAAAAACTTACAAGAATCAACATAGAAAACAAAATAAAACTTTTTGAAATAAAAAATGACAAGATGCAGAAGCAAAATGCAATCTGAGACCACTAGTCCACTCAGAACAAGTCTGGGAGACTGCAAGATAGAGAAAAATGGAAGACATATGCCTAAAATTTCTGAAATCATACCTACCACAGTAAAGAAAAAAATCCATGAGGCAATAGAGGAAATCAGATCATAAATAATATCTCAGATAAAAAGAATGTCAAAATTCATAAAAGAATTGCTCAGAAAATCTAGAGTAGAGACACATAAAAAATATGTGATGATAAGAAAAGGATGGAAACTGTGAACTACCAATATAGGAAAGAAATAGAATGCATGAAACACATTCAAACAGAGATCCAGGAAATTTGAAATTCTATTAAAAGCTGGCAAAAACATGTGCACATGATTGAAGATAGACTTTGAGACCTTGAAGACAGGATCATGACTAGCAATCAAGAGGGGAAAGATCTTTTAAAAATAACAAGGGATCAAGAAATAACAATTCAACAGCTACAAGGCAAGGCAAAGAAAAACAATTTAAAACTGATAGGTGTCAATTAAAAGCAGCAGTGAACACAAATGACATGAAAAGACCTTTTGCTGAAGTAAGAGCAGAAAATTTCTCAAACATGAGAACAGAATCTGATATACAGGTAAGGCAGTATGCAGTGAAGCATATAAAGCTTCAATTACTCATGACTAAAATAAACCTACACCCACACATATAATAATAAAGATCCCAGAAATTCAGCACAAGAACACAATACTAAAAGCAGCTAGAGAAAAGAAACTGGTCACTTTTAAAGGAGAACCCATCCGAATCAAGGCAGACTTCTCAACACAAACCATCAATTCAAGAAGAGCTTGGAGTGAAGTATTTCAAGTCCTAAAAGAAAACAACTTCTAACCCAGACTATAAACCCTGAAAAACTCTTTCAAACTTAAAGGGAAACAAAATACTTCCATGACCACAAAAAACTAAAGAAATTCATGATCACCTAATCAACCCTACTAAGTACTGAAAGACAGGTACTGACAGGGAAAAAATGGCCACAATTCCGAGAACAACAACAGAAAGAAACCAACAAGCAAGGCAAACAATTAAACGAAGGGGAAAAAAGAAAAAACAGGCAACCAACAGTGAAAAAGTAACATGACAAAGATAAGCCAATACACCCAGTCCTAGCCCAGATGACTATAATTGCAAAGCAGAGCTTGCTTTGACATCTGATGACAGGACAATAGTATGCTACCACCCTTCTGTGGACATTCCATATGAACACACAAGACCTATGCCTCAACCAGATCCTGTCCATAATATTTAAGAAACACATGATCAAGTGCTGAAAACCAGATTAGAAGAAAATGAAAATGAATTCCTTGAGCAAGGACCCATGATAGAACAACTTAGCAAAATGTTCTTCACAACGAAGCATCGCTGGTATCCTCGCAGGCAGTATCACAGACGTCATATGAAACTGAATCCTCCAAAAGACAGATGATATTGAGATTCATGGGAGAATCAAAGAGAAATGTTATCCTGTGCTTAGTTTGCCACTGGAAGAAATACACTAATACTATATATGGTAATAGTCAAATAATAAAATGTCTTTTCACATAAAAAAACAAAGATAAACCAATACATAACAATTACACTTATCAGCGCAATTGGCCTCAATTCACCCATCAAAAGAAATAGACGGAAGAATGGATCAGGAAACAAAATACAATATGCAGCAGAGAAGCTACACATTTAACTCAAAAACAAATTCATGGACTGAAAGTCAAAGGGTAGAAAAAATACTCTATGCAATTAAAGAAAAAAAAAAACTACAGGGATAGTTATTATGTTTGCAAAGGATATGAACTCCAAACCAAGAATGATCAAAAGCAATAAAGTAGGTCACTACATGCTTGTGAGGGGAAAACTTGAAGAGCAAAAGATAACAATCATAAATACGTATGCACCAAATATGGAAGCACACAACTATATAAGGCACGTATTAGTAGATATGAATTAAGCAAGCAATCACACAATTGTAATGAGGGAACTTAGTATTCCATTGTCACAAAGAAAAAGATTAACTAGACAAAAAATTAACAATGATAGCAGAACTGAACCTAATTTGTGAACAAATGGACCTAGATGTTTGCAGAATGCTTCATCCAACATCAGAATGCACATACTTCTTCGCTATACATGGAATGTTCTCTGAAATACACCATATACTACCCTGCATAACATGATTATGTAAGTGCAAAGGAACTGAAATTATCCCATGCATATTATCTGACCACAGCTAAATGAAATTGGAAATTAATGGTGAAAGAAACTGCAACAACTCCATAAAAACATGGAAATAACACTCTCCTGAGCCACCAATGGGTCACGGATGAAATTAAAGAAATTAAACAGTATCTAAAATTAAAGAAAAAATCAGATACAAACACCAAAACCTGTGGGACACAATAAAAGCAGTCTAAGAGAAAAAAAATTAGTAGTGAATTCTTTCATCAGGAAAACAGAATGAGCAGAAATAAGCACCCTTATGATATACCTCAAGCTTCTAGAAAAATAAAAGCAAGTTAAGCCCAAAGCCCAAACAAGGGAGGAAATTATAAATATAAGAGCAGAAATTAATGCAATTGAAACTAAGCAAAGAGGAGCTTGGGATTTAGCTCAATGGACTGTACCAGCCTGGCAATCGCAATGTCATGAGTTCAGGTCCCAGTATGAGAGAGAGAGAGAGAGAGAGAGAGAGAGAGAGAGAGAGAGAGAGAGAGAGAATACAGAAGCATTGGCCAGATAGCTCAGGGGACTAAAACGCCTGCTTAGGCAAGCATGAGGGGACCAAGATTTGATCCCCATGGTGCCAGCCCTGCCCCCAGGGCACGCTGAGACAGTGAATGAGACTGGGCGTGGCAGTATATGCCTGTTTTTCTGAATGAATCTAAGGCAAGAATGTTCTAGAACATTTGAGTCTTTTAGACTCAAATTCATGCATTGAGGAATGAAAAGGGTGAAATCATTAAAGATCCTGTAGAAATCCAAAAGATGATCTATACCTACTTTGAAAATCTTTGCTGTCACAGGAAAGAAAACACAGAAATAGACAGATTCTTAGCTATGTATGAATTACCAAATCTGAAGCAAGAAGATATAAAACTTCTGAATAAACCAATATCAGTTAATGAGACTAAAAATGTAATTTACAACTTATCAATAAAGAAAATGCCAGGTCCTGATGAGTTTACTGCTGAATTCTACAAGAGACTTGGCTATACTTCCTCAGACACTTTAATGAAACTAAAAGGGAAGCCATTCTTTCTGACTCATTCCTAGAGACAAGTATTACCCTGATACCAAAACTAGAGAAAGACCCAAACAAAAAAGGCAATTTCAAACCAATCTCCCTAAAGAACATAGACATAGAAATCCTCAATAAGATACTTGCAAACAGAGTGCAGCAAATCACCAAGAAGATAATACACCAAGAGCAAGGGGCATTCATCCCAGGCATGCAGAGATGGTTCAACACATGCAAACTAGTAAGTGTGTTGCACCATATTAACAGAACCAAAGATAAAACCATACGATCAACTTAATAGATACAGAAAATGTTTTTGACAAAATTCAACACTCATTCTTGATAAATCCTACAAAAAATCAAAATAAATGGTCTTTACCTCAATCAGATAAAATCCATCTATGACAAACCAAAAGCCAATATCCTTCTACATGAATAAAAACTGAAAGACTCTCTAAAATCAGGCACAAGACATGGATGTCCCTTGTCAGCTCTCACTTTCAGTACAGTTCTGGAATCATTAGTCCAAGTGATTAGACAAGACACAGAAATAAAAGAAAAAAAAGGGAAGGGAAAGGAAAGGATGAAGTTCAACTAGCATTATCCACAGGTAACATGATACCCTACATAGAAGATCCCAAACAGTCCACCAAAAGGCTTCTAAAGATAAATAGCATTGGAAAAACTGGTTTTCTGTATATCAAGGACTAAGGCTAAACTTTAGATGCACTGTGCACTAAACTAAAGTCACAATGGAACAAAGATCTAAACATTAAAACAGGAACACTAAATCTACTGGAAAACAAAGTAAGCAGAAATCCTGAAGGCCTACAGATAGGCAGAGAGATCCTGTGTAAAACTCAAATTACATGGGAAATACTTCAAAGAATCAACAAGTGGACCTCATCTTATTAAAAGCTTTTGCACTCAAAATAAATCATCAACAGAGTGAGAAGACAATCCACAGATTGGGAAAAAATTTTAGTCAATTGTCCCTCAGACAAAGGAATATATAAAGAATTGAAAACGTCAGACCCCACCCCCAAATACATAGAACCATCCAAAAGCGGGTATCTGAGATGAATACACACTTACCAGATGAAATAATACAAATGGAAAATAAATATATGAAAAAATGTTCAATATCATTCACCATTTGAGAAATGCAAATTAAAAGAACACTGAGATTTCATCTCACACCAGCAAGAATGGCTAGCATCAAGACATCAGCCAATAACAACTTATGGCAAAGCTGTAGGGGAAAAGAATTCCTTTTCCACTGTTAGTGGGAGTGCAGACTAGTGCAATCAATGTGGAAATTCTTCAAAAAGCTAGTATTAGAGGTTCCATTCAAATCAGCTATTCCCCCTTCTGGGTATCCTTCCAGAAGTATTAAAATCTTACCACAGTGATATATGTGCACCAATGTTTATAGAAGCACAATTTGTAATAGTTACATCTTGGAAACAACCCAGATAGATGCCCATCAACTGAGGAATGGATAAAAATGATGAGGTATTTTTCTACCAAGACATCCTACTCAGCTCTCAAGAAGGATAAACTTGAGGTAAATGGATGCAGGTTGAGACCATACTCATTAGTGAAAGAAGTCAGACTCACATGTGCAAATCTCCTATTGTCTCCCTGGTGTCATAAATTCAAAGAGTATAGAAGTTCTAAAATTTGCTTTAGATATTGCAAAATTGGAAAAGTTGTTTAAAAAGGAAAAGGTAACTATAGTTATACTATTAATGTCTCTTAGATAATAGCAAAGGAAAATCTGCACTAATACCAACTGAAGACATTTTATGCGCATATCTTATTCTCTGAGTAACTACTTTAAGGATTATAAAACACAACATATTGCCAATTGTTATTCTTCTATCATCTTGTTATGAAATTTCATTTTTCCTTTTTTCCATAAAATTAAAAAAAAGAATGCCATGCAGAAAGTTCTGGTGACATCTCATTTCATACAAAAGTGAACACAGAGTGCAGAGAGCCCATGACCTACATTAAGCCACACGAGACCGTGAGTGGTAGAGCTTGACACAGACTCGGTCCACATGGCCCAAGCAGCCAGCGAGGCCGCTGTGCCGCAGCAGCTTGCTGCAAGCTTCTGCACTCCGTGCAGGCTTCAGTGGGATGTCTGCGAAGCCCAGCACAGAGAAGCTCGTGGGCCTTGGCTAAGACACCCAATTCTGAGTGGCGCAGGTGAGGTTTGAACCAAATCTAGCTCCAGCGTTCATTATCTCAGCCACACTTAAATATCTTTAATGAATAAAAACACTAAGTGGGATTTTTAGAATAACATTAAATGATAATTCTGCGCCATGACATGTCCTGCTTCACTGACCAATGTATAAGCATCTGTTTACTCTGTTACCCAGAGCAATTTTTTTTAAAGTTGAATTAATTGAATCCCACAGAACTAATGAGCTGAGGTTTTTAAAAAAAGACTCCTAATTTATTTATGCTGATTAAGTATTTCTATATATATCAGCATATCACTAGAAAATATAAACATTTATTCAAATAGATCATGTTTTTGAGTCATTACAATACCTGCAACTTATAAGCCAAGAGTAATCATCCTATTTTACAAACTATAATATAATTTCTATTGATGATGGTTAAGTTTTGATTGAATTTACTGCTGATTAAAGTTGATCATCTCTTTGAACAACAAGAAATTATGTCTCATTCAGTTCATTAGCAAGACTGGTGTTCAGTTTATGAGCCATAGCATGAGTAGTAATTATCAAGGATAATTGATTTTTAATGTGAACTTATTAATTGCATAGATATTGGAAAGTTAAAGTAGTTTACTCTGCCAATTATTATTACAAAAAATAAACAAGCTATGGACTATGAATAAGAAAGTTTACTCTTCCAACTTACCTTCCTTTCTCCCAGGGAAATGGACCTCCCCATTAGGTGGTTTTGGACAGATCTACCATGGACAGAGGCTCTAGCAAGCTAGCATGGGAGAGTTGTCCCCAATGGACACCGCAGCTGACCTTCTGTAAAATAAGAGAAGGAAGAAGATAGAAATGAGAAGGGAGATTATTAAGATGTAAAAAATTTAAAAATTAACAAAATGTATCTTGTGGCGGCAGAATTTGGGACAACTCCTAGAACCATGCATCCAGCCAACAAATGGTTGCTGAGCAGCTAAGGTACGTTGGGTGCTGGGGTAAAAGCACAGCTCTCTGGCTGCCCATGTGAACGTGCAGCTTACAGGGGAAGTCAGGCACCGCCCAAGAAAATTCCTAAGTAGCTGCAAGTCAAAGTCACATGAAGATTTTTAAAAAGCAGGTTTCTACGACAGAAACTAATCAGAAGATCTAATTCAGATTGGAGGCAAGAATCAAAGAAAATCACTTTGAAAAACTTAACCTGAAACCTGACGGGCTAGAGAGGGAGGAAGTATGGATGGTGGTGGGGAAGAGTTTTGTGCACTGGGGAAGTGCTGGTAAATGTATGAAGGTGTCTTTTGATGAAGTAGCAAAGCAGGCTATGGGTGCAGCACTATCCAATAGAACTTCCTGGGGCGAAAGGGGTGTTCTCTACCTGTGCTCTCAAATACAGACTTAGCTCTTCAGGACCTAAAATGAAGCCAGTGCAATTGAGGAACAGAACTTTGTTTGTCTGTTTGTTTGTTTTGTTGTAAATTTCTTTTATTTTGAAGAGTAAGAACAAGAGCAAGAAAAACAAGAACAAAGACAGAAACAGGGTATCATATAACAATATATACATTATGGATTTTCAATACAAGATTAGCTGATTAACAATGACTGATATATTTTCTGTTTGAGGAATTGAACTTTTAATTTGAATTCTAGTTAGGATAAATAGTTACATATACCTAGAGTCCACCATATTGGACATACCAATAAGGAATCTTTTTTTTTTTTTTTTTTTTTTTTTTTTTGTGGAACGGGGGATTGAACTCTGGCCTTTGCACTTGCCAGGGAAGCGCTTATTCCATTGAGTCATCTCCCCAAACCCCTAATCAGGAATCTTATAGGCCCTGATAAACACTGCAAATTGTATCTTAAAAGCAATAGAAACGACTGAAGATTTTATAAACTCAGAAATGTCACAGTTCCATCTATGCTTCAAAAGGTGACATAGACTCATTCACAAGGCTGCTCACCCTCTGGGTAAATAGAAATGAAGTTTATCAGATTTCTCTGCCAACCAAGAAGATCATATCGTGCACTTGTTGATGAAACTGGTCAATAGTGCTTAAAGTCTATTGTTGCACACTCCTAAATCACATGCAGACTAAAGAAAGAAAAATATTCTTTTTTTATATTTACAATTTTTAAATAATTTTATTGAGAAACAAATAGCAATAAGATAGGTTCAAAACCAATTAGTAGGACAGTTTCAATAATTAATACATTGCATATTGTTGTCTTCTTAGTGGTTATTCATAGTACAAGAACAGACTTGATATCCTGTCCAAAGACTATTAGTACAAATGTTTCTTCTCAATGAATTAAGAGAAAGTAGCTGTATATCTATCCTAATTATTTTGAATATACAGATATAAAATGGTCCTTTATTTGTATTGCTTTTTGTTTAGTTTTGTCAGAGATGGGTATTCTATTGCCATTTAAATATTGTAGGTGTGTGAATCCAGCAAAATATTCCAGTATCATCCAGTAGTCCATAATAGTAGGGGGTTATCATATAGTCTCCCTAGTGTAAGAACTCAAAAGAAGAAATAAAAATAGAAAAGTATAACACAATTAAAAGGAAAGTGAGAATTTAAGGATTAGACAATGAAGAGAGGACAAGGACAAAATATTCTTTATGAGATATCCTCAATCTTGGTTCTTCAGGTCAGGAACACAATGAAAGAAGAGTTTTCCTCATCATCACTACATTATTCTGAAGAATGACTAGCCAAATTTTCACCCAGGGCTGTACTTTTGAGCCCACAAATGAAATAACATGAGGAATCAAGTGGACATTTCTCTTCTTATGCAGGTACAGCCCTCACATCCATACTTGATCTTGGCTAGGAGGATTGACAGTGCCCTAGAGGAGTGGCTCAGATGACCTAGGACTGGGTCATTCTGGACCTAAACCTGTCCAGTATCATGAGATCCAGAAGAAAATGGGTCTCTTCTTATACCACACAGGGTCACCTGTCTGGACCACAGTTCTGGCACTGTGATGAGAAGAAATAGACAAGGCCAAGGGCAACTCAAGGCCCTTACATCTTGTCGAGAATCATTCTTCCCAGGTTCACCCGCTAATAGCAAATAAGCTTACACATTTATACCCGCACTGTGTGTCAGGCACTGGCAGGCAATGGGAGCAATAAAAATATGGACATTGTGATACTTTAAGAACTAATGGGGAGCCAGGGAATGGCTCAGTGGAATAAGCGCTTTCCTGGCAAGCACAAGGGCCTGAGTTCAATCCCTGGTTCTGCCAAAAAAAAAAAAAAAAAAAAAAAAAAGAACTAATGAATGCTCTACACATATCATATATGTGTGGTGTGTGGGGGTATATATATAAAGATACACATGCTTACCTTTCATAATGCCTATTTTATAATTACTATTCCCATTTGCACATAAGTAACCTTGGTTACAAAGAGTTAAATACCCTATGTAAGGTCACATAGTATTTAAACTGGCTCTAGAGTCTGTTCATATGGACCACATGGTATCTCCAACAAATGCTGCAAACAGGAAGTGCAAGAACTCAGCACCAGAGGTAGATGGAGTAACTGGTCTCAGGGAGGACAGCCAACCCAAATTGCCCTACTGTTTGGACCTCGCACTATGGCCATCAGTTGCACTCTGGTATGTGAATATTCCCTTGGGACCAAACAGAATAATTCTTGAAAGCTTTTTGTCTCTGGAGGCCAAACTGAAAAGAAGCAATGAATAGAATACTGGTCTGTGTCACCAGCTTTATGTAAAAAACAGTGGAAGAGAGTCAGGTCCCAAAACAGGGCATGAAAAGTAGAGCGGAGATCAGTAAATTCTGGTGGAGTTCAGAGGTCCTGGTTATCCAGAGATCAAGGTTTGCATCTTCCTTCCCAGGACTCCAGCTCTGCTTTGACTCTGGGAGCAAGTGTAAGATCTTACACTGGTTCCTGTGTCTTGAAACCAAAGGTCACTCATACAAGATAAAGACTGACGTGAAGTGGTCAGCACAGACTTCTACCATGATCCTGCAGGCCTGGGAATAAGGCAGGGTGCTAAAGTCATGTTAATTAAGCCTAAGTGATTTTGTCCCCTGAGGAACTTTGAATACAGTGATGGAAGTTCCCAGGGGTCACCCGGCACCAGCTCGAGGGTCCTTGGATGTCATCTCGTCTCAGTGACTCTCTGTGCCCAACACTTTATCTCTTGCCTTCAACAGCACCCAGCACAGAGCGGGGGCCGCAACTCTATATGCCCCCCATGCGTTCCCTATCAGTCTATTTTCCAGCATGCTCCACATCTTTTAAACCTTTCTCCACTAAGCATGTACTTAATTTTCATTTTTGCTAGTGATGTTTCTGCAATTTTTAGAACTCATCTGGATAACAAAGGGTAAGGTTGGCTTTGTAGATAGAAGACAAAGTGGGGGTGACATACACATGAGTTGCTCCACTTGAGGTTATCTTGCAACTTCATTATGTTTTGGTGTCATTGTATGCTTGCCTGAGCAGCACATATACTAAAATTGATGACACTATATATTAGTTATTCAACAAATTTCTCCCTAATGCCCCTTGTTCACTAGACATGGTATCAAATATTGGAAGTAAGACAGATCCATCTGATGGTGAACTCAGGCACAGCACAAGACACTGTTATAGTTTACTCAGCATCTGCAGCCTTTTTTACCTTCTTAACAGATCCCAGCTAATGTCCAGATATCTACGCATGGGCCTCAAAATAACCTGGTCCTGTGTCTGGCCTCTCTCTCTCTCTCTCTCTCTCTCTCTCTCTCTCTCTCTCTCTCTCTCTCTCTCTCTCGCTCTCTCTCTCTCTCTCTCTCTCGCTCTCGCTCTCGCTCTCGCTCTCTCTCTCTTTCTCTGCATATATTGAAAACATTACAGCTCTAATGGAAGAAAAACATGAGCCTTTTCCTTCCCTATCATACTGATCACTGCTGACACTCCTCTAACAAGGGACAGTTTAGAAGGAGAGAAACAGCAAATTTATGAACACTTTATGTGACACAAAAGCCTTCAAAAAATGAAGACCAATAGACTCAGAGAAAGACCCAGGGAACGTGGTCTGTTGTTATCATCAGGCACTCTGCAGCAGGAACAGGAGTGCAGATGCATGGTAGAACAAGAGGCTGCGTAATAATGGCAATGGACCGAGGGTGACCCAGCAACACCTCTCTGTGCAGATTCTCCTTTGGCCTCTCAGTGCAGCATCTTCTCCAACTGCTTGAGAAGCATCCAGGCCCCTTGGGAATGTCGCCTTCAAAAGACAAATAAGTGACCTTTTGAGGTTTTCCCATTTGCTGTTGGGGTAAGGAATTCCACTTTCTATAACCTTGTTTATGAAGAGAAATCTGAGTTTCTGTGGCTCACTTCAGGGGAGAAATAGAGATAGAAGATAAGCTGATGGGAAGTCAGAAAAGACATTCTTAGACCTTTTAAATTTCATTTCCAGATACTGAGCCCCCCAAGATGCTGTGCTGGAGGGTGTGAGGTTCTAAACCCACACACAGTCACCCAGTGGAGGATGAAGAGAATAACAGGAGGATGACAGAGACACAAGAATCACAGAAACACTGAGCACAATTGTTCAGGTTAGGTTATCCCTGAAGCCAAATCATCCTTTGCAAGTTGAGATATTCCCCATTATTAAGCTCCTCCAAGTTGATCTTATTTCAATTGGTAGAGGCCACTGAACAGAAAGTAAGAATGCAAGTATAAATATATTCAGAGGGCACCAAGGGGTGACTGAGGTGGTACACTAGCAACCCCAGTGGAGCAGGGGTGGCATGGGCATCTAAGGGGGTGCTAGGGGAGAAAGGAAAGCTTAGGAAAACCACTGAGATCCAACCAGATATCGATAAGACATGAGAGACGTAAGCACTTCAGATGGGAGGAAACAGCAAGGGAAAGCAGATTGGGGCCCAGCATCACTGGGTCCTAAGTTATAAGGTTAAAGAAAAACATGAAGCTAGAGCCAGACCATACAAATTTGGATATCATGAAAAGGAATTCGGCTTAACCTGGGGATGATGATAAGCCACCAGTGGAGGTGGGGTAAGGTTGCCATGATCAGATTTGCATTTAGGAATGTCTCTCTGCTGCCCAGAGGGGGGATGGATTAGGAAGAGATGAGTACTTTGTGGCCCACACAGCATCTGCTATTTGGTTCCAGCCACTTAACACCAAAACCAGCCCAAGCAACATGTAAATTAATAGATGTGATTTTGTTCCAATAAAACTTGGGCTGGGGAGTTAGCTTGGTGGTCTAAGCACCTGCCTGGCAAATGCAAGGACCCGGATTAGGGTCCTTGGTACTGTGTGCTGTGCTGGACCTAGAGCGGGGTGTGGTGGCACATGCCTGTAATCCCAGCACTGAGGAAGCTGAGACAGGAGGGTCACAATGAGTACAAGCTATGTAGTAAGAACCTGTACCAAATAAATAAAAGATTTAAAAACTATTTTTTTCCTTTTTCTTTTCGTTCTTTCTTTCTTTTCTAATGTATTTAGTACAGAGTCTACAGGGTTTCACTACACAGATCAGACTCATTGTGATCCTCCCATTTGCAGCTTCCCAAGTGCTGAGATTATAGGCGTGCGCTACCACGCCCAGTCTCAATCACTGTGTCAGAGCCCCCCGTGGGTGGGGTCAGCGCTGCACACCCAGGATCGAACCCCAGTCCCTGCGCCTGCCTAAGCAAGCACTTTTGTCCACTGAGCTACCTGGTCAGCCCCTAAAAAATATTTTTTTAAAAAAAAACTTTATTTATAAAAATAGAGGGCTGGTTTATAAATTCCTATGAGATTTTATTGACTTTAAAATTCCTCCCTCGATACGGAATATAAGTCATCATAAACCTCATCGTCAGAGTTGTTCACTAAGTACCTATTGTATGGCAGAAACTATACTAAACAATGGTTTTATGATACCTATCTTTTCTCACAATAATCCTGCAAAGTAAGTGTATTGCTTTTCCTCATTTGTCAAAAAAAAAAAGTTATAGTTTCTGCATGGAATTGCTGAGACTCAAGTCCAGACCCATCTTATTTCACAGGTAAACTCTGAGCAAGAAGGACCAGCTTAAGGAGATGAAGTTTGGCATCACCATTTGGGTGGGCACTGCCTGATGAATTGTCCCCTAGTCCTCCTGCATGCCCCTCCTGCACCATAGAATCTCACAGAAAGTAGTCATGTGATCACAATGATCCAATTTCCCTTCACCCCTGCAAGCCTTTGAGCCAGCCCTTTACCCTTCCTGCCTTTGCCGTCTGCCCTCACTCCAGTCCCACACAGTTGCGGTTACTTCCAGGTACTCCAGGGCTACTCCCATAAAGCATCTTACCATTAGCTATTTCCTCTGTCTGAGATGCTCGCCCCCAGAGCCTTGGGTCTCACCCCTTTGTGCTAACTGCTTCTACCCCAATGCTACCCCCAGGAGACATCTCTGAGCATCTCCTCTAAAACAGCTTCTATAAGCTCTCCAGCAGATATTTCCCCTTGCCCTCATGTTTTTCTTCCTGATACTTATTACTACCTAGTGTTCTATGTATTCCTTTCTTCTTTCTTATTTTTTTCTTTCTGTATTTGAGGGAAGGGTCTACAGGGTGTTCACGGTCTCACTACTAGATCAGACTCATAGTGATTCACCTGTTTACAGCCTCCCAAGGGCTGGGATTATAGGCAGGCGCCACCATGCCCAGTCTCAATCACTGTTTCAGTGCACCCCAGGGCCTTAACCTGTGTAAGTCTGGTTTCTCAGGTTTGGAGGCTGGACGTTCCAGAACCCAGTGTCAGCAGAACTGATGTCTGCTGCCCTGTCTTGAACCCTACTTTTGGGTTTTAGGCAGTCCCTTCTCACTAAGTCCTCAAGAATCCTGTCCTAG
>NW_004524582.1:21407428-21429095 GCF_000260255.1 Octodon degus
TCTGTCTCTCCCTCTATCCTCCTCTCTCCCTCTTCCTTTCCCTCTCTCTCTCCCTCTCTCTCCCTCTTTTTCCCTTTCTCTCCCTCTCTCTCCTTCCCTCTCCATCTCTCCTTCTTGACCTCCCTCCCAATTCTTAAAAAGTTACAAATCCCAAGCACCAGTGTTTCCACCTCATTCAACCTTAAATACCTCCTGACGGCCCTGTGTCCAAGTACAACTGCATGTGGTATGGAGGCTTTGCCATGTGAATTTTGTAGAAACACAGTTCCACCCTTCACACTCAGCCTCATGTAAGTACCTGAGATAACAATCAAGGGTTAAATTCCAAACTCCAAGACCATAGTGGACTCCACATCTTACAATCATGGGTCCTCTTTTCATTTCTGGCCTGATCAAGTTCTCCACTCCTCTATTTCTCTCTCAAAATTAATGACAGTAATGATAAACAGTAATGATAAGTAATTAAGAGTAAGAAAAATAAATAATTCTGAGTAATAAAATATGTTCTGATGGATATAGCTTGTTGTCTTAATCACTTTTTAGCTACAGAGACATCCAACATCTATAACTTAAAGAAAGTGAGGTTTAATTTGACTTACCTTTACAGCCCATGGCCTGCCTGCTGCACAGCAGAAATAGCATAGCAGAAGATGTAGAGGATGAAGGCTGCTCCAAAACAAAGAGGGAAGTGACAGAGATAAGAGAGATTCACTTCCGGGCCACCCCCCATGACCTACTTCTTCTGGCTGGGTTGTACCACCTACCATCACACTCAGCCTAGAACCCTCATGACCCAAACCCCATCCAAAAGCCCCCCTCTGAATGCATGAGAGTGTGGGGATTCATGCTTCACTTAAACCATAACACATATCACAGTTACCTGATAGGCACACCACAGGAGGCATCTCCCACTTCACAGGTTAAAAAGCAACCTACCCAAGATTGGAACCAATATGTTCTCAAACTAGTATTCATACCAACAGCATTTGACTCTTTGAGAGCACTTATTTCTACAAGCATGTGAAAATAAAATACTCAAAGGGAAGAAAATAGAGTTATTAAGGGAGCCTTCAGAGAACCACTGAAAACACAGCACGGTGGCCACATGTGGAGAGGATGCGGAGCAACAGTGAGGAGTGCAGGCTGCACTGACAAGTGGTCAGACCCCCACCCCTCACCAGCCAGCCGCAAGGGCAAGCAAAGTTCACTTAACCTCCCCAGACTCCAGTTTCCTTGTGTGCTCATGTCAATAGCAGCACTCGCATCATTCAGAGAGTTAAAATAATGCATGTAAACATGCTTAGCCCAGGGCCTAACATATTGAGTAAATACTCAATAAATAAGAACAATTATTATACATCAGCCCAGAAAGAAAAATATCAAAATATAAGCACCTAAAAACACCTTCGAGGTTTGTAAACCAAAACTTTAGGCACAGAGAAGAAATAGAGAGAGAAATGTTATTCCTCTAATCTAGCAAAAAGAGACTCCAGGGAAGCAGAAATTGTAATGTATAAACAGCTTTGAGATCACAAAATAAATTAATCAAGGGAATTATTCTCCCTTTCAGAGGATTTAGACTAAGAAGCAATGGCCTAAAGCGACAGAAGAGGAAATTTGGGTTAGGTACAGCAAGCTGAGAATGCTCGCAGCGGGGAGAGTAATTAGGAAATGAAATAGACTCCCTAGAGTTGGCATTGTGGAGTCTTCCCTGGCAGTAATCAAGGAGAAATGAGGGGAAGAGGACCAGGCAGGCAAGGACTGCAAAATACCCATCAATTAAAAGGAATGGCTATCTGATTATCACTACTCTCTTACAGCCTCTTTCAGGAAAGTCAGCACTAATAACCAACAACTAGCAGTTCTTGGCAGCCAGAAAGGTCTTTAGAAGAATGCAGGCTCAGATGCTGGCCTGAGGATGCTTACACTTCTGGGAAGAAGGATTTCCAAGAGTGGAGGCAAATGCACGCGTGTGCAGTTATTATCATCTAAGCTCTAACACACTTTTTTCTCTTGAATTATATTCAACTATTACTTTGTTGTGGAGGTTTTTGAAAATTTTTCACTGTTGCAAAAGGAAATGCCTAGTTTAAAGTCTGACAGCTTTCATAGAAAGTTCAAGAGATGTATGTTCCTGTGGGTTGTCCTGGTGACTATCACATGTTACACTGGGACATTATTTTGGTGTGAGCAGGTAACAAGACAACGTGTTTTGAACTAATAGTGTTCAGACAAGCTATCACGTCTGCACCTTGTACTATGGATAACCACTACAAAGACAACAATATGCAATGTATTAATTATTGTGCCTGTCCTACTAACCTGTTTTGAAACTGTCTCATTGCTACTTCTTTCTCAATAAAATTAATATAAAAAAGATCATGTGAATATTTTATATATAACATCCTTAAGTTCTCACTTTCCTTTTAATTGCGTTATACCATAAAAATGAGAAAGTCACAAGGCAAAATTAAGATTGATATGGAATTGTTTGTACAGAATTTTGACTAAAAGGAAAATCATGATAGGCTATCAGAGTGAAAGATATACCTTGGGAAAAGATGAGATTGAAGTTAGACCTTATAATGAGTCAAAGATAAGAGGGGGCTGTAGGTAATATCCACCACCATGACGTGACCACAGAGCAAATTACCTTTAAGTAAGTAACTTAAAATGGCAATCATAGGTTGTAGTCAACTTTCATTACTGCATCAAAATGCCTAACGCACACCATTTAGAAAGGAAAGGTTTCTTTGGCTCCTAGCTCCGGTGGTCTCAATCTATGGTTAACTGGCTTTGAGGGAGAAAACTTCATGGCTGAGCAAAGTTGCTCAACATATGGCATCCAGGAAGTAGAACAGGGGATGAGCCAGAGAAGAAAGGGCCAAGGACCAGAGACAAGCCCCAAGGTCACCCGGAAGTGTTCTTACTGGTCTCCTAGGCAGCTTTCAAGCCAATCAAATTAATTACCATATGTGTTAATTTACATAATTCTGCAGGATATCTATCGGGGTGGCTCTGCTGACCCAGAAGAGGACAGGCTGAACTCCCTGGGCTTGCTTCTGCACTTCTGCACAGTGGCTTGGAAGGTGACAGGAGGTCTCAGTGATTTTTCCTCCTGGAGGTTGTGTCTTGGCTTGGGTTTTCAGGCTTGACAGAGTTCTCAGACTACCTGAAGGTGTCAAGACTTCACAAAACCTGGGCTCAGTACTCTGAACCCTTCCTGACCAACCCTGCACCCTTTCATTGAAGGTTAGATTCACACCTGGCTCTTTGTTTGATTCAATCCCAACAAGGTGGTGAAGGAGATGATGTTGACTGACATAATAAAGAGCTAAACTTGAAGAAGGGAAAAGAGGAAAGAGAAAAGTGTGAGAATCTGCTGTGCTCTCACTTAGAGACCTCTAAATCTGTGACAACAAAATCTATACAGAAATGATGGGAAAAGTAAATTCACAAAGTCTCACTATGAGTAACACTGAATTCCTCTTTGTTTTCTTGGACAAGCTTCACACAGCTTCATAGTTTTTCTTGACTTTGGACTTATATTTCTCCTGGGGAAGCAAGGAGTTGATGGGTGGGTGGGACAAGAGAGCTCAAGCTCAGACTCATAAACATCCCACATACACCTTTACTCAGGGCTGACTGTGACCGTTTGGCACTTAGCCAAGGGGATAAATCAATCCCCACTCTAAATGAAGGCTGGAAATGAAATAGTCTCCAGAAAGAGATGGTCAATCCATCTGACCACTCATAAATTTTGCCTTCATTTGAAATTGGAAGAAATCTTGCTCCTTTTTCCTGATTAAAAATGTCATAAATCTCAGGGATCAGAGGGACAAGCAAACTTTCTGCAGCCTCTGAAGTCTAATGTATTCCAGAGCAGTACCTGCCCCACTCATAAAAGTCTCCTAATATTTTGTTCTGAGACTCCAGAAACTTATTGCCAGAAATTACAATTTGTCATCTCAGAAACATTCCTAAATTACTCTGAGGATCCATCCTCACCTTGAGACTCGACTCTCTCTACACTCATTGTCAGTGTAAGCAGGTATTCATGGAGATTGAAGGCAGTATGTATTTGTTTTCTAAAGTTAAAAGAAAAAGATCATTCAGTGATACCTGATAAAGCAAGTCAAGCAGACTATTTAGGACTGTCATGATAAGTGTAGCAACTATAACAATGGATTTTTTTCAAATAAAATGGGAGAAGTGGAATCCTGACACACATGAGCGGATGTGACCGTTCAGCCAAAGAGGATGGTGGGGGCCTGAGCATGACAAAGCTGCCTGAGGAACCATGAGTGGCAAAGAAGTCTCCAGCTGAACTGACCTAGCAGAACTGTTGGGGAAGAAAGGCCAGGGTAGGCAGGCCTTCGCTGGGGAAAAGAACAATGAAGACCCGAAAAGAGATGGTAGGGGGAACTGTTTACAGGCCGCCCTAGCACAGGTCTCTGCTGAAACTGGATCTCTTGAGGAAGTACACAGATGAGCCTAGGAGAATATTCAGGAACATGGCAGAAGTTTGGCCAAACGAGGAATCATCATCACAGGAGGCAGAAGCCGTCCCAGTGGTCAGCTACCCATATCGACACCTGAGGTTAGTGAATAGAACACTTAGCAACCATCCTACTCTTAGCACTACTGCCTTCAAGAAATCTAAGCACAGTAGGAAACACCTATTTCACTCAGGAATGTGCTTTTTGAGGGAAGACAGCAACACAGACAGCCAAGTCTTGTATGAGAGGTTGAGCCCGACACTCGGGAGCTCCTTCCCTGGTCCCTCCAAGTCTTAAAACTTGGTTCCCCTTACAAATCTGAACACATTAAATCTCTGCTAAAAGTCCTCCTGTGGCTTTAAAAAGATTTTGTTCCTAGGCATGCTCAGGGTTATCAGGGTCCCCATGTAGCTCCTCCATGCAGCCACCGCATGCCCCCTATCCACAGCTGACATCTTAGAAGTCAGTAAGGACTGGCACATCAGGACATCCCCAGATGCTACTTGTGGGCCTACAAAGTGGCAAGGCTTCAGTAACTTAGGCCTCTGTGTCAGTCAGCTCTTTGCTGCTAGAATAAAATACCGATATGCACAATCTGAAGGAAGAAGGATTTATCCTGGCTCATGATTTCAAGGCTTTGAGTCCATGGCTGGCAGGTTCTGAGGCAGGAACCTCACCATGGCAGAGGGGCCAGGCAGCAACAAGCTGCTCTCTTCATTGCACCGGAGGGAACAGAAAGAACCAGCACCATTAGGGCCCACCCCAGTGGCCTGCCTGCTCCAATCAGGCTCTACCGCCAAGCATGCATCCAGCTGTGTCTTCCGCCTGTGGATCGATCTGCAGATGACTACAGCACCCCCGTGACCCCATAGCCTCCTGAAAGCTCCAACTCTGAACACATGAGACTCAGAGGGAACATTTTAGATCTGAAGCATAATATCCGCTTTGTGGGCTTTTCTTCTACATCTTAGAAGGCATAGTCAGTGGTGGCACTTGTTGAACAAAGTCCCTGCTCTCAGAAGACTTCCTTTCTGACGTCTTTGTTGACCACTCCAGGCAGCTGTATGCTTGCTCCACCCCATGTCCCCATGGTCCTGGGTGCTCTTTATCTGCAGCACTTCCATCTGGCAAGCAGGAAGGGCCTCTCCAGATATCCACCAGAGAACACTGCTATAAATATAATCAGCACAGCACAAAGCGGTCGAAGTCCTTCGGCTAGCTGTGCCAACACAGATAAGAGGGCAGCAAGCACACAGCGATTGCACTCCCATCCCTGAAGATATCCTGCATCTATTTAGCTAGGAGGACTTTTCATTCACAAATTGTTATTAAATATCATCTGTCTGCCTCCTTACCAATTATCTATTTCTCCACACCAAATTACTACAAAGTTAATTGGATTTTAAAAACAGACAAGGGCTAGGGAGATAGCTCAGTGATCTAAGCACCTACTTGGCAAGCACAAGGACCTGGGTTCAATCATCGGCAGCCCACGCTCTGCCAGCCCCAGAACCCTGGGAGTGCCATGTGTGCCCCCAAAACTGGGTGTAGTGATACATGCTTGTAAGCTCAGCGCTGGGGAGGCTGAGACAGGAGGATCACTGTGAGTCTGAGCTGCATTGCAAGACCCTGTACCAAATAAATAGATAAGTGAGCAAACAGACAAAATCTTCAAAGTTTAAACAACCTGTAGCCATTACTTTGTCATCTTTGTGTGACCTAAGCTAATGTTAGTGGGGACAGCTTGTGTCTACCCCATCTGATATCAGCTATAGCAGCCCAGTCTGATCTGGGGGATAAAAGATCGCTTCATGTTCATGTCCATCTGGCGGCAGCTCAGATGACCACAAACGTCTGCATGAGGTAGGGCCCATCTGCGCTATGCTCCAGGCTCTGTCTCTGCATGAGGTTTCCCCTACAGGGTGGGCAGACCCTGGACGTGGTATCCCAAAGTTCCAGCAAGACTCAGGCAAGTCATACAGCCTCTTATGACTGAACACTCTCACTTCCACCATAATCTCTTGGTCAAAGTAGATCAGAAGCCAGCCCAAGTGTGAATAGGAATCAGTTTTCATCTGTTGAAAATGTATCTTATAGCTTGTGTGTAGATGCCCCACCAAAGCCTCATGAAGACTTGGGGACAGGGCTTTTAGAGGCGAAGGGGTGGTACAGGGCCCATCCAATTAAGGCTAGGGCTCCAAGACAGTGCTTTCAGTGCTAGAAATACCTGGTATACGTTGGGATTGTTGGTGTCACTGGTTATTAGACCCAGTTCTGGTTCTCAAGGACCTCAGGCCAAGGGGACAGCAAGTGGATTGGGTGAAAATTAATAAATTCTTAATTAATTGCCACAAGTATCTATTGGCTAACAAATTTTCTAGCCTTGGCAGTTGAGGTGTGATAAACCACGACATTTATAAAAGAATGCTGTGACTCTCTCTGCTGATGAAGCAAGTGGGTAGCGTGCCAAACACTCGCTTCCCCTTCCCAAGAGAATTGCACACTGCCTAGCACCTTGAAGACACTCCTCCATTCAAACTTCTCTTCTGGAGGCTGGTCCTTCTTGTCTCTTGAAAGGTTTCCATTCACCTTCTAGGGTGTAAGGTCAACATGTGCCAAAGAGAGCTAGACACAGTGTCTTGTGTCACACTTCAGGGATGTCTGGTCATTTTGGCACCTCAGGATTTCCCATATTCCCCTCACTTCTCACCACCACCACAGTCCACACAGATTAATATATTGCACAATGTGTCACAAAGATGTTTACACTATTGTCTTCCCCAACAACTGACAGCTTTTGAACTTTTGAGAATTTGCCCAAAGCCATACACCTCTTGTCTAGAAAATGTGTGTAATGTGGCTTGTTTCTAGATGTCCCCTGTGAAGCCTCATGTAGTCATGGGGACAGGGTTTATGGTCCAATGCTGGGATTAAGGGTGTGAGTGCTACACCTGCCCTAGAACTGGTAGGCTGCATTCAATGGAAGAGACAGAATGAGGCTTAGGCTTATCCCTCCACTGACCTTGTTGCTTTTGCTGTTTTCTGCCTCCAACAATTATTCCTCCTCTGCCATGTGCCAATATGCCTTAGTGCCAGCTGATTATGGACTTAAAGCTCGACAAACTGTGAGCTATACAAACCTTCCTTCCCTTAACTTTGGTACAGGTATTTTGTCTCAGCAATGAGAGAAAAGTAACTAAAACAGCTTGTAAGCATCCACTTGGATTTCCCTTCTAATAGACCTCCAAACCTTTAGGTAAGGAAACTACCGATTTGGGGGAGGGGGCATTTTGCTTTACTTTGTCTCTGTGTCTCATTGCTTGGTTCACTGACTGACACATGGGTGAATCAATCAATGACCCAGTAAATGAATGAGGAGTCAGTGGATATTTGAGAACAGAGGTAACATCACATTCAATTTCCTCTGGTTGAAGAATAAGGGCCTCCTCTCCCTGCACCAGCCAGTGTCATGTCAATGATTAAACAAGAACAAGAAGGAGAGGATTCCAGAAGTATTCACAGTCAAATCCTTCAAGCTCGTCCTGAGAGCCTGAGAGTCTGAGCATTTAGGAGAGGCTTTGTCCTAATGGTAACTCCCCAATCCTTGTCTCAGGCTGGATCAAGGCCTAAGCCTGTGTGAAGGATGGGGGCTTAGCTGTTGGCCACGTGACCCCACCGCCTTGGCCTCCACGTTTCCCTTCTGACAGAGGCTATCTTTCAGGCCTGGCATAGGAAGAAATGTAAGAGCCACCAGAAGAAAGGCCAAACAGTCGGCTATTTTCAAATTTCTTCCTGAAATGGGGAAGAAGGAAAGTCTCTGAGCCTTTATGTAAATATAGGGACAAAAACTTGAAAGGCTAAATTCTAAACTGTGGTCCTAGTGTGGCCAGGCCCAGTAATTTAATTTAACAATCTGCTTTTCTCTCCTCCTCCCTTCACTACCTGCTCCTCAAGGAACACAGAAGGCTTTGTGGATCTGCTTTCATTAATCTTCAGGAAATCCCAGAGAAAAAGTTGAGGCAGAAGGCTGTATCCCTTGTTCCTGGGGATACTTTATCCACAGAACCAGCTCACAAAGTGTTCATCTCCCGAATGCTGAGAGCTGTACCAGCATTGTTCCAACTGCCTGCCGGCAGCAGAGAGACTCAGGGACAAAGGTGACAGGTTAAGGAGCGTCTTAGTGGTGGGACCCTCAGCCTACCCATATTTGACATCAGTTATCCCAGAACCAAGGTTCCCCAAATAACCTATACTCTAATAAAAGTCTCTATTAATCTATATTCAATAAACCTACAAAATACAGTGTGGTGAATGAATGTCTGTCACAACATTCTACAATCTATATTATGTAACTAACATAATAGTATCATGTCTAAGAAAAGCCAAATTACCCTATATACTGTATAACAGAACTTTGCTATGTAGTAATAGTTCCAGAGTAGGTGCCTGGCCCCCATTACAACAGATAAAGTTTATCCTGGCTCTGTATAAGACAGTGCTCTGGAGCCACGTGGCCAAGGGCAAGGAGCAGCTGAGAACGTGGGCTCAAGTAGCCTCCTAGCACTGTCTCTGTCTTCAAGCTCTGTGCCTATCTCCTCTGAAGAAAGGGTTCAAAAATTGCTGGATCAGAAGCAAAGGAAACTACTGCTCTCAGCTGCAAGTAGAAGACCAAACTTGCCCAAGGTGACAGAATTCTTAAACTTAGAGGTAGTGAGAAGGGAAAATTGTCACTGATCCCTACATTGCCAGCAGGGAAGTGTGAATGCTTTGACCAAATTTTGTGACTCAGAGATTCTAGAAAAGAGACCAGACCAAATAGTATACGCACAATCTCTGTCTGTCTGTCTGTCTCTCTCTGTCTCTCTCTGTCTCTGTCTCTGTCTCTCTGTGTCTCCTGTCTGTCTCTGTCTCTGTCTCTGTCTCTCTCTCTCTCTGTCTCTCTCTCTCTCTGTCTCTCTCTCTCTGTCAGGAGACGTTTCACTGAGAGGGAGAGGACAGGACTTCTGTTGAACTGGGGTGGAGAGCGGGTGACCAAGCTGCTGTTCCCAGAATAGAGTAATAGGCTTTTATTGATGTTCTGGGGTAGAATATGGTTCTAAGAGATGCTTCTTCCTGAACTTGGGAGGCTGAAAACAGGAGGATCATTAAGAGCCCAATCTGTGTAACTAAGAGTCTGATCTGTGTAATGAGACCCTATGTATTCTAGATAGTGAGTCCCTGTACTAAAATACATTAAAAAATAATAAAATAAAGATTTTTCTTCCTATGCCTCCAGTAGAAAAGTATGAAGATGAAATATAGGAAGTAAAGCCATGCTGTTATGTTTAGCTGTGGGGGACTCAGGTCAACAATTTCTGACATTGCCAGTTAAACAGAAGACCCAATGCTATTATGGGCTACCGGACTCTTTTAGAATATTTTGCTGAGTTTACACACCTATAATATTCAAATAACAGAGCTTAGCAAAAAAGGGGTATACAGATGAACGTCCATTTTGTATCTGTGTATTAAAGTGGTTAGGATAGATATATAGTTACATTCTCTTAATAAATAGAATGATTTGTTCTAATGGTGTTTGTAAATAGGATCTCAAGTCCGCATCTTGTACAGCAATTAACCACTAAGAAGAATGTATGCAGTGTGTTAGTTATTGAAACTGTCCTAGCAATTTGATTTGAAACTGTCTCATTGCTATTTATCAATAAAATTATGAAAAAAAATTTTTTTCTTCCTATGACAGACTTTAACCACTGAGTGGTCCAGGTCAACTCATCTTAGAAGCTGTTAAGTTTTTGTATATACTACGCCAACATCCTGGTCTTATACTTGGAGGGCTAATGAGATGCTGACTTGACTGAGGAATTACTGAGTTACTCTTACAACTGGTGTCAGTTTGCATCAGAATCCTGGCCTTGTGACAGGGTTGAAGCACTTTTAATGTTGGAGCTACGGCAAAAAGAACGTGGGCAGGGTAGAGGAAACATAGAGCAGCTCCAAGGGCAGCACACCAAGCTAACCCTGTGCCACAGTCCTGGCCAAAATATTTCTTGACGGAAGCCATGTGTGTGCAGAGCTGCATATGTGCCAAATAGAGTACTGACAGCAAAGAGGACAGACACAATGTGAAGACAGAGAGGCTGAGCCTCCTGCCCACTTTCATCACCCATAAAATATGTGCCTAAGGAACAACTGAAGGAGATTCAAGGATCTCAGCAAAAGTAACCTTCATATCCTGGGACATAACTCTCATCGTAAACCCACCCCCATTAGACGCGATACCACAGCAGAGCTGATGGGAAACTATGAATGTATTTCCCCATCATGTAACCTTCAAAATTAGTGATTTGAAGTTGACCAAGAGCAATTGACAATAGAGGGCTTATCAGGTTTTTTTTCTCGCTAACAGTTTCTCATTTTATGTAAACATTCTGCTTTTGTGGTTTTTATCAGGGTCTCGTGATAGTTCTGTTGAAACATAGCATGCCAAAAAGGATAATAGTAACTGGGCACAGGAGTTTGTTTTCTTATCCCAGCTTTCTGGACCACCATAGAGGTTCTTAACTATCCCAGTCCCCACTTCAGTATTACCATTATTTTCAATGTTTGCTGGTTCTAGAAGTATAAATCGCCCTTGCTTAATTGCCTAGCCTGTATCAAGTATCTTTTACAATTCTTTTAAATTTGATCTCACAGCATAAATGTCACAGGAAAAGCTTAATGGCTTTAAGTTTCAGATTCCTCAGATAATTCCTATATAATAAATTCCCAAGGAATAGGAAAAAAACATCTTGCACTAGTTTGCATACAGGAGGTTCACGCTTTTCCAAATTTCGGTTAAATAAGTCAAACTGGTTTTGTTCTATGCATTATTTATCTTATTTAATGAAGAGGTATGATTGTAGTACATTCTTAATATTTATGGAGGAGCAAATACATTCTAACATTACGTGTAAATGATTTAAACACGGTGCAGTGTTTCCGAATGTTTACCTTATGATTTAGTGATGGAGCAGGGATGTTTAAGAACTAGTTATGTCCTAAGTCGGCAAAATGTCAGCAGAATGACAGAAGGTGCCAATTAAGTAATGCATCATGGAAGCACGTTAGAAGAGTCTAGATCTATACACACAGGGAACATTCTATTATTTAAACTTACATTTTATTGCTAAGTTTATGTCAATAAAATGACATAAATTCATTTTTAGTAGGCATAATGAGTTCATCCAACTCAGTGGATAATGTGAAACACCTGTCAAGTTGACCTTCCAACATGCTCATTTCAGTGACGTCACGGAACTAGATGGTTTGCGCCTCCCCAGGGGCACCAAGGGTTAAGGTCACCACATGATGGCTGCAAGGCCCCAACTCTCGTTTGCTATTGTAGACTGAGTCACGTGTCTAAAGCTTCATCCCTCAGTGGGTTTCCTAAGTGATTCTAGTCCTTTGGGATGCTAAGAGAGAAAAAAGAAAGAGTGAGTTAGGGCAAGAATAAAGAGCAATTCCCATGAATCTTTATGTTTGGAAAGTACTGGATTAAACTGTAATCTCTGCAAGATATCTCAGAGCCTTTAAAAATGATAACTGTGCATTTGACTTTCCAAATGGGGGACTGGATGTTCGGTGTTTCGTGCTCTATTTGTCCTCAGGACCATACTACATGATGTAGTCCTGCTTCACCTGCCCCTGTCATTGAGAGTGACTCAATATTTACTGCCCCAAACCCTCAGTTCTTTACTTAGTACATTCGGATTACCATAACAAAGTGCTTGAAACTGGATGACCTGCTAACTATATTTGTTTCTTACAGTTCTGAAGACTAGGAAGTCTACAATCAACATGGTAGTACCCTTGATGGCTGGGGGTGGTACCTTTCCTGGTCAATAGATGCCATCTCTGTGTTGTCTCTTCATGTGTCAAAAAGGGAGACAGTGTACTCTGATATCCCATTGAGAAGGGCACTAATCCCATTCACAGGAGCTTAGCCTTACCCTGTGCATTCCAAAAAGCTTCACTGCCTAATTCCAGCACAGTACAGACTGAGTTCCAACTCATGAGGACTAAGGAGAAAGAAACAGTTTCTATCGCAGTAGATACTTAGGCATTGTAAGAAGACTGTTATGCTGTATAGATTTGTGGCCTATCTTTGACTTCCTCAGTAACTTCAAAAGCACTGTGTATCCCTTAAGGACCCTGTAGAAACTTGGTGTGAGCCTTTAGTTCCCAGGGTCTGCTCCTCCATGGGGAAAGAACTACAATGAGACTGCTTAAATCCTAGATTTGGGCAGGGCTAAGGTCAAACCAGGCTCTCACTCTGATATCATATATGAAGTTTACAGAACAGACACAATGAAAAAGGAAAGTCTTAAATCCATACATCATGGAAAGGACATGAACAAAAGGATTCTGAAGCCAAAGAAATTTGTCTAAAGCATTTCTAAGGATGATGTGGGAAACACACTAGGCACAGCCAGCCAGCTGGATTAAACACCCAGGGTGCACACTTCAGCAGGACCCCGAGTACATGCTAAGTGAATTGAACCAAGCATCCAGAAGCCCAGGCTCCCAAGCTTGTGTTTTCTGGTGTTCCTTTCACTACTCACAAAGATCCACTACTTGGTCAAACTTTATTAGTCAGATCCTGTGTACTTCTCTGTAGAATCTAGGTTGACAAAAAGCCCTCCTGAGTCCATCTTCCAACAACTCTCTCAACCTCCTTACCAATCATGGCCCTCATTGTCCACATCTACAGCTGCTGTCTGATCACCCTGACCTCCTGTCTTTACCAAGAATGCCTTTGTCTTGGTTTAGTCAAAATCCCTCTTGTCACTGTTTCCTCTTGGTTATTCTTTTTCATGGACCACACCCTGCTGCTTGGCTATACATCCCCAAAGGCCAAGCCTGTACATGAAGTCTCCTCCCTCCTGCTGCAAAATCAATTGCCCTGGTCACGCCCCATCACAGTGATCCTGAATAAAGTCTTCTTTGATGAACTTTTAACAACCATCATTGAATGATTGTTTTTCTTTAATACTATGATAACCCCAACTCCAGCAAGTCAGCAGACACCTGAGCCCTGATCACGATGCTCTCTGCCTCAGTTTCCAGTTTGACTCCAGTTAGTTCTCCCAAGACTCTGGAAGCTGATGACCTGCCTCCTTCTTGCCATACTCTTTCTATAGAATGACTTTATTTGTGCACCCAGCTACCTAAATGGATCTTTTATTACAACAGAAAGATCACGTGCAGCACTAATACTGTTACTCCTGACTTCTGCTTCTACACTGCCTGGGGACTCTCGAGGGGAGGAAGGAAAGAGAAGACCCACTTGGAAAACCAAAGATCACAAGCTGCCAGTCAGCTGCTTCCTGCTGCTCTCACTTTCCACTTTTACCCTTTGACACTGGTATTTGAGCCTGGCCTGGCTCTTCTGAGTTTCACCTCCCATTGCTTTAAAAAAAAAAAAAAAGGAAAAAAAAATATATAGAGAGAGAGAGAGTTATATAGGTTTATAGTTATAGATCACATTTATAGTTATATCATTACGTCATTATATAAAATTGATGCCACCATAACAATAATCATTAAAGACCAGTACTCACCCTACACTTTACTAAACAGAACATTTTTGGAGTCAATTAAGCCCCGTGCATGTCTGATGGATTATATCACCCTCTTAACCTTTCTTTGTAGGAAACTTCTCTCCTAAATTTTATGTTAATCACCGTCTTTTCTGTTCTTTATGATTTTTTTGTTATGGGTAACCTAAAACAATATAGTGCTTTGTTTTGCCTATTCTTAAATTTTGGGTAAAAGAAATACCATCATGTATGTGATAGTTAATCTTTCTTGTCATCTTCACTGGCTTGGAAGACCTTAGGAAATTAGCAGCACACATTTGTGGGTGTGTCTGGTGGGTCACGGGTGTGGGGCCTTGAGTCCTGGGGACACAGCCTGCCTCCTCCTTTCTCCCACTGTCCTCCTTTTCTGCACTTCCTGGCCACAATGAGGCAAGCAGATCTGCTCCACCACATCCTTCCACTATGATGCTTCTGCCTTGAAGCCAAACAACCATGAACTGAAACCTCTGCAACCATGAGCCAAATGAAACCTCTCTGCCTTAACATGGCAGTTATCAAGTATTTTACCCCTGTCACAGGAAGTTGGCCAATACAGTATACATGCTTTTGAAGCTTGCTCTTTTCACTCAACTTTGAGACTCATAATGATAAATACAACTTTCCTTTCTTGAACCTTATCACTGTATGGTATCTACTATGTGAAGGCATCACATATTGTCTCATTTCTATAGTGGGTGGATATTTTTATAGTTCTTGCATTTTTCTGTTATGAACAATGCATATAGTGTGTATGCTTATACATGGGCCATGTTCTACCAGTACAATTTCCTACAGTGACGCTCTTCAGCTTTTTGCAATAGTATCAGCTAAAACCTTTTAAAGGGTAACAATTTCTCATTTTCAACGAGCTCCTAAAAATCTGTAACAGAAGTTTAAGTCATTGAAAATATTAATATATGTTATGCTACTAATAAGGTTAAACCCTGTAGTGATGTAAATTCGAATACAAAGCCAATAGAAGTCAGCACTTTCTCTTTCTAATGAGCGCCCATCTTCCGAGGGGATAAGGGCTAGGAAGTGAAGGAGCTGCAGAGGCCACCTTGTTTCTGGACTCAGAAGGTGGAAATTCCAGAAACTGGAAAAACACTGAAATACACCCTTTGTGACTGCAGGGGCATTGATATAGAAAAATCACTCAACTCTGAATTTTCTCTAAATCTTATGTAAAAATGTTGCTTAGCAATCCAGCATTTTAAAAATTATTTTTCAATGATCTATCAGCTAGTGACTTGACTAGGTCTTTTGTCACCTTGAGTGTAAGTAAAGAATTGGAAACTACTTTACTCACAAACTTTTCAATCATTTGAGCTAATAATTTTTTCCATTTCTGGGAAATACAGAAAATAGGTTTTATCATATACTAACTCTAGAAATATCTATCAACTAACATTTCATTATATGTATAATTTTCCATTTAGAGGATCTCGTTTAGCCTGACTTGGAGTTAGAAAAAGGAAATTCTATGTATTTTCATTATCATCAAAGTTTGTTGATAAGATGTTGATATCTTCACATACATTTTTAAATTTTTCATATGAAAATAAGAAATGAGTATCTAGCTTATTCAATCTATGAATAATATTTGAAATGTAGCTGAACAGGCAAAACTGGTTTTTAACCAATAAACTAAATCAACCAAGCCAACTGTTTGTGTCTGTCTGTCTTGCTTATTGCATGCCAAGGGCCAGTCCTAGGGCCTCTCAAGTGCTAGAAAATCACTCCACCACTGACTTACATCTTTAGCCTTACATATATTTTCTATAAAAAGAATATCTGGCTTAATTTTTCAATTAAATAAATATGTACAATGAAACCATAACAAGTATTTCATTTTACTCACAATTCTAAGGTAGATAATTGGTACATAAATGGATGATAGGTGACAGGGTAGGTGAGTGAATGGATGGATGGACGGATGGATGGATGGGTGGGTGGGTGGATGGATGTTGAAATAAATAAAACCTTGGCCTGACTATGTTATCTGGATGAAGCAAGGTTTTGCCTCCTTCACTAGTCACACTAGAATATATTTTGCATAATAGGGATTTCAGGAGAAAAATTGTTAAATGAAAAGTGGTATCATTGGTGCTGAATTTAGAGTATTGTATGGGAAACCAGAGTACCATATTTCTAGCAAAATGTTCAGCTTTTCACAAAAAATTTGTAGGAATAGAAAAATAAAACGTGATCTATGTCGTGCTTACAGTATCTTGATTAAAGAAAGTTTCAGAGCAGCTATGTTTCGCATTACCTGGCTTGCTTGTTTGTTGGTTTGTTTGTGGATGAAAGGTTTTTATATTCCAGAATGATGTACCAAAGGAAGAGAGGAGGGGGTGGGGAGAGGATTTCTATTTGTCTTGTAGCAGGATAAGAATGATCAAGAAGGGGTCAGGCATGTAGCACAGTGGCACAGCCCCTGCCTGGCAAGCACAAGGTCATGAGTTCGATTCCCAGTACAAAAAAAAAAATCAAGAAAGAGAAGCTAAAGAAAGAGAATCAGCAAAAAGCTTTTATACAAACTATATTCTCCATGTTGCCAGATTTAGAAGACAGTATATATAGATACTGAAAACCTAACAATTCACTTAAATCTACTTGTACTGGTAGACTTCCCAATACAATCTCCAGGAAGAACCAGAAGATACATCACAGTCTGAAGGCCATTAACAAAGGACATATACTGAGGAACACAGGCAATGGTCATAGAAGTGTGTCTTTGCCTCCATTAGGCAACACCAGAGTGTTTCCCAGTGATTTGCAGTGTGCACTCCCTGGCGAGGAAGTCCTATGCCTGCACATTCCCAACAAGCAAGATGTATCACCCAAGCTCTTGGTCAACAAATCTAATCCTTATGAAATGTTTTCTCCTATTTTAGTTACCACTTCTCTCGCTACTAATGACATTGAACATCTTTTCTCCTGTTTATGGAGTGGAAAGTAGCAATACCTCTTCATTATTTTATTGAGTTTATTGATACAATTCAGATAGGCATAATGATCACATTCATCATAGAGAACTTGTACATTTTCTCTTGGTTTTTGGCCACTTATATTTCCCCTTCTGCAAAATGTCTGTTCATATCTTAGTATATTTATGCATGGGGATCATTTACTTTTTCTTTTGTTGATTCTCAGGATTTTTTTGTGAACACCATATTCTGTCAATGATATATACCTAAAAACATCTTCTCATAAAATAAAATAATCCTTCCTTGTCATTTCTCTTTCCAAAGTGTTTATATTGTATTCTTATGAACAAGATTTCTCAACTTTAAAGTATTTGAATTTATCAATATTTTCAAGAACTATGCCTTTTGTATGTTAAGAAATTCTTATTTCCTCAATATCAGGAAGGATCTCCCATCTTCTACTTTAAACACTTTGAAGTTTCACCACTCACAACAAGTACTCCATTGACCCAGAATTACTTTTGCTTCTGAGATAAGATTCCTTTTCATTTCTTACTATGGGGAAAACTACTTGTCTGTGTACCTTTTAAAGAATCTTCATCCTTTCTTCATAGTTCTGAGGTTCAGCTCAGTCACCTACCATGTTTTCCCCATTTGGTTCCATTGATCTATCTACATAGGTAAATGCCAAAGTTGCAAGATCTTGATCATTCTAACTTTATTACAATAAATCTTGATACCCAGAAGGTCAATTCTCATCCCACCTGGACTGGGAATTCATCAAGACATCTTGACTGATTTTGGCCTCTGCCTTGGTGGCAGCCATAACTGCACTGTTCAGCTCTACCTTCAAAGAGAGATCTTGCTGGGGGAGATGGGTCAGGGGACATCTCCAGCTGAAGATGCCTCCACAATCTGCTCCTGCTTCAGTCCTGAGCCTGTGAGCACCAAAAACCCAATGTTCACATGTGGTAATCATTTCACCAAATAGCACTAAGGGCCAATGGGGACTTCTCCCAGCTGTATCATAAATGAGTTTTTCCCAGACTTTCCTTTTCCCTTTACATAGATAGTACCAACATAACAATCTGAAGGCTCTTCCTGTCCACGCCTGGCCCCTATTCCCTTTAGCTCTATGCTCAATACTAATGCTCAATAAAATCTCTTCTAACTCCATTATGTTTAATTAAGCTATTATGCCCAATAAAACCTTTCTTAACTCAAACCTCATCTTGGCATCTGCTTTCAATATAGGAAAACCAACACATACTTACTAGAAAATTTTATAACATTCTGATCATTCTCTCAAGAAAATGTTTTAAAATATTAAAATTCAAATTACATTGACCTCCTGTCCATGGGGAGAGAATTAATATGCTTATAGTGTGGATATAAATATGATATATCTATTTAATGTACAGTGTGAACATAAACATACTATACCTGTTTAGGTTTTCTTAAGGTCTTTCAATTAAGTTTTTAATCTGTGAACAAAAAGTAATCTGTGGAGGAGGCAATATATGGGAGGAAATATATTATCAAAATGTGGTCCTCTGTACTTTATATTTTACATTGGAATTTTAACTAATTGGAAATGCTTTTCTCTCAGTTTTTCAACTGATCTGAGGTTTTTACAATTTGTGTTGTAATACACTGGTGATATAAAATAAAGACCTGCCTTAACTTTTGTATCATAGGTCCATAAACAATCTTATTAACTCTTCTAACTTTCTATAAATTTTATTTAGGTTTTCTTGATAGACAGTATTTATGATGAATTATAGCAACTACATTTATTCCTTTCCAATCTTTGAAACTCAGTGGAATTCTTATCTAATTCTGTGAGCAGTGACTCTAGCAGAAAATCAAATAGAAGAGGTTATGGGGGCACCCTGGTCTTGTTCTGAAACTTAAAGAAAATCCTTTAAAAACTTTTACCTTTGCCAGTGTTGCCTGCTATAGGGGTTTTAGAGATTATTTAGTTTCTGTCTATTGTTCATTTAGTAGCAGTACTTTTAAGTAATGATGAATGATGTATTAGATTTTACTGAACCCTAGCTGCTATCACCCAACCCTACCTTTTACTGCAGACATTTTATACTGGTTTTGTACAGCGAAATCAGGCAGCACATGAATCTGATACACTGTGATATTAGATTAGTTTTAAGACTAACCCCACTGTTGTATTTTGTACATCCTATTTATCTGCTATTTTTTTTATTTCCTGCCCACTTATTAGATTAACTGAATTTCTTTACCACCACTCCCCCAACCCTAAATAGATAGTGTTCTGTGTTTCTTTATCTAACTTTATCTCTGTTTCTGAAAGATGTTCAGCAAATGTGACCTCCACGGGGAAGGCTTTCTCCCATTCTGTGTGCTCCTCCATCCCCACTGCTACTGTGTATGGGACACGAGGCTTCTACCAAAGATGAACCCATCTGGTCTTTGAGCCAGATCTTATCCCCAAGAATATCATTAGCTACAGCAATTCTCTTTTCTCATCTTTATTTTCTCTTTAAATTTTAATATCTTAACTTTAATTTTCTCTGCTCGCTAGATAATTTGCAATATCAAGTGTATTCCTATTTCATCCAGCCTCAAAGAGAAAGACTCCATACACTGTTTCTCCCTTGTATGTAGTCTCCAGTTATCTTTGTCATTTCTGCAACATCCTTCTCAGAATTTTCATCAACAAAAAAAAGCCATCCTTCTCCCTCAAGAAGGAAATCATGCCAAAGACCAGCTAAAGTTGGCCCATATTCTTGAAGTAGGATTAAGTTCATAGTAAAACTTTTCCCAAAATCTTGCTATGAGATGAAACTGAAATTAGTTGTCAGTTGAGATTACGTCTCTGCTTAGCTTTTCCCCTGGCCTAACTTATTAACTTATTCCCTTCCTTCACTTTCTCTGCAATGCCTGTCCACTGTAAGTCACTTGAGTAAGAGTCTTCATCATCTTCTGATTCTAGGAAACTTAATTGAGGCCATTGGTACAAGAAGTGGGGTAGCAGTGAGGCATAAGGATAGGACTTTCAGGTCGTACCCCTTCCTTCCTGAATAGCGGTAAGAACCTCATCTCTGGCATCATCGTGGATTATGGGTTGTTCCTGGCATAGTCAAGTTTCATAATCACTAAGGACTTTACTTTCAATAAACTAGGAGTGGGCACAGCACAGCTGGAAGCAGGCCCCCTTGGTACTGTTTCTTTGGCACCTGAGAGCTGTGGAAGAATAATAATGAGAAAAATACAATTGGATATCTATTTCCCAGCAGTGTTGACTTACTAGAAATGATGCATGATGGGCTAAGATCTATTAATTCAAACTTTAAAGCAACATGTGAAAACCATAGGGCATCCTTGGAAGTTCTTTATCTCCTATAATCAGAAGGTAGATCGGGTACCATACATAATTGAAAGAATTACAGTATCTCCAAGAGGCTTGGATTACAGCCCAAGAGAGAATCTAGAGAAAAGGTCAGGAATCTGAAACACTGAGATTCGGGATGGGGACAATGAGCTAAGTATACATGAGAACAGTGGCTCTGCAGAAATAGCCAACCCTCTATTAGGAAGAGAAAGATTCCTGAATACTGCATGAGGACTGAAAATGAAGCAGGTACTTTATAATACAATATTTAATTCACCATAATATTTTGCCTTTGTCCTAACAGCCAGCACCCCCATTATTAGTGTGTAGAATTTCGTTTATCTCAGAATAAGTACTGTGCTTCCGTGTTGGCAGTCCCCCTCTTCTTCAGACAGCTCTGAGAACTGAGAATCTGTGCTCCACCCTGCATTTCATCTCGGTGATTCAGCCAACAAGTGGGCTACAAGCAGGAGCTGAAATAAGCCTCTGCCTCTTTAATTTGTGGGTGTTGTACTGTATCTAGCAAGCAGAAAGTGATTGCTAATACAGGGCCCATACAGCAAAGGAAATCTCTGTGTGTGTGTGTGTGTGTGTGTGTGTGTGTCTGTCTGTCTGTCTGTCTGTCTGTCTGTCTGTCTGTCTTCTCTCTTCTCTCTCTCTCCCCTCTCCCAATTCTTGCTCTCTCCCTCCTTCACTCCTTCCATGTTCACAAAGATCTTATAAAGACACTGTGAGAAGGCAGTCACCTTCAGCCCAAGGAAAGAGGCTCCTCTCTCCTGCCAGCACCTAATCTTGGTTTCCAGCCTTCAGAAATGTGAGAAAGTAAATTCTTTTTGTTGCATGGTACTGAGTAGGTGGCTTGAAAAGATTAAGACAGCTGTGATACAAAGAGGGCCTGGACTCTCCATGTCTTCTTTGCCGTGAGTGCGCTGGCATGGGTCTGGCACAGCTAATCTGATACAGATGCCCTAGGCTTCAAAGGGTGGGGGCTACAGAGGCAAAGAACAGCAGCAGCAGAGAACTCATACTAGCAATGGGAGGCAACAGCTATGACAGCAGCATTCTGGCCCTTCCCAGAGGAGCAGTGGCCACTGACCAGTCCCCACGCCAAAGCACCCACAGTGCGGCTGGGCTACTTCCTCTCAGCAGCCCTGCAGGTCCATCCACAACAAAATTCCACTGAAGCAGTTTACTTTCAAGTTTGATGGAAAAGAGCAGTTAATCCTTAATTTTTCTTGCCTTCCTTTTTCC
>NW_004524582.1:21429795-21434356 GCF_000260255.1 Octodon degus
GGAAGTGAGACTGGTGTAGCTCCTGACGGTAGCCCCGGCTAACGGTGTTAGGGAGGTTAAAAGCAGATGAAAAGGAAGAGTTTGACACTTAGGCACAGAATAGGTACAAACCGCGAGTTTGGAAGTAGCTGAAGCGCTCCTCTTCTTTGTCTCCCGTTGGTGATGCTCCAGGTGGCAGGGGAGGCAGCTGACAGGAATGGCAGTACAGCACTCCCGTGCGTGAGCTGCAGCTCTAAATTGTATTAGCGTAAGTGACAGGGACCCCGCTTGCAATGTGATTCACAGGAGTCGACTGTGTCTGATGTTTTACTAACAATTTGTGTAAATATGCCGAAACCAATATGTTCAGCCAGGTGCTGAGCAAATTTAGCCCAGCGTGGAATGGGCCTGCACAAATCTGTGTCCCCAGATGGAAGTGCCGAGTTACAAATTAGTGCAATTCAAACAGAAGAGCTTTGACCAGGGGACAGCTTGAAGAGATCAAAAGAAATGCAGAAGGGAAATTGGATACAGTTGCAAGCCAGTTCATTAGAAGGCAAGGGGTGCTTAATTATTTTATTCCAGTTTTTTCCCCTTCAAAGAACTGGGTTAATATTCTCACTATTTCAGTATGACCCTAAACATCCCAAACATACATGAAAACTCTATGCCACAATAAGTTAGATACTAAGGAATTTTTTTCCATCATTGTTAATCTCAAATAAGGTATGAAATTGCAAATCAGAATTCTATTCTAAACAGTATTGATACAGAAATGTCATCAGAAGATATATTTAAACCTGAGTCCTCAAGTCTCTGTATATTCATCTATTTATGTGCTTATTATATTCTTCAAATAATAAATTATTTTAAATTGTAAGTAACCAATACAATCACTTTTTAGTTGTTACACCAATCTACCTCTCTGTAGATACACATGCAAAATCATGGTAATTTAATTGTTTAACTTTCATGTTGTATCTGTGTTTGGAAAGAACTGGAATCAGGCACTCAGTCCAGGGTGAGTTGTTGACATACTCAAGTGTACAAAGATAGATAAACATACAGAAGCAGGAAGTTAACAGCATTTACAGTGCCCCTAAAATTCAATTTGTCACCCAACAATACAGCATAAAACTTCCCTAAGTGACACTTTAGAAGGAACCAGAGGGCATTCAAGAGCACAAAACGGAGAACTAACTAAAAACACAGCACGGACCTAGAAGACGTGCAGCATCAGGATGTAGGGATGCCAGAAAGGAAATCTCGGCTGGCAGAAAATTCAAAGATACTGTGCAGTACTAGGAGATGTATTCTGACTCTTCAGGGAAGCCTCAGAAGCTTATTTGCAAGATTCTCAAAGGAATCCTGGGAGAAGAGCTCAGGCTAAGGAAGACGCTGCATGAGAAAGAGGAAGGAGAGAAGACAGTGAAGCAGGCAGAAATAGGACTCCATCCCAGGACAGAGGACCACATCTGGATTTGGATCCATGGGAGTGACCTCCCTGACACATCGTATGGATTGACAGGTACACAAGCTATACTCTGAGGATTCTAAGGATTGTGAACACATCCTTCCTCTCTACAGGAAGAAGCAGCACAGAAATACGCAAGCAAATCCTGTGCAGTGGGGTACATCTATAATCCAGTGATTCTGGGAGGCTGAGGCAGGAAGATCACAAGTTCAATCCCAAACTGGGCAATTAGCAACTTAACAAGACCCTGTTTCAAATAAAGACAAAAGTCTGAGAGTATAACTCAGCATGAGGACACAATGTTCAATCACTTTTGTCAGAAAAAAAAAATTGACAAACAAAATTTTGCCATGATTTTACATAGAATTAAAATAAAACAATACAGTAGAGTGATATGAGGCTTTTTGGGGCTAGTTGGTCAAAGAAAGTCTCTCTGAAAATGTGACCAATTAAGGTAAGAGAATATTTTCAGTTCTTCTGAAAAACACCCAAGAGGAGAGTAGCAGGATTCAATGGGACCTCTAATCCTAGTTTTCTGAGAAATCTCCACACTGATTTCCATAGTGGTTGTATCAGTCTACACTCCCATCAACAATGCAGAAGGGCTCCTTTCTCCCCTCAGCCTTTCCAATATTTGTTATTGGTTGACTAGCTAATGAAAGCCATTCTTTCTGAGGTAAGATGAAATCTCGGTGTTGTTTTGATTTGTATTTCTCAAATGTCCAATGATGATGAACATTTTTTTCATATATTTATTTTCCATTTACATTTCTTCATCTGTGAAGTATACATTCATCTCATAGGTCAATTTATTGACTCAGTCTTTGAATTTCAGGTATCTGATTTTTTTTAAAAACAAAAATCTTTGTGTATTCTAAGTAGAAGTCCTTTGTCTGAGGGACAGTCAGCTAAGTTTTTTTCCAATTTGGGGGTTTTCTCTTACTCCATTGTTTTCTATTGGCAGGCAGAAACATTTTTAAAAGATGAGATCCTGGCTGTTGATATTCTGAAATATTTCCACTGCAGCTTGGTTTTTGTTTAATAACTTTCTACCTACCCCATGTCTTAAGATTTCTACAGTACATTTAATGTTTCTCTTACAATATATTTAATATTTCTGTTTTGATATTTAAATCTTTGACCCGTTTCTTTTTTCTTTTTTTTTTTTTTTCGGTATGGGGGATTGAACTCAGGCCCTTACGCTTGCCAGGGAAGCGCTTATTCCACTGAGCCATCTCCCTGGCCCCTTGATCTATTTCTTACTTTAATTTAATGCATAGTGATAGACATGTGTCTGATTTTAGTCTTCAGCATAGGGAAAGCCAGTCCAACACCATTTATTAAAGAGGCTATCTTTCTTTCAGTGAACATGTTTGACCCCTCTGTCAAAGATTAGGTGGCATTTGTCACAGCTTATCTTGGAAACAACCAAGTGCCCATCAACTGAGGAACGGACAAAAAAGATGTGAAATTTTTACACAATGGTGTATTACTCAGCTACAAAAAAGGTAAACTCAAGATTTTCATAGGTAAATTAATGTCACTAGCAAGCATACTCATAAGTAAAATAGATCAGACCTGCATGTGTAAACATCATACTGTCTCACTAGTGTAAAAACCTGAAAGAGTAAATAGAATCAGAAAGGTACAATAGATACTGTTAAAGGGAAGGTATCTGCTCAAAGGAGAGGACAACTGGGATGAGGAAAAGGACAAAAGAAAGGAAGGACGAAGGGAAAAAAAAAAAAAAAAATATATATATATATATATATGATAATTCGGACAGTTGTACTGCTGATTTCTGCTGATCTATTGAAAGTAACTGTTAAATCTTGAATTTTGTTTTTTCTCCCTTTTAGTTTTTCATAACTTACTTTTTAACCAATTTTGCATGCTTATATTTGGTAATCTAAACAACTAGTTTGAAGACAATATTATTTTTATGCAGTATAATAGCCATTGTTGAGTTCCTATTATTTTGCTTAGTTTTTGCTATTTTTGTCTTTAAATAATAAAAAAGAATGTAAGAGAATGACACATAACATTTTCTTATTGTTTTCAAATGTGAAAGCCCTCTTATTAGATATTTATAAACTTTAAAATTTTTAGAGTTCCTATTCATTCTATAATATCTATTCACAATACGGAAACAGACAACGATGTGTTGCTTAACATCCCTTGTTAAATAAATGTTGAATTTTATCTCAAGAAATCTGACTCTAAATCCGTCATTGCTGAGCAAAATTCTCACTCAGCGACTTTCATTCAAATAAAAAAGAGATGCAGATTTTATAAGGAGGTGGCCACGTGAGGCACTGGGGCAGGACAGTTCTGGGCAAAGGAAACAGGAAGGAATGGCAGGAAGACAAGGATGTCCAGAGTGGTAAGGCAGGCCTGAGAGATGAGCACAGTGCAGAAAAGCAGGGCTTTAGACACCACTATAAGGGTTCTTTGTTTATTCATTTTGCTTTTGCCTTTGCTTTTGTTTTTGTAAATGGTTTGAGAGCAAATAACTGATTCTTTGATTTTCAGTTTCCACATAGAGAAGAATGAACACTTCAATCATCATTGATTTTAATTATGCAACTTGCAGAATTTAAACAGATAACATGTTGTTCAGACATTTTTTCTATCAGTATACTGATGCTGCAGACATTAAGGGATGGTAGGATGACATGAATGTAGTTTGCATATGAGGTGAATATGCATTTTTGAGACCAATCAATACACTGCATAGAGAAGAGAGAATGACTTCTTCTTCCTCAGAGATGTCCACTCCTTAATCTACAGAACCTGTTATATAGAATAATTATAGTGAATATATTTACATTTCACTGTAGTCATCATAATTATTATTTCACTATAATTGTAGTGAGTATATTACAGTATGCACAAGAGGCAAGGGTAATTCTGGTCAGTAATTAAATTTGAAGTCTTACCTCACACCATTCATGAATCCATGCCAGCTTATGTAAACACTTGGCCATTAAAAACATTATCAAATCTTTTAGAAGACACCACAGGAGAGTATTTTTATGACCTCCTTGTTGAAAGCATACTTTAAACAAGAATCCTCAGGCTGGGGATCCAAGACTAAAAAAAAAAAAA
>NW_004524582.1:21434766-21438182 GCF_000260255.1 Octodon degus
AAATAATGTATCATCACAATATATAAAACCAACTGAAAATATTCAAAGGAGAAACAGTCAAAATCAAAGAAGAAATAGTCAAAGATTTTAACATATTTCTCTCAATAACTGATGGAACATATGCTACAAAACCACTAAGGGTATATACAATTCAAACATATATAGAACACTGACTCCAACTGAATTAATTATATGAAAGAATATATCCATAAACTGTAGAAAACATATTCATTTCTTCATACTCATATGAAGTTGCAAAAATTAACAATATGTTGTTCCATAAAAACTCAATACAATCAAAAAAAAATCATTTAGATCAAAACATAAGTTCTGACCATAATAAAAGGAAGTTAAAAATAGAATGACAAATGCTAATTGGAAAATCTTCAAATGTCTTTTATTTTAGCTTTACAGTCTCAAATAATTTGAGTCCAAGGAAGAACAAATGTAAACAAAAATAATTTAAATTAAATGATAAGGTATCAAAGTTTAAATGACATGAAAACTTTCGAAAGCTAAAATCATGCCCATAGTGTGAAAGTGTATACACACAATTAATTGAATCAGAGATGAAGAAAGGCTAGAAGTCGGCAACATAAGATGATGACTGGACAAGTCAAGAAGGAAAAAATGGAGATAAAACTTTAAATTAATAAAATACAGCACACTTGTAATCCCAGCTTTTGGGAGGCTCTAATCAGGAGGATCACTACAAGCCCAATCTAGTAGTGAGACCCTGAACTCCATATAGACCCTTCCCTAAAACATAGGAAAACAAAAAGAAATATGCTTTTAAAAAATACAATAAATTGGGGCTGGAGAGATAGCTCAGTAGAATAAGCATCTGCCTGGAAAGCACAAGGTCCTAAGCTTAAACCCTGATACCAAAAATAAAATAAAATACAGAGCAAATATGTAATGAAGAGAACTAATGAATATGAAAATTGATACTTGGAAAATTAGCAATTCACAAGACATATTAAAAGAAAAATAAGTCACCAAAAAGCAAACAGAACATCGAGGTCCCATGGGCAATAAAAGTAACGAACTATGATGAGTTCACGCCCCATCTGTATTCCCCTGGACACCTTCTTGCAGTGCAGACACAACAAAAGCATGCTCAAAGCAGGGTCAGGGGTGTTAACCATCTTGAGAGTGCGTGTTAACACCTTACCAACAATGTGTCTTTTGCAGTAAACTTTTTTATTGTAAACGTTCCCCATATTTAATGATCACCCCATACTAATCAAGAGTGTATGGCAATTTCTGACAAATGCAAATTTCACAAGTGTGTCCCTAGTCACTTTATTTACCAGATCTGGCACTGCACAATTTCTGACTCTTCTTCCAAAGTCCAAATGACCACAAAAGGTAAACATTTTTCGTAGACTCAGGACAGTGAAACAACCACAGCAGTGCAGCAAAAGACACTGATGAAAAGAGGGCTTCCAGGACTGCTCCACAGAAAGCGAAAACTACGGGGTGTGTATCCAAAGCAAGGGAAGTGTTTGAGGAAGATGAATGGCAATTGCTATTACTGTAATAATTTCTTAACTTTAAATGTTCACTGTGTGTTTTGATCACATCTTTTAATATTTATATAGGTTAACTTTTTAGAAAACAACAAAGATCACAGAAGAAGAAACTTTTGAATATACCTAGAGTATTAAGGATATTGAAATAATTAAACTTTTCCATAAAGAAAATTTTCAACCAAAATGATACCACTGGTGAATTCTCAAACACCTATGTAAGAAAATTACATAATTGGACTCATGTGTACACACCACACTGTCTCCTTGGTATGAGAAACTGAAAGAGTAAATAAAGATCAAAATGCTCAATAGATAGTATGAGGTGGGAAAAAATTGTTCAAAAGGAAAGAAGATTTAGGGTCGGGGGAGCAAGGAAGGGGACAGAGAAAAAATATTTTGAAAAAGGATAAAGTGGGAAAAAAATCTTTGCAAATAGGAAAGGGAAAATGGGTTGAAGGAGGAGAGAAGATTGGGAAAAACAGACAAGTCTTAATACATCATATATAGGTGCAAATTCCCAATGATTAATGTGACCATTATGTATATCTAAAATGTACCAGTAAACTTAATTATATTTTTTAAAAGAACACTAAAGAACTCTGAATACTAATAAGGCTTATGAGAACTAATATATGTAGAAAACAGCTGGAAAAATACATAAACGGTTTCACCCTCAATAAGAACGATGCCCCATGCCCACACTGCTTCTGGTGGGGTCATTTCTATCAGATAAGAATATCATGCTGGCATGAGGAAAAGGACAAGTGAAAAGAGGTAAAATATATATCCATTTATATATGCAAAATAGTTTGATTAATTATACAGCTGATTTCTTCTAGTCCTTTGAAAGGAGCAGTTAATGGTTAAATTTTTTTCTTTTTATTCTTATTATTTATTTTTCTTGTGAATTTCTTACAACTCTTCTGCTATTGTTTTGTTTTGTTTTTGCTTTAAACCAGTCTTGCATATTTATACCTGATAAGCTGAACTAACTTGAAGAAAACATCATGCAATACAGCAACCGCTGTTGAATTCCTATTACTTTTAGTGAAATTTTTTAATTTCTAATCTTGTTTTTTCCATTATTTTATGTTCTTTAAAAAAATAAAATAAAATAAAACAAAAAGTAGCACTATGGTATTTCCCTGTCCACTTTATTCACCAGATCCAGCACTATACAACTTCTGGCTCTTCCAAAAGTCAAAATGGTCATGAAAGGTAAGCTGTCTGAATTGAAGGCAGCGATGGACACACAACTTCGGGAGGCACAATGGGGTAAGTATAAAGGGACATAATGACAATGTTTTATACTGTAATAAATTTAAAATATACATAAAAAGAAAATAATGTTAGCATTACACAAATTCATTCAGAGCCTAAACAAAGAATGTATTCTTCCCAAGCCATCTTGTAAAGTCAGTATATCTTTGATCACAAAATCTGGCAAGGATATCCAAGAAAAAAGTTAGAGACCAACGTCTCACATGAATATAAATGAAAAATACTAAATAAGATATTTGCAAAATAATTCAATATAACTTAGAAGATAATATATTATGATTATATGTGCTTGCTCAGGAATATAAAGTCAATTTAATGGTCAAACATCAATGAACATGATCTACCTTATTAACAAAAAAACATAAGAAAATTACATCATCATGTTACTGATGCAATAAACTGACAAAATTGATGATTGAACACTTGCCACAAACTGAAACTAAAACAGAATAGCTAAAATTTTAATAAGGGCATCCACAGAAAACACTTTAGAAAGTATTTCATTTGATGGTATTATATCCAAATTTATAATGCAAGACAAAAAAATAAAAATATAGATTGCAAAGAAAGAAAAAAATCATTGTCTTTATTTACCAGATA
>NW_004524582.1:21440760-21490586 GCF_000260255.1 Octodon degus
AAGAGTATTGTAAATGTATTTAAATAATTTTAGACTTTTTAAGAAAAAATATGGCTAAGAATATATGATGCAAACATAAAATTATGATTAGAGGATTATAAAGAAAAACTCTGACTTTTACAACAGAAGCAAAAACAAAGCAAAAGAAAATAAAAGTTATCAATCCAGGCTAAGACATGGACCAACAAAAAAAAAAAAATTATAAAATATCTAAGAATTAGAGAGAAAAGAAAGAGAGAGAAGTAAGATCCCTATACATAGCCTATTGTGTTAAACTTTATAGGGTCCCAAATATGAAACAATACATCATGCTCATACAGTGAATGATGTTATAGTGACCAATTCTTCTCAACTAAGTCACTGAAATTTGGTTAATATCCCAGAAGCAATTGTAGCATAAATTCACAATCTGGTTTAAACATTTTTTATCACAACATAGGATCAAGAACGGTCAAAATAATCCTAAAAAGAACAAAGCAGTAGGATTTATGGTAGCAATTATCAAAAGGTATCATGAAGACAGAATAGTATTCACATAAATATAAACAAACCGGTCAGTGAAATGGAATAGAGAGTTCATAAATGGATAATGCATAAAGAAATAAATGATGGTGGATCAATTCAACACTCAAATGAATCTGGCCCACTACCTCAGAAAATACATTAAAAAATCAATTCCAGACACATTATAGATCCAAAGATCTATGCAAAGAAGAGCAATAAAACTTTAAAAAAAAAAATTGGAGAACATCCTCATGACCTCAGGTAGGCAAATAATTTTTAAATACAATATAAAAGGCATTAATCATACAGAGAAAGATTTATAATAGGGTTGGATTTAAATTCAAAATTTATGTCCATCTAAAGACACAAGTAGATAGTGAAAAATATGACACAGACTAGCAAAAGATCTAACCAATAAAGGACTCATCCTCAGAATATCTCCTATAATTCAATAAGAGTGATGACTTATTTTAATGGGTGAGCTTATAAAGAGCCAATTAACATACAAAAAGATCATTGATTCATTAGCTATTAAGGAAATATAAATAAAGGCATGACATGGAATGACTACTACCAAAAGGATTGAAAATGGGCTGAGAAAGGATCAGCAAAACAGCACCAGATTAAAGCAACTGCAAGCAGGCTCAGGGGCCAGTGGTTCAATCCCTGGGCCTGCTGTGCCGACTCCGCCCCCAGGGTGCACTAAGATGGCGATTAGGACTGGGAGTGATGGCATGAACCTATAATCCCAGCTCTTGGGAGGCTGTAAACAAGTGGATCACTATGAGTCCGATCTAGTAGTAAGACCATGAACACCTTCCCTAAAAAATAAAAAAATAAAATACAGTGTTATTCAAAGTCAGTGAGGACACCAGACATAAGAGAACCGGTACTGTAACATCATGTAACTCAGTGGTGTCCCAAATTTTCTGATCAAGGAGATTATGGGGCCACAGAGGAAAGTGATCTATGATATACAGTGAGCCTGAGGAGAGTCACATGGAGAGAAAACATTCTCTCAGGCTTTCACAGAGAGCAAGTTGCTCAAGCAATGGCCGTGACTCATCTAGATGGCTGACACTGACAAAAAAAATCTACAATCTGAGGTACAGGGTTTCAGGGTAAATCCTGAGGGGATTTCACTGATCTTGTCCGATACAAAAGTTACATTTTTTTGTTATATAGACCTTGCTTTATCTTGATCTAAACCATCCATCAGAAAAGTATAAAAATATGGTTTAAAAAGTAAAGCCATATTAATATGCTAAGCTGTAAAAGGATCGAGTCAACAATTTCTGACATTGCCAGTCATGCAGATAACCCACTACTATTATAGACTACTGGACTACATTGGATTACTTTGCTGAATTCACACACCTACAATATTTGAATGGCAATGGAATACCCATCTCTGACAAAAGTAAACAAAAAAGGAGAATATGAATGAAGGATCATTTTGTAGTGAAAAATATATATATATATACTCAAAATAGTTAGCATAGATACACAGCTACTTCTTGTTAGTTCAATGAGAACAAAGTTTTCAACTAATAAGTGTTTAGACAGGATATTATTTCTGCATTTTGTACTATGAATAACTACCACAAAGACAACAATATGCAATGTATTAATTATTGTAACTGTTCTACTAACCTGTTTTGAAACTGTCTCATTGCTATTTCTTTCTCAATAAAATTAATATAAAAAAAGAAAATAGCAAGCAAGAGGGCCTGAGTTCAACCTCCGGTTCTAGAAAAAAGAAAAGAAAAGAAAATGGGATGAGAGTGTAGTGGGTGGTAGAGCCTTGCCCTACCACAGGTGAAGCCCTGGGGTCAATCCCCAGCACTCCAAAGGAAAGAAAAGCTACATTTTGAAATTTTGGAGTAATGGCAACTTTCAGAAACCACTGTGATAAACTGACACACTGTGGAAAATGATTGGTGAATTAAAAGATCAGTCTCCCCTCCTCATTTCTCTGTATTAGATTTACCCACACATTAGCAAATGCTTCATGATACATGGAATGATTTCTCCCATGACTTGGGTTTGACTCCGTGACTTGCTCTGTTCTATGGGGTGTTAATGGACATAATTCAAACAGAGACTTGAAGTGTGCTTTTGCAATTGGGAACATCAACTTGGCTTTGGCCGTTAGTCTCAGGAAGAGTGTGCCTGTGGGGACACTGGCCAAGGAAGTTGGGAGACACACAGGGTTGACCTGGACCCAATGCCCAGTTTGAAGACAAACCCAGTTTTTTTTTAATTTTTCATTCATTTTAATGACAAAAAAAGATGAAACTCTTTCAAAACAGGTTAGTAGGACAGTTACAATAATTAATACATTGCATATTGTTGTCTTCCTAGTAGTTATTCAGAGGACAAGATGTAGACATGATATCTTGTCAAAACACTATTAGTACAAACCTTTCTTCTCATTTAACTAAGAAAAAGCAGCTGTACATCTAAACTAACTATTTTGTATATACACATATTATTTTCACTACAAAATAGTCATCTGTTTATATCCCCCTTTTTTGTTTTATTTCGTCAGAGATGAGTGTTCTGTTTCTGTTAGGGAAGCTGTATTTGGAGAAGTCTTTAAAGGATATTTTCATACTTGATGCCAGCCCAAATATTGTAGGTACTTCTTTTCAGCAAAATAACCCAATATAATCCAATAGTCCATAATAATAGTGAGTTACCAGCACATCTGGGAATTGTCCGAAGTTGCTGACTTGAGCCTTTTACAGCTCAGCATATTAATATAGCATTACTTTTCATGCTTTGTGGTTACACGTTTCTGCTGGATGGTTAAGACCAAGTTAAAGCAAGACCCATATAACTAAAACTGCAACTTTTGTACTTGACAAAATCAGTCAAATCCCCTCAGGATTTACCTTGGAACCATGTACAGCACCTTATGAATTTTCTGTCAGTGTCGGCCATCTGGATGAGTGACGGCCACGGCTTGACCAATTTGCTCTCTGTAAATGGCTCAGAGAATTTTTTTCTCTCTAGCTGACTCTCCTTAGGCACGCTATGCATCATCGATCACTTTCCTCTGTGGCCCATAATCTCCTTGATCAGAAAATCTGGGACACCACTGAGTTACAGGATGTCACAGCAGAGGTTCTCTTATGTCCTGAGTCCTCACTGACCTTGAAGGGCTAGGGCCAAAATATTGGCTATTCTTTTAACCCATCTATCTGTCTAATTTTTGGTCTGCAAACTTTAGTTGTTACATCCAGAAGAGAAGCTTACTGATATTACTATCCTATATCTGAGGCAGATAAGCTTAACATCACTATCTGTCTGAATTATCACATACCTAGAAAAGCTCACTGACATAGCTTTTCTATGACCCAGCAATTCTATTGATAAAGCCTTAATTATAGTAGACAAATACTGGTAATAACTCAAATAACCATCCATTCTAGAATAGATGACTATGCAGTAATAGTCCTAAAGAATAAAAAGTATCCTTAAAAAATATCCAGACCCAAGGTAATATCCAAACCAAGACATTTGCCTGTAGTGTGCATGCTTTTCTGGGCATGTTATACCGCAAGAAAACAAAACTTGGGAGTATTTGCTTCTTTATATTAAAAAAAAAAAAAAAGCATTTCTAAGAAGTCAGTGTACTCTCTTCTAGTCCTGCTTCTTCTAGGAATTCAACACCCTTCAATGTCAGGAAAGAAAGGGGCATGAAAAGAAAATACTAGGAAAAGCTTTACTGATATAAAATATGTACCTGGATTGATGCTTCCACCTTCCTTTGGTCCTTATGTCAAAAGTTCATAAGACCCATCAGGTCCAGAGGGTGCCTTCAAGGGCAAGGCCCTCATGGTGAGGAGATGGTAGGCACTCTCTCATGTATCTTTCCGTGGTCAGCACATCAGCATATCAGCATACACCTGGATAAGCATAGGTGCATCTTGTGTCCAGTTTTAAACAGAAAATGGAGAAGCGACCAAAGATACCCCTGTAAAGAAACAGTGGACACGTAAGAGAAAAATAAGAAAATGGTAGAGCTTATGCTGCTGCTGCCCTCCCCTTCCCCCTCTCCCCCTTGTTCCTCCTCCACCTCCTCTTTCTCTTCCTCCTCCTCCTGGATGGCTCATCAGAAAATCAAAATAATGAATGAAGCCAGTTACAACTCTTTCAAACACATTCTCAAAAAGTGTTTGGCTGTGACGTCATACTAATTACGGTAGTAATGAACCTCACCTAAGTGTTGAGTGCGCCTTTAGAAACTACTGTGCCTGCCTTCAGCAAAGTCTGGCGGGTTTCCAGCTGATGAGTGTCTCAGTCACCTTCTTGCATCCCTGAGACAAAGTACCTAGCCCCGGCAACAGGAAAGGAGGTGAGGTTTACTGGGGCACACACTGGCAGAAGGCTCAGTCCTTGCAAGGTCCATGGGCCATAGCATGGGTCTGGATGGAAGAGAGTGGTTCCGCAGTGGCGGCCGGGAAATAGAGGAGGGAGGAGCACGGAAGGGAGAAGCATCCTTCCTTCTGGGTGATGCGATCGGTGACCCGCCCCTTCCGGTCGATCCCTCCTCCTAACAGCCGGTCAGCTCCTGTGCCTGGATATTACAGTCCCCTGCTGACCTCAGGAGGCTTTGGGGAGCATTTGAAATTTAGCATTAAGACAAAATTATTGCTTATTTTCTTGTTATTGTTTTTCTTTAAAATTTCTATATACTTTAAATTTCTGTATACGTCACAATGCACATAATTCATTATTGTAATTGTCCATATATATGAATTCATATGTACGTATATTAAGCTTACATGCCCCCATATAATGTAATGAAATATAAAATTAAAGTTTCTGTTAATAGTTACGTAATCTAAAATTGAGGAACTACGGAAAACTAGAATTTTGGAGTAGTTGCTAATAATCTCTTTGGGGTGCAATTTATTTGTCTATATAAAGAATACAGAATAAAAGCTATTTTGTACATTCTTTTCTATGTTTTATGTGTCTATCATTTATGCTTAAAAAGTAATTTCCCTAAATCCATTTTTAAAAATACAAATTAGAAACGAGAGAGTTACCATACAGCACTGAGTCCAGCCTGTGCCAGGGGCTTTATTACGTAATTCTTTCAAGACCAGCAGACCTATCAGGAAGGCATGATTGTTTCCATGGAGTCAGATACATAAATAGTTGTTAAATAAGGAATACGAGGTCACACTGTGAGCAGCGGAGCCCTCCAAACCACAATCTAACTGTAACCTCCTTTCCATTCCTTTCCATTAGCATTCTGAAGCAGAACATGAAATGTATGTCTGAATTTTTATGATACTTTTATGTACATTTATAGAAAATGGTCTGTTGTATATGCCTTTAGGGGTGCCGAGAATCTTACCAATTATCACTGTTAACATCCACCTCCCCGGTGTCTAGTAGAGTACCAGTTACATTGAAGCAGGCCATATACATTTGTAGGAAAAAAAAATTACTGAATAAATGAATGAATGAATGAATGAATGAATGAATGAATGAATGAATGGAACAAACTTTGTGCCAAATAACAAGTTACTATTTTGTTAACAGAAAAATTCTTCCACTCTGAATTTTTATTTTGTCATAAAAAATAAATTCAATGTAAGCCTTCCTTCAGAAGTATATTGCCCTGACTGCAGAACCAAAACATGCATTTAAATCACTTATATCTAACTTTTTACGATGCCACAGGGAATAGTGTTCTTTCCGCATTTGCAGTTAAAGGGTAGAACAGATGGTGGAAGTTTAGTTTCAAGCAATGGGCCCATTAAAATAAGTTATGTTCTTGAGCAATTGTTCACTCGAAAGGCTCCATTCATTATGTCTGAGTTTCCAAGCTTCAAAATATGTCCGAAGGAAACAGGACTTCAGAAACGTTTACTGTATTGGGGGATTTTTCTGGAATGGGACTACAGCCCGCAAGCCTATCCCTTAAAATAATCAGTAAGCGCTTGCTAGGGGTGTCTCTAAATGGAACCTTTGCTTCACAACGCATCTGCATGAGGAAGAGATCTCGGGTTAAGAAATAAAGTTCAAGGGAATGAGTTTTCTGCTCTCTTGAACCACATTTTTTCAACTTTTCTGTCTTCTCTGTTTGACTAAAGAATTTTATAGTTACAAAAGCATGTAAAGACAGAATGAAAGAGGAAAAACTGTATGTGTCAAAACTGACAAAACTGTCTAGAATGGCAATTATTTATACATCTGACTGTGCCCATCTAGACGCCAGCCAGTGTATAGAGGAGTCGGCCGAGGGGACGCTCCCAACAGACCCTTTGTCTTGCTTCACCAGATCAGAGGTGTGACAGTCACATCCAGGGCCAGGCTTTACCCCACCATTCTGTCTCCTGACCATGTCACGTCGCCTCTCTCACCCCTCAGTGTGCTTTGCCCCATGGTGAAATGCATGAGGCACTGGCAGCCAGGGCATCTGGGTCCTATGCTAGGGAGACTTAGTGGCCCATTTGATCTTCTCAACAGCCCAGGCATGTAAGCAGTATTATTTAACTTTGCCTTTGACAAAACCCAGCATGCCCCACTGGCCAAGCCTAGACGTAGTGCTTCTACAATCGAAATTCAAAGTGTAGAGACCTTGAAATCTTTCCTTACCCTCTGTTTCACACTCTCAGCTCCCTCACTATCCCATCTAAAATTCCTTAAGATAGGGCTGGGAGATAGCTCAGTAGTCTAAGCACCTGCTTGGCAAGTGCAAAGACTTGGGTTCAATCCCCAGTACCACATGCCATGCTGGCCCAAGAACCCTGGGTGAGCTGTGGCAGCCCCAAAACTGGGTGTGGTGGCCCATGCCTATAATCCCAGCCCTAGGAAAGCTGAGACAGGAGGATCACTACAAGTCCATGCTGCGTAGTGAGCCCCTGTACCAAATAAATGCATAAATAAATAAAATTCCTTAAGATAAAAATGAATGTTGAACTTAAAGTAACATGCTCGTCCATCCTGTGATATTTCAGAAATGACTGTCACAGAATTTTCGGCGTTCATTCCACAAAAATCAGAGTCCAGGGATACAAAATTGGTTCTCAACACTGAGAAGCTCAGTACAGATCAAATATGAACACTGCCCACATTAGTCAGGACCTGGCAGGAAATGGAAACCCAGTCAAGTCAGATTATTGAAGGAAAACACAAGAAGGCGAAGTGCTGGAAAAGGAGGTCAGGGATAGAGAAGCCAGCTAGGACCTGTGCGGGACCCTGGGCCTACTGATAGTGGGAAGCAGCTCACTCCTCATCCTGAAAGGGTAAGGATGGAAGAAAAGGCTCAGGACCTCAAGAGTAGCTATGAGCAGAGGCCCCTGGAGGGGGAGGGAGATAGTCAGATGACCCCTTCCATCTTAGCGCTATCAGCCAGACAATGCTACAAACTCAGAGACTGAAAACCCATAAGCAGCTGCAGCTTTGATGTCTGACTCAGAAGCACGTGTTGGCCCTCAGGACTGCTTTTTCTGTACCCATATATTCAGCAGACTAGCAAACATGCCCCAAGCACTTGCAGCTATAAGAAATAACAATTTTTTAAACTTTATAGAGTACAAAATAGTATTAAGACAGAAAATTAGGGGCCGGGGAGATGGCCCAGTAGGATAAGCGCTTGACTGGCAAACGCAAGGATCTGAGTTCAATCCCTGGTTCTGCAAAAAAAAAAAAAAAAAAAGACAGAAAATTATAAGTGATACAGAATTTCACTTAACAAAGTAATATGAATTTCACAGAATTTGTTGCATTGCCTAGTGCTGCCTTCCTACCAATTATTGATATTACTAAGTATTTGCATGCAAAATTGGAAGAAGAAAGCAAAAAAGAAAGAAATATATAAGAAATTAAAAGGAGAAATAGTTGCAAAAAGGAGATAAAACAAATTAAGCATTATCTGCTCTTTTCCATAGACCAGCAGAAATCCACCATTACCATTGTCCAAGAAATAACAATTCTTATGACATGAAGGTAAAGCACAGGCCTTTAGAATACAGAATAAAAATTTCAGGAGATAGGGCTCTGGAATGTGTGAAAAGTCATCTGGAGGAAAAAAGAAAGAAAAAGTTTCCTGGGAAAGAACACACAGCCCTTGAGTTGTCAAGAACAAGGAAGGCAACATGCCTGGAAGAGAGGAAAGAAAGCTGTTCAAACAAAGGAAGCCGAGTGTGCAAAGATTTCAAGGTGAGACTCAGGATTTCAGGGGTCCTGACACACAGTTGCAGCTACAGATGGAGACAGAAGTGCGTCATTATCCACAAGACTGAGAAAGGTTACCAGGGAAATGTACAGAGAAGTAGAAGACAGCCACGGATAGAGAGGCAAGGCGCCCCGGAGAATGGCCCCCAAAGACATCCATAGCATAAGCCCTGGAACCTGGGAACATTCTGCCTTATATGGCGAAAGGTACTTGGCATAGACTAAGATTAAGCATCTTAGATGGAAGACTAACCTTGGTTCCATAGGTAGCACTAGGCTTCTTGTAAGTGAAAGGGGAAAGAAGAACACTTACGAGTGAAAGACAAATTTGATGATGCTACATCCATGGCTTTGAAAAAGGAGAAAGGGCAGGGACCAAATAATACAAATTCCTCTACAACATGATGGTGAGTCTTCTAGAGACCAAAGCCCCAAACTGCAACCCCAAGCCCACTTATTTCCCACAAGGTGCCAGCGCTGCAGTTAAACTTGAATCCTGATGTCTTGTTAGAAGGAAGGGATGTCCTATGTTAGTCTTCTGTTTTAAAATAAAAGGCACAATAACACATGTGCCCTAGGTTCACCTCCACTGCCCTAGGAGCTGGAAAGGATCTTCACCTGCATACTCTAGAAGAGCAGGGTCTCACAGATTCCTTGCATTTATCCAAGGGAGACCCACTTTGAACTCCAGAGCTCTAGAATTGTCAGGTAATGTATTTCTGTCATTTTAAACCACTGTAATGGTTCTTGAGGTAATCTGTTACAACTCTCCTAGGACACTAACACAGTGCCTACTGAATACCATGTCTTAAATTAAAGAATGTAACTTGCATCTTAGTGTAACAAGCAAAGAGTTTCAAGAGCTATTATTACTGTCTTGTTTTTTTAAAAAAATGGCAAATACATGTTTATATAAGATTATTTTAAAATTCCATAAAGCCAAACATGGATTTATATATAAATGCACAGGAAAACAGGACTATTTCTCCCAATATAACACAAGTCAAGGACGGGGTACGGGAAAGTTTTCAAGGTTGCAGATAGAACCTAGTTTAAATACAGTCTTTAAATGTATAAATAAGAGAATGAAATCAAATAAAAATTTTCTTTGGATCCATAGAGATGTGTGTGCAGGCTGAAAAATAAAACTTAAAAATGAATTTCCCAAAAGAAAGTCCCCCTCATCTCTGAAAAAGACTCCAAGGGCAGTATTTATAGGGCACTTTGGTTGATACAGAGCTCAGTCACAGCTTTACTGTATACATAAGCAGAAATCAAATATTTGTTAAAATTATTTAGAGAGAGAAGTGGTGGTAGTCAACTTTTAAATACAGTATTTTCATTTGTTTTGATGCTCCAGCAATGGAAAAGGAATATGCCAAAAGGACTAGAAAACACAGCAAGGAAAGAGAGAAGTTCAAAAACATATCTGGCAGTTATAACAATAGAGGCCACCATGCAGTTAAAAGCAAGATAAAAACCCCCAAAAAACCCCTGGATGGGCCTAGCTCCTCGGTCTAATGTGCCTGCTTAGGTGAACGACACACACACAAAAAATCCCCTGGACTTAAGCCACCCCAATAGTCTCTGAACACTAAGGCCTCAGTAGGAATGTGAGAAGGCGATAAGGAACACTGGAAAGATGGAGCTGTAGAAAACTGCAGAAGATGAGGGATGTCCGTGGTGGCAGAGACTTGGCAAGGTTTGGGTGCCAATGTGAGGGGACCAGGTGAAAAAGAAGCTGGGGAAAGAAGAGCCAAAGACCAAAGAGATGAGGGGCATGAGAGGAGAGAGGACGGGTCCCCACAGAGGGCTTGTGCTTGCAATACAGTGTGAGGATAGCCTTCCTCTACAACTCCAGAGAGAGCTACGGAGAGAAATCGATAGACAGAGGGGCGAGGCGGCAAGGCACATCCATTCCTTAATGGTTAATGTGTACTGCTTCTGACAAACTGGGAGGTGCCTCTGTGAAACAAATGGGAATGGGCAGGAGTTTAAAGGAGAGTGGAGCGGTTTGAAGCTCCACAGAGAAGTAGGACAAGAGCGGACTCCAGAAAGGCACAGCTGTTGCCAGGCAACACCAAAGATGCTGCTGAGCTCCAAGGAGCACGAGCTTGAACAGGCATTAGCAAAGCGTGCAGTAGAGGCCTGGTGGGCATTCAGAGGAGAGAGCTCAGGGATGGGCATCACAGTTGTCCCCCAGTCATTCCACCCATGACTTCTAGCTCCCTGGCAGCCCCTGGCAGCACTGGGGCACTACATTCTACTGAATCCAGTGTGGCCTTTTCTCTTGAGAAGGTGTATTTCCCTCTATATTTACAGTCTTTGCTCCATCCTGTTTAATGTCAGGTCTCATCTGAGTTATTGCAAATCCTCCCTTCAACTTGAATACCCTGAGTTAACGTGTGTGTGTGTGTGTGTGTGTGTGTGTGTGTGTGTGTCTGTGTCTGTGTGTGTGTGTGTGTGTGTGTGTCTGTGTCTGTGTCTGTGTCTGTGTCTGTGTGTTGCTAAGGACTGAAACTAGGGCCATCACATTAATCTTTTCTTTTAATTTTTCCTTTTGTGAGAGGGTCATAAGTCACTACACTTCCCAAGCTGAGGTCACACTTAAAATTCTCCTGCCTCACCCTCCCAAAATGCTTGAGTTACAGGCATGCCCCATCATGCTCAACTCTAACTCTACTATTTAAGAGACAAGATGTATCCCTTATCCACCATATTTGAGACTAGAAGTGTTTCAGATTTTTTAGATTTTGGAATTCATGCATATACTCAATAAGATATATTGGGGAGTGCAAGTTTTAACAGAAATTGATTTATTTTTCATACACTCACAGCCTGAAGGTGATTTTAGGCAATGCTGTGAGTGTGCTTGGTTTTGAGTTGAACCTGCTACAGCTGGCAGGTGAGGAATTTTCTGCCTGTGGTTCCCATCAGTGTTTTAAAAAAAAAAAAAAAAAAAAAAAAAAGCTTCAGACTTTGAAGCACCTTTGATTTTTGGACTTTCCAGCTAAGGATGCTTTGTGCAGAAATATGATAGCATTTTTAATGACTTCTTTTCCTTACCTAAGGGCAGTATGCAAGAAACCTCCCCACCTTCTCTCTCAACAGGCCACTCTTCACACTTTCCTCCCAAGCTGAGTTCCCTGCATTTCCCTTGAGATGCCTTTTCTCCACTTGACCTTCTGCCATTCCTCTTCTCGGGTCTTCCATGGATAAATACTTGTGCATCTTTCAGGTTCACAGGGGACTTTGTTGCTCACATCTCTGGCTTCCAAATCTGAGCAAACACCATTCTAGATGCTTCCATCAGTACTCTGTTCTCTGTCGTAACCTCATCTCCTCACATCATAGTTGTAAGTCCCCCTATCTGGCTTCCGCCATTAGATTTTGGGCATGAGGAAGACTGATGCCACCTATGTTTTGTTTACCATTGGTCCCCCAGCACCTCATACTATTCCTGGGATATAGTCAATAAATAGTGATTAAATGATAGTAAAAACTCAAGCCTCCAAATCTTGTGCTTTTGCCCATTAGAGTCTCTTATCTATAGCATACAAAATTAAAGGTGTGTCATGCGTGTAATCTGAGAAGGGGGTTTATTCATGACAAGATAATGAGCCAACCACTTAGCATCATTAAGCAGGCAACATTTACCCTGATGACTTGAAAAGAGTTTATTTTTGATGAAGGATGTGCCCGGTTTCTTAACATCAAGACCAAGTGATTTCTTAATTAACACACAGGTACTGTCCTAGAAAAGTCCAGTCGTATTGGTTACAAATGTGAATTAAAGTAAAAGAACAGGTTGCTCCAGGATTTTTAAAATTACTTATAGTTATCACATAATCAAGGTAAACTTTGAGTAAATCTAATCAGCTGTTAATCCTATCCAGTATTTTTTCATCTCATATATTACAGTTTTCATCTCTAGAATTTTGATTTGGATCTTTTTTTAAATTTCCTAGCATAACATTTATTTTTTCCATAAGAACATCTATTATATATTTGATAAGTAAAGGCACTGATTATTACTAGTTTTGGGTGATGCCATGTATGGTTTTATTTATTAAATTTCTCATTTTTAAAATAATTTTATTGAGAAACAAGTAGCAATGAGACAGTTTCAAAACTGATTAGTAGGACAGTTTCAATAATTAATACATTGCATACTGTTGTCTTCTTAGTGGTTATTCATAATAGAAGAGGCAGACATGATATCCTGTCCACAAACATTATTAGAACAAACCTTTCTATTCATTGAATTAAGAGAAAGTAGCTGTATATCTATCCTATTTTGAATACACAAATACAAAATGCTCCTTCATTTGTGTCCCCTTTCTTAAAATCTCTTCTCTGTCTGCTTACAGTGCTCAGGCTTTATTCTAGCTTCTTCCATACCTAGAAAATGAGAGCAATAACCTTTTAAGTTCTATCTACTGGTTCTACCACCTGCTATTTCTCCATCAGTTGTAATTGATTGATGTGTCCCATAAGTATGAGTCATATTTTCCTGTTTCTTTGAATGCCTGGAGGAATTGGGCTGGGTGCTGGATAGGAGTAGTTCTTCTCTTCCCTGAGATAAGATCTTTATTTGTGAGCACCTTGTGACTTATGAGGTTTCCTGCTTCATTGTTGGGAATGGACATTATTCCTACCCCTGTATGAATTCTGGATGTTGTGCCCTCTGATCTCTGTACATATTTTCCCCTGGACTTGATTAATCTTCTCACAGCTATGTGCTGTATCACAGGTATGTGTCATTATTCAACTACACTCATGCATGGCATAACAATGTTTCTGCCAGTGACAGACCACATGTATATATAATAGCGGTGCCGTATGATCATAACAGAGCTTAAACATGTCTATCACCTGGTGACATGAGCCGTCATGATGTCATAGCAGATTGCATTACTCCTATGTTTGCAGCGATGCTGACATAAACAAACATCCTGCACAGCCAGTCCTAGGCAAGAACAGCACATGCGGTTATATACAGCGCACACTACTTGATGATAATAATAAGTGACTATGTTGCTGGTCTGTGTATTGGCTACACTATGCTTTTACTATCATAGGCTGTCTTCCCCCTTATCACATCGCAGTAACTAGGCTCTAAAGCAGTGTGTTGTTTTATTCTGGCAACAGCAGCACAAATCTACATCTTTTGGCTATATCAAGAGAGCAGGGTCCCATTCCCAAGGGACACATACCATTTAGGTTTGGGTAAGTGTCCTGTATGCTACACAAACCGCAGAAATGCCTCATTACGCATTCCTCCAAAAAGAAGCAAATATCCCTTCTGTGACTAGCAGCACAATCATTTCCTCTCTGGTACCGTACCTTGAGAATCGATCTTCACCTCTTCAACTCTTGGAGTCTGCTGGGCTCTGCCTGGCTTCCCACTGACCAGTCTGTGGCTGGAAAATGCAAATGTGCTCTAGATGAGGGCCCAGGACTGCTTTGCAGCTAGGGCTGGGGCTCTATGCTATATACCTCTGTTAGATTCCCTGTTCCCTGGGTCCCCTGTGTTCCAGTTCCCGTGTCTTGGTTTACTTCCCACCCACCCCCCTTTTTTTTGTTTTGGGTTTGTTTTTTGTTTGATTTTTGTTGTTGTTGTTTTGTTTTGTTTTGTTTTTGTATTTTTGTAAGGGTCTACTGGGTCTCACTATGTAGATTGGACTTGTAGTGATCCACCTGTGTTCAGCCTCCCAAGAACTGGGATTATAGGCACGCTCCACCACACACAGTCTCAGTCGCTATCTCAGCATGCCCTGTGGGGTGGGGCCAGTAAGGCAAGCTGGGGATTGAACCCTAGCCTCTGCATCTACCTAATAAGACACTTTAATCTGCTGAGCCATTTGGCTAGCCCTACTTCCTTCTTTTGTTGAAGTATGTCTTCCATAAGCTTCAGAAGGGCAGGTGCACGTATGAAAGATTAAATTTTTTATCCTTTCCTATCTGGAAATGGTTTCAGATATACTCCAGCTTGATTGAAAGGTGGCTCGTTAGAGAATTACGCACTGACAATAATTTTCCCTCAGAATTTTGTTTTCTCTAATGCTATTCTGAGTGGCATTTTTTTGTACTGACTGTCATCCAAAGCTTTTGATTCTTCTCATTTTCACTGGCAGTCCGATGTTTCTGCAGGTCTACTTCTTGGCTGTCATGGAGATTGGGTCAAGAGCAGTATCTTTCTGTTCTGAGAAAATGCTCTATGCTGTGTCTTTCATAACTTCCCAATTTTTGTTCTCTTTATTCTCTTTAGAATTCCTATTAGTTAAATTTTCATCTCCTAGATTCAATCTCCAATTTTTCTTTCCTCTTCAAACCCAATATTCACCTTTTCGACTTCTGTTCCAGTTTCTGATTTTTTTTTCTTTTCTTTTTTTTTTTTGTTGTTGTTTTATTGTTTTGTTTTGTTTTTTGTGGTACTGGGGATTTAACTCAGGATATTGTGCTTGCCAGGCAAGCACTTATTCTACTGAGCTATCCCCCTTGGCCCCCTGATTTATTTTTTAAATGTATTTAGGACAGGGTCTACAGGGTCTCACTACATAGATCAGACTCATAGTAATCCTCCTGTTTTCAACTTCCCAAGAGCTGGGATTACAGGCACACACAGCCAGTCTCAATCACCATCTCAGGGGTGGGACCAGCACGGCCAGGCATAGCAGGCATTGAACCCTGGCCACTGCAGTCTGCCTAAGCAGGCACTTTAATCTGCTGAGCTATCTGGCCGGCCATTCAGTTTCTGATTTTCTTGATATTTTTAGCAATATTTGTAAGTAATTTTTCTTCTGAGTCATATTTTTTAAACGGAAGAGTGTTGTGATTTGGGTCTAGATGTCCCTTCTAAGGAGTCATGAAGTCATAGGGCTTTTTCAGAGGTGGCCCTATCTAGAGAGTGTGACTGATTCATAGTGTGATGCTGGGATTAAGGGTGCTGGCACTGAGAGTGAGTGACCGAGGCACCAGCCCGCTGATTGGATCGGCACCACATTAGTAGCCAGAGCCCGGATACAATACGAGGGACAGAAAGGAGCTTTTCTTCTTCCATTGTTGCTTTTACTGTGTCCCCTATCATGAATGACACCCTCTGTTGTGTGCTAAACTGAAACCTCTAGAAACTGTGAGCTAACTAAGCCTTTCCCCCTTCAACTTTGGGTGTTGAGAATTTGTCTCAGCAACAAGGGAGAAATAACTAAGACAAGGAGTGATTTTTTTAATTCCTTATTATTCCTTTATTAAGTTATCCTATTCTTCTCCATGGATTGAATATCTTACCTTATGAGATCTAATCAAAATACATGGTGAATGATTAAATTTTAAAAATTTATCATAGTTCACACTTTACTATTAGTCCCCTGCAGAGTACTTAACCTAGCTTCAAATACACTTATTAAATCTTCTTGCTGCTTTTTCTCGTTCTTTTTTTTATGTACTTGGTACAGGGTCTTGGACTCGTAGTGATCCTCCTGTTTCAGCCTCCCCAGCACTGGGATTGCAGGCAAGCACCACCACACCCAGTCTCTGCTGCTTTTTGAAGCAGTTCCCAAGGGCCTCTTTCGAGAATGCCTTAGGCATCAGAAATACTATGAATGCTGCTACTGAGTGCTGTGCAAGGAAAGGAGGCTCCTACACGCTCTTGGTGCGTCTTCATCCCCCTTATTCATCACAGCTGGCACTTTGTGACTTCCAGTCCTGCCCCAAACCCTGAATCACCATGATAAGAAACACTTTGAATTGAGGCAGAGCATGGACGTAGCCCCAACAGCACAACTAAAATATTTAAAGAAGAATTCCAGAACTGCTTGAGAAAGCAGAGAGATCTCCAAGACAAGAGCCCTCCAAAAAAGCAGCTCCGAGACTAGGCATGGTTGGCGTGCCTGTAATCCCAGTGCTTGGGAGGCTGAAAACAGGAGGATCACTATGAGTCCGATCTGTGTAGTGAGACCTTGTTGACCCTGTACTAAATACATTTTTTAAAAAAAGAAAAGAAAAGCAGCTCTGAGGTGGGTTAATGGCAATATCTTTTACTGCAATCTTTTTAATTTAAGGAATGAACTCATTTTCCTATCATACCTGGTATATTCCTAAAGCTATTAAAAATAAAAATTTTAAATGTTCTTTTGCTCCCTCTGCACTTTTTGCTTCATCAGAGCTCCTTTTCCTATGTTTTTCATGACAGACTATTTCTTACATCTTTCAGATAATAAGTAATTACTCAGATTTGAAAACAAGGCACTAAAACATGAGAGGAAGCTCCACCACAGAGTGAAAATGATGCCCTGCTGAGGGCCAGTTTGCAAGAAAACTGAGTTTTTCCCTGGGGAAACTTCCGTGCAGTTTTCTCTCTGTGTGTGCTGGTGGAAGGCAGGTGGAATTGGCCCTGGCTGGGGAGGCTCCAGTGGCAAATCAGGAAGAGAGATGGGTACGGGGGTGGAGGGCAGTGCCTCAGCCCTGAGTCCTCTTCTTGAGCCTCCAAGCTCAGCCTAATGCCTTGTTCCTTCTCTTCATTCTGACTGCTGCCCTCCTGGGTTGAGACTAAATCTCTGGTTGCTGTGGAAGAGGAGAGAGGGATTGACTTCCAGCAGTGAGAGGTAGAAACATCTAGAGCACTTTCTGTCCCAGAATTTGATTCAATTTTTGTGTTTTCGGTCTCAGTGTCACCTCAGCTGCCAGCAGTCACACTGTTTCCCAGTCCCAGTCCTCTGTGGGGCTCTGCAGGACAGCGCTGGCTGGGTCTTTAGCCTCCACCCTCCATTTTCATTTCTCCTGTTCTGTTCAGTGACTTCCTCCTCCAGGCCTTTTCCATTTTTGGTCAAGCAATGCTCTTCCTCCTATACTGTTTTTCCCTCTCCTACCTCTCTGAAGCAGATCACACACGTTCTCTCTTTTAGTGTTCATCTAAGTCAATGACATGAGTGATGACTTCACTCATTGCATGACCAGGGGGAGGCAGAGCCAAGATTTATGAGGTTTCTAATCCAAAGGCTATAGCCTGGGCCATATAAGTATCCTGATTTGAAAAGTAGATGAACAGACAGGCATATTAATCAGCTCCCTCATCAACAGCATCCCTCCCCCAACTACACAGGGATCCCCACAGCTGTGTGGTCCCTAACCACGGACTTCTGCCCCCTGCATTCTTGGGATGCAGAACTACTTGCACACCCTCTGCAAGCCCATCTGTCTTCCTATTGTTTCTTTTGTGGGTCTCTAATCTTATAAAACTTGACATGCAAGGCCCTAGGTGGAGAAATGTTCCCATGAGCTAATTAGGAGCTGTTTTTAAACTATGCACATCTAGTCAGGGAAGGAAACCCCAAGAGTAAGACAAAGGAGCAAAACACCAAGTGAGGCAATCCGTACTTATAGAAAGGAACCGCCCATAGCTTGGATTTTGTTAAAGAGATGATGGGTAAGCTGACACCTGCAGCGTTCACTTGCTTATTCTAACATGCAATCACTGGACATCTATCATGTGCTAATTTAAAACAAAACTCAAACTTATGCAGGAGCTTCCTAGTGCCTGGCAGGTGCTCATTGTATATTAATTCATTCAATCCACCCAACATTCTATATTTTTGTCTTACAGAGAATTAAGAGGAGGCACAGAGCTTTGCACTAACCCTTCCAGTAAGTCTTAGTGCCAAGATTCTGTCCAGGTTATTGGGTGTCAGGGTTGGCACTCTTAAATGCTATGTCAGGAACTGAGGAGGAGATGGAGGTAAGTGAGTTAGAAAGGTTTCTACGCTGCCACAGCTTTGTTCTAGGGATAAAGATGAGATGAAACTAATTAGCAGGACGAGGGTATGGAGACGTACTGAGGCCATGCATTGGGAAATGTCTGAAATGGGCTTCCTCCAGAGAAACTCACACATGGACAAGTGGCCCCAGCATACAACTTTCACTGCAGTTGGCATCCCACAGGCAAGCAGGACTGGACCCACCACAAGAGAAGTCCCAGAAGGCAGGGGTGTGGAGCCACTGCTCCATCTGCTTGTGGAGCTCCTATAGGGAAAAGAATGGGGCTGCAACGTGGTGCAGATGTTTCTCTCTTCACCATCAGCAGAGAGCAAGGGAGCAGTATTTTGGGCAAAGGTAACTGCACTTGTGGAGGATGAAAGGGAGACCGGTCCTCAGAGGTCAGGGCTCGATGTCCTGGGACTACATGCAGATGGAGTACAAGGTTTTGGGGCCTGGAGTAAGGCTGGGTGGGGGAAGGTTGAGGGTCTGGATGCCCAATGACAAACAGAACACGCATGACTAAAAGGAAGGGCTGGACAAAGGCCAGTGGACAGTGTGGTGAGTGCACTGGAGAAGGGGAAGTTTTGGAAAGGGAGGTGCAGGGCTCCACATGGTGCAGGACTGACTCGACCATCTGAGGAGGGATAGTTCCCAGGCCCCCTGAGGCTCCCGCTTCCATGTGAAGACCTCCTGCTAGCTGCTATCAGGAATTCGGGAATGAAAAAGGGAATTAGCAAAGGGGAGAAGCCTTGAGATTAGAGACATTTTCGGGAGCCAGACTTGAGAGTACTGCTAATGACTCGGTATGTAGAAATAAGGGCGCACCGAGGGTGTCAAATCAGGGCTGTCTCGGACAGCGGAGGAATCCGGGAGCCGTTTGCTGGGGAATCATGACTAGCTGAGTGACAGAGTAGACGGGAGGCTGCAGGAGCTTCAGGTCCTTCTGATCCACTGAGCAACAGGGATGAAGACGCTCCAGCGCCAGTGCCTAGGTGTCCTGCCGCAGAGGCGCACAGCACGCCGCGGAGCCGCTCAGCACACACTTCCAGCGGAGGGAGGCCCCAAGCCTCTGTGAACTCTAATAGGCTGGAAGGTGCTGACGCTTAAACGAATATACACCCTGCCCCTCGGGGTCAGAGCAATCACCGCCCTCAAGTACAACCATTTTCCTCATCTTTCGTGCCATTTCCAGGACACCTTACATTTCAGTTCGGAGCTGCCATTTTATCCAGTTGGATTTCTTTTCAATTCAACCCAATTTTGACCCCAATGCTCAAGTTATCTTTTTCCTATTATGCCCATAAATGGAAGCAAATTACATTGTCTTATATAAATGCAGCTGTTTCTCTCTCTCTTCCCCTTCTTCATTTTAGATGAAAATTTTCTTCCTTCTTTTTTGTTTTATTAATCACACCGTCCTCTGCTCCCTGCTCCCTGCAGAGCGCCTCGCTGTTGGCTGTTTTTGTTCTTTGTCTCCTGTGATCTTTCCTGTTTGTTCACAGAGCTCCTACAGAGGTGTTTTCTTGTATAATCAAATTATAGGTCAAATTCATCAAAAGGGATGCACACAGGTACATTTCTTACGAAGATTTAATCCAGTGCAGTCAGTAGCACATTCTTATTTTTAGTGGGTGCATTGGTAAATAATGATATTCTTTGGTTAAGGAAAACCAAGAAAGAAATACAGTTTTCAAAGATGCCAAAGCCCTTGTTAAGTTGTGATGTTGTACAGATGTATGTTGTGGTTACTGCCATTATCATGCCATTTTTGGATATTTTATATCATATAAAATGTTTTGATTCCTTCATTCGTTCATTGGTTCATTCATTCATTCATACCAGACAAAGTTGGCTGCTGCTATTATCCAGACTTCCAAGGAAAATGTTGGTGGCCTAGTGCTAATACAGTTTGTGAAAAGCTCTGTCCTGCTACTTTCGCTGTATTTCTGCAGAAGCTCTGCAGAGTCAGGCGTCGTTCATACAACTTCCTTCCCACACCCCAGTCGTGGCCCATCTTCCTCCCTTCTTTCAAACTCTGCCCTGTGTGACCCAGCTCTTGCCACTCTGTTCCTGGTCACCTGAGCACAGCCAGCTCTCTCCAGTTTTCATACCTTCTTTTCAGCTGGACTATCCCTTTTCTTCTTTATGAGACAAGCTCCCTGCACAGATTGTGCCAAAATGTACAAAAGTACCATACTTGCCTTCCCTTGGCTCCAATAATTCCCAAATTTTCGATTTTTTTGTCAAAATAATGTCTGACTAATGTCATTCTTGAGTGTTTTTAATTTGAATTTCTCCTTTTTTAAAGATGAGCATCCTTCATGGGTTACTATAGTTCCATTTCCATTTCCAAGCTTTTCCCTTTTTTCTGTCTGCCTTTATCCATTTGCCTTTTGGGTGTGGTCTTCCTCTGGCTATTTTTAATTAGTCATGTGTCTAAAATACAAGTTACATGCTTCTCTCAATTTGCTGTATATTTTTGAGGTCATTTGAGATTTTCTTTTGTACTTTCCCTCTGTAGAAAGGGTGCAAAGTGGAATGAACCATGGTCAAACTGTAAAATTCTTGCTTATTGCTGATTAGAGCCTAGAATTTAACTAGAGTACAGGGATTGCAATTTCTGCCAACAGGACACATCATGTTAAAGGTCCTCAACTGTATGTTACAATTTCTTTTTTCTTCAAAAAATAAAAATTTGCTTTAAGAAACGATTTGGTTTGAAAATATAAACTTTAAAGATTTCCTTGAGGTTAACACATGCTTCTTTACCAAGGACCATTCAGTAGATCTTTTAAAAAGCTTAGGAAAGATGCTAAGTTTTTATCTCATACAGGCATGCGTATGATTTTCACCATAATTCTTGAACCCTATGACCTGAGAAAACAGCCCTCAGAGGATTAGATTTCAGGAACCAACTGTGAAAGAGGTGGATAAAGTTCTTCAGAAGTGCTTTTTAAAATTAAAATGTAGAAGCCAACAATTTTGTTATACCATTTAAGGACAGAAGATGGTTTCGATAAATGCAGCACTTGCAACAACCCCAGTTCAGGGTACTACCTAATCACTCTAAAATCTATTCATAAAATCCCTCCCCAGGTGATTTTGAGTAGAAGGGTGGTAATGACAAGAAACTCCCAGTCATAGTAACAAGTTTGTGGTCAATAAATGTGCAAGAAAGGGCTGGCCAGATAGCTGAGAGGCTTAAAGCATCTGCTTAAGCAGACGCAGGAAAGAGGCTTCTATCCCCGGCATGTCCTTGTCTGTCCCACCCCCGGGACATGCTGAGCCGGTGATTGAGACTGGGTGTGGTAGCACACACCTATAATCCCAGGACTTGGAGGCGGAAGGATCACTATGATTCTGATCTGTGTCATGAGGCCTGTACTAAACACATTGTTTCAAAAAAATAAAAAATAAATGTGCAAGAAATACTTTCTCATTGATTGACATATGTCACAACATGTGGTATAATTTCTAAGAACACAGAAATTTGAGAGTGAAGAAAGTAGTTGTTTCCTCTATTCTCCTTATTAGCCTGAGATTTGTCAGTAGGTTGTCCTAGTTTTTATTCTCCCTTGCAAACACTGCTGAGATGGACATGAATCACCTGAACTGACCGCTTGACAAATAGAACCACCTTGAACTCTTCCAGAAACTTCTCTGTTGGTGATTTCTTTTGCTGTTCAAAAGCTTTTTAATAAAGTGAGATCCCATTTGTTCATTCCTTATATTTCCCTTGCAGTCTGGATTTGCTCATGAAGTCTCTGTCTAAACTTATGTCTTCATGAATTTCTGCCTATTTTCTCTTCCAGTAAATTGAGTGCTTCTATTTTTAATATTTAGATCTTTGACCCATTTTAATCTTAGTGCATGTTGATAAATATGGGTCTAGTTTTAGTCTTTGGCATATGGAGAGCTAGTTTTTCCAGTACCATTTATTAAAAAAAAAAAAAACTATCTTTCTTCCATTAAACATATTTGGCTGTTCTGTCAAAGATTAGGTGGCTGAGTGCATTTGTGAGGCACTGCATCTTGCGTGCCAGTGAGCCTCAGGCCTGTTTGCTTGCCAGGACAATGCTGACTAAGTTAACACAGTAGCTTTGTAGTGTAATTTCAGATCTGGGAATTTGATGTTCCCTGCGTTGTCTTTTTTGCCCAGAACTGCTTTTGCAATTTGAAGACTTTTCTGGTTCCAAATGGATTTAAAGACTGTTTTCTCTAGATCTGTGGATATATTGATGGTATTTTGATTGGGATTGCTTTAAATCCGTGCAGCAGTTTTGGGAGTATGGCTATGTTCACAATGTTGGATCTTGCTATCCATCAGCAAATGATTTCCTTCTATTTTTCTGATTTCCTATTCAATGTACTTTTTTAAAGTACTGTAATTTTCACTGTATAGATCTTTTGGATTCTTTGTTGCATCATTAGGTTGATCCTTAAGCATTTCATTTTGGGGGATGTTATTGTGAAGGATGTGCTTTCTCTGTGAATTTGTTGCTTGTGTACACAAATGATGTTAACTTTTGAGTGTGGATTTTGTATCCAGATACACTATTGAACTAAAATATTAAATCTTCAAGTTATTGGTGGAGTTTTCTGGATCCTCTATGTAGAGTATCATGCCATCATGTTCTCTGCAAATAATGATAATTTAATTTATTCCTTTTCTAACTTTATTCCTCTCATTTTTCTTTCTCTTCTCTAATTTTTCTGGCTAATGTTTTCAGAACCATATTGAATAACATAGGTGACAAGGGACATCTTTGTCTTGGTCCTGATTTTAAAGTGAAAGCTTTTAGTGCCTGACCATTTAATATGATATCAGCTGTTTTGTCATAGATAGCTTTTATAAGAATGAGATAAAGACCGTCTCTTGCAATGTGCTATAGTGCTCTTACCATGAATGGGCGATGGACTTTGTCAAATGTTTTTTCTGCCTCTATTGAGATGATCGTGTGATTTTTGTCTTCAACTCTGTTAATATGATGCATTACCTTCATTGATTTACATATGTTAAACCATCCCTGCATTCCTGGGATGAGCCCTACTTGGTGATGGTGTCTAATCTTCCTGATGATTTGTTGCATTCCATTTGCCAGTATCTTATTAAGAATTTATTTAGCAATGTTCACTGGGGAGATTGGCCTGTAGTTTTTCTTTCTTGGTTGGGTTCATCTCTGGTTTTGAAATCAGGGTAATGCTTACTTGTAATAATGATTTTGGAAGTGCTGCTTCCCTTTTAATTTCTTTAAAGAGATTCAACATTAGTAACATTAATTTTTCTCTAAATTTCTTGTAGCATTCATTAGTGAATCCATCAGGGCCTGGACATTTCTTTGTTGGTAAATTTTTAATTATATTTTCAATTTCATTGACTGATATTCATTCATTTAGAATTTTTATATCTTCTTGATTTAGTTTTGGCAATTCAGTTGTGTCTAGGATTCTGTCCACTTCTTCTGTATTTTCCATTTTATTAGAATATTGGTTCTCCTAGTAGGTATTATAATTTCCAGGATTTCTGTTGGATCCATTGTGATTGTCTCCTTTTTATTCTTAATTGCTAAAATTTGAAGATTTTTTCTTCTCTCTTTTTTATGAATTTGGCTAGTGCTTTATCAATTTTAGTTATTCTTTCAAAGAACTGACTTTTTGATTCATTGATTCTTTGTATTGTTTTCTTAGTCACAATTGCATTAATTTCTTCTCTTATGTTTATAATTTCCTCCCTCACATAAGCTTTAGGTTTGATTTGCTCTTTTTTTTTTTAGACATTTAGAGGTTCAACAACAGGTTGTTTATTTGAGCTCATTCTATTTTCCTGCTATGTTAACTGACTAACTACATTGCATGTCACAACTTTTGGTCTTTTGTGTCAGCATCTTTGATTAACTGTGTGTTTTTAAATTTTATCTTTAATTTCTTCTGTAACCCATTGGTTGTTCCAAAGCATGTTACTTAATTTCCATGTGTTGATTAGTTTTTGTGGTTTTCTTTGTCATTGATTTTCAGTTTCATTGCACTATGGTAAGATAGTATGCATGGGGAGTTTTCAATTCCTATACATTTACTTAAATATGTTTTATCAGCTAATATATGATCCACTCGAGAGAATGTCCCACGTGCAGCTGAGAAGAATGTGTATTCTGATGTTTTGGGGTAGACTACATTGTATACATCTGCCAAGTCCATTTGGACTTAGTTTAATTCTAATATTTATGGGCTTGGTTTATTTATTTATAAATATTTATATTTATTTGAATCTCATATTCACAGATGTGGTTTAATTCTAATATTTCTTTGATAATTTTTTTATCTAGTTGATCTGTCCATTTGTGAGAGTGAGGTATTATGGTTCCCCCACTAAAACTGTGTTAGTGCTTATTTGGTTTTTCATGTCAGTTGCTGTTTATTTTATATAGTTGGATGAATCTGTGTTTGTTGCATAATATTTATGATTGTTATCTCTTCTTCTTGGAGTTTTCCCTTTATGACTATGTAATGACTTTATCTTTTTTATCAGTTTTAGCTTGAAGTTTTCATTATCTACAAGTAGAATAATTATGCCTGCTTTTTTCTGGGCTTCTATATCATGAAAAAATGTTTTCCATCCTTTGACTTTTAGTCTATTAACTTCTTTTCATGTTAAATGTGTTTCTTAAGTGCAGCATATTGTTGGGTCTTGCTTCTTGATCCATATTTCCAGTCTGTATCTTTTGATTCATGAGTTGAGATCATGGTTATAACTGATATGCATTGGATTTTTTTTTCATGTTGTGTCTTTGCTGTTTGCTCCCCATCTTTCTGCTCCGTTTAATTGCTTGCCCTGCCCAGCATCTTCTTTCTATTGATGCTCCTGGGTTTGTGTTCTTTGTTTTCTCTTTCTAGCATGTCTCTCAGAGCATTTTGTAGAGCTAATTTCATGGCTATAAACCTCTTCAGTTGTTCTTTGTCATGGAAGTATCTTGTTTCCCTCATCAGTTTTGCAAGATAGTTTTTCAGGGTACATCAATCTGAGTTGAAAATTATTTTCTTTAGGGTTTGAAATATTTCTCTCCAAACTCTTCTTGATTTCAGTGTTTGTGTTGGGAAGTCTGCTTATTCTCATGGGCTTTCCTTTATAGGTGATATTTCTCCTTTCTAGATGCTTTTAATATTTTGTTCTTGTGCTGAATTTCTGGTATCTTGATTACTATATGCCTTGATGTAGATTTATCTTGGTCATGTCTATTTGGAGTTCTATATAAGTCATTTATTTGTATGTCAAATTCTTTATCCATATTTGGGAAGTTTTCTTCTATTATTTCTGTGAAGAATTTTTAATGGCATTTGTGCCATCTGCAGCTTTCTTTCTGCTTCTAATTAACCTTATACCATTCTCCTTTGAGTCATCCTGTAGGATGATTGTGGGATTGATTTTTTTGTGATCTCTTGTGATTTTTAAGATATCTTTTTTTTCTAGGTCACTACTTGAATTTTTTTCTTCTAGATCTGATATTCTACCCTCGCCTTCCTACAATCTGCTGTGTATACTTTCAGTGGTGTGTCTAATCTCCTGCATTTTTGTTCACACTTATTTCATTTTCCCATTTCTCATCTATGTTTGGAATTCATGTTTTCCATTTTCCTGAGCTCCCCTATTTGTTTCTCTGTGACTGTATGAATGTCTTTTATTTCAGTAGTCTTTTCTTTTTGCACCTTAGAGATTATTTTTTCTTCCTTTTATTTTTGCACTTCTGCTGCTATAATTTCAGGAATTTCCATTTCTTTGCTTCTGTTTTCCTCTATCTCTTTGTGTTCTTGGCTTGTCCTAGGCAGGTTGGCCATTTGGGATTGCACTTTGTATTTTGGCCTTGTCGTTTTCTAATTTATTTTGTTTTCTTTATTATGATTGTTTTGTTTTCTTGATGGTGCTTTTGGATTGATAATGTCAGATAGCCTTATCACTGATGTTGGGGCTTTCCTAGGAGGTTTTTGTTTCTCAGGATTTCTCCTCTAGTCAGCACTGCTGCTTCTCTCACTGGCACTGACATAGTCCTCTCTCCAGTAATGCTGTACCCCTCTTGCTGCAAGAAACTTGTACTGGGGCAATGAAGGAGGTACAAAGCAGGGACCTAAACTTCTCTCAACTCCTCCTACCAACACAGCCATCCTCCAGACAGTGGAGGAAGGAAAGAGCACAGACTCTCCCCCACTAGCATCAGTGACAACGTGATTCAAGGAGAACTTCTTGAACAACATGTAGCCAGTTATCCCCACACCACTGTGCCTCTCTTATATGCTCCCATGTATCCAAAATAAAACTTCCTCAAATATTCAAAACTATGCAACAACTTAAGCAAAGAAATACAAAAAATGAACTTTGAAGGGAGTAGAGAAAAATGATCCAATACATATTAAACCTTTCCTTACAGAAAACTACCCAGGCAGTCAAGATTCTTGACAATGTGAGGCAGATATGAAGATGCTCACATATAATCCTAGATTTCTAGGGGGCTAAGGCAGAAGGATCATAAGTTCAAGCCCAGCCTATGTAACTTAGCAACTAACAAAGACTCTGTCACAAAATTAAAGATTGAAAAAGGCTGAATATATGCCTGTATGAAATCCTGGATTAAATCCTGAGTACCAAAATTTTAAAAAGAAAAAATGTATTTTTGACAGATGTTTCATAACACATGGAAATAATTATCAGTGTTTTTTTTGAAAAAAATTGTGTTATTCAAAAGTCACAATAGATTGATGGAAAAGAGAACAATGACTGATATATATTAGCTGCAGAATAGTTTCTAAAATCTTGTCAAAAACAGGCTGAACTGGGCCAGCCAAATAGCTCAGTGGATTAAAGGGCCTGCTTAGGCAGACTCAGTGGCCAGGAGTTCAATCTCAGGGCCTGCCATGTGGACCCTGCGCCCGGGGCACACTGTTGCAGCCATTGAGACTGGGCGTGGTGGCATGCAATTGGGGAGCTGTAAACAGGAGGATCACTACGAGCCTGATCTATGCAGGTAGACCCTGTAGACCCTGTAGACCCTGTCCTAAGATACAAAAAGAAGGGCTGAATTTCTGAAAAATATATATATGTTATATATTATATATTTATTATATATATTTCCAAACAAGGCCATGTATAATGAGATATAAGTTTAAACACTCAATAACATTATGTGGATATATACTGAAAAAGGCTGCTGTGCCTGGATGGTAGGTGGTGCAGCCCATAAACAGAAAGTGAATCACAGGACCAGGGGCCAGGTGAGATGCTCGGGGCATGCTCTGCCTGCTCCTTTTCAGTTGGTTTTCTAGCCACACATGTTCCAGACTCAAATATTCAGGCTCAGTGCCCTTCCCCTGAATGCTTTCTTTTCCTGATTCTCTGAACTTTCTCCATCTTCTTTCCTGTTGACCCAATTAACTCATTCCTCAGAGCCCTAGTTTTACTCTGCCAGATCTAAGATGATCAAGGTAATGGTCACAGTCAATGGTGAAGATCCAGAGAGACTAAGGAGGATTCCAAGTAGAGCCATCCAGTCTTAGAAATGAGCATCTCCAAAACAAATTTGTGCATGTCAACTCTGTGTCCCTCTCAAGTAATATCTTGCTCACACGGATAGATTAGGCAGCGCTGTCTCCTTTCCATGGAGGATGAGGGCTGGAAAGAAGGCTAGGCTGAAGAGCGTTAGCTCCCTACCTGGGTCTTGCTTGGGCCACCCTCTGTGATGGCAATGAGTCATCCCCAAAAGCCTTTGTTGCCCAGCCCTGTCAATGGCTGTAGCATATCTCATACAGTCCCAGTCATGTTCAGGATTCAGGCTTCATAGATCTAACATCCATCACCTGGACACTAGGGGACAGAGAGACTGGAACATTGGTAACAGCATCAAGAGGGCAACTTGGAGAAGTCAGTGTATCCCCTTGGACTGGATCCTGCCTCTTTCTCCAAGGCCAAATTGACCAGAAATGGATACAAGTGCAGTCAAACAGTAAATTTTTGAGACTCCGTCTTTAAAACACATCCTATGTTTTGAAAGTAAAGCTTCTCATTTTCTGGGTGCTGGCAAATGGCCCCAACTCTGCCTCTGCAGTTTCCAGTAGTGACCTTGAGCTCCCACACCAATCTCGAAAAGAAAACATTTACCAAGCCAAAGCCCTGGCAGGGTGAAGCCTGCACCACCACAGAGTATCCAAAGGAGGAGGAAAATTTAAAATCTGCTTTTTCTTTTCTTCTAAGGTGCTTAACCCTCAAGTCTTTCACAGTGACAAAATTGGATGCTTAGTAGCAATGGTGCATGTGTTCTAGCTATGAAGTTGCATAAAATGTACAATTTCACATGACCAATCCTATTGTGGGATTTTTCCACTGATCATCAGGAAATAGAGCTTTTAGACAGAAGGGGAGGAAATCAAACCATGCAGGCCCTTGAGCAAACTTGCAAGCAAAACTCTTGCATCTTGTTCCCACAGGCACACAGCTTCATGCTTTGCCAGGTGAGTGAGAACTGCAAAACCATACAGGTTCTGATAAGATGGTGTTAAGAAACCAAAGTTCACTTATGCCGAACAGCTAAATTCAATCTATTACTCTAGCTAAGATCTCATAGAGGCAGCCTGCAAAAAGGAAGACCCAAAGTGATCATGTGGCTGACTCTAAGTGGGACTGGCAGGTAAAAGGACCAGGTCCATTCTGAACAGTGGGAAAACAGGCTGGCACTGGAGTGAAGAAATGAAAAAGAAGTTTTCAATCCATCCTGGAGCCCACTCTAATCATTAGGATTCTCTGGAGCTCAAAGAAAACAAGCCCTGAAGTCGTGATCAGGGCATTGTGCCCATGGGAAACTCAAAGATGCTTCAGCACTGATGAGAAGGGCCTGGGCAAGCCCTTTCACTGACAAGCCTGACACAAGCACTTTGTGTGGCCGTGGACCAGCCTCACCAAGTGGCATGTGCCAGTTTCTCTCACAGAGGCAGCTTTGGCGAATGGGACTGCTTCAAAGGATCAGGATGGGAAGGTCTACCTCATGAGGTCTCTGGCTCCTGGGAAAGTTCTTCCCATGTTCCAGGACTGCTCTGAATCCTTTAGCACTGTAACTCATTTACACTGCATACCAACTCAAGCCAAGAGGCAGGTAGGTACGATTATTATCGTCACAACCTCGCAGATGAGGGTAGTGATGCACAGAGCTTTCTTAATGCGCCAAGCTCACCTAGCAATCAAGTGAAGTCAGGGCAGAGAAGGGAGCCCTGTCCCTCTTGTGCCCATTCCCCACCTCAGTAGACCTCTGTGCCTTCCTTGTTGGGGGATTTTCAATAGTAGGTGGCTTCCTTACTGATGCTGCTCAATCAAACCTCTTCTGACATCAGTTTTGTCATCTCGATACTTCCTTCCCTTTCTGCACAGACTAGGAACCCTCACAAGTATCCTCTTGGTGAGTGAGATGCTTTGCAGTTATTCTATTATTCAAACACACCTCTCCAGAGAACACACACACTCAACATCCACCAAGGGACCCTCAAAACAGATGGAATGTATGAGGCTCTGTCAGCCTGCACATGCTGTCACAATAGAGTAACCTGACTATCATCAAATCCAGAAGAAATAAAGTCAAAGAAGCTACATATAATGAATTGCTTTTGTTTCTTAGAGTTTAGTTTTAGAAGTAATTCTTTGTTCCATATTGAAAACAAAGAGAATAACCACAAAGTAATAGCTAACATTTATACAGTGTTATGTGCCAGGTACCGTCTTAAGCTCTTTTCTAGTATCAACTAAACTAATCTTCATGAAAATCTTTTTAAAGTTAGGTAAAATTATTACTCATATTTTATTTTTGAATTAATTTTATTGGTACATTTCAGATACACATGATGATAATATTCATCATAGGGAATTTGTATCTGTACATAATATATCTTTATTGTACCTTTCAGATTTTATTTACTCTTTCAGGTTCTTCCACTACCAATAATAATCTTAGTTTGTCTTGTTTTTTCATTCATCTCTCCTCACTTTGGCCCTTCTTCTCCTCATTTACATTGTTTCTATTTTTGCCTTCAGTTCTCTTTTGTTCTTTTCCCTTCCTTCCTTTCCTTTCCCCGCCCCCTCATTCCCCAGCCCATTTGAACGTTACATTCCTGGTTCACAATATTTGTTCTCATTTTAAAGATGAAGAAATCAAGGGACAAAGAACTGCAGTTTGAATGCCAGGACCTGAACCAACAACCCACCTAGAATGTCATGTGAGCATACATTGTATCCAACACCTGAGCATCTGGAAGGGAGCAGAGAACCTGTTTAGTTCAAGAGATGACAATGATAAAATGAAGCTGGAAATGAGCAGCCAGGAAAAGGCTCCAATCAGAACCAACCACTAGATTTCTACTTAACACATGTTCTTTGAAATAGCGAGGAACCCACCTCTATGTCTTTGTTCAAGCTATTCACTCTGTTTCTGATGCCTTTCCACAGGCTTCCAAGATGTCTCACTCTGTGAAATGCTGACCTTCTGAGCCTTTTCCCCATTTGCCCTGTTTCCTGCAAACTTTGCCTGTTGTGGTAGGTTGTGGCTCCCATTGAGAAGAGCAGCAAGCTCCACATTCTGGCCACCTGGCGTCAGTTTTGCAACTCTCATGCCTGCAGTATTTTTACTTCATCTTTTCAATAACTTGTTACTTTAGGGACAGTTCCTTAAAATTAGTGGAGACAGTACAAAGAGTTCCTACATACCCAGAACCCATTTTCCCCTATTACTAACACCTTACACAGGCATTACACAGGTGATTACACATGAATCACCTTACACAGTGATTCATGAACTTGATTCTTTTCAACCAAGCTGTAAAAGATTAGAATCAAATTTCGTAGTTAGGCTCAGTATTGACCTTCTGGGGAAATTCAATTTGGTTCTCATCCAGTTGAGTTTTTGATCAGAATCATGAAGAGAACCGACTTTATGAACAAAGGTACTGCTGTGTTTTTCACCACTAATAAGCCAATATTAATATATTATCATTAAGTGAAATCCATAAATTTATTAAGATTGCCTTAATTTTTTGTCTTTTTTGAAACAGGGTCTCAAGTCTCAAGCTGGTCTTGAGCTCACTTTGTAGCCCAAGCTGGTCTTGAACTTGCAACAATCATCCTACCTCAATCTTCTGGGTGCTGGAATTACAGGTATGTGCCACCAGGCCTGGCCAATTTTTTCCTTAATTTTTGTCAACACTTTTTCTGTTCTAGGATTCCAATCTGAATTTGGTGTTAGTCACACTGTCTTATTAGGTTCCCCTTGGCTATGACAGTTTCAGGCTTTCTTTGATTTTTGATGATCTCAAAAGTTTGGAGGAATAAACATAAGGTATTTTAGAGAATGTTCCTCAATTAAAATTTTTCATACATTTTTCTGATAATTAGAATAGAGTTTTCAGGAGGAAACCCCAAGAGGTAAAGATCAAAGAGATTAAAAGCTACTCTCAATATGCTATATCAAAGACATGTGCCATCACCACAGTTTATGACTTCGGCTACCTGGATGGTGTCTATTTGTAAGTATCTTCTGAAAGAACAACTGCTTTTTCTTCTCTTTCCATACTGTCCCCTTAGAAGGAAGTTACTAGACACAGCCCACACTTAAAAAAGTAGAATTGTGTTCTACCACGTTGAGGCTATCTACCTAAATTATTTGGAATTATAACTCAGAAAAAATGAAGGTGGCAACACAGCCATGTCCCTTTGTGAATAACCTGTCTCCTTGATCTCTAGCTGTATTAGTTACTCTTCTTTCATTGCTGGGACAAATACCCGACACTCAAAATGAGAGAAGGAAAGGTTTATTTAGCTCACAGTTACTGGAGGTTTCAAGACACTGGAGGAGAGGCTGGGGCGCTGCCATGTCCAGGATGGCCCTCTCACACCACTGAGAAAGCACAGGCTAGCCAGTTTAAAGGTTCGTGCCTCTCTGGCCCCACCCCTCAGGCCCCATCCTGGTCCTCTGGCCCTGCCTCTCGAGCCATACACTGTCCCTCAAATGGCAACTGCCTCATGATTTACATAAGGTTTTGAGGGGACAACTAGATACAAACCATAACATTAGTTTTTAGCAGGTACTCACACTCCTGGACACAGACACTTCCCTCCACTTTCAAACTCAACAGCAAGTTGGCATTGTGACCCTGCTTCTATCAGTGCATTTCTGATTACTATCAGGAAAGTTTGCAGGCCAACGGACTCTCATAAATAGATTCTTCAAGATACTTGGAATACTACCCTATCTCAAGGCCCTTAATCATAATTATAACAGCAAAATTCCTTTCTCCCCAAAAGATAATCTATTCACTGTTTCCAGAAATTGCAGCATGTACAAATTTGGAGGGGCACTATCTTGCCCAACATATAAATGATGTGGAGTATGTTTTTGTCACCCAGAACTTGTCAATGTACCTTAATTTGGAAATAGAGATTTTTGTGGATGTTACCAAGTTAAAAAGTTCACAGAGGATGATACTAATTGATAATCTAATAATTTATGTCTTTCTGAGATGGAGGAGGTTTGCACAGAGACATTCAAGGAAAACCTACATGTGATAAAACAAGCCAGGGTGGGAGAGATGCATTTATATGCTAAGGAAAGCCAAAGAGATGAGTTTACAACCCAAGGAAGGTCAAGTATATCTGGAACCATCACACGCTAGGTGAGAAGCTGCCTTTGCTTGTCTTGCAAAAGGAAACCTTGGGAATAAGATTGGTGAAGGTGGAAAGAGATGGATGCCCAAGAGGTACTTGCTAGATCTCAGTGGTTCCTGTTGGCACCAGTCTGGTCGAAGCTCCTACACAGCTGGCATTGGGGTGTGATTTTATAAAGGCAAAAAGACATTTCCATTTATTATGCAGCTTTGGAAGGCTCAGTACCTAAAGAACCTCTTGCTTCAGCACCTATTACTAAGAGAAGTCCTCCCATCTTTTGCTAGAAAGGGAAATCATTCCTTAAGAAGCAGCACACACCTCCACAAACTCAGATAGCTTCTCGTGCTCACACACGAGATGGACCTTCCCCTTCATATCTAGAGAACCATCATGGAAAAAGCATACAGCACCAAACTGGAGAAAGGCTAACTGGAAGTGAAAGAAGCTCCACAAGTAAAAAGATAAATAAATAAACTCCATACGTGCCAAGGTTCTGCATAAGGAACTGCAAATGGGTAGTTTTTACTTCAGTCAATACAGGGGTTCTTCAAGCCTGTGGCTGTAGCTGTCAGAACTCTTGAATTCCAGTCTTGCTTTACCTGTTAGTATCTGCAAGCCCCTGACAAATGGTTTAATTATGTAACACGCTACCTAAAAACAGAGATGCTAGCTAGCTACCACATTCAAAAAACATCAACCACCATAGTTCAGTGGGCCACATTACAGAAGATCCCAGCATGAGATGGTCTAGGTAGTAACTAGGGTAAGTCAGAAACTGTCAGATCCAGGATAGTCAAGGTAGTGGTCAAAAGCAATGGTGAAGATCCAGAGATCAGGGAGGACTCCAGGTAAGAAGTGGAAGTTATTCTTAGATATTTTATCTACTAATATATGGGGATTCCATTAATTCATTTGAGTTTAGATACAAAGAAACCAAGCAATGATTCAATGTACTGCTTTTAAAAATGCCCGGAGGTCCATTATGTCTTTTAATTTGTCAGAAAATACATTTACCTTATCACTCTAGTTTACAAAGGTAAAGCTGGAGAATAGGCTTTTCTCAGATATGCATAACTTTATGGACTACAGGATCATAAGCTGAGCCAATATCTTCTGTAAATATTCCACTGCACTCCTGTTTCCGTCAGGGTTTGTAAGGGAATCAACTTGATACAGGACACATAATTTATAGGATTATTTTATAACATTCACCCAAAAAGTCAAATTCAGAAGAATGAAAGAGATCTGCCCATGCATTACAGGCCTAAAGAATCAAGCTGAGGGCCTAAATCTCACAGAAGTGTCCTAAACTTGCGCAAGTCCAGCTGAAGATCTTGAGCCCGTGGCAATGTCCACTGTTAGTCTGCTTCAAAGATCTACACTGGGAAGGCCCAAAGGCCAATCAATGGCAGAAGTTAGAAAGGCTGCACCAGCCGATGAAGGATACACACCAGCAGGCTGAGAGATCTTCACTGAATTCAGGAAGCAACACTAGAGACAAAGACCAGAGCTTCCCACAAAAACAGTCATCCTCAGTGACAGCCAAGGGCCCAAGATCCCCTGACGAAGTTCATGGGAAGAAAACCAGGGTGTCAGGCTTCTCCAGAAGCATTAGCAGCACACCATCTTCACCTGCAGTTCTCTTGATGTGCTGTTGGCAACAATCCTCAGGTGGGCCATCCACAGCCAGCACCACACTGCTTCAGTTTAGCTGGTTCAGCTGGTTGTTACAAATTGACCATTAGTTAATCTACCACAATCCATAACACAAAAGCTCATATCTTGGTGAGAAATCATTCCCTAGGGAGATCTTTGAAGCATCCAAAAGGGAATTGTGACACGACCTGCCCTCGATGCGATGAGCACTATCTGCTCCACAGTATAGTGAAGGGAGGCATTGCAGAAGGCCCTCCAGGACAGCCACATTCCTCCTAGTTTGTCTGCTGTGTGCATGCTGACTGGACTGCTGGTCCACACACTGGCCCATCTGCTAGGGCATCTTCCTGGATTTTGATGCCTGCTGTATCTGCACCATACAGTTTATGCTAGGCATGGTTTGTGCCTTCACTGGGCAATCAGGGTAGTCTCTTGGGCCAGGCTCAGAGTCATATGGATGGTCCTTTTGCCCATCATCTTCTCTCTAGGGGTGATCTCTAGAGCCTGGTTTGCAGTAGCCTCTGTATCCTGATCTGCTCTGTAAGAGTGGTGGCACCTCACGCCTGCGCTCTAGGGTGTTCCTTTGGGTCTTGATTGCCTCTGTGAGCATGGGCTGTTGGCTTAGCTTTATACTGCTGACCAGAGTGCTGACTGCCATCTTGAAGCTGGACTCTGAACATTTCTTTCCAAACTCCCTGGTTGTCAGGATAATCTTCACATCTTCACAGATGTTTAGGGTGGCACAGGTCACAGCAAATCTACCGAAATAACACACAGTAAGATATTGTCACTCAAAAGGAAATTTAAAAACTTATTGTCCAGTTGAACACAATCAACCTTAAACATGACTCCTGCTTAACTGCAGCCACACTGCCTTTGGCATGGTGTTTGATGGCAAACCAACCCTGAACAAGACCTTGGATGGTTGCTTTTTCTAAGGCTTGTCTAAAGGATTGCACTGATGCTACCCCACACACAGCTGTCCCTTCCATTACAATATCCATCTTGGACCTCTGCAAGAGCCCCTGAGAAGTCAGGAGGATGGATAAGCGCACGTTGGCACTGCAGATCTTCATGACTTTGGTCTCTTGGCTCCAGCTAGACAGGCACTTGTTTGACCAAGGTGGGGGGCTCAGTGCTGGACTTCAGCATCCTCTATGTTCCTTTTTCATTCTTACGGGATGGATCTACTGATAATGGATGTCCTGAACCATTGTTTGTCTAAGTCTCTACTCCTCCCTTGCTTTGAAGGCTCATTTCATTAGATACAGATTTTTAGACTGGTGGATTTCTACTTTAAAACTCAGTGTTTCATCCTATTCTCTTCTTCCTTGCATGTTTTCTGATGAGAGAAGTCTGATGAGACAATTCCTATTCTTACTCCTCTGAGAGGGGTGAGGTGTTTTTAATTTTTTTAATTGGCACATACAATTTGCACATACTTATACAGTACCACATGGTACCTTGATACTAATGTTTTCTTCCTCTGGCATCTTTCAAGATTTTTTCTAGGCTTGTCGTCTCCTACAATTTGAGTATGATATATGCCTATGTGTAGACTACTGGTACTCTCTGGGCTTGCCAGATCTGTAACTTGATATGTGGCATTAATTTTGGGATGCTTTTACCCCTTAATGCTTCAATATTTTTGGCTCCATTTTCTTTTCCTTTTCATTCTTGCTCTTCCATTATACAAAGGTTGTACCTTTTGTCATTGTCCCTCAGTGCATTGTAGCTGGAGAAAATACTAATGCTTCTCTAGTGTCATTTTTTCCATCCCCTCATGAAGGCTCTGAGCTTATTCCAGTATGGCAATTGTCCCTCCTCCCAACAGGGCTCATGGGGGCTTTCCTTGGGTCCCCAACCCGAGATCATGGGGAGGCTCTTAGAGAGGCAAGCGTTAAAGCGTCAGGGCTCCCTAACACGACAGGCCCCAGAAGTTTCCGGTGCTCACATTAGATCACACTCCGTCTCCAGTAGTTTGTCAAATGACCACCCAAAGGTTCTCACCATCACATCCACCAGGCCAGCAGTGCTAGCATGACCTGCCGCTCTCCTTCTTGAGATTGCGACTCACACTGCATTGTCACTTCTCTGCTGGTTCAAAGGAGAGTGACTGATTTTGTCAAACTTTGTTTTTAAAGAAGGAGACCTCTGAGCTCTTTGCAGATCCTCCCTTCATCTATATTTTCATACTGCACACCTTCATTTTAATAGCTGCTCTCAGACACTCTATAAGCCCTAGAAATCTTGGGTTATATTGTTCTATTTTCCAATAGCTGCTTCTGTGAAAATCTTGAGCAACAGACTTTGACTAGCTGTACAAAGAAAGTGGGGGAAAATGACCACCAAGCCCCTGGCCCCCTGTCACACATCACCCCTAACCTGGAAACCTGAGACAGCCTCCAGCTCCCTGTTGGAGCCCACAGAACGCTGCTCTGCGGCATGTGTCCTGGAAGGAAAAGAAAGTGAGGACGAAAAAAATCCTTGACTAATGGGCAAAGAAACTGGAGGCCTCAGCAGTTTCTGAAGATAAGTCCTTCCTTCATCTCCCAAGGAGACAAGAGTTTCAAAGGCCCTCAGTGATCCTGGGGAGAGCAGACACCCACCCTCTGCAGCAGTGGGCCATTTAACAATCGCCTCTTGTGTTTGATTCCCCACCGACTCCTCAGTTTCTGCTCCCTGGAATCACTTTCCAGATAAATGACCCACACGCAAGCCTTTGTCTTAGGCTCTGCTCTTGGGAAACTCAGGCTCGCATGTACATTTATTGAAAGAGGAATTTTATAAGCCATCTGTAATGGAGAAAAGCAGCCACTTGCCATTAAACAACTAAAAACTGCCCGTGTGTGACTTCCCATGACTTTCCACCTGTCAAAATCCTACTCCTGTGAGCTCCCCCTCTCCTCCTTCAGAATTTAGCTTCTCCCTGTCAGCTGCATAACATTCTCTCCTTGCATCCACCTTCCACTACATTTAGAGAAAACATTTAGTAATAAAAGGGAAAAGAGAAAGAAAAATACTGTTAAATTCCACTATTTACATCCTTGTAGTTAAAAAAGAAATTTTGACACGTGCTAGAAAACCAATTCATTGAATATTCCAAAATAGTGACTGGGACCTTGAGCACTCTCGGCCCAAAGAAATTCCGTATGTCTGAGGTGGCAGAGATGCCACCCGCCCTGATCTTACTACCGCACACTGCAGTCATCTCCTGAATGCCAAGCAGAACCCACAAGCCATATTCAGTCAATGAACATCGACTTACATAATATAATAACAAAACTTTTAAAATTACTGTTGAAAGAATGGTTTGTGGACTGGACGCTTGTCTGCAAACTATTTTTTTTTTCAGTCTGCAGTTAATAAATATTCTCCATAACATACATCAACGGCCTCATGTTATATGATACTTTCAATTGACTTTTTAAATTTAAACAACAAATATGACTTTCTTTGAAAAAATAAATAAATAAATTGTGACTGACTTGTTGAATGAAAAATGCCCCCAGTGATGTGGGGGGCTGTTTCTTTGTTTAGCATTGAATTCCAGAGTTACCTAAGCAATAGTATGAATATTTTTCACTACATACAATGTTCCAGGAGCCATTCTAGGGGCCTGTCTGATACTACCCCAGCCAATTCTCAGAGAACCTCACAGACGTGATAGCAACATTTTCATTCTTGTTTTGTAGGTAAGAAATCTGAAGCACAGTGGAGTCGGGATTTCTCCAACAACACACAGCCTGTGTGAGCTGGTCATAGCCTCCAAGATGTTGCCCAAAACCCTTTCCTCTTGGTACGCACACCCTTACATGGCCATCGCCAACAAGGCAGAAATAGAAGTGTGAGGCTTTGCAGAGTCAGTCATGAAAGATCCTGTTACTTGTGCCTGACTCTCCCAAATGACTTGCTTTGGGGAAGCCAGTTGCCCTGTCACGGGATATTCATACAGCCCTACGAGGAGGCAAGGAACAGAGGCCTCAACCACAGCCGGAACCAACCTTCCTTGAATAAGGAGCCTCCTGCCCAGGCCAGCCTTCCTGTAGCCGCAGCTTTGGCTAACATCATCACAGTGGATCGTCTCACCCCTCATCAGTCCTAAGCGCCAAATTCCTGACCCACATAATGAATATAAAATAATGGATTGTTACCAGCGTCCAAAAGGTCTCTAAGCCCATGGCTGACTGCTTGGGCAACAAGAGGTGACTATCACAGTAGGAGCTTTATAAGTAAACAAGTAAGCATGGGTGTGTGTATCCCAGTAAAACACACAGGCCAGGTTGGGCCTGTGGCTGGTCTTTGAGCGTTTCTACTGCAAGGCACATTGCTCATTCTCCCCTGCTACGTGTGCTGCTTGCTCGATCCGGGTCCCTCTTCCTCTTCTCCTAAATGCCTTTCTCCCACTCACCCACCGCTCCCAGGTAAACGACCACTTCACTGAAAGGAGTGCCGCGTACACTTGCAGAGTAGTACCGGCTCCCCTCCTGTAACGCCGATGACATCGTCTCCTCTTTTCTGTGTCTGCCTGTTTCCGTGTCTGCCCTCCCTGCTGAACCGTGTGCTCTGTGAAGACAGCAAGTGCTGTCTTCCTGTCTTCGGCAGCGTTTGATCACAGCGTGCTACACATAGTAGGTGCTGGATAAATGCAGGAGGAGAGCGTACATGAGCACAGCATGGCAGGAAAAGTCCAAGAGACACTCCAGCCACTTCCCACTGTGTCTACCTAGTTAGCAATTCTTCCTCAAGCTACCATATTCCCAAGAAATGGATTCTCTGCTTGTATATATACATTTTACACTCACAGGCAATTTTGCCTCTATTTTATGGTGCAAGACTCCAACATGGGAAATGTCTGCGAAATCCATGTTTAAAGCACTTTCATTCTCTTGCCACTGTTTCCCCGCAACAGTGACCTTTAAATCTAGCCTGAGTATAAGTGAGGTTGTCAGAACATCAGGTTACATTATGCAAGTCAGCTATTTGTGCCTTTTAGGATGATGGAAGCTCCAGCATGGACTGCACAGCGGGCAAGGGGCCCTTGTGACATTCCGGAAAGCGCCCCAGTCAGGGTGCATCCGGAAGCAGGCCAGTACTCAGGAAGCCTCACGCTTCTTGGAAATCAGTTCACTGAAAACAGGCCCTCATTTATCCTTCCAGGAAATAAGTCACCTGTGGCTCATGCACAGCCTCGTGGTGCTGGGCAGACTGCGGAAGCTCGAATGTGAATTGCACCTGCAGCATCTATGCCTCCCTTTCAGGAAAGCGTGCGGAGCTGTGGGATGAGACCTTCGAGACACTGAAGAGTGACTGACTGCTCCACCTACGCTGAGGCTCAGAGGGCTGTCACTGTGCTGGGGAGCATGCCTAGGTGTGGGATGCTCATCTTTCCTGGCAGCTATTTGTTTAGATGGCCTCACCCCGAAGCTGATGATCAGCTCAGACATTGAGCTGAGTGGCTCCCAGAGACACTTCCAGCACGAGGTCCTACCGTCCATCTCTTTAGGGTGGTTTCAGAGGCCAAGCTGCCAGGCCAAGAGGTATGGCAACTTGGAAAGCCACTTTCCCATCTCAGGGACAAAATGCTCACCAGTCACAATTTAAGAGGGAAGGTTTCTTCAGCTCACAGATTCCAATGGGGTCAGTCCAAAGTTACATCACTCCAAGATGATCGCCGTGGTAGAAGGACTTGCTAGGGCACAGTTGCTCATCCCATGGTAGCCATGAGGCAGAGAGAGAGGAGGAGAAGGAACCGACAACAAGCACACACCCTTCCAGTGACCCACCGCCACCTGGTCCCACCTCCTGACAGAACATTTAGCTACTCAGCTCATCCACAGGTGGATGCACCGACACGCATAGCACCCCATGATCCAAGCGGCTTTAAAGCACATGGAACATTTGGGGGACATTTAGATCTAAATCATAACATGCAGAGAGCAGGGAGAAAGGACCCAACTGTAAGTGATGAGGTTTCTCTGCTTAAGTCTGCGTTGCCATAAAGCCAAGGCTTATGGCTCTACCCCAAGCCCAGGATAGTGCCCTCAGCTGAAGGCAGACATGTGGAGATACTAACAGGACTGAGCCGGCGCAGAACTGGGTTGGTCCTTGGAAAACCAGTGTGGTGTTAGCCAGAGGTCCCCCCTGGACTTTTCCTCTCAGCCCAACCAGCTGGGTGAGGACCTGCACACCTTCAGAGAACTCATAACCCAGCTGTCTCGGTTACTCTTCTCTCATTGCTGGGACAGTTACCTGACACCCACAATTAGGGAAGGAAAGGTTTATTTAGCTCACAGTTACTGGAGGTTTCAGTCCATACTTGGCTGGCCCCAAGGCAGAGCAGCACTTGGCAGAGAGCTACGTTTCATGGGGGCTGCAAAGAACAAGAGAGCAAAGGAGGAGCAGCAGCAACAACGGCGACCAAGAGGAAGTCTGTCTCTCGTAAGCTGCATTCAGGCTGTCTGTCCCAGGCTGGGTGCAGCACTCACATCCCTTACCCTAGTGGATCATGAGTTAATCACAAACTCTAGAAGCCCACACCAGGACTGCATAAGGCGTTGGGGGTACTCCTAGACACAAACCCTAACACCAGCACAGGCAGGAGCATCAGATAACCCCGAGAAGCACAGCTGGGCCTTGGCTAAGCGCAGACTCTGTTCTGAGCACTGTGCATGTCATAGGCAGAAGCATGGGCAAAGGCATGTTTCCAGGCCCTAAGTGGCTAAATGTGGGTTATTTCATGTTTTTAACTAAGACTAAGAGTTAGAAACTCATCCTGTGGTAGCCAGGAAGCAGAGAGAGTGGAGGGTGATGGCCAAGTGTGGACTGAAACCTCCAGTAAGTCCTTGGAGTTTACACCAATCCTCTAAACACTATAGTTTTCTGGTGTGAAAGACCTACATGAGTCATAGGATCAGCGCTGGCAAGTGTGCCTTAGTTTCTGCCCTGTACAATGGAACTGGTAGTACTCCATAGCATCATCAGGAGGACTGAGGGAAGAAATCTAACAGTGCCCTATGCATGCTGCCCCTTACGTAGAGGTCGCTATTACTGGCTCTACAGTAAGCAGTGCTTGAGGCCTCCTTCATCCTATATCTTGCACACGAGCATAGGATGCTTTGCTGTACTGGGTACTTCTTTGGTCTTCTGAAACAGCACTGCAGATAACCAGCCTCCTCTTGCATGGACAGACACCCAAGAATCTTGACCATCCCCACTGTGGAGTACACCTGTGCCCCGGCACGGGCCAACGGGACATTCTTCTTCATTCAGTCATTTTCAAGCCACACTTTTCTGCTTTTCCTCTGATTCTGCAGCTAGTCCGTGTCCTTCTAAAAAATTCATTTTTATATAGACGATGGACAGATGGGAGGAAAATGGAAGGTAATTCAGCAGATTGTTACCAAGTTAGTAAGGTTTTTATTGTTGCAACCAAAGATCCTTAACATATAGATAATTGGAAATAGACATTGTAATGTGCTTTTTCTAAACAATGAAGTGACTTGTACTATGTGGGGAGGCTCAACACCCCTCTGCATCAGCAGATGTCCTGCACCTCATTTGGCAGATAAAGCCAGGGTTCTTGTGCTGTGCTGGGTCACCCAGGCAGTAGCTCTGTGTCCTCCACAGCTCTCTGAATCTCTGGGTCTCAGAATTGATGGGCGGATGGGGCTGGCTACGCAGCCCATCTACAGCATGCTTTGGAGAACCAGAGAAGATGACAAAAGAATAAAAACATGCTGAAAACCACTTCAGTGCTGCATAATTGTAAATTGTATTATGATTTCCTTTGACCGTGGGATTCTTTCACTCCTCTTTGTGGTGCCCAATTTAAGTCGTTTGTCATTTTTTCTGCATAATAATAGATAAAGAAAGTTTCTAGGAAAACACCAACCAATGCCCATGTTAGGATAATGAGATGCTTTTCCTTGGAAGCAGCACCACATCTGTATGGGTTTTCCGGCTGCTTTATTGCCCTTACCACACTGATCCTGCTGAAGCTCGTGTGCTTTGCTTCTCTGATCAAACATAGAGCCCTTTTCTCTCCTTCCCTTTATTTCCCTCCTGTCTTTCCCACCTCAGAGTCCCCAAGGACCAACACATGCCAGCAGTGACTGCACACAGACTTATGGGGGCTTTTAGTAAATTAGGAATTAGATTCAACCTCCTGTATTAGAACTGATATTTAAATGAAGTTTTCCAAAGTCTACTGAGGATTACATAAAGAGTGAGCAGGAATAATGAAAATTAGGAATGTTATTTCCAAATGCTAGCATTTTTTTTAGTAGACAAATAATGTAGGAAACCAGTCTGCAGTGTGCAGGATAAAGAAAACCAAGGGGAAGGAAAACACATGTCACTCCTGAACACCAGATCAATCTTCTTATTGACCCACAGTGCCATCTTGTGGGCCATTTTTAAATAGGGCTTGGTTTTCAGATTAGCTTGACTATTCCTAATCACTTAAAGCATCCATTAGCACCTGCAAAAGAGCTCCTGGCAGCCCCAGAGAGCAAACGCCAGTGGTGGTCATACCCAGGGGAAGACGCGTGCTCGTTCAGCTCTTGCTGTCACTAGGCAGGGCTGGGCATCACCAGTGCTTTAAGTAACCTCTCTCTTAGCTCTCTGCAGTAGCAGATGTTCATGTTTCTGCTGACCATAGCTGTCTAGCCTCGTTCTCCAGTGTCACTGACCATAGCTGTCGAGCCTCGTTCTCCAGTGTCACTTCACCTTAGAAGCTCATACTACAGCTTCTTCCTCCTCTTGGTCCATTCCATAGAGAACTGATGGCCAGCCAGGGACCAGGGACCATCCAGAAATGACACACAATGACCACACACACACACACATGCATGCATACATGCACACACACACACACTTTTCACCAATAATTTCAGGAGTTTCCTGAAGCCCCTGCCTCTGAATTTCGGGCCTTCTTACACTGATGGTGTTTTCTTTCGGTGTCTTCTGTACCCCAGAGCTCTAGCTCTCCCATCTCTGAAGCTGCACTTCAGACTCTGTATCCTTCTCTGCTTGGTCTTTCACTCCCAACCACCCTCCTGGCTTCTGATTTAAACATCCTGCTCTTGCTGTAGCCTAGCCTGGGTCGCATCAGTCCCCTCTCTTGAATTCCCCTTGGCACATTCAAGGCCCAGGATCATGTACAACCATCTCTTGGAAGCAATCTCTAATCAGAAAGAATTAAGACTTTCCTGTGGAGTCTTTTATATCATTTTTTAAATCCTTTGTATAAAATACTGCAGCTTTTCTAGTATTTATAACTTCCTTAGCAGATAAACTCTCAAAGGAAAGACTCATTTCTTGTTTAGTTCTGTAGCTCCTATAACTAGCGAGGACTTCCCTTCTTTGTGTTGCTTTAATGTCACTGGAGTTGGAATCTGCCTTAGTGTTTTTCTTGTTACTATGACAAAATACACCAGCACCCAAAATTAAAGGAGGAAAGCCTTACTGGGCTCACAGTTAGTAGAGGTTTTAATCCATCCTTGGCTGGCTCCAAGGCAGGGTGGCATGGTAGAGGGGCAACATGGAGGAGAATAATTCACAGCATGCAGAAGATAACAAAGCAGTAAAGGAGCAAGAAACCAGTGGCAAGCAACAGCGCCAGCCTTCTTTCTGTCCCTGGTATTATGCCCAGGTGACATACCCATTAGCCACACTCAGAGTATGTCAAACCAATCAGTGGACTAATTTAGTAAGCACACACCCTTAACCCTGGTATGGCACACTATAGATCCAGCCACCTCTGTCTAGATGTCGTCCCCGTGTCCCCAAGCCTCAGGGAGTCACAGGTGGGGCTTTCCCATAAGTGGATGGTTCTGGCGTGTGTGATGCTGTGATCGACTTACGGTGCAGTGCTAGGACCAAAGGAACCAAGATGAACAGTGTGACTATCTGCCCTGTGTAGCCTGGGTAAGCTAGAAGAGACATGAAGATCTGTGGTCCTCCCCTGTGCTCCTCCCCTGTGCTCCTCCCCTGTGCTCCTCCCCTGTGGTCCACCCTGTGGTCCACCCTGTGGCTCTGCTGCCTTCTGCCTGCCATAACCTGTTTCTTCCCTGGAATGCCACCTCGCCTTGGAGCCAGCTTGGACTAAAACCTCTACCAACAATGAGCTAACTAAACCTCTCCTCCTTCCCCTCTGAGTGCTGGGCCTCTGTCTCAGCAATGAGAAAAGGAGCTAAGATGCCTCGGTTTCAGTCCTTCCTCTGCATACTGCTACATGACCGTGAGCAAAGCAGGTGGGCGTCCCATGCCTCAGGCCATCGTCTGCGCACAGGGACCTGGCAGCCCCTGCCTGAGGGGCCTTGGACAGATTCCACCCGGCGGGACCTGTCATGCCCTGTGCTGTGCTGAGCCCGCTCCCTGGCACACAGCTGGAGAGCAAGATATGTTTTTTGACAAAAAGAACCCTCAAAGGAGTAAAAGCAATCAGGACCACAAGGCCAAAAACAGGGCTTCACATGATTTTGGAAACAAGTAAGGCTTTTTTCTTTTGTTTCAATAAAAGAAATTGAAGTATCCAAAAATGAAAATGTAGGCTAAGTACGTCGTATAACATAATGGTATATTCATGTGTTCAGTTCTTTGTCTATTGCCTTCCATAAAACTATAAATAATAGAGTTTGCACTTAACATGTTTGAGGCCCTGGGTCTTTACCTGCCAAAAGCAACAAAATGCTTTTATGTGTTCTTTGCTAAGTAAAGTCTTAAATATGGCACAGGTTTATTCTGTTGTGGCTGTTGTGTTATCTTCCACTATATTTTCTCACCTGTTGCTGAAATAGAGGAACATGATTATCATTTTAGAGAGTTTCTGCTAATACTAGTCATAATTCTGGGGCCGGGGAGATGGCTCAGTGGAATAAGCGCTTCCCCAGCAAGCGCAGGGGCCTGAGTTCAATCCCCGGTTCTGAAAAAAAAAAAAAAAAAAACTATTCATAATTCCAATGGCTTGTGACTATTCCCACTTTTGTGAAGATTGTCATATCACAGTCCCTTACTGTCCCTTTCCATTTGGCAGCTTTTTTTTTTTTTTTAAGGGAAGAGTCCACAGGGTTTCAGGGTCTCACTACTAGATTGGTCTTGCAGTGATCCACCTGTTTACAGCCTCCCAAGAGCTGGAATTACAGGAGCTCACCGCTATGCCCAGTCTCAGTTGCCCTTTCAGCGTGCCCCGAGGGAGAGGCTGGCCCAGCAGGCCCAGGCATCAAACCCCCAGCCCCTGCGCCTGCTTGCTTTGGCAGCCTTTCTTTCTTTTTCTTTTGTTTACTTACAGTAGCACCCAAGCTCTCCAAAATCAGGCTCACAGTAGCACTGACTTAGTGTTACATTTTTTTCCTTGATCCTGATTAAAATGATCAAAGATTTCTCCATGAAAGATAATTTTGCTATAGGATTTAGGTGTGCAAAGTATGTGTCCTTCACCAAGGTTAGGATCCTACTAGCGCTGGTTTTCTAAAAGCATTAAGTGTTAATATGTTCCAACTTATCAGATTTTTAGTTGGTTAATTATATTACTATCATGCTTTAAATCACTGATTTGGGTAATACCTAGTTAATTTTTGTGAATGTTATTTGTGTTCAAATAAAATGTTACTCAATTATAAATATTTTATTTATCTGCTATCAAGTTTTCTCAGGTCAGCCAAATAGCTCAGTGGATTAAAGCACCTGCAAGCAGGCGCTGAGGGTTCGATCCCCAGGCCTGCTGTGCCGGCCCGATCTCCAGGGCGCGCTGAGCTGGCAGTTGAGACTGGACATGGTGGTGCACACCTGTAATCCCAGCGCTTGGGAGGCTATAAACACATGGATCACTATGAGTCCGGTCTGGTAATGGGACCCTGAACACCCTGTAGACCTTTCCCTAAAATACAATTAAAAAAAATATATTTTCTTCAAATGTTTGAAAGTTATCCATTTCATTTCTAAAGTACTTATTTTAATTGCTAACTCCTATTGTTGTGATTATTTTTCTCTATGCTTTGTGAATTTCTTAAAGTTAGTGTTCTCTAAAAACATAAAAGGACCTTAAAGTTCTCTATTCTCTTTTTGCTTAATAGATTCTTCTAACTCATCCATTGGGTTCTCTCTTACATTAAGCATCTTATTTCCTAATTTTCAAGCTAATTTCTGTTTATAAATGCTTGCGCTGGCCTTGAATTATACATTTTCTTGACTGCCCTTTGGACGTATGTACTACATCCATTCAAATTCTATTTTTGTTGCATTCCTTCTTCATCTGGCAGTGATTATTTCTGTTTCTTTTTTATTCTTGTTTCTTGCTTGTGGGTTTTTCCTATTGGTAAAGCGATCAGATGATTCATATTTTTCCCTGCAGACTCCCTTTCCTCTGGAAGTAGGAGCTGTTTGCCTAGGTAATCTACGCTAGGAGAGGAAAATCTCCACCCATTTGCCCTCCTGCCAGGTGATGAAAGGACCACGCCCTGCGACACTGAACTTCCGCCCACTGTCACATTTTTCTCATGTCTTCCATTTTCTACTTCTACTAGGCAACGTCAGCCTTTGTTAGAGTGGCTTTTTTAGCAAGATAAAACAAGGTGAGTGGCTTAACCAAGTGCTGTACTTTAGTCCTGGTGGTGAAGGTGTCAGGAGAACGGTTCCTTCCGAGAGCTACAAGCAAGATCACTCCTCTGCTCCCCCAGCTGCTGCGCCTTGCTGCGAGGAGCACCGTTCCTTGGGCTGTAGAAGAGCGCGTTCCTCCTCACCTTCATCTCCACATCCTCTCTCTGCAGGTGCCTCTGTCCAGATTTCCTCTGTTAACAAGGACACAGATCATATCAGGTTAGGAGCTGTCCTCCAACAAATTACATCTACAATGATCCTCATTCCCAAAAAGGCCATGGTTCAAGACATTGGAGGATATACTTCCATATGTGAATTTTGTAAGACCCGATTCAGCTCAGAAGGGCCTCCAAAGCACCTCCCTGGGATGACAGCTTTGTAATCTGTGCATATTCTCACCCCGTGGAGGACAACCGAGGAACGTTGCCCCCCTTGTTTCTTGCTCCCACCCCAGTTGCATGGCAGTGTCACTGTGCTGTGGTCCACAGCCTGGGCTACACTGCTGCTAACCCTTTTCTGATTCACATCAGCAAATTACGGGAAACAGGAAAACAACCACAATGAAAGAGCGCCCTGCATCTGCATGGCTGCTTCTTTCAGTCCTGAGCTGCCATTTGTGCTTCACACTGTCCGCCAATGAGTGTTTCCACCATTGTTTCAGCTTCACAACTCTGCTGCATTCTCTTTTTCCTCCCCCAGTCATTTAGATTTATTATAAAGTCAGTTATTCAAGCATTAATTATTCTTTTTGGAGTTTTCATAATATCAAAATTGTATTTCCTGATGCTAACTTTAATGCCCCTTCAGCTACAAAGCTTAATTCTTTTTTATTCATTTTAATGAGAAAAAAAGATAAAATTTCAATGAAACAGTTTCCGAACAGATTAGTAGGACAGTTACAATAATTAATCCATTGCGTATTGTTATCTTCATAGTAGGGTGACACTTTGCAGGAATCTTCCATGGAGATAATCCATGTTAATTTTGTATCTAGTAGAAATCATTCCTTTATCTGAAGTTATTTTGAACACTCATTGCTAAACAGCCAATCCTTAGTTAATCAGTTATTTCTGTTCTAGAGAAGAAAAGATCTTTGATAATCCTAGATAATTTGTACGTGAAATGGGAAAGTAGAAAAGTGTACGTTTTCCGCAATGGAAGCACTGAATAGGCAAGGCAGGCGAACCACTTAGGAAGGCCAAGAGACCAGAGGGAACCCCAGTGACACAATAAGGCCCCAGCGAGGGTGCGCGGAGTGGACAGACAGGACCAGCAGCCTGGAAAAGTCTGAAGCAGCAATGACAGTAGGAGCCAACTGCGGCAAATTAGGAGAGCCAACATTCTGCTTGGGGATGAAGACGCACCGCACCAAATAGAAGCAAGAGGGTGGATCTGCCTCTGCTCTCTCTGCTTTCCTTTCTTTTTTCTCGCTTCTCTGTTCTTGGAATAAGGGGGTTTTTTTTGCTCCAAATGCCCTCAGGGGTGGTTTGGCTGGCTGGAGTGTTGTGGGGATCGAACTACAGCAACCTGAGGCTGACAGCTTTGTGGAAGCAGCCACTTAAACAACTGAGCTAAGGCCAGGCCCCCTTCTCTGTTCTTATTTCATATCTTTTTTCTCTTTTCTAAATGACAGGGAAAACCTGAGCCACAGAAGCTAATCCCCTGCCCAAGCCCGCGGGCCAGGCTCAGACCGTCCCTTGCTGACCCCTTATTCTTTTTCTTCTGCCTCTCCCCCAGCTTCCCAAGGTTGTCATGATCATCCTTCGTCCTCCGGCCTTGCTTCTACTTTCTTTTGAGTTATCTTCGTTTTATCCACTCTCCCCACCGCAGGGTGAAACCGCTCCACCAAAGTGAACCAGTTTGCATACAAGCTCCCAATTTATGACAGGTTGTTATATAATTGCAGATTTTGCTCCCATGACTTAAGATAAAAAATTAATAGTACTGCAGTTTTTCTCCTTCTAAACTCTGTTTCATGCTACTGTTATTACTAATTATATGACTTTAGCTAGAATGTCATATCTGTTGTAATTAGTTGTTCTCCATTTGGTAACAATGATGGGAAGCTCTGGGATTATAACCTCACAGCAGCCCAGCACCAAAGAACTGAGGACTGAGGAAAATAAATACCCACATCTCATGCTTAGTTAACTGGAAAGGTATAATTTGCAACAGACACAAGCCAAGAACCTCTTACACAAAGGAGACATCCCTGAGGAACAGTTTTTTCCTAGAAAGGATTTGGAACTAGTGATATAGCTATCTGCAATAAAAATGTCAAGAATCAACACAGAAAACAAAATAAAAATTTTTGAAATAGAAAGTAACAAGATGCGGAAGCTAGATGCAACATCAGACCTCCAGATATAAGTCCAGGAGACAACAAGATAGAGGAAAATGGAAGATGTGTACCTAAAATTTGTGAAAT
>NW_004524582.1:21490831-21500951 GCF_000260255.1 Octodon degus
AAGAGAGGATTGTAGCTACCAATCAAGAAAGGCATAATTTCTTAAAAATAAAAAGAAGGGCTGGCGAGATAGCTCAGTGGACGAAGTGCCTGCTTAGCCAAGTGCAGGGACTGGAATACAAACCCTGGCACCACATGCTGCACCAAGTGCACTGATGTGGCGGCAGAGTCCAGGCATGGTGGCACATGTATGTAATCCCAGCACCGGGAGGCTGAAAGCAGGAAGATCACTAAGAGTTCGAGCTTCATAGCAAGACCCTGCACAAAAAAAATAAAGAAATTACAATTCAGCAACTGTAAGATGATACAAAGAAAACAATATTAAGACACGTAAGACTGATACATGTCAAAAAAAAATCAGGAGTTGACACATATGACATAAACAGACTATTTGCAGGAGAAATAACAGAAAATTCCCCAAACATGGGAACAGAACCTAACACACAGATTCTGATATACAATAATGCATATAGAACTCCAACTAGCTATGACCAAAATAAATCTACACCAGACATATAATGTTTCAGAAATACTACACAAGAACAAAATATCAAAAACTGTTAGAGAAAAGAAATAGACAATGTAAAGAAAGAAAAAAGAAAAAAAGAAATAGGCTATGTATAAAGGAAAGCCCATCAGAATCGTGGAAGACTTTTCAACACAAATCCTTAAATCAAGAAGAGCTTGGAGTGAAGTATTTCAAGTATTAAAAGAAAACAACATCCAAGCTAGATTGGTACACCCTGCAAGACTATTTTTCAAGATTAATGAAGAAATAAGATATTTCCATGACAAAGAGTAACTGATGACATTCATGACCACCAATCACTCTATAAAGAATAGTGGAATGGCAATGAGGAGACACCTGGTGTGTTCAATTGTAATCACACCCTCACATGCTATTCTGAGCCAGAAGCTGAGGTCTATTAAACTAATTTCAATTGCTTGGAGCAAATTGAGAAGCATTTCTTTTCTTAATGTCTTCATAGTATGAGCTCATTTGATCAGAGGTACAAAGGGAATGAATCTCAAGGTAAAAGGGTACATGCAGACGCCTACTAAGACCTCGAGAATCACTACAAGAAAAGCACCTTTAGGTGAAGAATCTGAGATAAGACCATTTCCAGATGAGGAACCACAAGCAACTCACTGATTTTCACAGTCCTTCTGAGATTGTTATGCAGATTACTTCCATCCATATCAAGCCTGGGTTAGAGATTGAAGTCAGTACCACAGGTGTCTAAGGTAACTGTTTTAATAAACTGATAATCAATTGTTTAAAAAAGAGTAATGAATGATATGTACTGACAGAGATAAAAATGAGCATAACTGCAAGAACAAAAACAGAAAGAAACCAACAGGCAGGACAAGCAATTAAACTGAGGGGAAGAGCAGGGAACCAACCATGACAAAGTAACATGACAGAAAGAATGTTAGTTATAATCATTAATGTATCAGGCCAGCCAAATAGCTCAGTGGATTAAAGCACCTGCAAGCAGGCGCAGAGGCCGGGCGTTCAATCCCTGAGCCTGCCGTGCTGCCCCACCCACGGGGTGCACTGAGGCGAAAATTGAGACTGGGCGTGGTGGTGTGTCCCTGTAACCCCAGAACTTAGAGGCTGTAAACAGGAGAATCACTACGAGTCCAATCTAGTAGTGAGACCCCGAACATCCTGTAGACCCTTCCCTAAAATACAAAAAAGTATAAAATAAAAATAAAAAATATAATCATCAATATAAATGGCCTCAATTCTTCAATCAAAAGAAACAGACTGGCAGAATTGATGCAGAAACAATATTGAGCAATATGCTGTATACCAAAAAACACATTCAATTCAAAAATAAATTCATTGACTGAAAGTCAAAGGATGGAAAATCATACTCCATGCAACAGAAACCCAGAAAAAAGCAGGGGTAGCTATTCTGTTTGCAGATGATGTGAGCGTCAAACTAAGAATGGTCAAAAGAGATAAAGAAGGCAAAGAGATGGTCTGGGGAGATGGCTCAGTGGAATAAGCGATTCCCTGACAAGCGCAAAGACCTGAGTTCAATCCCTGGCTCTGCCAAAAGAAAAAAATAATCACTGCTATAAATGTTTAAAAAAAATAAAATTAAAAAAGCAAAAAGATATAAAGAGGATCACTAACTACATGTTAGAGGAACACTTCAGGAGGAAGAGATAACAGTCATAAACATATGTGCACCAAATATGGGGACACCCAAAGATATAAGACGAATATTAATAGACATGAATCAAATAAACAATAACACAGTTGTAACTGGGGAACTGAATACCCCATTGTCAAAAGAGATAGCTCAAATAGACAAAAAATTAACAAAGGAATATTAGAAATGAATCAAACCTGTGAACAAATGGACTTAGTAGATGTTTGCAGAATGTTCTACCCAACATCAGAATACACATTCTCCTCAGATGAACATGGGATGCTCTCTAAAATAGACCATACACTAGCCCACAGAACACATTTATGCAAATCAAAGGAATGGAATTGAAATTGCCCCATGCATATTATCTGACCATAGTACAATGAAATTGAAAATTAATGGCAAAAGAAACCAGAAAACTTCACAAACACATGGAAATTAAATAAGGCCCTGCTAAACAACTAATGTGTTACAGAGAAATTAAAGAAGAAATTAAACAGTATCTATAATTAAATGAGAATGCAGGGCTGGGGAGATAGCTCAGTAGAATAAGCACTTGCCCAGCAAGTGCAGGGTTCTGAGTTCAATCCCGGGTACCGAAAAAAAAAAAAATTAAATAAATAAGAACATAGGTGCAACATGCCAGAACTTATGGGATGCAATGAAAGCAGTTCTCAGAGGGAAGTTTATAAGAGTGAATTCTTGCATCAGGAAAATAGAATGAGCACTAATAGACAACCTTATGATACACCTCAGACTTCTGAAAAGCAAGAGCAGGTCAAGCCCAAGGCTCATACAAAGGAGAAAATTATAAAGTGAAAGCAGAAGTAACGCATGTGAGACTAAGAAAATAATACAGAGAACTAATGAATTAAAGAGTTGGTTCCTTGAAAGAATACATAAAACTGATAAACCCTTAGCCAGCCTTATCAAAAAGAAAGGCAAAAAAGATTCAAATTCATACAAAGAGGAATGAAAAAGGTAAGATCATTACAGATCCTGTGGAAATTCAGAAGAACATCAATACTTACTTGGAAAACCTTTATTTCCATAGGCTAGAAGCAGAAGAAATATGAATAAGTGATGCTAAATCAGATAGATTAAAAAATTCTGAATAAACCAATATTAGTTAATGACATTGAAAATATAATTAAAAACTTACCAGCAAAATAAGCCTAGGTCCTGATGGATTCATTTCTGAATTCTACAAAAACTTTAGAGATGACTTAATGCCAATACTTGCTAAAAGCTTTAATGAAATTGAAGTGAAATAATATTCCCTAACTCATTTCAAGAGTCAAGTAATATTCAGGTACAAAAAAAAGAAAAGAAAGAAAAAGAAAATCCCAACCAGAAGGAGAACTGCAAGTCAATCTCCCTAACGAAAACAGACACAAAAATCCTCAGTGAGATACTACCAAATGGAATGCAGCAAGTCATCAAGACTATGCATCAGGACCAAGTGGGATTCATCCCAGGAATGCAGGGATGGTCCAACATACACAAATCAATAAATGTAATACATCATATCAACAGAGCCAAAGACAAAAATCACATGATCATCTCAATAGATATGGAAAAAAGCTTTTGAAAAAGTTCAACATTCATTCATTATTTAAAAAAAAAAAAAACCTGTAGAAAAATCAGAATAGATATTCTTTACCTCAATCTGAGAAAAGCCATCTATGACAAACCAACAGCAAACATCATACTAAATGAACAAACACCCAAAATTTTCACTCTAAAATCAGGAACAAAACAAGAATAGCCACTATCACCACTCCTTCACAATATAGTTCTAGAAACATTAACATGTTAAACAATAGAAATAAAATAAACAAGGATAGAAAAGAAGTGAAATTATCATTATTCACAGATAACATGATACTCTACATAGAAGACCCCAAAACTCCACAGAAGATTTCCATATGTAATAACCAAATTCAGTAGCATAGCTGGATACAAAGTCAACACATGAAAATAAATAGCATTCCTGTACACGACAACAAACTCACTGAGAGAGAAATTAGGGAAACCACTCCCTTCACAGTGACATCCAATGAGGGAAATGACAGGAGATGGAGGGAAGAGGGAGGAAACTATCTTTAGGTATTATGAAGGATGGCTTGGATGATTTTACTGCTTATTTCTGCTGATCTACAGAGGGGAGAAGTCAATGCTTAATTTTTTTTCCTTGCCCTTTTTAATTTCTTTTTTCCCCCAACTTTGCATTATTATATGTGATAATCTAAATAACTCATTTGAAGACAGAATTATATAATACAGCAACTATTGAATTCCTATTTGGTTTGTTTCATGAAATTCTGTCTAATTTCTAATTTTTTAATGTTTTGTATTCTCCATTTATTTATTTATTTTGTATTTTAGGGAAGGGTCTACAGGGTGTTCAGGGTCTCACTACTAGATCAGATTCATACTGATCAGCCTGTTTAAAGCTTCCCAAGAGCTGGGATTACAGGTGTGCCTCACCACACCCAGTCTCAATTGCCATCTCAGCATTCTTCACGGGCAAGGCCAGCATAGCAGGCCCAGGAATCGAACCCCTGTCCCCTGCACCAGCTTGCAGGTGCTTTAATTTGCTGAGCTATTTGGCTGACCCCTGTATTCTCTTTAAGTAATGATAAAAATAGCATTCAAAATAGTGAAATACTTAAGAATCAATCTAACAAAGGAATTAAAAGATCTATACTTTGAAAATTACAGTACTCTGAAAAAGGAGATTAAAGATGATATCAGAAAATGGAAAGAAATCCCTTGTTCACATATAGGAAGAATCAACATTGGGCCAGGGAGATGTCTCAGTAGAATAAGCGCTTCCCTGGTAAATGCAAGGGCCTGAGTTCAATCCCTAGTTCCAAAGAGCACACGTCTGAACTCCAGTCACGCCGCAACCTGTCGTATGCCGTGCTCCAAAAAAAAAAAAAAAAAGAATCAACATTGTAGAAATGGCCATGCTTCCAAACCTGTCATACATATTTAATGGAATCCTATCCAAAATACCATTAATGTATGTCACCTACTAGAGAAAAACATACCTAAAAATCATTTAGAACCAAAAAGCCCTAGGGCAACAAAAGAAATTTTAGGCAATAAAGGCCAAGCAGGAGGCATTACAATTTGTGGCTTGAGACAACCCTCCCCCCCTCCATCTTGCCACCGAAGTTTCACTGAGCCCCAGCCACCAGCCCTCAACCTCAAGACTGCCAGGGAAACTTGTTAGGCTAGCCCCACGTCCTCCTCAGCTGATTTTCACTGAGCACTGGCTGCCTATCCTTGCCCTGAAGACTGCCAAGGAGATCTGTGAGACTGTCCTGGGGACCTGAAACCCGGTGTCCAGGAAGACTGCCATAGCGACCTGTGGGAGCCTTGGGGAGCCCTACGTCTGTGTGAAGCCACCACTGAGAAAGGCTTGCAGAACACTGGCCTGCACTCATCATCATTGGATCCTTATTGAGCTGCAGCTTTCCCCCTTCCCTCAGTGAGGTGGAAGCCACACTGAATCTCACACAACGGGAGCTTTGGTGAGCCTACCCTGCCCTCCCACTCTCTTGAGAGCCTTGCTCATCCATACTCCATCCACCTACCATCACTGCAGAGTCAGGGCAAACATCAGAGGCTTCAAAAAATGATGAAATAAAGAAACAAAAAGGCAATCTCAGACTTCTAGTCCACCCAAAACAAGTCCAGGAGACAAGGTCATAGAAGAACTTGGAAGTCACACGCCTGAAGTTTCTGAGATGATAGCAACTGAAGTAAAGGAACAACCCCACCAGGCTATGGAGGAAATCAGACCAGAAATAATCTCTCAGGTTAAAAAAAAAAAAAAGGAAATGACAACAATCATGAAAGAATTGCTCAATACATCTAAGGAAGACATAGATAAAATAATAGAAGAGAATAGGAATATGGTGGAAACATTGAATGAACAGTACAGGAAGGAACTAGAATGTATGAAACAGACTCAAACTGATATCCAGGATATTAAGGATTCCATTGATAGCTGACAAGACTACTTGAACAAAAACAGAAGATAGATTTCAGACCTTGAAGATAGCATTGCAGCTAGTGAACACAAAATGAAAGACCTCTTAAAAATAACAATACAACAGCTGCAAGATGATGCAAAGAAAAATAATATAAGACTAACTGGTATCAACAAAACATCTTGAGTTAACACAATGGCATAAAAAGATTATTTGCAGAATAGCAAAAAACTTCCCAAGCATGGGAAAAGAACATAACATACAGTTAAGTGAGCCATATAGAACTCCAGCTAGTCATAATCAAAATAAATCTTCACCAAGACATATAATAATCAAGAGCCCAGAAACTGAGCAAAAAAAAAAATAATATTAAAAGAATATTAAAATCTGTTAGAGAAAAGAAACAGATTACCTGTAATGGAAAGCCTATCAAAATCACAGCAGATTTCTCAACACAGACCATCAAATCAAGAAGAGCTTGGAGTGAAACATTTCAGGTGTTGAAAGAAAACAACTTCCAACCCAGGTTGATGTACCTGAAAAACTATCTATAAAATTTAATGGAGAGATAAGATACTTCCATAACAAAGAACAACTGATGAAGTTCATGACAACCAAATCAACCCTACAGAGAGTGCTGACAGATATTTTAGAAAGAGATGACAAGGTCCTGAGTTCAATCCCTGGTATCACAAAAAAAAAGAGACAAAGACAACCACAACTTTAATGAAAACATAAGAGAACCACCAAGAAGAACAAGCAGTTAAGCAAAGGGGAAAATCAGTGGTCCTACAGTAGGAAAACAAACTGACAAAGGTAAACCAATCATATCAGTTATAATCATCAACGTAAGCCTCAATTTATCAATCAAAAGAAGCATACTGGCAGAATGAATCAAGAAACAAAATTCCTGACTTGAAATTATACTACAAAGCTACTGTGATAAAATCAGGAGGGTATCAGCAAAAAAGCACACCTGAGGATCAGTGGAGCAGAAGGTACAGCTGCATCCCTAAACACACTCAGCCACCTTATCTTTGACAAAGGATTCAAATGTGTTCAGTACAAGAAAGATAGTATCTTTAATAAATGGTTCCAGAAAAAATGGCTCTCTATATGCCAAAGACTAAAACTAGACCCATGTCTATCACCATGCACTAAACTAAAGTCAAAATAGAACAAAGATATAAATACTAAAATTGATATACTAAATCTACTAGAAGAAAATTAGGCAGAAATCTTGATAACATAGGTTAGACAGAGAGTTCATGAACAAACTCAAACTACATAGGAAATAATTAAAAAATCAACAACTGAGACCTTCTTGTTAAAGAACTTTTGCACATCAAAAGAAATCACCAACAGAGTAAGAAAATGACCCACAGAGTGGGGAAAAATTTTAGCCAATTGTCCATCAGACAAAGGACTTATATCCAGGACATATAAAGATTTTTTTTAAAATAGGAACTGCCAAATGTAAAGACCCAAAAATGGGCATCTGAGATGATACACATACTTCTCAGACAAATAAATACAAATGGCAAATAAATATATGAAAAATGTTCAACATCATTGGTCTTCAAGTGATGAAACTTGAAAAAACACTAAGATTCCGTCTCACACCAGATAGAACAGCTATCATCAAGAAGTCAACCAAAAAGAAATGCTTGAAGGGCTGCAGGACAAGATGACCTCTTCTCCACATACAGTGGGACTGTATACCGGTGCAACTACTACAGAAATCAGTGTGGAGATTCCTCAAAAAGATAGGATTGCAGGTCCCATTCAATCCAGCTATCCCCCTTCTGGGTATTTTCCCAGAAGAATTAATAAGCTCATACCACAATGATGTATGTGCACCCATATTTATAGCAACACAATTTGTAATAGCTAAATCCTGGCAACATCTCTAAGGTCCATTAAATGAGGAATAGATTTAAAAGTGGTGGTATTTTCATACAATGGAGTACTAGTCAGCCATAAAGAATAAACTTAAGACTTTGATAGGCAAATGTATGCTATTTGAGACCACACTCATTAGTGAAATAAATCACACTCACATTTATAAATAATATCTCCCTTGCAAGAGAAATTGAATGACTAAGAAAGATCTAAACTGTACAATAGATGTTGTAAAATGGGAACAAATTATGAAAAAGGAAAAAGAAATTAGAATGGGAAAAGTGGAAAGGAAAAGAGAAAACATACAAGTTAGGCTACTAGTCTCTCTTATTTCATAGAAAAGGAAGATTTGTACTCATATCAATTGGAGAATTTTTTATGTTCATATTTTGTCCTTTAAGTGAGTATTTTAAACATAATAATATGAAATATATTAGGTATTGTTATTCTACCATCTTTTTATGAAATTCATTTCACCTTTTGTCCATACAAGAAAAGAAGGATTGCACACGATAAAGTCTAAGCAGACTTTATTGCCTCTCAGCAGGACGCTGCGCTCCTATAATCTTAGAACTCTGGGAAGCTGAGGGAAGGGGATCACAAGTTGGAGCCCAGTTTGAGTAAATCAGCAATTAATAAGATCCTATCTCAAGATAAAAATTAAAAGGAGGTTGTAGCTCAGTGGCAAAGTTAAGCTATAGAAAAGTTAAGACATTGATAAATGATATTTTTTCTTACATAGATTACTGTTCAAAACAAAGGGATGTTTGTTAAGGGACTACAGTTGCCTTCATTTTTCTTTTTGTCACTGTTCAGTGAATGCTTTGCTACAGTTCTTATGCCTGTTCTACTACACTCTGGACAACTGCATGGAAAGGCAGGGGCTGGAGTGAGAGTCCACATGTCCAGGTACTTGCCTGGAGGCTGTCACTCAGTGACCCTGAGCAGGTGGGCTTCAGTTTTCCTTTGTCAAGGCAGGGATCAGACCCTCCCCGCCATCCTGCATCATCGCTGGATATAACATTTGCTTGTCATAGGATGAAGCTGAGCATGCCTTATACTACTGTTAGTTTCTTTGAGAACATAATTGTTATGTTTTGTGTCTGCAAGTCACCCCAAAGCCTCATGCTGTCCTAAGGGGTGAGCTAATGGGAGGTGGCCGAATCTGGAGTTCGCGATTGCTTCGTTGTCTCCTCCTAGGATTGGTGATGTGGGTTCTGCACCCACCCTGGGGTGCACAGTCTGCACACAGTGTAAGGGAGAGAAAGAGGTTTGCTCCTCCCTTTTGCCCTCCCTTTTTGCTCTTGTTGCTTTTTCTTTCTTTCACTGCCATGAACTGCTGCCTTCTGCCACGTGCCACTCTGCCTTGGAGCCAGCTGATTATGGACTGAAACCGCCACCAACTGTGAGCTAAATGAACCTTTCCTTCCTTAATTTTGGGGGTCAGGCATATTGTCTGAGTGATGAAAAAAAAGGTACCTAGACCATAAAGAAACTAAATCTCCAAAAAATTACATTCTTATTTTCTTTCATATTTATTTAGCTCTCAGATAAGATGACCCACTATAAATGCTTCTAAAGTTGACTGAATTTTATAAATCTGAAGGCAACAGAGGTTTGTAAGCACATGACCAGATCCTAATATCTAAAGCTTTAATTTGATAAAGAAGTACTACATGCCTTTCAGCAGGATGCTGCACTCCTATAATCTTAGAACTCTGGGAAGCTGAGGAAAGAGGATCACAAGTTGGAGCCCAGTTTGAGTAAATCAGCAATTAATAAGATCCTATCTCAAGATAAAAAATTAAAAGGAGGTTGTAGCTCAGTGGCAAAGGCCCTGGGCTCTTTCACAGAGAGCACATTGGCCAAGCAATGGCCGTGACTCATCCACATGGCTGACACTGACAAAGGATCTACAATCTGAGGTACAGGAGCTCAGGATAAATCCTGAGGGGATTTCACTGACCTTATCAGACCCAAAAGCTGCAACTCTTATTGCATAGGTCCTGCTTTACCTTGGTCTTAACCATCCAGTAGAAAAGTATAAAAA
>NW_004524582.1:21501371-21507735 GCF_000260255.1 Octodon degus
AAAAAAAAAGGCCCTGGGCTCTCCATTAAAGGGGACACACACACACACACACACACACACACACTACCACCTGAAATGTGTCAGTAAAACATGTGAGAACAAAGTTCTTTTGATTTACATAATTCACTTCAAATATTGAAGGAAATGTAGAAGATCTTTAAAATGTCTGTAAGTGGCCTCCAAGAGCTCTGGCACCACTGTTTTCTCTTATTCTAGAACAAAAGTAAGATAAATAACAGCCTACTCCTCCAAACAAGAAGACAAGAACTCTGCCACTCTTAACAGTACACTAGCTGCAAGCAAAGAAAACTCAACATCCTATGAATGGTCCCTTTCGCTTAGATCCATGCTTGCTTGCTAGCTTGCTTGCTTACTTATTCGCTTGCTTGTACTTTTAAATATATTTTATTTTCAGAACAGTTTTGGCTTCATGGCAAAATTACAAGGAAGGTGGAAAGTTTCCAGATCCCCTGTTCCTACACATAAACAGCCTCCCCGGCTCTCAGCACGAAGGTTGGCACCTGGTGTAGGACATTCTGTGGGTTTGAGCAAATATCAGATACAGTGTACAGTGACATCACCACTGTGGTATATTGTGGAATAGCTTCTTGTCCCTTAGACTCCTCTGTATTTTGTTTATCTTTCTCTCCTCACTAACATTAGTGTCTATAATCTTAATATTTTTCCTTTACTACCTTTTCAGATTGTCAGAAAAGTTATTAAAAAATACATAGAGCTTTTGTATGCCCATCCACCAGGTATTCCCATTTGGACATCTTTTTCCCCCACCACTACGGCAGGCCAAAGCAGGAAGGATCACTGTGAAAAAGAAAATTAAGAAGAGCCAGGTGGCCAGATGGAGGATGGAGGAGAGCTCATTGCCCTCCTCCCTCTGCTTCTAATGAGTATTCAGATTTCCAAAGACAAAAGTAATACACACACGCACACACACACACACACACACACACACACACACACCTGGGAGAACAAAGAGAATGAAGGTTAACCTCTGAGGACCACTGTGAACCTTTATTGTCTGGAGATGACACTAGAGGGATTTACTACCTAAATTTTATCCTCCAGCTATTTTAGATTGCTCCCAAACTGTGGCTGTGGAAGTTCCGAGTCCTTTTCTTTGAGCTTGTCATTTCTCTAAATAGTCACTGTTCTCTGTTGTAGGTATAGTGCAAGTTGTAATGGAACACCACCTTTCTGAAAACTATTCTCTCCCTGGGTGTCTCCCCAGTGGATAAGAAATATATATCTTAATACACTGTTTGTTTTTCTCTTGTTAGTCTGTCCCACAGTATAGCAGAAAGTAAGAGAGCCTCTGCTAAACAGGCCTTCATTACTATAACAAATACCCAAGCCAATCAATTTATCAAGAAAAAAGGTTTGTTTGGACTTACAGTGCTGGTGGTTGCAGCACATGACTGCTGGCGTGGCTTCGTCACGACCTGTCGGGGAAACCCCATCACAGTGGGGAGTGTGTGGGAGAGCAGACCAGCTCTCCACACGGCAGGGAAGCAAAAGGAAGGAAGACCGATGGGCTGAGGGTGTCCCACGCTGCCCTGCAAGAGCCCTGCCCCAGTTATCTAAAGACTCTCCACTAAGTTCCACCTCTTTAGGGTTCTGCTGTCCCCCAGTAGTGCCACTAGCTGGGGGCCAGGCCTATAACACACCGACTTTTGGGAGACACTTGTCTAAGCCATAGCTAACTAAACCAAAGTTAGTTAACTAACTAAACCAACTATACTAAGTTAGCTATAGCTAACTCTAACTAAAAAAAACCCTACAAGGTTACTATTTCCTCTGAATTTTACTTAACTAAAACCAAGACCTGACATCAGTAGGTTACTATTAACTAACCTCCAGATTTTTTATTTCATCTTGTTTTCTATAAATGCCCTTTGTCTATCCCAGAATCCATCTGAGGGTACCAGGTGCCATTTAGGCCTTGTGTTTATCCAGTCTCTTCTACTTTATAACCATTTAGCTTATTTTCTTCTGATTATTTCAGCCACACAGTGTGATAGAAGTGGCTCATACCTGCAGGCAGGAGCTTATTTTTAAATTTCCAGGAATTTTGGGAGCCGGTTGACATCCTGCTGCTAGCCTGAAAACAGCAACGGCAGGAGTACTTGCACCACAGGTATTGACAAACACCATGTATCAGGATCCCCCACTGCAGAGTTGGCTGAGAAGAGCTGCAGGGCGCCTGTGAATCGCAGATACACCAGGCATGAGGTACTACAAAAGGCAAAGGAGGGTAGTGCTTAGACGCCTGCATGGCTGTTTATTTCTTTTATGATTGAATATTTTGGAAGCTAAACATCTAATTTCCCCGCTCTGCCTCCTCACTCCTGCACCAGCCACTGTGCCACTGTGGGCAACGTGGTTCAGCTGTGACCAGGCCACCACTCGGCTGTTTGCCCCACCAATGTGCAAAGCACACCATCCTCGAAGCCCTGACTCTTCCATCTCTAAATTGAGAATATCTATCTATCTATCTATCTATCTATCTATCTATCTATCTATCTATTTGGTACAGGGTCTCGCTGTGCAACTCGGACTCATAGTGATTCTCCAGTCTCAGCCTCCTCAGGGCTGTGATTACAGATGTTGGCCACTATGCCCAGTCTCGGCAGCCAGCACAGTGTGCCAGGGGCTCCAGGGTCAGCACAGCATGTGGTACCAGGGATTGAACCTGGGTCCTTGAGCTTGCCAGGCAGGACGCTTAGACTGTGAAGCTATCCCTCCCTCTGTAAGTTGAGAAATTTTTAGTAGCTTCATTTGCTGAAACTATTTCAACCACAAGCATGAGGCTTTAGGATCAAGCCAGTGATTATCATCTACGGCAATAGCTATGTCCATTCTTCATGTCAAAGCGCTCCCTGCTACTTAGATGGAAACACAGCCACAATACAAAGGGCGTTCCTTGTGCCCCTGGAGAGAAACAGAAAAGTGTGAGCCGGGAGATGAAAGATCCACATTGCCCCCTGCACTCTACTCCAAAGACAGAAAGTAAATCCAAGCTCTTCTCCTTAACATAATCCTTTTGGGATGTGAAGAGCAAAGTGACTGAATTCGTACCTTTCAGAATGTAACGAAATGTCTCGTCCCCAAGGGGCGACAAGACAACCTGCAGTCTCCCATTAAGGATTTTGTCCTCCTTCAAAATGTTAACCTACAGAGAGCCAACGGAGTTCTCAGGGCTTTAAATCACCCTTTCCCTTCTATGCCTGTCCTCCAGCTCGTCCGTCTTTGCTCAGAAAGACCTACGCAGGGGAAAACAAATGTTTTATCTCTTTTCTCGGGTTGTCTTCTAGATAGAAGCAGGAACTGTGCAGATGAGCAATTTGAAGTTTACTTTACAGAGAATTGAAGGAAGAAGAAAGCACCTTCCTTAGTCATTCCAATCTCTGAGGTTTTCTATTCTCATCCAAAGTCCCAGTAGTATGGTTTTCTCAGAAGAAAAACGGTAACTCCAACATGCAAAACCCTAAAATTGAACATATAAAATTTTGAGACTGACGGCTGACGTCACAAAAAAGAGTTAAGTAACCAATGCAGCTTCCCCAGGAGAATTAAACTTGCTACTCTGCAACTTGGTATCTGTGCGGTCGTGGTGGCCCCAGAACTAGAGAAGATTTCCCCCACCGTGATTCTCCAAGTCTGTTGGCATCCCTGTCATCGGGACCCACTGCCAATCCCCTGAAATTGAACTTCTAGTAAGCTTCCGTAGAGCAAGAGTCCGCAGTTTTACAGGCTCACCGAGTGGTTAGAGGCGACAGTCCAGATTTGGCAGCTGCTGGGCCACCATTCAAAATGACACGGTTCGGGAAAGGGTCACAGCGACATCTACAGGTAATACTTGGTTTTGCAAGAACTCAATATTAAACCCAACATGCATGTCACCAGGAGCGTGGCTTCTATGGGATGTAACAAGAGCACCAGAGACATTTGTCTACAATTATTTCTCCAGTCAGACTGGCTAGTGTGTCCTTTGGAGTGTTTGAGGGGTCCCTTGGATAGAGACCATAACTCCATCACTTGCCAGACATTTTATTAACAATAGTTGCACCTCGGATAAACTTCATTGCTAAGATACTGTCACTGCGCAAAGCTTCCAGGTATTTTATTAAAAGGTCAAATCAGTTCAGAACCTCAGACTTAAGCACTGTCTGATCTCCTGTCCTTGCCACACCCTCCTCAGCACTGCCCACTTCAGGCTGTATTGGTGCATCATGGGTTAGGTGGAAGTGTGGAACACAATCTGTTCTTTGCTTCTCCATCTTGGACTCCTTAAATTGGCAGGAGTGAAGTGGTCATGCCTGAAACACAAACGTTCTCTTCCGTCCTTTTTTTTTTTTTTTTTTTTTTTTTTTTTTTTTTTCCAGTACCAGGGACTGAACTCAGGACTTTGTACTTGCCAGGCAAGTGCTTATTGTACTGAGCTGTCTCCCTGCCCCCGTCCTCATTTTATGGTTTTATCGAAAGAGAAAAGGCATCCCCAACTTACAGGTCCCTGATATTAAAGATCCTTTCCTGTGACTGGCTAGAGTGCAGGAGGAAGAAATGCTGGAAGGCCGGGTCGCTCCCCCGTAACTGCTGACTCACCGTGCCACGGGGGTGGGCTTGGGGCAATGCCCCTGAGGGTGTAAGTTTAGGCTGAGGCTGATTTTCAAGGGGCTCATCCTAACGCTCCCATCAATGAGGGAATGCTCAGAGGGGCGCCCCAATGTAGCCTGGGCCCCCTGCCAGGGTGTTTCTTGTTGCTGCCTTCTACGAGCTGCCTGTGTCTTGCATCCTTTTCTTCCCAGGTAGAAAGCACCACGAAGCCAACCTGTCACGTATCCCTGAGGTGTATAGCAGGCCCTGCCTCGAGGAAGGGGAAGGCCAAGGGCAGTTAATAGACCTGCCCCGTGGGTCTCTGGGACAGGTGTTACCTCAGCCGAGGACTCCCCACGAGCGCCCCTCCCCTGGGATGGCAGCACCAGGTGGGCCTGCAGCCCCACACCTCAGCCAGGCAACAGCAGGAGGAGGTTGGCCGTTTTTCTCCTGCAGAAGCCTCTAATTTCTATATAGTTTTCTCATGTCTCCACTGTAATTGTTGAAAAACTAAATATTCATTTTTCTAACAGCTCTTTCAACTTGATGTAGACACATGACAATATTCTGGAGTTTTCTAGAGTTGGCGGGAGCCCCTGGAGAATGCTTTACCTCCCCAACTCCAGGGAATCCTCTGCCACCCCTCTCCCCTTCCTCCTACCTTGAGCACAGACCTGGTTGTTGAAGCCATGGCAGCCGTCCTACCGCTGAGGAAAGGGCCAAGGATTTGCACAGGCATCTGCCCTGGAGCTGCTGAGCCCCTGAGCCAATTGAATAAACCGCTTATATGAGAGAACTCAATTCTTATTAGTTTCATCCACTGTAATCAGTTCTCAGCTTTTTGTATTTAGAAACACTTGTACATAGTGACACCCTGTACACACCAAAAAAACCTTAAACATTTGTAAGTAAGGAATGAAAATCTTTTTTATAAAGAGTCTCTATTTCATAGGGATAATGAAAGAATTACAGGAGGTCCAGTGCACAAATCAATGTGACACTATTTGATATTTAATAAACGTAGGACACCAGGGGCCAGTTCTTTGCCTTCCTTTGTACTTCTGACCCCAAACATTTAGCATATTGTGTCTCAGCCACCAAGCACACACACAGGCCCCCGTAATTCTCTCCTCTCTTTGCTGTCTCCTGTCACCAACTTCAGAATCAATAAGTGACACAGCAGAAAGAGTGAGAGTCGAGGACATGGGCTCAGGGCTGCCCCCGTCAGCCATGTGATCTCGGGCAAGCTGAGTAAGCATTTTGTAGCGTTGGCCTCGTCGTCTGTCCAACTATAAGAGCATCAGTGCAGCACAGAAATCATTACAGGAAGTAATTTCCTGAGTGTGTGCACATGGAAAGCAGGCAGCTCTAGAATCCTGTCTAATCCTTGCCCCTTGAGGGCCTACGCTTTACCATGGGGTCCATGCTGAATACAAACAGTGCTGAATACAAATAAAATGATATGAATTCAACAATGGTTGTTATATTGGATTATGTAATTCTCTCCATGGATGGATGGGTGATGGATGGATGGATAGATGGATGGACGAATGGATGGATAGATGATGGATGGATGGATGGATGGATACATGATGGATAGATGGACGGATGATGGATGGATGGATGGATGGATGGATGGATGGATGGATGGATGGATAGATGGATGATGGATGAGTAGATGGATGGATGGATGGATGATGAATGGATGGATGGATTCATGGATGGAAGGATGATGGATGGATGGATGGATGGA
>NW_004524582.1:21508100-21518534 GCF_000260255.1 Octodon degus
GATGGATGGATGGATGGATGGATGGATGTGATGAGTGAATACAATGAGACACTGGTAAACCAACCCCAGCCTTTGTGTTTCCTATTGCAACCTCATTCCTAAGACAATTGCCTGCAAAAGTAGAGAATCAGTATTTGTTACCTAAATCCTGCTCCTTAATCTCTAGTCACATAGTGGACAGCACCCAACCATGAGGCTCATCGTAAGAAGCTTTGCCTTGTGAGCCTTTCCGAGTGAATTCATTTGATTCACCTACAGATACCCAACCTTGATGTTCTTCCTTTAGATACTATATGCAAATAGAATTCTGGCAGATTCCTCCCTCATAATGAAGAGAGCCGGAGATGTCAGTCACTTTTATTACTCACATTTCTTTTTCTTCCCCCTTGAGCTTACACAAACATGCCTATGAACAGCCTGAATTCTAGGCCTGGATTCATATGTTTATCTTTTTGTCCACTTATTTATGTAATTCTCTACATTTTCTGAGGTCCATCAAATGCATACAACACTTTTCAATTGCACAAACTGTTTTCTGCCTTTTCATCTGTTATCAGTGCACTATGCCTTCCATCCCTTCTAGAAAATTTCTCCTTGTTTTTATTTCATTAGCACATGCTGATACACAAAGCTTACCATTCTTTGTGGGGAATTGGTGCATGTACATAATATATCTTAATTCTTTTTTTAATTCCCCTCCTTTCCCTCTCTCACTCCTCCATCCATGTCTTTTTATAAATAAGAATAACAAAATATTAAAAAAATATATATATATATATACAGAATTTCAATAAACAAAATGATATTAATTCAACAATGGTTGTTATATTGGATATTGTCTTCAAATTACATTGATATATATAAACACAAAAAATGGTCCTAGAAGTTATAATAAATTAAAAAGGAGAAAAAATTAAGCATTAACTGTTCTTTTCAATAGACCAGCAGAATAAGCAGTACAATTATCTGAGTTATCCTATGTGTATATACAGATACATAGATTTATAGATTTATAGATATATCTCCCTTCCTTCTTTCTTTCTTTTGCCCTTGTCTATATCCCCATTATTCCTTCCTTTTAACAGATTCTTTCCCTTTCACAGTATCTATTGTACCTTTCAGATTTTATTTATTCTTTCAGATTCTTATACTAGTGAAACAATATGATGTTTACATATGTGGGTCTGATTTATTTCACTTAGGAGTATGCTCTCTACTTGCATCAACTTATCTGTAAAAAGCCTCAAGTTTATCTTTTTATGGCTGAGTAATACTCTATTGTGTAGAAATACCACATACTTTTTTATTCATTCCTCAGTTGATGGGCATCTGAACTGTTTCCAAGATTTAGTGATGACAAACTGCACTGCTATAAGCGTGGGTGCATATATACTGCTGTGATATGATGTTTTCAGTTCTTCGGAGAAAATGCCCAGGAGGGGAATGGCTGAGTAGAACAGGACCTCTAATCCTATTGTTTTGTTTTGTTTTGATTTTTAGGAATCTCTACACTAATTTCCATAGTGGATATACCAGTCTGCAATCCCACCAACAGTAGAGAAGGGTTCCTTTCACCCCACAAACCCTACAGCAATTGTTATTAGCTGAATCTATCTGTTGATTTAAGAAATCTCTATCTTGATACTTATTATTTGTCTTTTATTTTGATCTTTATTGATGTTTTGGATGTTTCTATCAAAGAAATCATGTGATATTTAAACTTGTGTGTCTGATTCATTTCACTTAACATTGTGGTCTCATGGTTCATTGATTCTCCTAGAAATTATTTAATTTTATCATTAGTTACAGCAGAGCAGTGCTCCATTGTAGGTAAATAACACATCTCCTTTATCCATTCATCTGTTGATGGACTCACAGGCTGCTTCCAAAATTCAGCTAGTATGAGCTACACTGCTATAAGCGTGGGTGTGCATGGGTCACTGAGATATGAAGATGTTAGCTCTTTTGGGAAAAGGAACCTAGAAGCGCAACCCCTGGGTCGAGCACCATTTCTCATTTCAGTTTTCAAGGAGTCACCATACTGATTTCCATCATGATTGTACTAGTTTACATTCCCACCTTTTCTCCTCATGCCTTGATAGCATTTGTTATTATTTGATTTCTTGACAAAGATGCAGATACAACCCCAAACATATCCAGCTATTTGATCTTTGATAAAGAGGCCAAAAACACAAGGGAAGAAAGCCTTTTTATTAAGTGGTGTAGGAAAACTGGTTATCCACAGCCAGAAGATTGAGTCTAGACCCATATTGCTCACCCTGTCCTGACCTAAGATCAAAATGGACCACAGAAGTAAATGTTAAAACAGAAAGACTTAACGTGACAGCAGTAAAATAGGTAAAACTTTTACAGTGATGAGTATAGGCAAGGACTTTCTGAGCAGAACTCCAATTAAAAGCAATAACATCAAGAATCAACCAACAAGTCCATATAAAATTAAAAATCTTCTGCATATCAAAGCAAACAATCAACAGAATGAAAAGGAAACCACAGAATGGGAAAAGATTTCTCATACTATATTTAAATATTATCAGGTGGTCTGATCTGGAACCAACATCGCTGTTCTCTATTTGAACTGAATTATGAGCAATGACTCTTAAAACACATTAAGTCTTTCAGAATGTTTAATGTTTCTGCTACCATATCTCTTATTCTAACAAAACGGTGGGAAACCACCCAGGCTGCTTCAAAGCTCAGGGTGTCTAAGGTCACCTGAGGACATGACCCCCCTTGTGTAGAGCAGGCACCCGGTGGGACACAGCTATGTAAGCATGACTTATCACAGGTAAACACGCATGCACTTATTACAGCACTATACAAGAAGGTAAATGTGAGATAACAACCTGTATGAGAATTATACAATAAAGACACAAGTGGCTCTTGCACTCTCGTGCTCTGCCCTGTGCTCCCTGCTGCCTATTGTTGCTGCTGACGTCTTGCACACATTCTTTTACCTGAGAACTTCAGCCACAAGTCTCCCAGGGGCCCCCTGAGCAGGCCAGATAACTGATTTTCCTTTTGCTTTAGTTTTTGAGAATGCAGCCTGGCATTTTTCATTGTCTAGCAATTGCCCTGAGTTAAACATATACATAATTATCCTCAATATTTTTAAAATAAAAATAAATTATTTATTGATAAGTCTTCAGGGTTCACATTTTATCCATTGAAGTGGCCATTTTTTTATTTAAGGACGACTACTGCCATCATTAGCTCTGCATAGTAATTCAATGTGCCTATTATTAGTAGATTGAAAATTTACTGTAAACTTCAAACTCACTGCTTGTTCTAAAAAAGCTTTCAGTACTATTATAATCTCAATTAATCTTTGTATATCATGTCTTTATTTTAAAGAGAAAAAAGTTAAACAAATAATGAAACTCAGTTTCAAAGCACGTTAATAGTGGACTGGGAATATAGCTTGGCATTCTAAGTGCCTGCCTGCCTGCCTGCCTGGAAAGCACAAAGTCCCAAGTCCAATCCCTGGTATGACTGCATTGGCCCCAGAACCCTGGGTGCACCATGCCAGCCTTGAAACTGGGCATGGGAGTGCATGCCTGTAATCCCAGCACTGGGGAGGCTGAGAAAGGAGGATCACTACAAGTCCAAGTTGCAGAGTGAGAACCTGTACCAAATAAATAGATAATTTTAAAAGGCAGGTTAATAGGACAGTTACAATAGTTAATAGACTGAATATCATTGTCTTCGTATTAGTTCATCAGAGCATAGGATATAGTCATGATATCTTGCCTAAACAACATTACCACAAGCTTGCATATCATTTTTGAGGTTCCAAAATGATTCCCATGTTCATTATCAAATTTAGTAAACAACACAGCTCTGTGAGGTGGAAACCACTTTCACAAACTTGGAAATGACACAGAGGCATGAAGGGCTTCTGCAAGACACAAATGGAAACTATCCCAGCCAGTCCAGCCACCCCCTCTGGAACTCAGCCAATGATTATTTTAAAACCACCTTCTTATCGGTGTGCAGAACACAGAACACCTTCAATGTCAAATCAGTTTAGTTTTTTTTTTTTTCCCACAGAGGAAATAGTTTAATTTTTTTAGCTTTGATAATTTATTTATTTATTTATTTTCCATAATTTTATTAAGAAACAAATAGAAATGAGACCGTTTCAAACCAAATTGGTAGGACAGCTTCAATAATTAACACATTGCATACATTCTTCCTAGTGGCTATTTGCTGTACAAGATGCGTACATGATATCCTGTTTACAAACACTATTAGAACAAATCCCTCTATTCATTAAGAGAATGTGGCTATATATCTATCCTAATCACTTTGAATACACAGATACAAAATGGACATTCATCTGTATCCCTTTTTTTTGTTAGTTCTGTCATTTGAATATTATAGGTATGTGAACTCAGCAAAATATTCTAAAAGAGTCTAGTAGTCCATAATAGTATTGGGTCTTCTGCTTAACTGGCAATGTCAGAAATTGTTGACCTGAGTCCCCTACAGCTCAACGCGGTTTAGCTTAGATCACCATTTTGGGCCATAGTTTGTCCAAACCAAAGCAGAACTAGGATGGTAGAAGGCACTGGTGGATGAAAACTGTGCTCAATCCATGGCAGCAAAAAAAAGGGGCATTCAGGGACCAAGGACAAACATGCACTCTCCCCGTCACATGCCCAGTGCCCATCTCCAACCAGGACCCACCCCCAGTAGCACATTCAGCTTTGGAACTCACCCATACATGAATTCATTTATGAATAGAGCACAGCCACAATCCAGTCACCTTCCACATAGGACACACCGGGGTCATTGGAGGACTCAGTCATCACACACCTATGGACACCAAAGAATGCAGGAAATAGGATGGCAAGTTTGAGCAAAACATAATCACTGAAGCAAACAGGCCTGGCACTGAAGTCCACTGGCCTTCATAGGCAGCCCACAAGAGCTAATTGCTGCCCACTAGGTTCCCTCCATTGGGCTCATGTGAGGGCACAGCGGTGATCAGATACATGTGGCCATTACTTCCAAGAAACTCACTCTTCAGAGAAGAAGTAATGTAAAATAACAAGTCTTCCTTAGGATCCAGGATGTCAGGTGTCAAGAAGCCTGGACTGCTGTGGGAATATACAGAAGGAGGAAGAGATGCCTGGGTGGAGTTCTTCCTGGAAAACTGTGCTCCTAGCTCAAGAGTCAGGGCTCTACCCTGAGCATAACAGGGGACCCAGGAAGGAATGACTTCTGGGAAGTCAACAACTCACAAAGAGTCCTACTCCCATAGCTCAGCACTTACTGTGTGATTTCAGCCTGAGGGGTTGAATGAGACAATGATATGAAGCAGTTGAGCTTCATGAGTGAATACTGGCTTTGCTTACAAACTTCTGCCCCAAGGTCAACTTCTCTTTTCACTCTTCTCATTTATAACAAAAGTGCCCCCAAAGTGCATTACAATTATGGGGGGGGGAGAGAAAAAAAGCAGGGAAAAGAGGATCAGGGAGGAGGGAGGCAAGGCAAGGCGATTTATTACAATTATTTCACATGACTATAAAAGCTTGGAAATCTCAAAATATGCAGATACCAAGCTGTACACACAGGAGAACTGGTGGGGTAGCTCCATGCTGCAGGCACATGGCTTTAAGACCCGAGATGTCTCAGTTTGATTTCAAAAGCAAGAAATAAATCCAAACAATATACAGGCTCAGGACAGCTCAAACAGGAGGAGTGCCCTCCTACTGGAGGGAGTGAGACTTTATTCCATTCTGGCCTTCAGCTGATGGCATGAGGCCCACCCCGTGGAAAGAGCCATCTGCTTTCCACCGTCTCCTGATTCCAATGCTCATCCCCTCTGGAGACACCCTCACCGATACCCAGGATAATGGGATTTGGCCAAATCCTGGCTCCCCATACTTCCATCAAGCTGCTACATGAAATTAGCCATCAAACAAAAATAGCCCTGTCAACTCTAATTTGAAAAAGACACAGGTAGAAGCAATTTGTCACACAGGTCTACATTTTGTTGTCCCCCCTTTCTTTTTAATCACTGGCCATTGAAAACAGTGTTACAACCTGGCATGGTCTACAGACAGAGATAGCAGACACTGGTGACCGGGTATTTGTTCTGGCTCCCGAATCTTCTGGAGACTTCAGAACAATCACACTATCCCATGAGATGGCCCTTAACCAGTGAGATTCTTCTGTCACCACCTAAATCGGGATCACAGCTGCCTCATAGGCTGCTTCCTGGATTCCGCTGCTCTTCTGCCTTTTTTCACCAGCGTCTCTCTGTGAAGAGCTGAGGCTGGTGTTCATTCCTTTCCCACTTCCCAGATGGCCTCCTTCATCTCAGGAGCTGCACCATCTCCAGTCACCAGAGTTCTTTGTGGTTCCAGCATCAGGAACCCCAAGAGCACACAACAGCTACTATGGGCTTCCGGTCCATATTCTGCAAGCCACGGGTCAGAAAAACAAAGATAACTCAGATACCTTTTGCTTATTTTGTACATAGCTCCAGATGGTCGACATTGAATTTATAGTATTTCCCAGAATTCCTCTATATCTGAAATCATAAATTAATCCATTTCATCCTCCCTCTACAGTTCCTCATCATTCAAGCATGTTCTATGAATTAGTTCCAACACACCTGTTATTTGAATTTATTAAATCCCTTCTACATTTCCCCTGGTTCATTGGCTTCTAGAATTTCTCCTATGAATTCTTTCTCTCCTAGTCTCACTTCTTGCTGATTTCTAGGCTTCTATGAGATGCTTAAAAGAATCTTGAAATCCCACAGGAGGTTCTTGATGAGTTCACAATCATCAACCTCCTCCAAACCCTCAACTTTGTTGATCTCTCTTCCCATGCTCACGTTCAACTATTTCAAGGGTTTTCCCTATATCGCTCCTTCCTTCTCCCATCATTTTTATTGAATCATGCCTCCTCTTAGTTTGCAAGAGAAATACAAGTCATGGAATGATTTATTGTAATCTTGCATCACAAATCTCCAGACCCACCTAAGTCCACCCATCCCTACTCACTCTTTCTTTCTTTCTGTGACCACAGAAGCCTGGCCTTGCTGAAGGTCATCCTCCCATTCATGCTATCAGTCACATTCATCCTGTCCCTTTGGGGGCATTTTATTCCACTGATTTTCTCCTCTGTCTTCTGGATCTTTAATTTTTCTCTCCACTATTCCATCCACAATTTATGTGTACTTTTTTCTCCCATACTGAAATATACAAAAACTTGTGGCTAAACATCTTTTTCCCCTGGTTATCAGACTTTCTAAGTAAGTCACCTGCTTTTTCTAAATAAGTCATCTTCTCTTCTCCACCACTTTCTTCCTTCCCCTCTTTACCAGTCCATGGCAATGTGGCCATCTCCCCTACAATCCCCTGAAACAGCTCTGCCCAGATTACTGATGGTCTCCATGACACCAGATCTGCGATGCATTCCATTGTTGATCTTGTTTGATCCTTTGGAAGCATGAGACTCTGTTGGAAATCGCCTTTGAAGCTCTTGCTCTTAAACTCTGGGAGTTCTTCCTTTGGCTCTGTGACTACAAGCTCTGCTGACTTATCTCCACACCTCTCAGGGTTTTCTTCCTTGCTCTTTTTTTAAGACCTTTAGTGTTCTCCTATTTTCTCACTCACAATTCAGGATGCCAGTCTCAGCTTCCCCTGGCATAGATGACCAGTACACCCTTTGTACCCTGCTAAACAACTAACATCTTCGCCCAAGCAAGTCCCCGACCTCAGAGCACCATCTTCCAAAGCTGCCCCTCTTGGTCTTTTCCATCTTAATAAATGAGACCCATCTCTGCTCAGGCCCACAGGCGATGAACAGGCACATCACCTTTGCTTCCTCAGCTCTCCCACATGCAGCGGCCCATCGGGCTAATGACACCTCCATACCTCCTCCACCCCCACTCACATTCGCCCAGGTGACACCATCATCTCTCCCCTGTACCACAACAACAGTCTTCCACCTGGTTTCCCAACTTCTCTTATCCTCACCTGGCTTCCTGATTTCTGTTATCCTCCCTAGATTAGTTTCCTAGCCCTGCCATATAAGTTACACAAAGTGAATGGCTTTGAGCAATACAAATGTATTCTCTCACAGCTCTGGAGCCTAGAAGCCTAATGTCAAGGCATTGGCAAGGCCTTCGCCCTTCTGAAGCATGCATGGGAGAATCCTTCCTTGTGCCTTCCTTGTGGCTCCTAGCAGCCTCCAGTGCTCTTGACTGTTGCAGCATCACTCCAGTCTCTCCCTCCTTCTTTACATGATCAGCTTCTATTCGTTCCCATGTGTTTCTGTGGCTTCACACAGCATTGCCATGTATGTGTCTTGGTTCCTCTTGTTATAAGGATACAAGTCACATGTATTGGATTTGGGCTCATCTTAATTGAATGTGACCATATTTATCTCAACTACATCTATAGAGAATCTAGCCTCAAATAAGGGCACATTCACAGCTGTCAAAAAGTAGGAATTCAACATGTATTTTCAAGAAACACAATTCAGCACTCAACATTTTCCTTAAAGTCATTCTTTTCATAGTCACTGACTCACTGAAACATAGATAGATGGATAGACAGATAAACAGATAGAAAGAAAGAAAGAAAGAAAGATAGATAGATAGATAGATAGATAGATCCTGCCTTTCAGTTTTCTTCCTGAAAATGATGGGCAGGGGAATGGAGTCTGTGCAGAGAAGACCATGTGCTTACAGCTCCTGCAAACTTCCTCTGGATTTATAACTAACAGGAGAGTTAGTCACAGAGCAGTGCACTTGCAATTCACAGATGATGGAAGCTTCCTGCGTTTGTCTACCTTCAGTTATTCTTTGGTGGCTTGGGAGCTTTGAAAGAGTAACAGTCCTTACTTGAGGTCAAGAATGTGTTAATAGGTGTGGGAGAGCTTGCGGCTACCCTATGCCGGCGGGACCTACTGGTCCCAGCCCAGGCACAGCGTGGGTGAGACCCTCTTCCACCCACTTGGGACGCCCCCCACCACTCAGCAGCACCTCCCCTACACCACCCGCCAAGTAGGAATTTCTGCCACGTTCAAGAACCCCCAGACCCAGTCCTAGCCCAGGCCAGGTGAGTGTGTGGGAGAGTTTCTGGCAACCCTGTGCCGACATGACCTACTGGTCCCAGCCCAGGCGCATTGTGGGTGACACCCTCTTCACCCTCTTGGGACACCCCCATCACTTTGTAGTACTCCCACACACACCCCGCCCACAGAGTAGGAATTTCTGTAGTGTTCTGGGAACCCCCAGATCCAGTGCTAGTCCAGACCCAGTGAGTGTGTGGAAGAGCTGCTTCTCTCCCCTACTCCACCTTGTCCCCTCCAGATTCAACTTAGTCCTGGCATACAGGTCTGGGGTGAAACCCTTCAGCTGCAATCCCTGCAGAGAGTGTAGGAGACAGAACCACCCAGCTAGTCCAGGAGCAGAACATCTTACCAGAGGGGCACAACAGGTTCACACCCAAGGGCAGTAAAAGGAAGGAGCTAAGCTCAGCAGCCAGACCCAAGCCAGGCACAGCTGGATGAATCCAAACTTTGTAGATTGCACCTGAACTCCAGTACCTGCTAAGGTTATAACTGCACCAAAGATCTACAACAAAGGTCAGAAGACAGTGCTACACAAAATGACAATGAGAAGGAACAAAATACAATCTCAGAACCCAAGCCCACCCATAACAAGTGCAGAGGACACTAACACAGAACAAATTGGGAATCACACAGCTGAAAGCAATGAATCAACGGCTTCTGAAATAAAGAAACAGCTGCAGAAAAATATAGAGGAACTCAGATTGGAAATGAAAAAAGAAATCCCTGAATTAATAACATTTTCAGTAAAGAATCAAATGCAGAAACATATGGAGGAAATCCAATGCCCACCCAGAACAAGTGCAGAGGACACTAGCTCAGCTCAGATGTATGAATTAATAGTGTCGATAGTAAATAAGCAACAGCAGAAAGTCATAGAGGAACTCAGAGCAGAATTCTTTTCTACTAGCTCAGTTCAAATGTACAAATAAATAGCGTCGATAGTAAATAAGCAACAGCAAAAGTTATAGAGGAACTTAGAGTGGAATTATTTATTGAAATAAAAAAAGAATTCTCAGAACTCATAGCTTCTGAAGTAAAGAAGCAACTACAGAAACATAGGGAGGAAATCCAATCTGAAAAAAACACAGCAGTAAAAGAATTTAAAACTGCTTCTAAAGAAGACATTAATAAAAAAAAAATAGAGGAGATTAGAAAAATGACGGATTCCTTGAATGAGCAATGCAGGAAAGAAATAGATCGCATGAAGCAGAGTCAAAGAGATATAGAGGAATTTAAAATCTCAATCACAGGCTTGCAAAACTGTTTAAGTGAAAGTGAAGACAGAGTTTCAGATCTTAAAGATGCTGGCACAGCTAG
>NW_004524582.1:21521339-21526289 GCF_000260255.1 Octodon degus
ATATTCCATGCTCCTGGATAGGAAGAACCAACATTGTGAAGATGGCCATACTCCCAAAATTGCTGTACAGATTTAATGCAATCCCTATCAGACTACCACCAACATACCTCTCAGACCTAGAGAAATCATTTCTGAAATTTATCTGGAACCAGAAAAGAGCTAGAATAGCAAAGGCAATCCTGGGCAATAAAGACAAGGCAGGAGGCATTACAATTCCTGATTTGAAATTATGCTACAAGGCTACTATGATAAAATCAGCATGGTACTGGCAACAAAATAGACCTGAGGATCGATGGAATAGATTAGAAGACGCTGAAGCCCCTACGAACACACTCAGCACCTTATCTTTGACGAAGGGACCAAACATACTCACTGGAAGAAAGATAGCCTCTTTAACAAATGGTGCTGGAAAAACTGGATCTCTACATGCCGAAAACTCAAACTTGACCCAGGTCTATCACCATGCACTAAACTAAAGTCCAAATGGATTAAAGATTTAAACATTAAAACAGAGACACTAAATTTCCTGGAAGAGAAAATAGGAGGAACTCTTGAAGACATAGGTGTAGGCAAAGACTTCATGAATAGAAATCAAATCGCACGGGTAACAGTTGAAAGAATTAACAACTGGGACTTGCTCTTACTGAGAAGTTTTTTCACATCAAAAGAAATTACCAACAAAGTGAAAAGGCAACCCATGTCTGCATCTTGTACAATAAATAACCACTAAGACAATAATATGCAATATACCAATTATTGAAAATATGCCAGTAATTGGCTGTGAAACTGTCATATTGATATTTGTTTCTCAATAAAATTATTAAAAAGAAAAAAAAAGAATGTGTTAATTTCTACACAGCAGAATACCTCAGAAGCATGCAAAGCAATTGTTGTTTATTCTTTTCTTAGAATTCTAGATCCTGCCTCTTAAAAATTTGACCTTTTACTGATTTTCATTTCAATTAATTTGTTTTCCTGAAATGCATGGGCCCAGAATTCAATTAATCAGAACCTTTGACTCATGAGATACTAGCATCTTTGGTCTGCATATGATTTTTTTTTGTTACCTTTTCTAATAGTTCCTCATGGGTTGTTATATCAGATGATTAATGCATGTGACTCATTATTTATCCTGAGAATGAAACTGTTACCCATTCCTTCAACTCCACCCACTCAACTCCCTATCCTTTTGTAGCTTAATCTTCCTCTCCTAGGAGCAGAATTGGGACCTGGAGTGGGACTTTCAGGTCTTTGCAAATTCATTCAATTTTCAAGTAAAGACACTGAGGTACAAAGGCTTGTCCCATATCTCCTAGGCAGGCTGTCAGAAATCCAGGCCAAGAATCCAAGATTCTGAATGTTAGTACAGAAGTGTCATTTTCAGAATTATTTCTGCCTACTAAGCCAAAGAAAGCAGAGAGACTGAGAACCAGAATACCTGTCCCACCTTTAAGGTAGGCAGGATTTGCTGCACAGGGTTTGCGTAAATACTGTCGCAGCTGCTTTGACCATAATAATAGAATCAGATCACTGTGACAGAAACCTGTAGCCATTAAAAGATAAAATACTCACCATCTTGCACTTTCCATGAAACTTTCCCCATTCCTCGATTATGGAAAGAACTCCAAGTCAGAAGATAATAATTTCAGTGGTATTGTTGGTTCTTTATTAAGACTGTCTTGGAACTCGTCTAACTTGTTGCCTGCCCAACATCTAGTTGGGGAGATGGCTCCCAGGGGCCGGGGAGATGGCTCAGTAGAATAAGCACTTCCCTGGCAAGCACAAGGGCGTGAGTTCAATCCCCAGTTCTGCCAAAAAAAAAAAAAAAGAAATCATCCTCAGCCAATGCCCCCATTAAGTCTCTGTTATGTGGCATTTCCAACATTTGAGAGTGGCATTGCTTAGGCTGTTTTCACCTGAGAAGCCAAATTCAAATTGCTTTAAATGAAGAAATACCCACGGATGTCACTAGGTCACCCTGTGACCATCAAGTGTCAGAGATCTTGTCACATCACAGCTCTGTTGGTGAGCTGTTGACCTAATGCTGTGTTTGTGCTGGGCTCTGCTGCTGACTTCTCTTGATGCCACCTCTCCTGAACAAAATACTTTATCCAGAAGTATTCTCTAGACTGTGAAACACAGACCAGCTTACGGAGCCGCAGGGCCATTGCCATATTATTATTCTGTGGGCTCCCTAAGGAAAAAGACCAACTTTGTATATAAAGTACAAATGCTATGCCTTGACTTTTGAGTATTTGAGATATTCAGTTAATCGATACACTAAGAAAAGGGCCAGCAAGACAGCTCAGAGGACTAAGCGCCTGCTTAGGCAAGAGCAGGGACCAGGGTTCAATCCCTGGCTCCATCTGCCACACCGGCCCCACCCCCAGGCACAATGAACCAGCAACCACCAAATAGGGCAAACAATTAAACATAGGAGAATAAGAGGTATACAAAAGCGTCTTTCAGTTATTCTTTTGTATACAGCAGCAAGATATTTCCATCAGCATACTCTACAAATGGACTTCTCCTGCACCCTATGGGTCATGATTCCATCTGGGTCTACAGGCTGGATATCAAGGAAATAGCAGTAGCTCAGTCCCACAAGTGAGGCCTGGCAACCAGTAAGTGTCATGGACCTTATCCATGTCCACAACATGCTAGAACTTTGTGCAATATCCTACCCCAAACTGTTAGAAGTGCTGGTCATTTATTTGCCATTCCAGTATTTATCTTACATTTTATTCTTAGTCCTTCTTTACTATCATGAAAACTTTTGCTTAGTTTCATTGTTTTGAAACATTTAATTTTTAATTAATTAGTATTTAATTTTCTGAATATTGCTTAATCTTAATTTTTGTTTTAAGATTTATACTATATCTTTGACTTACAATCTATTTAAAAGACATGGTATGATATTTTCTCCTGGTATTAGAAACTTTAAAAAGTATATTTCCATTTTCCGTTGACTTTATATTACTTCTTCCCTATCTTTTGTGCACACATACACACACATATATATGAAAAAAATATGTGTAGAACCCGACATAAGATTGGTAGTTTCATAGAAATTTTTAATGACCTTTTAAGTAAGGGTTCATCTAATATATTGTGTATAGTCCTGCATAATTATCATTTTGAGAGCTCTTTATTGTTCATCCAGGAGCATACTGTAACTTCTTTTGTCTTTTGAATTATGTTCTTTGTTATTTCCTATATGCTATGTCTGGAGGTATTAGAATATTTCATGTTCGTATAACTGGAAATATTTTACTTTTAGTTTTCAGAGGTATGTTTGCTAAGTATAAAATTAGAGAGGACAGATTTTTTTTCTTTCTTTCAGTCTTTTAATTAGTCTAGTTTCTTACACACTTGGTTTTTTTCTCTCTCTCTAATGTGGAATAAGATGCTATTTAATTTTGTTCTTCCATAGCTAATTTTTTATGTATATGTTTTTTCTTTACAATAAGTTTTGGACAATTTCATTTTTGTGTATCTTGGTATGATTTCATTCAAATTTCTTGTGCAAAGGTTCATTTTTCTTGGAAATGTGGTGTTATAAGTTCAACTAAATTCAGAAATTTTCAATCTTTAAATAAAAACAAAAACAAAAAAATAAAGATAACAAAAAAATGATTTAGGCACATCTGACATCTAGGGGGTTGGGAGTTGTAGCTCTCCCCTCTCAAGAGGACCCTGTAGCTGGTGAGGGTGTGACTCACTTTCACCAGAAATGACCAGAAGCCCCCTGACCTTGTCTGCAGTCCATCTCCACACCAACAGGAGTGCCCAGTGGGTGCTAGACCATCATTTCCCTGATGAGCCCTGGTTGTGGAACCACTAGTGGATGTCATAGGCATCAAGAGTGAGGAGGCGAGGGGAGACCTGTGCTTCCAGGCTTGCCATGTCGGAGCTGAGCCAGGAAGAACAGAAAACAGATGGACACATGCAGGGAGCACAAGGGTTTTGTTTGGTTGGATTTGCTTCATTCGATTTGATTTGATTTAATCAAAAACAGAAGAGATTAAAAAAAAAAAAAGAGCAGGGACCAGGGTTCAATCCCTGGCACCACCTGTCACACTGGCCCCACCCCCAAGCACATTGAACCAACGACCAAGTTTGGGCATGACGGTGCCCACCTGTAATCCCAGTGCTGGGAGGCTAGAAAACAGGAGAACTACTACGGATCTGAGCTACATAGTGAGACTCTGCACAAAATACATTTTTTTTAAAAATATACTAAGAAAATACTTCTTTAAATTCATTTTAATGAGAAACAAAGATAAAATAGCAATGATGCAATTTCAAAACAGGTTAGTAGGACATTAATACATTGCATATTGTTGTTTTTGTAGTAGTATTCAGAGGACAAGATACAGACATGATATCTCGTCTGAACAACATTAGTACAAATCTAAGAAAATACTTTAGACAACGTAATTCTGAATGGAGAAAAATTGAAAGCAATAATAATAATAATAATAATAATAATAATAATAATTTTAAATGCCAAAAATAGCTCAATCAATAAATGGATGAATAAATTGAACAGACATTTTTTCAAAAAAAGAGGAACAAACATCCGGTTAACATGTGAAAAAGAATTCAACATCTTTAACTATTAGAGAAACATAAACCAAAACTACATTGAGACTCAGTCTCATTCTAGTCAGAATTACTCTCATCAAGGACACAGAACACAGAAAAGTCATAGTGAACGCCTGTAAGCATGTGGGGAAAGGAGCACTTCTGCACTGTTGCTGGGAATATAAATTAGTATAGCCACTGTGGAAAGCAACACAGAAGTTTCTGAAACAACTAAAAGTAGAAGCACCATATGACCCTGCTATGTCACTCCTTAGCACGTACCTGAAGAAATTAAAGTCAGCACACTATAGGGACACGTGCCTACCCATGTGTATGGTAGCACAGTTCACAATGCATGTAGCA
>NW_004524582.1:21526389-21529517 GCF_000260255.1 Octodon degus
CATGTAGCACAGTTCACAATGCATGTAGCACAGTTCACAATGCATGTAGCACAGCTCACAATGCATGTAGCACAGTTCACAATACATACACAGTTCACATTGCCAAGATGCAGGAACCACCCTAGGTCCATTCAGCAGGTGAACAGATAAAGAAATTGTGGCACAAGTACAACCGAGTACTACACAGCCATGAAAAGAATAAAATTATGTCAATAGAAGGAAAATGGAACTAGGGGTCACCATGTTAACCAAAATAAGCCAGTCATAGAAAGTCAGGTATTGCATGTCTTCTCTATGATGTGCAATCTAAAAGAAAGAAAAAGTGACACGACTCTACAAGGGACTGTATAGTTAGACCAAAGGAAAGGAATAGAAGGGAGGAGTATGAGGCAGGATGGATACAACCAAAAATATGTTGTATGCATGCATGAAAATGTCACACTGAAGCTCAGTATTTTGAAGAATTAGTAGGCACTGATAAATCAGGCTTTCACAGAGAGCAAATTGGTCAAGCAATGGCCGTGACTCATCCACATGGCTGACACTGACAAAGGACCTACAAACTGTGATACAGGGTTTTGGGTTTAATCCTGAGGAGATTTGACTGACCTTATCAGATGCAAAAATTACACTTCTTCTTATAGAGGTCTTGCTTTACCTTGGTCTTAACCATCCAGCAGAAAAATATAAAAATGAGGTATAAAAAGTAAAGCCATATTAATATGCTGATTTGTAAGAGACTCAAGTCAAGAACTTCTGATATTGCCAGTCCTGCAGAAAACCCACTACTATTATGGACTACTGGACTATATTGGAATACTTTGCTGAATTCATGTACCTACAATATTTAAATGATAATGGAATACCCTTCTCCGACAAAACTAAACAAAAAAAGGGGATACAAATGAACAACCATTTTGTATCTGTATATTCAAAATAGGATAGATATACAGCTGCATTCTTCTAATGCAATGAAAAGAGAACTTCGTTCAAATAGTGTTTGTGGACAGGATATCATGTCTGCATGTTGTACAATGAATAATCACTAAGACAACAATATGTAATGTATTAATTATTGAAATTGTGCTAGTAATTGGTTTTAAAACTGTCTCATTGTTATTTGTCTCTCAATAAAATTATTAAAATATATATACATATATATTTAAAGGGCAATTTTTTATAGCATATAGTCAAACACTTTGACAACTTAATTTCAAGGAGATTCTCTGTAATGACTCTTGAGTAAGACCACTTTCGAGGCCTTTTATTTGAGAAATTCTTACCTGGTTCCAAAGTTCCTGTAAAACTGTTTTCTGCTGTGGTTGAAATGTGGAAGCTGAAGAGTTAGAATTCATCATCATTTCATTTAGGACCATTTTGTTGAGTCAGTGCGTGGAGACTCTGTGTCATCCCCCAGTTTCACCATCCACCTGACTCACTGAGCAGGACTGGCCCGGGCTCTGTCCTTGGCTGTAGCTCCCCTAGACAGCACATGCGCTCTGCGCTTACTTCTCAAGCAGCTCCATAGCCACCTTTTACTTCACAGCTTGCATCCCTTGTCTGGCCTGACCTGTCTACAGAAGCAGGAGTGTAGAGAAACCAAAGTGCACTGAATGGCCACAGGGCTGGCCATGGAGTTTGTGACAGTCCACTGGGGGCTTTTATTCTTTTGGATGTCAGAGGTCATGTAATTTGATAGTAGCACTGAAAATGTGCATAAACACAAAATTTTGTGTGCAATATTAGGGATTTTCCCAAAGCTCTAGTAAAGGCCCTTTTGGTGTGATTGTTGTATCACATAGAGGGGTCTGGGCGACAGATGGGATAAAACTCAGTTTGAACTGGTTTCAACATCAACAACAAAATTTCCTATAAGCCCAGTTAGATGTTTTGCTACGGAGTCAAGTGTGCGCCTCTCTTCTCCAAATTCGGGTGATCTAACTCCCAGTGTAACAGCATTTAGAGAACGACCTTATAGGGTGTCATTAAGATAAACAAGGTTATAAAGTTAGGGTCCTAATCAGATAGGTCTCTGCCCTAATAAGAAGAAAGCCAGCGAGATTTTTTTCTCCAAGTGTCACAGAGAAAGGCCACAGAGTGAGAACACAGAGTGAAGCACCCAGCCAAAAGCCACTTCAAGCAGAAGCCGTTCCTGCTGATGCCCTGGTCATGGACTTCCAGCCTGCAGGCCTGGGAGACAATAAGCTGGTTTTGTCTGAGTCACCCAGTCTACGGTATTCTCTTATGGGAGCTCATGTTAGCATCTTTCCAAAACTGGCAGCTGCCTAAAGGCATTTTGTGGCCAAAAGTGGACAAACCAATGATGATATGGCTGTGGCGCAGATTCAGATGAAGCAGCAGCAACAATGTTGCTTCATAACAACATTGAAGGGAGGGATGATTGCATACTGTGAACTTACCGTGTCCCACGGACTACCTGACGTGCCTTATATCTGTCTAACTCACTGCTAGGAGAGAAATTATAGGCCCTTGTAGTCCTTTATAGTCTATAGTTCCTATAGACAAAAAGGAAAACTGAAGCTATTTGATTATAAAATCTGTTCTTCCAGGATGCACCAAATGGATGGCATTTACATATCATTATTACTGAAAGTATAGAAGGACCCTAAGGTATCCCTCACTAAAGTGTCCCCAGAGGCTGGGCCCCACCGAAGGGGACTTAAGTGCACAGCCATTCTGGATCTCACATTGAAACACTTCAGCTGGGCTTTCTGTCATGTGCGCTGCAAACTTGCTCACTAGATTAAGATGCATGGGAAAGGTGTGCATTTTAAATATTTTTTATTAAATATAAAATCAATCTGAATGGTGGTAGGAATACAACCTAAAATTGCTAAGGTTTCAGATTACAACAATATCAAGTAAATAGCCCAAATTTCATATGCTTAACCACTGAGAATCCATTCTTTCCATTACGAAAACTTGGATATGGATATGAATTAAGGAAAAAGAACCATGTGGCGCAGCACACATCTTTGGTCCAGCTACTCAAATGGCTAAGGCAGGAGAGTCATTTGAGCCAGGAATTCAAGGCCAGGCAGGGAACATAGTGAGACTCAGTCTCAAGGGAAAGTAAAAGGAAGGAAAGGAAAGGGAAGAGGAGGGAA
>NW_004524582.1:21530362-21551558 GCF_000260255.1 Octodon degus
GTAGTACACTAGCAGAATGCAAACAATTCCAATTACGAATGGAGCTAAGCCATAATTACCATGCAAATGATTTCAATAATGTAATAGAATGGGATAGTGGGTCATTGTAGGGCAGACAATCCACAATGTTAATTGAGGTTAGTCTGTTTTCAGAGAGTAAATAATATTAACAGCAAAATAAATCCAAACTAATATGAGGCTTGACGTTGCTTACAGTCAAGGGGGAGGGTCCTCTTCTGCAATTCTGTCCATGTTACAAAGTGGGTGTTGCTTCAGTCTTTATTGTAAGTAAAATGATTTGGATTAAAACTACTGGGAAACAAATGACACAGAGGTGTGATGTAGAGTTTCGGAAGAGAAAGTCAGCCATTGGTGATCTTTAGGGCAGAAAACAGACCTAGAGAGAGACAGCCTTTAACTCCTAGGTGCCCACATGTACTTTGGTTAAGAACCTAAAGAGGACTGGCCAAATAGCTCAGCAGATTAACGCGCCTGCAAGCAGGCTCAGGGGTGGGGGTGGGGGGGATTTGGATCCCCAATCTCCGGGCCTGCCATGCCAGCCCTGCCCCCAGGGCATGCTGTGATGGTAACTGAGACTGGGCGGGGTGGCGCACACCTGTAATCCCAGCTCTTGGGAGGCTGTAAATAGTCCGATCTAGTAGTGAGACCCTGAACACCCTGTAGACCCTTCCCTAAAATACTAAATAAATAAATAAATAAATAAAAACCTAAGGAATAAGAGAGGACCAAGTGGAAGACCACTGCTGAGCAGTCACTCTCTTAACTCCTGCTCTCCCTGCCCATTCTATCACCCCGTACCCTGATTTTCCTCTAACCTGATGTTACCCAACTGGTCCACCACAGTCAGTTTCCTCCTCCCACCGGCTCGTGCCCTCTCCCCATTCTGAGCCACACCCCGGGTGAAGCAGGAGGCCCTTCCCGCCACTCCGGAGGTCCCACCAGACCCTTCCTCCGCATGGAGCCCTGGAGCTCCTTCCACCAGAAGCTGCCCCTCATCCTCCGCTCAGCCCAGAGGAGCCGCGCGGCCTCCAGAGTCCTTCTCCCCAGGCCCCAGGGCACAGACGACACAGCAACGTCCCTGACCTGTGAGGCGCTCTGGTTATTTGCAAGCCAAGCCAGACCTGACTTCTGCTCAGAAACTTAGGTTACACTCTCCAGTCACCCCCACGCCCTGATCTGTACGCCGTTCCTCTAACAGACTCCCCTGGGCAGCACCTTATCCAGAGTACATATTTCACACTGTAGAAAGAGAAACTCTACCACGTGCACTTCCAGGAAATGCAAGCCAGGTGCACACAGCATCACTGGGAGGGGTGGAAAGGATTCGGGTTATCTGGTTAGGCGTAGGTGACAGGGTCTGGCCTGAGTACACGCTGCAAGTTATCATGGCCCTGATTCAACATGGCTGAGCCCCAAAAGCAACAGCTTGTCCTCCTAAGGGCCACTTCCTCCTTCTTCCGCACCCCAGTCCTGGATACCTTTCCCGAGCCCCCAGTCAGCTCTTTACGCAGCACTGAACCTGGCCCTCAAACTCCGCCCCCAGCAGAAGTCCATAAGGTCTCAGGCTTCCTGTCTCAGGTCGCAGGACCCCCCATCTGCCTTCCACTGACGCCCTCCATGTCCTTCTCAATGCCAAGGGAGGCCTTTCCTTCCTTTTCTTTTATATTTTCTCAGCCATGCTGAAAAAAAACTAAGTAGGGTGTTTCTAAAGACTGCTTGAGCTCATTTTAAATTTGAAAATACCTGGGGAAAAAGAAGAAAGGAAATACCCTGTGAGTAGATGACCTGATCAGATCCACTGGACGTTGTGGAGCCCGCCGTGGGCGAGACGCTCCCCTCCTGCTCTGAACAGCTCTGTGACCTGAGACGCAGTGCTTAGAAGTTAATGGAAGAAATAAAAATCCATCTCTCTGGGGTTTGCTGAATCAGACATTTGGACCTTAGAGGAGCAGAGGCTGGCATGAACTGACTGCTGTAAGCACAAAACTTGGGATGATTGAGACTTTTGAAAACTAGCCTAAGCAGATAAGCCACTGAGACTCTTAAAACAGTGGCTCTATAACCTTCCTTGATCTCTATATGAGGTATATGAAAATATACAGTAAATGTTTGCATTTTAAAAAGTTATTAGAGTAAAAGATAGTAATCTCCCTGACAGTAATTTTCCTTGCTTCTAGATTTTGTGTGTGTGTGTGTGTGTGTGGCCAGCTCAGCCCACCATGGGGATGGGGCTGGCGTGCATGTGGTGCTGGGGATGGAACCACGGTCCCTGTGCTGCATAAGCTTGCCTAAGCAGGGCTTTTGACGGCTGAGCTACCTCACCAGCCCTTCTCCTTGCTTCAAGCATGCTTGTCCCGTTGTCCTGTATACTTTCTGAAGCAGTTCTGCAAGTCCTCCTTTATGACTAGCTTTACAAGTATGATCAGAAATGCAAACTAATAATAATAATAATAATGGGGCTGGGGAGATGGCTCAGGAGAATAAGTGCTCCCCTGGCAAGTACAAGGGCCTGAGCTCAATCCCCGGTTCTGTAAAAGAAAACAAGAAGTGCAGCAGATGTTGCCACCCAGCCCCAGCCAAAGGAAAGGCAGTCTTGTACAAACATCACAGTGTGTCTTCATCCGCCCTTACCCCAGACCTGGCATGAGCCCTCTGACTCTTCAGTAAAGTCAACACGCTATGAAAGGTAAACTTCTTGAGTCAGTTCAGGACAGGCAACAGCCACTGCAGGGAGATAAGGACACTCACGGAAGAGCACTGCTTCAGAAAGCGGCGGCAAGGGTGGGACACTTGTGTTCAAAGCAAGGCGAGGATTCTGGTGAATCGATTGCAGTGTGTCTTTTACTGCCATAATTTCTTTTTTTTTAATTCAAATAGTCACCATAGTTTTCAATCATCTCACATATATGAGATATCTGTCAGGAACAACTCAGATGAAGCCTTCAGCAAACAAGCTGCTCTCGGCAAACAGGAATCTGCATGGTCCTCAGTACACAGAGCAGAAAGCCATCAAGACGGGAGCAGGACAGGGTGTGAAGCCGCCCCTAATGTCAACTACACACCCGCACCAGCCATTCTGAGGACTCTGTGAACCTCGACCCTGGCAGCCACTCCCATTGCAAACCCCACACATATCCACCTTTCCCCTAGCCAAGGGCTGACATCTTTCCCAACGTTGGCACCTCTGCACCACGAGGAATAGCCCGGCCTAAGTTGGTAAACACAGAAGCCTGTGCCTGGTCTCTTGCATGAGCCATTTACTGCAGTATCCAGTGTACTTTACCTGGGATTACAAATATCCTCATGGTATTTCCATCATGGTTGAACTTTATTTACAGCCTGCTGTACTAAAGTTTAGCTAGAACCTTGTTCTAGCTAAAAAGAACTTTAATTACTAAATACCGAAAAAAGTAACTACTAGAGCTTATAGTCTAGGTGTAACTTTTCCTCCTGGTTTCCTAGGGCTCTCCAACAAACTGGTGTCCCAGGGAGCTGCAGAGATAAGGGACTGCATCTTCACTCCTTCTGACTGACCCACACACTGGTGGATCCCACACACTGTGGCACACATCCAAGAGCTTGCGTAGAAGGACAGTCATGAGCCCAAGTCCCCTTGCAGGCCCCGCCAGGCCCTCAGAGGACATCCAGGAAAGACTCAGCCCCAAAGACCATCCTGGCCTCTCCCCTTTGTCTCCCTTCCACAGCAAACAACTTACTCAGTGCTTCCCGCTGAGGCTTCCTGGTCCTTGGCCAAGGCTGAAGAGGGCACCTCCTCCCCTGCTGCCTGTGGTTCACAGGTGGCCACAGAGGAGCTCCCAGTGCAGTTTCTGAACCAGTTCCCAAGAGCTGGATCCATGGGGGACGTGGGGGCCCAACCAGGACCTTCCTCAAGATGAACCCTCTATGTAGTTCGGGATTTGAATCCGGGCCAAGGCCAATGCTCTGAGATGCATTGTCTGTGTTCCACATAAGACCAGAAAAGGTGAGAAGTGCTCCCTCCCAGGCTCGACATATGCTTTGCATCCAGCACTCCTCAGGGCCCGCAGACCACTTAGTGGCTGGATGCTAGTGGGAGATACGACCCCTACACAGACACTTCTCAAGTCTTCAGTACATCAGAGAGAGAATAGTGGTTGAATAAAAGCCAGCCTTTCAAGCTAGTCCCAAAAGGAGGTCTAAGTCATCAAGTACTATAGTGGACATGTGCGACCATTCATCATGACATGTTAACTTCACTGAATAAGAAATGCCTAGAAGATCTGCAAAGCACAGTGCTGGGTGTGTCTGTGGGGTGCTTCCAGAGATGACTGGCATGGAGGCCAGCAAACTGACAAGGGAAGACTCACCTTGGCTGGGGGTGGCACCAACCAATGAGCTTGCAGTCTGGGTGGAATAAAGGGAAAGACAGAAGCTGGCATGCATTTTGGAAGAGCTCCAGGCTGCCCACGTCTTTTGATGCTGTTGCCTGTAGACATCAATTTCCAGTGTCTTCAGCCTGGCAGTGCAGACCCATACCGACAACTCTCCAGAGCGCTCCCAGCCCATCGACCTCGCACTTGGGCTGCATTCTTGATCCCTCTTGTTCCATGGCTTCCATCTACTCAGGAGGAGCAGCCACTGCCCCTTCTGGTTCTCCAGCGTGCAGCAGGTCATTACATGCACACCTTTCTCTCTCTCTCTCTCTCTCTCTCTCTCTCTCTCTCTGTCTCTCTCACTCTCTTACTCTCCTGATCCTGCAAAACTACCTAACAAATCCCTTGCCAAATCACATGCATATTTTCTATCGATTTCACTCCTATAGAGAACGCTAACAGTACAGCACAGGTGGCAGTAGCCTTCCCCGGCAGACAGTATTCTCAGCAGTTCTTACAGCCGGACCGACAGACAGAGTCTTGGGCGTCAAGTACAGCTCCCCACAAGAGAGGGGTTAGGCGTGTGTGAGCACTCAGACCTCTCAGCGAGAGTCAGGTTGCTCAGGAACAGGACCAAGGAGTCTCTGTCAGGGACGGCCCACACTTCGGTGAAGTTGGCCTCTAGAGGTGCTCAAGGTGGTGCTTGTCACTACTGGTAAAACTCAAGATTTGAATTGAGCCTTAGAGTGTGGTAGGTTTCTATAGGAGAAGGAGATTCTTCACACTTGCACAGAGTGCAAAAGCTAGAAATGACTCTTAAATGAATGAATAAGACATTCATCTTCTGTGACCATAAAATACAGGGCTGATATAAATTCAGGATGTTTATGAATAAGAAGTTTCCTAGAAGCAGCAAGAGGAGAAAACAGGAGCAGCAATCAGTCTCAGGGATCATGTAAGCTGCTAAGTGAAAGCTGATAGAGATTAGCAGGTTTTATTTCCCAATTTTTAATACGTTCTCTCTCCTCAGCAACTAAATTGTGTTCACACACTTAAATGGTTAATTATATGTATTGGTGTTTTATTTCAAGTTTTAAGGTATACTTAAGGAAGAGGGATTGCTATTTGTATTTCTCTTGTTGCCCTTGTTTTGTTTTCAAGAGAAATCAGCCTCATTAAAGGAGCTTACCAGGGTCCCACTTTTCACAGAGCCTGACAGACGCAGTCTTGACAACTGGCTGTCCCAGGAGAGGGACCAGGCCAGCACATGCCCATGTGCATGCGGCTCTGCGTTTCTGAACACTAACTCAACTTCTTTAACATTAATAAGACTTTTCAGATTTTCTGTCTTCATTAAATCATTTACATTTTTTCTACAAACTTAAACTCTTCCCGAAATTGGGAGCATGAAGTTGTTCATAATATTCTCTGACACATTTGTGATCGCTTATAGTAATTATTCGTTACTATCCATATTAATATCAATTCCCATTCACAGGAAATTTGTGTAGTTTGTTAACCTTTCAAAGAATTAATGTTTAACTATCTGTTTCTTAATTTTTTCTGTTGTCTTTAACACTGTATTCTACTCTTGCTTTAAGTTTACTCTATCATTCTTTTTCTAACTTCTTCAACTAAGTAGCCTGTTTGTTCATTTGTCTTGGAATTTTTGTATATTACGTTGTTTCAAATATAAGTCTAAAATCATAAATTTAAATTGTCACAATAGATATTCTATTTTATTTATTTGCAGTGTTTTATTACTTTTCAGTTATATTTTGTCAATTTTATTATACTTTCTTCTTGAAATGATTATTAATAACTATTTTTTTTAGTTTCTAAATCTATGAGGATCATTTTCACTACCTTCTGCTAATTCCACTGTATTTTATACGGACAACATAGTCTATAGTATGGTCATTTTTAGGCAACTGCTAAGACTTTCTTTTGTGGTTGTGGCTCAGCTTATGTACATTCTTTAATGGGTAGCATCAAGGTTCTATTTTATTTATTGTACTATATTGTTCAAATTTTCTGAATTCTTCAAAGAATTTTCTCTACATTATCAAATTTTGAAAATGGTAGGTTGAATTCTCCTGTTATTAATAAGAATGCATTCATTTTTCCTTGAAAGCCTTTCTTTATTTGTTTGTATATTTTGAAAGTGTATTATTAGGTACAAATGTGTTCTACATTATTTCAACCTCCAGATTTGTTCTTTGTTTGAGACAGGGTCTTGCTAATCAAGGCTGGCCTTGAACTCGCTGTAGGCGTCCACGGCTCAACCTCCCAAGTACTTGGATGACAGGCATGCACCACCACACCCAGCCTGACATCTTTAGTGTCTCCTTATCTTCTTCTTTTACTACTATGAAAAAGCTAATATTGGGCTAGTGCTAATAATTAAACATGAATAATAATAATGAACTTATTAATATTGTGAACCCAGCTTTGGGGACAAGAACATGTACGGAAAGCAAGCTGCCTCCAGAGTGCTGCAGGATGCCCTGCAGGCCTGCTCATGAGCTTGCGCCACTCAGCTGGCTGCTGCTCTGGCGAGGGAGAACAGAAGCACACGTGGTCCTTTCAGCCCTGTCCCTCACTGCTCTGCATAGCCTGGCCATGGATTCCTGTGGAGGCCACAAAGCCAAGGGATACCCTTGGATGCTAGACACCTCCCCAGGGGCTTCAGGGTGCCAGATACCCCAGCGCTGGGGAGTCCTGTTTGGGTTCAGGCTTACCTTGTTCCCACACTGAACAGCAACCCCTTCACACTCCAGCTCAACCTCGTGTTCTCTTCTGTGAGTCAGGGAGAATGTTGTAGCATCCAAAACACTCTAGTCATCCAGACACAGGAGCCTAATCTCAGTTCTGGTATGAAGAAGTTGAGACCAGGGGGTACGACCCAGTTCACTTGACTGTGCGGTCCATCGATAGTGAGGGAAGTACATGTTTCGGAAGCCTGAGGTTAGCTGAGTGTGATGGTGCATACTGTATTCCCCATACCCTGGGAGGCTACAGCGGGAGGATGTGAGTTCAACTCCAGCCTGAGCAAGGTAGGGATTAGCTGGGGAAAGCATCAAGAATCTATGAATCTACCTGGTGTAGGTGCCCTGACCCTGCTTTCTAATGACTGGGAGTTTCAAATCCTAAGTTCTTTCCTGAGAAATTAAAGAAATCCTCAGAATTAGTTACAGAACGGTTTCCTGTATAACTGAAAACACTGGGGCAGAGCAGGAGCAACCTTTGAAGAAACATTGAAGCTAACGCTGTGTTTTTGAAAATAAGACCTAACCAGAAAATACATTTCAGCTATAATTAATAGCTGGTCATCACCACGGTGATGGCCAGTATCATCTCGAAATTATACTTCTGTATTCACTCTATTGGCAGATAAGGAAAGAATAGGCTGGTTGGGGTGGGAATAGGCTGGTCAGGGTGGGAATCTTTAGTTAGGTCCTATTTTGGGCAGATGCAGGGCTAACTTCCTTCTTCCAGAAAGTTCCCTTCATTCTGAGCTTCCACATCCCTAAGGAAAGAACAATGGCAATTTTCAAAACAGAGCAAGATATATGTAAGGACCAAACATTTTAAAAATACAACATGTTCAAACTTTACTTTGAATTTTCCAAAAATATGGAAAAGCAATAGTCTATTAAAATACTTTTTAAATACACATCATATAGCCCTCCTACTTTCTAGGAAATTTTACATGTTCCTGTGTGTTTTCATCCTACAATGTTACACAATTTGGAAGATTTTTAAAGTTTACCAAAGTTCAGATACAAAATCCAAAATTCTGAAGTCACCAGCACAGCTCTCTGGCTTCACCATCGTCGTGCCTACAAATTTCACTAGATGGCAGCCTGGAATAACAAACAATGACACCCCAGGCTCAAAAACACCCAACTCTGAGCAGCTAGCCTCAGAGCAAATATCAGTCTCACAAAGATTGAAGTACAACAGAAAATGTCCTGTAGTCCTCTCTACAGCTTCACTCTGAAGAATGGTACATCTCTCCACGGCATTTCCCATAAACATACACACTCTATTTTGAATAAAAATCCTTGAATAAAGATGAATTGGGTTTTCTGAGGCATCTTTTCATCATTAAGATTTAAATTAAGTAAATGAAAATTTGCCTCTGAGAAAAGAGAAGTTTCCATTGATACTGCATGTTATAGTCAAGCGTGTATCAACATCAGATCTTCGTGTGGTAAGTGATGATTAAAAAAGAAAACCAAAATTTCAACTCTAAGATAAGCCTACCAATGCAACGGAGAAACTATCAACCACAGGCAGAAAATGAACACTGACCTTCTACAGCTTCAAGGGATGGACGAACAGTACATTGCTTGGTCTGAACCTATGTGCATGAGTGTCAAAAGTTGTTCATATTCAATTTCAGACTCTCTAATGAAAATAAGGGACATGAAGGAAGACCTACTTTGATAGAGACTTGCATTCCTTCATTAGAGCTGTCAACATTAATAAGATATCAATTCTAATCAAAATTCCAGCAGGCAAGTTTTCAAAGATTGACAAGCTGATTCTGCAATTTATTTATAAATTCAAATGACATAGAACTACCAAAAATATTTTGAGGAAGAAGAGAACAAACCTGGAGAAATTAAATTATCTTATTTCAAACTAAAGCTGCAAATAAACAAGATAGTCTAATATAAAGTGAGTAAACATCAAAATCGGTGGGAAAGAATAAAGTTTGTTGTTGTTTTGTTTATGTATTTTGTACAGGGTCTGACTACACAGCTCGGACTCTAGCAATCCTTCTGTTTTTAGCCTCCCCTGTCCTGGAATTAAGAGGCATGTGCCACCATACCCAGTCTTATTTGCCCTCTCAGTACACCTCAGGGGCAGCACCAGTGCAGCATGCAGTGCCGGGGATCGAACCCTGGTTCCTATACTTGCCTAAGCAGGCGTTTAGTCCACCGAGCTATCTTGCCAGCCAAGAACCAAGTTTAGAAATGATGTAAACATAGAGAATCCATTGTCTTTTGCTGTGTGAGCCATGGTCAAAAAATTCAGTGAATGTTTAAATTTATAAAAGTTGTTTCAATGAAAGACACATTGCCCTCATGCTTCTCAAAACACTCCACTGGAAGTGCACTTAATCCGTCCCTCTTTCCACTTTCTGAAGCAGTTCTCAAAGTCCTCTTTTCTGGATGTTTTAGTTGTACTGTCCAGGCTGCCTCAACATCCTGAAGCAATTCAAAATATCTACTTTCATGGTCATTTTGACCTTAAAGAAGAGCCAGGAGTCACAGTGCTAGATCCTGCGACTAAGGGGCCTGAGGACACACTGTCGTGCACTCTATGAAGCAGCCTTCCCGCAGACGGCAGCAGCATTCACCATAGCGCTGGTCATACCTCATTCTGAATATATGAATTAATACTGCTGAGGGAAGCTGTGTGGAGTTCCTCATAACGTTAGGAACATAAGACCATCTCGCCCATCAGCGCACTCAAAGAAACATCTGCGTGCCTGAGCATTCAGAGCTGCGTTCTTTATTCGCGATAGCCAACCACTGAAAACAGCCTAAATTGTGATTTGGTCTGATAAACAAACTATAGTATACAATTTGTGCACAATGTAATACAATATATGAAAATATACAGTGTGGCTCGGGAGATAGCTCAGCAGTTTAAGCACCTGCCTGGCAAATGCAAGGACCCCAGTTCAATCCCTGGCACCGCATGTGGTGCCAGCCCCAGAACCCTGCACACTGGGCCAGCCACCAAAACTGGGCATGATGGCACACAACTGTAATCCTAGCAATGAGGAGGCTGAGACAGGAGGATCACCGAGTCCGAGCTGAGTATGTATAACAAGACCTTGTACTATATAGAGAGATAGAGAGAGAGAGAGAGAGAGAGAGAGAGAGAGAGAGAGAGAGAGAGAGAGCTATTTCCTTTCTTGCTCCCTTGGAGGTTTCCTTTATTGTTTGTGATGGTTGACACAATGGAGTTCCACTTAGGAGCAAAAATAAATTACTGAAATGCACAAAAGCATAAATTCTCAAAAAACTATATGGAGGACGGAAAGGTTTCAGCCTCCCTGCGCTGGAATTACAGGTGTGCGCCAGCACACCCAGTCGTATTTGCCCTCTCAGCACACCCCGGGGGCAGGGCAGAAGCAGTATGCATTCATACTCCCATTTACATAAACAACCAAAGCTAACGTATGATTTCATACTGTAACAGTCGACATTAGTCTTTAAGGAGAAAGCAGGACCATGGAGTCTTGAGATTGGAGATAGAAGACGTTAAAGACAAAGAGGGCCAAAGGGATTTGCTAGGGCGACAGAATCAAAACCGTGTCTTGATTGTGCTGGGGGTCACCTGAGCGAGTGCACTGTCTGGAACCCACAACACTGTCACAATACAGATGGGCATGTTAATGGGTCCAGGGTGGGGTTAGAGGGTACGGGAAAGGGTGACAACCTAGTGGTCGCACCAGGGTAGCCTCTGCCTTGCACAGGCCTTTCACACGCAATCTGGGTGTGACTCTGGTTGCTGTGGCCTAGCCTTTCTGCACAAGAGTTCAGCACAGATAGCAAAGAAGTCTGTGTCTCCACCTCCAAATCCTTCACAGTTTAATCATGTTTAATCCAAAAACATTCTGCATTTTTGCATTTGCCTTTTTTTCTGTCTGACGTCATCACAGGTACAAATACACCAGTATGAGATTCGGCATATGTGTATGTAGTTGTGTTTTCTCTTTTTATTTCCTCTGATTTCTAACAACAAAAGATCTCATCAGCCTTGAGCCTAGCAGAGCAGAAATCTAGTTGCCATAAAACAGCACAGAAATGATGACATTATCATGTCTAAGGAGTCCCGTAGTGCCCAAAAGGAGTGAGGTCCTGGGGAAGGTGGGCGCGACTGGGCCAAGGTGACATCTGGGAACCTTGCTCACTGAGCGAGAAGTGCTGCCCGTGGAGGTGTGCTGGGGCCTGCTACGGCTGGGAGGCCTTTGGTCACCACCAAACCGGAAGTAAAATGGATGGGCAGGATTAGGCTTGAGGAACCTGAGAAAAGTTTGCCACAGCCACTGTGAGGAACTAGAAAACAGCTCACAGTGGAAGAGCCGCGCGCGCCTGCTCAGAGCCAGCTGCGGGCCGCAGGCAGCACTGTGTGGATGTGGCTTCTCTGGCAGGCTGGTCTCGGCTGTCTACCTTGGGCATGGAGGCACCTGAAAGTGTAGAAGATTGGGTGGGGACAAGTATGGATCCCTGGGTGATGAAAACACACACACATTGCCATCTTTTTGTCACTGTGTGGCCCCACACCTTTTCTTCTCTGGTTTAACATCTCCATCTATGACCGCAATGGGGTTGTCATTCGGCTGTCGTGACAGCTTTTTCTTGGAGATAGATAAACAACAGCAATAAAATGCCCACACGTTTTTACATTATGGTATTGATAATTCATTTCTATGGCAACCTGGCTGGGCCATGGGGCCAAGATATTTCACCAAACATTATTCTGTATGTTTCTGCCAAAGTGTTTGGGGATGAGATTAACACTTAACTTGGTAGACTTTGTGTAAAGTCTTTGTCCTTCATAGTATGGATACGCTTCATCTGATCAGCTGAAGGCCCAGCTAGAACAAGGCCCGACCTTGGCCAAACAAGGAGAAATTCTCCCAGCAGACTCAGACTGCGACTATCCTCTGGGTCTTTAACCAGGCCTCCACAATCTCGCCAGCCAGTTCCTTAAGGGATGGATGGGTGGGTGCTGTCTAATCAGCTGGCTCTGACTCCAAGCAGCATGGTAGGGGAGCATGGCAGAGGAGAAAGAGCTCACGGCTCGGTGGCTGGAAGAGAGAAAGAGATCAAGGGAGTCGGGAGGAAAACAGACCCTTCCACTCCACGCCCCCAGAGACCCACTTCCTCCAAGCAGGCTTCGCCTTCCAACATCATAGTTAACTATAAACACTTCAGTGGCTGAATCGCGGGTGAATATCACACCCCTGCGATGCAATCACCTCCCCCAAATCCCACCTATAAGTTCATGAAACTTTGGGAGGACACATCTAGAGAGAAACCATAACACATTAGATAGTAGCAAAGACATATATATATATATATATATATATATAGAGAGAGAGAGAGAGAGAGAGAGAGAGAGAGAGAGAGAGAGATTTATAGACATAGGTGACAGAGATCTACAAGCTAGTAAGTTCTATGTCTCTGAGGAGCCCCGAGTCCTATTGCTATGGCTTGCAGTGCACCCCCAGAATTCATGTGTTGGCAGCTTGATCCCTGATGCTTGTGTGGGGAGGTGGGGCCTAGTGGGAAGCGCTAGGTCACGGGGCCAGGGGCCCAGCCTCCTGGGCAGATTCGGACATTGGGACCCAGGCTCGCAGAGCAGGTCTGCTCTCCGGAACATTTGCATTTTCCACCTTCTGCCGCGTGGTGGCGTAACAAGCATCTCGCTGAAGTTGGCACCTTCGCCATAGACTTCCCAACCTCCGGAACTGCCAGCTTTTGAATTCCTGCTTATTATAAATTGCCTTGTCCCCGATACCCTGATATAGCAGCACAAACAGACTAAGACCCTTCATAAAAAACTGTCTTCACTTAGCCTGCCCAGTAAGTGGATTACAGAAGCCATCTCTGCTGATCAACATACATAGCCTCTGGAACGTTTTTCACTTGGAAAGGGCGACAAACACCTCCCTTCTCGTCACAAACCGTAATTTCTAATTCCTTACCTTCTGGAGACTGCTGACTGATTATTATACTTAGTATATCAATAAAGACCTTAAAAGAATTACACGGAAGTATGTTGAGAATGAACTCACTACTAGCAGTTTCAAAGATAATTAGCAACCAGGAGGTTGTTTATTTCTCAGCTTTGCCATTGGTCTGTAAGTTGCTTCTACTCAGATATTCGAGGACTGGCAAAATAGCTCAGTGGATTAATGCATCTACTTAGGCAGACGCAGGGGCTGGGAGTTCGATCCCTGGGCCTGCCATGCCGGCGCTGCCCCCATGGCGCACGGAGATGACTATTGAGACTGGGTGTGGTGACACGCACCTGTAATCCCTGCACTTGGGGGGCTATAAACAGGAAGACAACTACAAGTGCGATCCACGCAGTGAGACGCTGTAGACCTTGCCCTAAATATTGAAAAAAAAAAAATATTCAGAGTTTCTAGCACACCATTTATAAAGATGTTTACAAAAGTGGATTTGAAATTCAGCATACAGTCTATTGAAAATAATGAGTATTTTGCTGGACTAAAGATGACTAATAGTGTATTATCAAGAACAATAAAAGCCAGGCTGATGCAATTGGCAACTCGCCCACGTGTTTCCGAAAATGGCCTGCCTTTTCTAGATCCGTGATGTAACACTAGCAACCTTCTCAGGCTAAGCTGCTGGGATTTTCAGCGCCCCAGTTCCTTGACAGATCCTTACGTTAAGCCCCTGTTCAGGGTGTTGGGTGGGACACGAGCTGGGAAGAAGCGTACATGAGCTATATGCTCTCGTGCAACTCCAGCTACGTAGGGCTTCTTGGTGGACACAGATCTCCCCAGACAGTAAGAACCATGTCTTAGCTGCTTTTCTCTCCTTGCTGAGCCTAAATATCTGACACCCAAAATTAAGGGAGAAAAGATTTATTTAGCTCATGGTTTGTGCAAGTTTCAGTCCATATTCAGCTGGCTCCACAGCACAGCGGCGCATGGCAGAGGGCAGTGATTCATGGCAATGGAAAACAGAAGCAGCAGCAAGAGCAAAAAGGAAAGAGGAGCAGCTTCCAGCAGCTCCCCAAGAGCTTCCAAACAGCTTCCCCAACAGATTCCTGCCTTCTTCTCTCATTCTGTGCCTCATGCTGCTGGCAGCAATCCTCAGGTGGGGCTTTGTGAGAACAATACAATACGGGACACATACTTTATAAGATTATTTACAACAGTCACTCAAGTAATCATATGCAAGAAGAGAGTGCAGGAAATCTGTTCATACACGGAAGACCAAAGAATCCAGTGGAGGACCTGGATCCCATGACAATATCCTTCAGCAAGAGTCCAGCTAAAGACCTAGAGCCCATGGTGATGCCTCCCACAAGTCTAACTGAAGACCTAGAGCCCATGACAATGCCTCATGCAAGCCTATTTCATGGATGTGCACTGAGAAGGCCAGAAGGTCACTGGTCAAAGCTAGAAAGTCTGTGCCAGTGGGATGAAGGATCTGAGCTAGAGGAATCTATACTGGAGCGAGGAAGGGAGGCTCAAAGTGAGGACCAGAGCTCCCCCAAAAGTACCACAGCCATCTTCAGCAATAGTGAGGTCCCGAGCTGCTCCATCAATGAGGAAAGCTGAGTTCCCATCAGGAAAGCCGATGCAACAAGCTTCTCTCAGAGACTGAGCAGTGCACCATCTTCCCCCGCCTCTATGGAGCCAGGAAGTGATGCTGAAGGGACCAGAGCACCCCCAAAGTGATCCTTAGCCATTCCCAGTGACAACGAAGTCTGGAGGTCCTCTGACAACGAGAACAACCAAGCTCTTCAGGGAAGCCACCATGACAAGGTCCTCCAGCAGAACAGCCCGAGAGAACCAGAAGCCTCCCAGCCTCCCAAGAGCTTCCAGACAGCCTTCCTCCATCTCTAGCTCTGCCTCTTGTTTCTGGCAGCTGGTGGCCTCCCACACCCAGCACCACACTGGTGCAGTTCAGCTGGGTGTTACAAGTTGACCACCAGTTGTCAATCCACCAGACCCAGCACAGCTAGCCCAAATGTTATGGTTTTGTACTTGTTAGAAAATGCCTGATGCACTATGCAAATTATCCCACTTCATAGCACTCTTCCTTTTCTCTGCTCCCCCCTTAGGTCCTGCTCGCTAAAAAGATACTGCAAGGTGGAGTCAGTAACCCCAAAATGTCCTCTGGAGCACTGCCAGCATCCATACCAGCTCCCACTGCTTGCTAAATATTCTAAATATCATATCTGTTGGCTAGGAACATTTTGAGCATCTTTTTTTAGTCCTTGAATTAGTCAATCTATTTTTATTTTTAAAATAATAAAATAAGCAGAAACATGTTTGCACAAATCTACGCTTTGTGGTTTTTCCCACACATTTCTTCTTTATCATTTATTTATTCATTAATTTTTTTTATTCATTTAGTACAGGGTCTTACTATGTAACATGCACTGGTAGTAATCCTCCCACCTCAGCCTCCCCGACACTGAGATCACAGGCGTGTACTACCACACCTGGTTTCGGTGGCTGGCACAGTGTGCTCTTCCAGGGCCAGCATGGCACGCAGTATGGGAGACGGAACCCAGGTCCTTGAGCTTGCCAGGCAGGCACTTAGATTACCAGACCTATCACACTGGCCTTCCCATACATTTTTATTCATCATTTATTAACCCACACCATGTCCTAAGCACTAAGCATTCACACACACACACACACACACACACACACACACACTTTTCTGCTATGCTAAGCCAATCTTTGTCTATGTTAATATAACAAAATACAACAGACTGGTTAATTTATAAACAACAGACATTCATTTCTAAATATCTGGAGGTTGGGACTTCTAGGAGCAAGGTGACAGCAGGACTGGTGTCAGGTGAGGGCCTGCACTCTGCTTCCAAGATGGCACCTGATGGATGCATCTTTCAAAGAGAACAAATACAACATATTCACATGGTAGAAGTAATAGAAGGGGAAGAAAGTGATTCCTTTAACCCAAGTCCCTTTTATAAAGGTTCCAGTCACCTCTCAGAAACAACATTTCTCAATACTGGTGCCTTGGGAACTCAATTTCTGCATAAAATTTTTCAAGAATGACAACACAGGGTTGGGGAGATAGTTCAGTGGTCTAAGCACCTGCCTGGCAAGTGCAAGCACCTGGATTGGATCCCTGGCACCATATGCCATGCTGGACCTGGAACCCCAGGCACACTGTCAGTGTGGTGCACACTTATAATCCTAGCCCTTGGGAGGCTGAGACAGGAGGAGCACTACAAGTCTAGGATGCATAGTGAGACACTGTACCAAATAAATACAAGATTTAAAAAAAAAAATTTAAAGAATGCAAACATTCAGGGCTGGACAGATAGCTTAGTGAACTAAAGCACCTGTTTAGGCAGGCGCAGGGACCAGGGTTCTATCCCTGGTGTGCAGGCCCGGCCCTGCCCCCAGGGTGCAATGAGATGGGATTGAGACTGAGCACATGCCTGTAATCCCAGCATTTGGGAGGCTGAAAACAAGAGGACCACTATGAGTCCAATCTGTGTAGTGAAACTCTGCAGACCCTGTACTAAATACATTAAAAATAAAAAATAAAAAAAAAAGAATGCAAACATTTAAATCACAATCAGCATTTAACGTAGGCACCTACATCATTCATTCCTCATGGAAGTCCTGTGACTTAGGTGGCACTGCAGTAAATTTTACCAAGAGTCACATGAATATTCTGCATGATAGGTGACAGGCCACATGCTGAACACCTTGCACAGATTATCTAACTTCATCTACTACACTGCCAGGAAATATTCTTTTTCCATTTCTAAACAAAAGATAAGACAACTGAGACTGGAAAAGACAAAGGCAGGTGCTTAAAGCTAAGGCCCCGGCAGGAGCCGAGCAGGATTCTCATCCAGCTTCCGATTCTCACTTTCCACTGCTGTCTCGGGTGTTCCACGTTTCCTTGCACTTGAGGTTGATCTAGGCAAAAGTGCTGAACTGTAGGACAACCACGATCTCTAAACTGTAGGACAAGCACCTCACCTGCAGCTTTAGCACTGACATCACACAACTGTCTCAACACAAAAATGACAAACTTATATTGAAAACCAAACAGCTTCCAGAAGCAGCCCTATTGCAGTTGCTCCTTGGTCATTCTCATCTTCAGTGGATGGACATTTTGCTGCCCTGTAGGGAATGCTTTCTGGGTGCTTCTTATGGATTGCATTTAATATTCAAATCCCAAGACTTCAACTTCCTAGGACTATTACCGGACAGAGGGAAGACTTGCCCTCAGTCTCTCTGCATGTTTCCTTACTCTTGTCTTGCAGGGAAATCCTCATCCCTGAGCTTGAGGACAAGTGACATGTCTATCATACTATGTCCCTAGCTACTAACCTCATTCTTAAAACATTATAAAACAAGGCTGTTTGAATATAGGAATCTATGTACATGCCCAGTAGTGCTATTGCTTTTTTTCTGTTTCTGAAAATTAATTCCAGATTTCTATTTATGACTTGTGCAGTTTTATTATGTTACTATTCACATGGTGTACAGTGTGTCTATTTAAAGTGTATAGTTCATTGGTTTTTAGTAATATTCATATTATGCCAATAGCAGGGCAGTCACCATAAGAACATTTTCATCAAGACCCAAAGAAACTCTGCACCATTTATAAATGGTGCTGCATAAATGTCTCCAAAAGATATAATTGTGCCAAGTATGACAACTGTGTGCCTTAACTTCCACAAAATACCAGTTCCCAGGTTAAAATTCCCCAGAGCCGTTTTACGGCATCTGGCACTTAGTTGCGTCTTTTTTTATGCAGCAACCTCTAGCTGAAAAATACATTCATCTATTCAACAAATTGCAGACCTGTTATACTCCAAGCAATGCACTAGATTCTGGGGATACTGTGAAGAATGAGAAGAATGGAGGGTCCCCTCCTCAGGCAACTTACATTCTACTAGGAAAATGGAGCACATGTGATACATGTGTCTAAGAAATCAGTTAAATAATTAGCAACTGTACAAAGGGCTTTGACCAAAATAAACATGGAAAGGAGCTGGAATACCTGGGAAAGCAGTGAGGCCACCTCTGAGTTGAGCCCTAAAAATGAAGATGACCCAGCTGTACAGAGGGATGGAAACAGCATCCAAGGCAGAAAGCATAGGCCTGAGCCCCGAGAAAGGGCCGGAGGTGTGAGCAGAGTGGCAGGGAGGAGAAGCCAGGCTTTGCAGAGCACCAAGATTTTGTTCTCAGAGAGATGTAAGGGTAAGAAAAAAGAACAGAAACAACTTTCTTTCAACTTTAGAGAGGAGACTGAGAAGAAAGGTTGTTCCCTTTACAAACAGGGGCAAGATGGTGGCTTGGACTAAAGAGGTGGCAGTAGACACGGAGACAAGTTGGTGGATCCATGTTCTATTTCACCTGGGTGTATGGGAGAAGCAAAGGGAAGAGCAGGGAAGACTGAGGTAGACAGGTCATGGTCAGGAGTCCGCCTTTGGTGTGCTCTGACTTCCTAGTGCATGTTACATACCCCAGGGGCAATACCAAATAACAGAGAATATGCAAATCCTGTGTTTAGGAGAGCAACACATTAGAACTGGAAATAATAAATTTGAGTGTCAACAAGAAGACAGCATCAAAATGAAGCCAACATATTCTATGACCTGCTTACTAAAACCCTGGTGATGAAGCATGATAATTCTCTGATCCTGAACAAGAAAACTCTTAATGCCTCCATTTCTTCTTCTATAAGATGGGAGTGAAAATACTCCTTTATGTTGTTGTAAGAAATAATAAAATAATCCATGGACTCTAGCATCTGGATAAGCACTCCAACAGTATCAGTGGAACGAATTTTTTTTTTCTACCACTGCTTTGCGTTCACTCTGGCTATGCTAAAACCATGAAAGCCTCACTGGGTATGGCGACACACTCCTATAACCCCAGCACTGTGGGAGGTTGAGGTAGTACTACAATTCAAGCCCAGCTTGCTCCGTCAAACTGTGGAAGTTCTGGCTGGGTCCTCTGCATCCGGATGTCCTCACTGATCATCTCAGGCTTCTTCAGCTGTCCCTGCAGCCTCAGAGTTCTCCAGATAAGAGGAAGGCCCCAGTCTCAGTGTCCCTGTTGGCAGACATCATTCCTCCAGGTTTGCCTAGCTTAGAAAAGGAGACAAACTCATCCTTCTCTACAGAGTGAAGACCTGATAAATGCCTGAGAAAAGACCTGAGTGAAGACCTTAGAATGTAAGTTGCCTGAGGAGGGGACCTTGCATTCTTCTCGTTCTTCACAGTATCCCCAGAATCTAGTGCATTGCTTAGAGAATAGCAGGTCTGCAATTCGTTAAATAGATGAATGTATTTTGAGGTACTGGTGCTGCACCTTACCACCAGTCCCCTGTAGAGTACCTTCTCAAACCACCCTCATATATGTGAAGATGATTTGAAGATACCACTTGGTCATATCTCAGCAAATCCTGTAAAAATGTGACTAGTGTCAATCTTTATAGTGTGACTATGTCAGTCAGCTTCACATTACTATCATAAAATACCTGAGGCAATTAACAGATCAAGAGGAAAGTGTTATTTACCTCATAATCCTAGAGGCTCCAGTCTAAGATGGGAGGGGACACTACACTGGGTCTCTGTTGAGGGTGCCAGATGACAATGACACAGCAAGCAGCAGAGCAAAATCATTCATCTCATGAGCCAGGAATGAAGGAGAAAGAGCTTCCTTTCTCTTTAGGGTCCAGGTGTCCTCTATTCCCCCCATGACATATTCCCAGTGCGCTAAGGATCCCACTGCCAAAGGTTCCTCCCCCTCAAGAAAGTACCATTCTCCAGACCACGTAGTCACCACATGGACCCTTGTGACACAATCCCGGCTCACATCAGAGCGGTGGAGAACTTGGTGTACTTCATAAATGGCTCTGGCTTCAGGTATAACTCCAAGAAACAGGAAATGTCCCATTACAAATAGAACTTTCCAGAAGTGACTACTGAACAGAAGCTAGAAGGAAATGAGGCAGGACATTGTGGAAAGACTGTCCAGTCCAGGGCAAAGAAGACCACAAGGATAAAGCCCTGCACATGAATCTAAGTCTAAAGAGACAGAGAATGGAGGGTAATTTGCAAGTTTGCCTCTTCTTTCTGTGTGCTTCTGCTATTGGATTATAAATACAAATAAGACATTAGGAAAATCTGTGGTAAAGAGTGATGTGGGTGATGTTTGATAATTAACTGCGTCTTGTCTTCAGAGGTCAAAAACTAATTAAGAAATTCAGCCAGGATCATGGAGGCCAAAGCATCAGCTCCATGATTGTGAAAGGCAGGAGACAAGAATGTGACTTATGCTGTGGTAAATTAGTCTTCCTGCTGCTTTCCTCTTGATCTCAGCAAGAAAAGGCAGTTCCTGTACTGGGCAAAATGAAAGCCTGTCCTTGTCACCCCACTAGATGGAGGTGCTGGTGACGAGTGTGTGGGTGCTCTGGGCAGGCAAGTCCCAGAGAAGCTCATGCGGCCTGCTCTGATCTGGTGAGGAACCATGGACCAAAAATGCCTGGAAAAACAGAAGCCAGACTTGATCCGCCTTCCAAGAAGCATGTGAGGGAAGAGCTAGATGCTAATAATGCTGCTTGCATCCTTTTTCTTCCTTCCTCATCTACATTAAGGATGGATGGAAAGTAAGACCACTCCTCAACAGGAAGAACAAAATACAATAATAGAAAGTAGAGACAGGTCACTTAGCAAAATCCAAAGATGCCAGTTTTATCGCCATGCATTTTCTCTGAACCTCTAGGTCTGATTTTATCTTTTTAAAGAAGGGGGATTGATCTGGGGAAATAGCTCGGAGGCCTAAGCACCTGCCTGACAAGCTCAAGGATTCGGGTTTGATCCCTGGTACTGCATGCCCTGTGGTCCCAGGCACACCGGGTGGGCAACTGAAATTGGGAGTGGGGTGCATGCCTGTAATCCCAGCACTGGGGAGCCTGGGATAGGAGGACCACTGTGAGTCCAAGCTGTGTAGTGAGACCCTGTATCAGACAGAGAGAGAGAGAGAGAGAGAGAGAGAGAGAGAGAGAGAGAGAGAGAGA
>NW_004524582.1:21552283-21558263 GCF_000260255.1 Octodon degus
AAAAAAAAAAAAAAAGACTCCAGAGGGCCTGCTGGCGGTACACGAGAGTGAACACACATGAGGAACCAAATAAAAATCACTACCTTTTGCACCTAGAACAATTCATTCATTAGTCAAATATTTATTGGACACTGACAGTCTTCCAGGAACTGTTCCAGATGCTGAGACTGTACCAAAGACCACGACAGAAGATCTGATCCTCAGTGTGCTTATATACCAATGAGAAGAGAGGACCAATAGATATATTAAAATATGAAGTAGTATATGTTGAAGAAAAACAAGTTAGCATGGGAGAAAGGGGTCTTAGAAGAACTTCTTAGATAGTATGCTGGAAGGAACGCACTTTTCAGGTGACTACTGACCAGAGGCCAGAAGGAAGTAAGACAGTGAACTGCGGAGAGTTCTGGAAGAGTAGAAAAAGAGTCCATAAAGACTGCCAAGGCCAGGTTCTGGATATCTTCTTACCTGGAATGAGGACCCCTGCCTTCCTGGGGAAGGGTCATCGTAGAGGGCCAGAGAAGACACCAAAGGGGTCCAACAAGAGAAGACGGCAGCCTGACTGATGAGGATTGTAAGAGAAGATAAAACCTGACAGACTGCAAAGAGATGCTAATGTAGTTTACAGGTTGTTTATTTATTTTATTTTATTATTTATTTATTTATTGGTGGAACCGGGGATTGAACTCAGGCCCTTGTGCTTGCCAGGCAAGCGCTTATTCTACTGAGCCATCTCCCCAGCCCCTACAGGATGTTTATGAGAGTTCATGTGTAATGGAAGAAAGAAGGGAAATGAAGGATTACCTTAAAGTACGTGTGCTGAGAAGACGGGTTCATAGTGGTGCCTTTACTGAGACTTTCCTGGGCTCGTGGGTCAAGGCATCAAGAGCTTTGCTTACGGCCTGGTGCGTGTGATCAGCCAACTCAGCCCTCCAGTGGTCGTGCTGTGAAGGAAGGAAGGTAGGAGTCTGGAAGCAAGGGGAAAGTCAGGGTCCGAGATGCAAATTTAAGGTGGCTTCCTGTTACGGCTTGTGTCTAGATGTCCCCATGAAGCCTGATGCAGTCGCAGGTGGGCTTTTTCAGTGGTGGCTGATCTAGGGTATGTGCTGCTTGGAGCAGGAATGGGATACTGGGATTGCGCCACAGTGCAATGCCACAACTAAGGTGCAAGTGCTGTCTGCCCTGAAGCCAGCTAGCCTGGGTAAGGTACAAGGGACAGAAAGAGCTGTGGTCATGGCTTGAGGCTTTTTGCATGCTCCCTCGTTGTTCTTCTCTGTGAGACCCCTCTGCCATGCCACCCTCTTTTGAAGACAGTGCCTATGGACTAAAACATCTACACACTGTGAGCTAAGTAAAACTTTCTTCCTTTAACTTTGGGTGTTGAGTTCTTTTTTTCAGCAGTGAGACAAATAATTAAGACACTCCTCTGAGTGGCACACCTGTAACCCAAGCTATGTGAGAGGCTGAGACTACAGGATCATGACTATGAGGCCAGACTAGGCGACTCAAACAAAAATTTTAAAAGTAACATTAAAAAAAAGAATTTAATTAAAATTTTTAAATGGCTGGGATGTAGCTGAATGGTAGAGGGAGCCCTGGGTTCAGTACTCAAATACTGCCCCCACATAACCCAAAAAGAAAAAAGAAAAAAGAAAATCCAAGAGCACCATTGTACGTGCCAGGAACCAGTTATAGGACCCAAGATCACACCCCACGACCTATCCAGAACTACGCTCCATCAACCCCTGTTATGTCCCAAGCCAACAAGGATGACAGTCCAGCTTAACTATCACAGTGACACTCAAGAAAGCATGGAATCTTGAAGAAGGGCTCTCTGGGAAGGGGATGGAGGGAGGCAAAGGAGAAGGTCCAAGGACAAGGGTGTTTTAGAAAGGTGAAGAGACTGGTTCTCAACAGGCTAGAGATACCTAGGGGAATGACCCATTCAAGCAGCTGCAGGTAGGCAGATATACTTGGAAAGAAGGTGTTTGCAGGAAAGAAGATAGAGATGAGAATAGAAAAACAGAAAAGGGACAGATCAAGGAAGTTTTCTACAGCCCCTTGCTCAGCAGTTTGATGGTGAAGAAGTCAAGGTCAGTTATAGAAGTGCTGAGTTTGACATGCAAATGGACATATCCAGAGAGTACCAGAATATGGAAGACCAGAACTGCAGTTGGGTCAGGGCTAGATCTATGTTTTAATTAATAGCTCCACATGTCTATAGTATTTCAAAGACTTCCTCATAAAGATCATCATTGAAGTGCTCGAGGTGAATTAAATATCAAAGAATTTTAAAATGCAAGGAAAAGAAGAGAAGAAAAAGAGTTGTAGGCAATACCCACTGACAGAAAAGGAAGAGGAATCAGTACAGGCAAGTAAGGACGGCTGAGAGAGCACATCGTCACCAAAGCCGAGGACACAGAAAGACTCATAAAGGAAGGTGGACTTGACAATGCCAGGCACCCAGAGAGGTTAAAGAGTGAAATGGAAAGAAGCTATCATAAGGCAGGAAAAAATGATCCTTTGCTGACCTTCAGGGGGATAATTTAGGAAAAGATGGGAGAATTCAACAGCAAGAGGTTAAGCTGACTTGTGTTAGAGGGAGAAGGTAAAAGCAAGGAATGTGGGCCGCAAACCTCTGACACTGAGTCCCCCGTCCCACCTGGCCCATGTCATCTGTCCACTTTGACCTCCCTCTTTCTCCTGGCACTCTGGCTTGACTCTCATTGCTCACACTGTCCGTTGCCTCAGGATGACCCAGTGTCTTGTCATAAACAGTCCTAGCCTTCAGCTCTGAACAGAATCGTCAAGCAGATAGGACAGTAGGCCAAGGGTCACCTTGATGAGACAGGATTCTGCACAGGTAGACTAGCTCAAGGACACGTTTGACTGGAAGAATTCCCACCAAACACCGGTCATCCCTCAGGAGTGTGGCAAGTGGAACACTATGGATGAGGATGCTTTTCCATTTTTTGCCATAAACACACACGTGCCATGTTTTTTTTTTTTTAGGTGGTGGTGGTGGTGGTTTCATCAATTTTAAAATGTTGATTTTTCTCATTCTAAGCATGTTTGTCAAAAAGTCATGAGGAATGCCCTCCCCACCCCCATTCTTATAATCTGCCCAAGTACCATTTAGCTAGGACCATTTGTATCTCTTCTTTCTTTATGTCTCCTCTGATGGTTCTTTGGCAGAAAGAATTAACTCAATGGAAATCTTGGCAAGCTCTCGAGTCAGACGTTTGTTCTCTTTAATGTCAGGGCCATATCTAGACTGTTCTCCTACACCAACTGGTACCTGGCTTTTAATATAATTGGATCTTTGCATGTCCAAAAACCACTTATGCAAATTAAAACAATGACTCCACTCAATAAACTGGGAATGACAACCACCGTTATTATGTGACCAAGTGAAGTTAATCAAAGCTCCATCTTCATAATTTTCCTCTTCAAGACCAACAGCTGAAACAAGTGGAATCAGGGAGGGAATAATTGGCCACTTCGTGCAATCCTTGCTGCTCATAACGGAAATAAACAGCATAAATAGCAAACAAATTAACTGCTTCTCCCCGAGTCAATCAATTACCCGGTTTTGATAACTCCATCTCCTAAGTGTTTCTCTTCCCCACTGACTTTCACTGCCTCTCTTCCCCTTCTGTGGCCCATGACACCAGCCACCCAGTCTCTATTCTTGTTCCTCTTAAATATAATATTCCACACAAGTCACCAGGATGAATTCTTGAATGCCCACATGAAGCTGTCACCTTGCTTACCACCTCGGGTGACCCTTAAACTGTTATGAAAAAGCTTCATTGCCACAGGCAAGATGGTTTCCTGCATCCGGCTGGTAAATCTTAGCCTGAGATTGAACCTAGACTCATAGAGACCAAATGGACTTCTCTTGCCTGGAGTTCGATTGTTGTGTGGCACTCAGGCCACTGCCAGGCTCCCCTATCCCTGGGGACTTTAGTCCTCTTGCCTCTCTGCATCTAGCTTAGGGCCATGGCAGCCCACTGTGGCGGGCTTTCCTAACTTTACCACTTAGCAGAAAGAGCCTTGCAGAAGGCTTTTAAGACCCTTACGCAAAGATATCCACCAAGCTTCTGCAAGAAGCTGTTGCTAAATCACAGGATTAAAAAATTAATTGTACACCATTTCCAAAGTCAAGACATGACACAATGCTTTTTGGTGCTTATTTTTCAGACAATGTCTCACAATGGAGTGCACATGGTCTTGAACTCACTTATGTAGCCCAGAATGGCTTGAATTCATGGCGATCCTCCTGCATCAGCCTCCCAAGTGCTAGGATTACAGGCATGCGCCACCATGCCCAGCTCAGTTCTTTTTATAAGGGTCATTGCTCTAATATGACATGCTGCATTTGCCTCTTAATAATGTGTACTTCATGATCCACACAATTACATGAAAGCAATCAGATTTATATAAAATGCAATTCACTATTAATATGCACACATCTTATAGATGGACATTTCAGCTTAGAAAATTACTTTTTCTAGGAATAGCCCCTAATAATGTTATTGCAATTTTATTTGTGTCCTAACGGATCATTTCCTAGGTTCAGTAGCACTAAAATCAGAAATTTCTTTAACCCTAGCCAGAATCCAAGTGAACTTGAATGAATTTATTGTCTTTTATGCCAGACTTCTTCCAGAAGGAAAAGAAGCTGGTAAGTGTAGAACTGTCAGAGACCAACTTCAGGAGCTGCTGAAATCCATCCTGCATCTCTAGGCTTAGCTCACACAAATGCCCAGGATCTCTATCTCTAGTTCTTAGGGTCTATCAATCCTTTGGGGTAATGGTTCCACACTTGGCGCATTCAAACCCTTTCACCATGTGCAGCGCTACTTCTGGAAGATCTTATCCCAGCATCCAAAAGCCAGTGACTGCCAAGCAAGAATTTCCTTTGGAGCAGAGGGAAGGAAACTTGGAGAAAGTAATGCTGCCCTCTCTGATGGCAGTAAGAATCCTAGCAGGTGTGTTTCAGCTACTTTTCTCTCATTTCTGGGACAAAATACCCAACACTAAAAATTAAGGGAAAAAAACATTTTATTTATCTCAGTTAGTGGAGGTTTCAGTCCATACTCCACCGGCTGCAAAGAAGACTGGCACATGGCAGAGGGTGGCCATTCATGGCAGCGGAAAAACAGCAAAGAGCAAAGGGAGAAGCAGCAGCTGCAGTGTCTAGCATCTAGCAAGGCTCTCTTCCTTCCACACTGACTGCGCAGACCAGAGCTCCTCAGAGGAAGTACAGACAACCATCCTTCCTCCAGGGCCTTTATATATCCTTTAAGTGCTGAGTCACCCTAGAGAGGGCCCTCCGTGCCCTAGGGCAGGCCCTCCACACCATAGGGAGCAGATGTAGAACTACATGATGTCCATGCCCTCCTCTTGCACAGGATGAGGATGTTGACAAAGTAAGAACTCTGGCTTCCTGCTGAGTCACTTAATTAAACTCCTAAACTTCTCAAGTTGACACAATGTATCAACCAGTCACAGACATCCCTGCAACTAGCAAGGTGTGGTATTGCTATTGATCCTTAAATATGTAAAAATGAAAACACTAGCCACATGTATGTCTTCAAGTCCTTTCAGCCTTCTGAAGCCATGCAGTTTTCAAAGTCCAAACTAAGAAAGAACTTAGCCAAAGACTCCTATGTGAAATCTATAAAGTTTGACACAGTGAAACCCAACTTAGGTGATAGGTTGATTTGAGATTGTGTGATATTTGGTTTGAGATTGTTGGGAAAGGCTAAGAAAATTTGGGGTCTTTCTTCATATTACAGGAGTTTTTTTTTTTTTAAATAATAAAAATCTTGCAACTCAATGCCCCCTTTTGCCTTGGTTTTCAGGGAATGTAGCATTCAGTAAGTGCCCCCTATTAACAACCTAAATTTGAAGACCAAAAATTAGAGAAAAAGAAAGGCTGCAATGTCAGCCAAAATTTTGGCCCTAGCCTTTCAAG
>NW_004524582.1:21559248-21561788 GCF_000260255.1 Octodon degus
GTTTGTCTCTGCCACTGCTTCTCCCTTTTGCCTTTGCTCTTTGCTGTTTCCTGCCACCATGAACTGCTGCCCTCTGCCATGTGCCACTCTGCCTTGTTGTCAGCCAAGTATGGAATGAAACCTCCACAAACTATGAGTTAAATAAACCTTTGTTTTCTTCATTTTAGGTGTTGGATATTTTGTCTCAGCAAGACAAGGAAAGTAACCAAGACAAGAATCATCTTGTGGGGCTGAGGAGATAGGTCACTAGAATAAGCACTTGCCTGGCAAGCACAAGGACCTGAGTTCAATACCCAGTTCCACAAAAAAAAAAAACCATCTTGTTTATGTGTGTATAATTGTTGATACACTGTGTCACCTTGAGAAGTTTAGATGCTTAACTAAGTGATTCAGCAGGGAACCAGGGTCCTTACTTTGAAAACAGCCTAAGTCTGCACAAGAGAAGGGCACCCAGGTGGTTTGGGCGTAAAGGACCCATCCTAGGGCCAGTAGCCTTCATACAGTATAAGGGAGGAAAATAGACTTGCTCCTCCCCTTTTTGTTCTTGTTGCTTTTGCTGTCTTCTGTTGCCATAAACAGTTGCCTGTCTGCCAAGCCACCCTGCCTTGGGGCCAACTGATTGTGAACCAAATCCTCCAGAAACTATGTAATAAACCTTTCCTTCCCTAACTTGGTGTGTCAGATATTTTGTTCCAGTAATGAGAGAAAAGGAACTATGACAGTAGATCATATTTCATAAAATCTAGGGTAAAATTCTAAATGAATAAGTAAAAAGCAGAACATATTGCCATAGCAAACTGTTGCTAGACACAGATATCATATCACTAGAACCTATTAAGTAGACTGTGGATAATAAAAAAAAAAAATTACTACTTCACTATGCCAAGTTCTAATGTCTTCAGTCTTTACACATATAAGTCATCATTCTTTAAAGTCCTAATAAGGTTGCCTGAGCTCCATACCAGAAGCCTTGGGACAGCGTGACCACCTGCCCCTCCTGAATACGGATGCAGCCACAGACACCAGGTAGTGCATTTGTCTCCCTCCCATGTAACATCTCCATGGCAGCCCGGGAGGTTGTGTCCTCTGAGCACCCTCTGTCCCCATTTATTTGCTCTCAGATGATGGATATAATGGATTGTTATGGCTGTATCTAGATGTCCCCCCAAAGCCTCATGCTCTCATAGGTGGGGCTTTTTGGAGGTGGTTGGATGTAGGATGTGTGATAACTGAAAGAGGTTAGCATAGTTCTAGGTGTGGAAAATGAAAGCTCCACCCTGGCGGCGGCGCCGGCTGCTGCTGCTACTGCTGCTGCTGCTGCTGCTGCTGCTGCTGCTGCTGCTGCTGCTGCTGCTGCTGCTGCTGCTGCTGCTGCTGCTGCTGCTTTGTTGCTGCCTCCTGCCTGCCCTACCATGGACTGTTTCTGTGAGCTGAAATAAATCTTTCCTTCTTTAACTTGTGGACGTTGGGTATTTTGTCTCAGGAACAAGAAAGGTAACTAAAACATGGATGCCATTGTTTTCTTTCTTAATGAGTGATCATCACAATCTTAATGGAGCTGCTCCATCTAAAACATTATAATTTCACCAGTTCTCTTCAGAGAAGACAAGGACCAATGACTGACAGGCACAAGGCTTCAAACTACGCCCTTTCCCAAAGAGACTGCCTTTCTGATGCAATTCTTCTTCCAAAGAGCTTTAGGTCTATGTTATCCCCTAGTCAGGACCACTTTCATAGTAGGAAGAGTTTAGTAAAGATTTTTGCTCTTGAAGGGGAATAATAATCAACACCGAAGGGTAACACATTAGATTTGAGTGTCAGCACAACATTAGTAAAAGAGTGGTCAGCTTCGTGGTATGCAGCCCTCTTCTCTATGCAGGATTTTGTAACCAAAGAGGAAAAAAAATCACATCTATTGCCATATTAGTGCTTGAGTCTTCTCTCTCTCAAGGAGAGAAGCAGACACCACGAGAACAAAAAGAACTTCCGAGAATTGGCACTTACATTAAAAATATTTCTTAAAACTGTGAGATATACAGTATAGGAACCAAAAAAAAAAAAAAATCAACTGTTTTAGATTCACACTGACCCAAATTCAACAACAATCATGCACAAACTAAACCATATTTTACTCTGTCCTTTAGGGATTATGTTAAATTGCCATGTGGGAGGGTATAAGAGGATATGAGCACTAGGAAGTTCTCCGGGAGTCCAGATGTTCAGGCATTAGAGTTGACACAGGGCAGACGCCACTTCAGGCTGCCACATGGGTGGGCAGGCTAACTTGGAGGCACATACAGATTGCCATGCAAGTACAGAGCAGGAAGTCATCAACATTGCATGGCAGTGAGGAGAGGAAGGTCTGCAGAGTTTTCACTGAGCCTGTGACATCTGAGCTGTGCTTGAGAGGATCAGAAGTGGGTTACTGGGGGTCCTCCGGATCCTGAATAGACCCAGAGCGCAGGCCCAGCACGGAACCCTTCAGCAGAACTCCCTGAAAAGAGGCTAGAGGCAAGACCCACCCAGCTGATTCAGGAGCA
>NW_004524582.1:21564018-21581924 GCF_000260255.1 Octodon degus
TCCAAGCATTTTACACATTTTTTACTAAATCCTCACTTTGAGTGTGACATATACTCATGTATCTCAAATGGCAGGAAGAAATTGAGCTATAGTAGTTTAAGTTTCATGGGGAATCACCCCTGCCAAGTTAAAACAATAGGCCAGAGGGTCTGGCTTCCGAGTCTACAGGTTCTCTGCTCCCTACTCTCAGATCTCCAGGAGACATATTCTGGGGCTTTCCTTGGGCTGGGACAGACAAATAGGAACAAAAATCAGTGGTGCTTTCAGGGAGATTATAGGCAAGGCAAAGATCAAAGCAAAAATATCCACATTTTCAGTTTCAGCAAATCAGGTGAAGATCTTAGAATGAATGACAGAGAAACACAAGTTTTAGGGATGAATGCCCCAGAATGAGGCAAGTTGAGTTTACAGAGACTGAGACACAAGCTGATCCAATGTCCAAAGCCTCACCACCTTCCCAGCCTTCCCAGGGACCGGACATTCTGCCATCTTCCACAACATGTTGCCATAATACTGGCTCACTCCTTTGCTCTGACAGAGTCTGTTCTAAAGAAGGTTTCTGGTGCAGATATTGTTCATGAAGCAACATCACTGAGTCCTCTCCCCTGGGTGGCTCTGATGTTGCCCAAGTTACTTTCTTGCTGCTGGGACAAAGCATCTGACACCCACAAGTTAAAATAGGAAAGGTTTATTTTAGCTCATGATTTGTAGAGGTTTCAGTTCATAGTCTGCTGGCTTCAAGGAGGGCAGCATGGCAGAGAACAGCTCATGGCAGGTAGGCAGGAAGCAATGCACCTTCCTTCTCCTTCCCTTTTTACCCATCTAACCTTCTTGGTTGGCACCATCCACTTCATCCACACCCAGAACTCTACTAAACCAATCAGTGGACTAGTGCAGTATCTCCCACAATCCAGTCAGCCCCAAAAGCCCCATTTATGCACTCACGAAGCTTTGGTGGGGCATCTAAATATAAGCCATTGCACATATTAAATGAGACTCTTGGCCTTTGAAGAGGGAATCAGTGAAAATTAAGAGTGTGTTGGACAGACTTTCCAGCATTCATGAAGCTCCTTCCTAAGTCTAAGACAGTCAGCCTGACTTCTCCTAACAAAACTAGGAATGAAAACAGATTGGGTCTCTATTCTCCTACCTCTTTCTCTGTCTCTCTCTCTCTCTCTCTGTCTCTGACTCCTGTCTGTCTCTGTCTGACTCTCTTTGTCTATGTCTGTCTGTCTGTCTGTCTCTGTCTCTGTGTCTATCTATGTAAGTATCTATCTCCTGTATTCCTGCCACAACTCCTAGTCATTGTCATAAAACAAAGTATAAGAAAAGCTGAGGTACAACACAAATTTTGAAGAGTGTATCTGAGCAAACAACAATTCATAAATCATTAGAAGCACCAAACCAAAAGAGGTTTGGGGGCTCCATCGAAGTGGTTCCATCAAAGTGCTAGATACAGGATTTAGTTATTGTTGCTTTTAGTGTTGTGACTGTTACTATTGTGGTTGTATTCGTGTCAGTGGTGCTTAGGACCTCAAACATACCATACTAAGTAAGTGCTCTACCGCTGAGCTACACTCCCAGCTGCAGAGCAGGCCTTCATAGAGTGGATATGGAAATAAAGAAAATACTTGGTTGGTTATAGTTATACTATTGCTTTGTTCCCATCACCCCAAAATCCCTATTTTTATGAGTTTAAATTAGGTGGCTGAAAAATAAATAAAGAAATTGGGTGGCTGTTTCTGATTGGTTGAAACTAAGCTTGGTTTTTCTGTAATACAAGCATTTACAAACAATGGTCCCATTTAAGTTATTTTTTTGTTTGTGACTCAAGCAAGGCCAGGCTATTTTCAAGACCTAACGAGACTTGTTGGCTCATGGATTTCTCAAGATGCTCTCCAGTTTAATTTGTTTTGACAATTGCTCACCTTGGTTATCCTCTGAGCCAGCTGGGAACAGGACCAAACAGGACAATACCACATTTAGTCACTGCTATGGCTGTGTCTAGATGTCTCCCAAAGTCTCGGGCAGATCTAGAGTGTATGATGTTGGGATTAAGTCCACTGATGGGTTCAGCACCACCCTAATCGTGGCATTCTAGATGGAGTATAAAAGGAGCAGAAAGAACTACTAATCTCCCTTGGCTCATTTTGCTATCTCCTAAGTGTAATTAACTGTTTCTTCCCAATGATGCCCTTCTGCCAAGCCAGCCTGCCTTGCAGCCAGTCTATTATGGACTGAAACCTCTAGAATCTGTGAGCTAACTAAACTTTTTCTCCTTTAACTTTGGGGGAGTGGGCATTTTGTCTCGGCAACAAGTATTAAGATAGTCACCACCCTAGGGGAGTGGACATGGTCACTAGGACAGCATCGTGTGGATGTTGCCCTCATCAGTAGCTGCCTGGGGTCAGAGGTGGATATCGTCACTGCCATTGGCAACCATATGGATGTCACCTCGCAAGAGGACCAAGTTCAGCAAGTGCCTCATCCAGCTGGCTGACATCTGAGCAAATGCTGGGAGAGCACTTAAAGCCTGTAAGAGGACACCACGCAGTAAAGAAGGAAAGACAGTGACGAGAGAGAACTGCACTGCTCCCTGGAGCACAAGCTCCTGGAAGCCACATCTATAGAAATAACATTGTCTGACTGTGAAAACAGCCTTCTTATACAAAGTGGGAGACTTGACTTTGTAGAGCTTAAAGATAAGCCACATTGCCACTAAAGCTTTTTCTAATGTCTTAGAGACATGCTTAATAGCCTCTTCAAATCCCAAGATGTCATTGCAAGGAACTGATCTCCTAAAAAGAGAATCCCAGAAAACACACATACTGAGACGGTTAGCAGGGCTTCGACTTCTCTTAGGAGTTAAGTTTATGAACAAATAAACTCAAGCTAATGGTCTGACTTGTGGAGAAGATATTTTGTATGTAAATACTAGGTGTCACTTGTCTTTATCTACAGTAAACAAGCCAATTTAGAGACAATTCTTATACATTGTGCTGCTTTTGAAAAAAACTGTTATTTTTAAGGTTACAGTTAAATTTTGAGATTTGGTTTGGTCAAGTCTCAAATCTACTGCCCTCCGTTTTCTAAAGAAAGAAACATTTCTAATTACTCAATTGAGGTAAAGAGTTACTCTAGGATGGGATTAGAAAATAGTTTGGGAAAATCTATTTAGATTATAATATTGGTAGTAGACTAGTAAGGGAGGATTTTATGTGGTTATACCAGGAAAATATTACCCAAATAGTTTCAAAACATAAATGAAAAGCAATGAAGAATCATGGAAAGAGAGAGAGGAGAGAACCATTGTCCCCATTGCTAAAAATATGGAGAGGAAATTTGTCTTTGACTTGAGGATGATAAAGAATACAACTGGGGAGGACTCATTGGTTGGGGTTGGCAATATGTCCATGTCCCCATGGGTTATTGCCAGCCAGTCTTAATGACTAGACACAACTGTATAAATACATAAAATTCATTATCCATATGGCCACAAATCCAATATTCTGCCTGACTAGTTATAGATGCTATTTTTGTACATTATCCATTAAGGGGCATTTGCAATCCGTGTCAGTAAAGCCTAATAAAATTAACATTTAAAAAGCAATGCAAACAGCATGTGCAGAAGTTAAAAGGAGATGTTGCACAAAGGAAATCCACAGGGAGAAGGCAAACTGAGGCGTAACCACGATACATGTCCCTCCAACTAACCCCTACAGTCGGCTAACCTTCTAGCGCCCACTCCACCTGCCCACATATCTTTTCTGGTGAGGACATGTGGCACATGGGAAGGAAGAACAGTTGCAGGGAAGGCTAGAGAAAGGGAAGCAACGTGATTCAGAAAGGGTGTATCCCCAAGCAAGTGACAGAGGAGAGCAGGAGCTGCCAGGTCGGGTGCCACTCCCCACACCCACCCTACCAGTCTGCAAGTCTCCCCCTCAGTCTTGCCAAGAGCCTTTGTCACCAGCCAATATTTTTTATTAAGTTAGAAATATCTTTAATATTGTTATTCTGGTTATTCAGGGGAGACGCTCCCCTTGGTGAGCACTTCTACCCTAGTGGCACGCTACTATCTGAAGATACCATCTATGTTCCTCCTTTCCCGCCTGGCCTGCGAGTCCCCCATCTGAGCCTGTAGGAACCTGTAAGCTCACTGCCCGCCCCAGGGAATAGGAGCAGAGAATAGAAAACAAAAGCCTGTCTGCCTCCCGGTCCATGCATCCCTCCACTTCCTGTTCAAGGCAAGGAAGAAGCAGGAAAGACACTGGGCTGAACACCAGAGAGGGCAGACTCAAGGCCCTTGGCATAGAGCTGCACAGCCACCTGCAGGAGCCTGTGCTCCCGGCAAGAGGCCCACTTGGCATGATAGGGACCTGTGGGAAGCAGCCAGGGACACAGAGCAGGTGACCTCGGCCCATTCATCTTCTGGCAGGAAATGAAATTCAAAGAAGTGAGGGACACCAAGTCAAAGGGGAAAAGGAAGGACTGGGCAGGTGTGAGAATTTCTCCCGCTTTCCATTTTCCAATGGCTTACTCTAACAGTACTTCACCATCAGATTAAAGTGCTTTATAGAACATTTTAATGTAGTCTGTATCGCTCACTTCAATGTCAGTTTTGAACTTGATACCCAATATCTTAGATTTTTTCTTTACCTTTAACTCAAAGCTGATAGAGGTTTGGTAGAGGGAAACTAACCAAAGGCATCTCTGGCTGTTCCCTGGCTGTCCCTTGCACCTATGGGGTGACAGTACTGGATCCAAGGACAGCAGCACATCAGAGGAATGAAGATGCTACAAGCCATGCCAAGACTGAGGGTCAACTCTGCAGAGGTCAGACAAACATGCTTGAGTCAAGAACAGCCAATAAAATTGTCCTGCACTTTGTCCTGAAGGCAAAATAACAACTACAAAAGCAGGGTCAGAATAGAAGGGAAATGTTGGCTAAAAATATAAAGGGAATCAAAAGAATGTCCTTTGTTCAGTGTCCCAGAGAATAATTAGCGCCTAAGTCTGATACATAAGGACACAAGTTTCCTTTAAGGTAAATCATAGCCCTGAAAACTATCCAGCCTCATCCAACAAAGTTAACCTTTGGAGCTGTGTCACCTGCCAGAGGAAATAAGTACACTAGGATAAGAAGAGTGCATTTTGTAGGCTTAATTGGCTTATCAGGTTGTTAATAAATTGTAGTAGAAAAACCACCTGTCCCTGCTCACTAGACTAACCACCCACCTTCTACACAGAACTGTGACCACAACTAATCTGTGGACTGGGAGCTCTCTGAGGGCTGGGACTGTGATTCTTTGTGCTGTTACCTGCACTGCTTACCACTGCTGAAAGTGCCTGACAGACACACAGTGAAGACCCGGATGGATGATCTGGCAAGCCCTCCCTGCACGGGTGCACAGCCGAGGTGTGTGTTGGCTACCACCCATTATTTGTGAGGCAATCACATTTTGCTGTGACTTGTACAGCTTCAGGACAAGTGAGAAGAGCAGTAAGCCGGCAGGTCCTGCAGAGCATTTGGTTTTGCTTTGTTGTGTTCTGTTTTCTCTGACCTCTGAGGGGTGCAGCCTCAGTAGTGGGCAAAGCCCATAGCTTGCAGCTGGAGAACAAACATGTTAAAGCAGATCTGACGTAAAGGGCATTTTATGACAGAATTTCCTCAAGAACAGGAATATTCAATACTCATTCCTAGGCAGCGATAGTACTGTGAGATTATGGATAAGAGGTTTTAAAAACCCCAATACTTGAAGATTTTAAGTGCTAAGCAAGCAGTGGCAGCGCAGAGAAAAGCTCTGGACCACAGAGTATGGACTCAAGAAGACAAAAGGAGAAACAAGGTAGAAGCGCAATTGCAGGGATCGCCTCGACCACGGCTTCACTTTGCTGCGCACATGTTCTAAGGCATCACTGCGTGCGATGTTGCGGCAGCACAAGCGGCGCCCGCCCCACCCACCGGGGGGACTGGGGTCTGCACGTGCCCCTCGGGATCCTACCCTGGCGCTCCCCTTGCTCAGCACTCAGCCGGGCTTGATTGAGTCTCTTCCATAGTATGCCTGTGATAATAGCACTCTGCAAAGCTGAAGCGTGAGGAGCACAAGCTTGAGCCCAGCCGCGCAGGGGTTAGCAACTTGGTGAGATCCTGCCTCAAACTGAAAAAGTGCTGGGGATGCAGCTCACGGAAAGGAAAGGCCGTTGGTTCAATCCCGAGTCCTTTAAAACAAACAAACAACAAAAATAAAACCCACAAATGAATCAGGCAACCAATCAGCAAGCCTTCCTGCGTGCAGCCCCAGGGCCGCCAGTGTAGGTGTTTCTGTTTCTCTGCTTTCTTTCGGCTCCTCTTGGGTGCACACAGCTGGATACTCTTTCCCCCACTGGGGACAATGAAATCGTTGTTGTTATTGCTAAACCCAGAGGCCACACTGCCGTCTGTGCCCCCTCAGCAGCATCTGACTTTGGTAACCACTTCCTGTTTCTTTTCCGACCTCCCATGCGAAGGCCCCTTGGAGGTATCTTGTTATCTTCTGCCTCTTTCATGCACTCCTCCTCCCGACCATTTCTTGCCAGAATTCTGGTGCCTGTCCTCATCTTCTGCTGTACATCTTCTGAGGCGCCACACATTCGGTTGGGCTTCATGCACACACAAACGGCGTGGCTCTCAAAGGTGTCTCATCCTCAAGCCTGGCTACGTGCACCTATTTTTGTGGTATCTTCCTTTAGTTATGCCACATGCCAACTCTATAGATTCCGCCTTTCTGAAGCAATTTTGATCTTAAAGATCAAAATGAAATCAAGAAAATCCAAACCATATTAGCAAAATTATAGATGAGAAGCTTTAGAATCATCTACCATTGGTAATTTCCAATGTTGCAAAAATCATCTCAGGAAAAGACTTGACTTTTTTTAAAAAAGGTAAAATATAGCTGATAACAAAAAACAGCAAATAATAAAACATTAGTATTGCTGACAAATTGATTAAAAAGTCAAGATCTGATAAAAGTTTGGAAGTGTAGAAGTAAATTCATGTCATAAACATGCTGGCATCAGAATGAAGTTTACCACAGGAAAAGCTCTGCAAACTTTATAAAAGTTGACAAGCTCGAAATGGCAGTGCCCTCCAATAATCCCAGCCACTCAGGAGGCTGAGGCAGAAGGTTGGCAAATTCAAGCCTCATCTGGATACCTTAGTGACTAAGAGAGACCTTGTTTCAAAATAAAAAAAAAAGAAAGAGTACAGCTAAGTGTGAAGTAGCTGGATTCAATGCCCAGTACCCCCTGTGCACACACACAGATAGATCAAGACTCTGTTACAGAAGACAACAAAGACATCAGCCAGAAACAAATAAGGCTGGTCAAAGAAGAAATGAAGTGGAAACTGGTGGAAAGAGCTTAAATCTACCACATAGAAAATGAGTCAAAGAATTACACTGGCATAATGGAGTTCACTTGGAACAAGTCTTTGTCACAAAGACCACATCAGGGTCAGAACACAGGGGAGCTCAAAACGATGAAGTCAAAGTTGGGCTCTGCTCTCCTTAAGGATACAAGACCCAGGGCCCTAACTATTAGTTCTTTCTGCTACAACAGAAAAACCGTAAACTGGGAAAATTATAAATAATGGAAGGTCACCTAGACACAGACAGACAAGACAGACAGACAGACAGACAGACAGACAGACAGACAGACAGACAGACAGACAAAAAAAGGGAGAATTCCCAGGACAACTGTCTTCCTCCCATGGTGAAGGCATGAGGCCCCTGATAAGGATGAGCCACTTAATAGTGTTACAGTGGCATTAATGTGTCAATGTGTTACACAACAATTGTGTGACAATCAAGCCACCTCCTAATAGTGTTCAGATAACAATTACAATTCAACCTGACTTTTGCAGGGACCATTCAAGCTATAGCACCCAGCTGTACCCTAAATGATTTCTCTTGCTTTTCCTATCTCAAAGAATAGCACCATCACCATGTCAGAGTTCTACAGCTTCCCCTAAAATTTCCTCCTTCTTCCCGTCTTTCCCACTCCCTCCTCCAATCCGATCACACCCTGCCTTTTCTGGGCCCAAACTCCTGCTGGTAGGTTCTGTCTACCCCATCCCCGCTGCAACCTACTGCTCAGGCCACCCCCATTTTGGGCCTCCACATTTAAATGTTTGTACTCTGTCCTGGACTCTGTCAAACTGCTCCATCCCCTGCTGAGGAAAGACTTTCCAGAAGCACACTATACCCTTCATAGCTTCCCTCTGCCCTGGGCCTGGCTGGTGAGGCCTCCCCACAGTGTTAACTTACCTCTTAAACCTGACCTACCACTGCAGTTGTATTATTCCCCACTGTGTCTTGAACTTGCCATCCTCTCTGGCCAAAGGCATCACACATGCTTCTCCTTCTACCTCAAAACCTCCTCTCCCACCCAGCCCTTATAATCCCTGTGCTAGTGGACTCCTACTTAGCTATCAAGAACTACACTGCAATTGTCTGCCAATCTCATTAAAGCACCGAGTCCTTAGGACAAGGTCACACCATACTCGCCTTTATATACTCAGTGCCAAATACAGTAATACCGCAATTACTAATGAGTAACAGTACTCTCCATTTGCTGAACTGATGGATGGAGCTTAATCTTAACCCTGCAGAACAAGTACTATCAGCCTCCTTTAAAGGAACACAAAGAAGTTAAGCAATCTATGCCAGTTCCCCGAGCAGGTAAGTAAAGTTAGGGTTCAACCTGTTAGGTTAGGGCAAGCATAAAGGGCATGTTGTTTCTGTTCCACTACACTGCACATTTTTACTGTTGCATCCAAAACACAGAGATGGGACATGGCCCCCACAAACCTGGCATTATGAGTCAACAGGGGAGAGAGCTGCATGTACAAAATCATTCTAAGACAGTGCAGTTGTGGGCAAACAGACATGGGTGTGCACAGACTGAATGATCATGAAGACAGGAAGTAAAGGTAAGAAAGAAATTGGCAGGGAGAGGGGAGGCTGTGGTTTAAAGGCTTAGTCAACAAGAGAATTAGGAAGAGAATCCTGGCCAGATGCGGAAAGTAAGTTTGGTTCTCTTCTACATCCACTGCTGCATTGGAATAAGCTCAAGAAATTAATATTCTGAGTATAGTATAGATGACAACACTGCTAACGTCAATATTTTGACATTTCAGAACACCAAACTGATTAAATGTACAAGAGTATAAATGCCAGCAAGGATGATGATTTCTCAGAAGCATCACGCATTATCCTGAGAGTGGTTTTTGAACACTGCCAGAATCCACAGGCGGGACATTATGAGCGGATTTCTTCATGTCTTGAGCCTCATCAATGTATTCTGCTGTGTTCCAAGTGCTAATTAAAATTGCACACTGTTGCCAAAGTAAAAGCAAAAATGCTTACATTAAAATAAGTATCTAATTGAAATGGGTCAAAACAGAGAGTGTGATTCCAAGTTGACATGCAGTTCTTACCCCTACCCTATAGTTGTCCGGGGAGCAGGCTGAGACGCGGACATAAAATTTAATAGTGCATATTTCCTGGCATTTATAATTATTCAAAATAAGCTAGACCTTTAAAGTTATTGAAAAAAAAAAAAACTTCCCAAGCAAGCCATCATTCCATTTTATCTTCAAATGATGGAAATTATTTGATTTGGAATTCTGAGGTTAAATGTGAAGGATAAATATCTGAAGAATTTGGCAGGTAGAACGACCCCAACCTTCTTCACAAGTTGAATAATAATTTAGCATTTTAATTCATGCATTGAGAATTGTTTGCACCTCTACCAGTAATAGTTAGGTAAAAACAATTCAAACTTTAACCTGCAGTTATTGAGCTTTCAATATGCATTATATCTTATTTGCAATATCCAATTCAAATATATAGTTAGGAAATTTTATCAACATCTTTTTTCTTTTGAAAATTGTCTCAGCATAATGATTTGTAGAATAAACCCTTTAATATTTTGTGGGGCCAGGGAGATGGCTCAGTGGAATAAGCACTTCCCTGGCAAGTACAAGGACCTGAGTTCAATCCCTGGTTCCACCAAAAAAAAAAAAAAAATTTTTGTTTGGCTATAAAATAATTCATCATGCACTAAGAATTAAACTTGTAGGCTGGGGAGATAGCTAGGTGGTCTAAGCGCCTGCCTAGCAAGGGCAAGGACCCAGGTCCAATCCCTGTTACTACATGTAGTTCCAGCCCCAAAACCAGGTGTGGTAGTGCACACCTGTAATCCCAACACTGGGGAGCCTGAGACAGGAGGATCACTACAAGAGAGTGCTGTGTAGTGAGACCTACGAAATAAATAAATGAATTAAATAATTTAAAAAATAAAAGGGCTGGGGAGATAGCTCAGTAGAATAAGCGCTTTCCTAGCAAGCCCAGGGTCCTGAGTTCAATCCGTGGTACCCCGAAAAAAAAAAAAAAAGTAAAATAAAGATTATTTTAAAAATATAAATAAATAAAAGAAACTTATGACACGTACTGACAGGCACCTTCTGATAATCATTCCTGCCCACTCTGTCTAGCCAGCGCCCTGCTGAACAATGTGTTTCCTAGGACCTAGCCCTAGAGAATTCCGAGTTCACAGGCTCTACTCTAGCACCAAGCCACTTCCCACCTCCCCCGCTACGCACATGCTCCACCACTGCCCGTGGGCCTGTAGGTACCATTCTTGCCCCATCTGCCATTGGCAGACACATCTTGCCGGACCCACTCCAATGCCACTTCCTTCTGGGATGCCAGGGCTGCTCCTAAAGCAGAACTCATGTCTCTTCCTGGAACTGTCACACCATTTCATTCATTCCTCAACCCTGGTACTTAGCTACTTCAAAGTAACTGTGGATAGAAGGACCTTCTCATTTATCTTTGTTCCTCTAGGGCTCTGTACAACTCTTACCATGTAACAGATCGTCAAGATGTTGGCTGGAAAGGAAATACTAATATCTGGTGGCTGGATGCAGCAAACTGAAGACAAATCTTACAACTGAGAATAGGGCAGTTGAATCCATCAGAAAAAACAAAAAACACACAACTGAATGCCAAGTCAACACTTGATGCCAACCTAAAGTCAGTCTAGGAGTAACTAAAAACCATGTAATTAGAGAACAGGAAATTTCAAGACAATTGATGCTGCCTGTTGCTACACAGACGAGAAAACTGAGGCCCCCGGCACAGGGCTGGTTTCGTGACTACTCGGGCAGGTCAGCTAGCCTGCAAGCTCACAGCGTCCCCATTACAGTCCACCATCTCTGTGGAGAACTTTTCTTGCCAGCTACAATCACCAGAGGCGACATCTCCAGTCTAATATCCAACACTTTGCTCACTTGGACACGGAAGCAGAGCACACTGCTGTAAGAAAACCAGCTGTTAAGTAAAAACACATGCTTGCTGGGTGAATCCACCTGGGCCTCATGCACCTCCCTGAAGGGTTAAACAATGCTGCCCAGCTTAAACTACAGTGTTTTTAAAAATATATATACTTTTTTAAAAAGCAGAATAGTTATGAAAAATACTCTTGAGACAAAGACAATCACTTGTTTTCAGAGAAGCTAGCTATGCTACCCACAAAACAGACAGGGTCCACTAAACACTGGTAAGGATACCTAGTCACATGAAGTAGGCTTTCCCACAGTACACTGTGAAAACACTAGAGGGAAACGACTGGCAGATTTGGAGGAAATGTTAAGTTGCCTTAAGTCAAATCGACTTACTGTTGTACCTTTAGTTATTCACTATGGGACAGACTTTTACTAGAAACCTTAGAATACACTAGAAACTATGTGTTTATCAAGCTGTAAAAACAAAATCAAATTGCATTAAATTTAGTTTTCTAAGGCTCTGGGACTTGGACCCAGGGTCTTTGCACTGAGCTACACGCAACAAGGTCTGACTACACTGCTGAAGCAGAGCTAGAAACTAATTCTCCGGCCTCAGGCCTCCAGTGTATTGGGACTACATGTGGGCACCACCATGCCTAGCTTAAAAAGGAATATCTAACCAGTTACATTAGGTCATGAACACCACTACTACAACAAATACTAAAATTGAATATTTAAAAATGGTTTGTAGCATTGGAAATAAACTTTTGTTTATACAGCTAGTGCTATTACACAGCTAAATATAATGGAAGAAAAATGTGAGTAAAAGTTAAGAGATGATAATGACTGGTGTCTGAGCTTCAGTTTTCTTAGCAATTATTATTTTTTTTTTTTTGGTGGAACCGGGGATTGAACTCAGGCCCTTGCACTTGCCAGGGAAGCGCTTTTTCCACTGAGCCATCTCCCCGGCCCCTTTAACAATTATTTTGATTTATGAATTATCCCTGCCTAATTTTTTAACCCCAACATTTGTCATTGGGGTGAATGTGCTCAGAGGAATGTGAATCATTGTCAGGTTAGGCAAAGCATTATTAGGATAAAAGTATCCCAGCAAAATAAATATTTGCTATCCCAGCACTCGGGAGGCAGGAGAATCACTGAGTTTGAGGCCAGCCTGGGTTACATAGGGAGTGTACGGTTAGCGTGAACTATATAATGAGACCCTGTCTCAAAAAAATCTAAAATATTTTTCAAAGCCACAATTTTTATTGCTGCTTTCTGAAAATTTAACCACAGTAGTGTTCTCCTCCATGAAAGCATACACCTGAGTTACAGCATATATATAATTATATATATATATATTATAATTGATACATTATATATATATTATGATACAAAAGAACAATCTGAAAATTTAAGGCCTTGAAATCAAATAAACAAATTTATACAAGCTGGAAAGGAGATACCAAGTGAATTAGTTTGAGAAGTCACAAGTGTATTACGCATTTGAAGTAATCTGGGTCATAGACAACAGCTAGCGGGGTCTGCACACCAACGACGGCAGCTAAGCGACTGATTTCTGCGAGAAGCAGGGTGCATCCCTGTCAGGGCCTCAGAAAACACGGGCAAAACATCCTGGTAAAAAAGAAAAAAACTAACTATTAAGGAGAGTGAAACCAAAATATAAGTTCACAGCTCAAAAGCACTTAAAGGAAAAATTTTTGTTCCCGAAATATATGCAAGTTAGACTCAAAACATTAGGAAAGGGTAAAAAGTTATTCCAAATATCACGTGCACTCTTCTGATTATCAGCAGCTGTTTTACAATAGCCAAAAGAAGTAGCATCTCGTAGCTGGGGAATAAAGACAAAACAGGATAGTGAAGAACTCTGAGAGATCAAATCCAGGGGAGCCTGCGCAGCATGAGCTGGGGGGGCACATAAGCTCTCCTCTACCTCCTGAACTTCAAAATGAAAGCCTCAGCTAGCTGGAATTACACAGTGACATTCGTGACCATTAGTAACGAATTCACTGGAAGATCTGAGATTATAGCTTTCCATTAAGTAAATGATTAAAACTGTTGTAAGCATGACGTCTATATTGTTTCTGTGACGAGAAAGGAAGGTTCTTTCTTTTCTGAGAGAGAAACCTGGAATCAGGAGCTTGCTAAATCATCACCAAGGCTCTGAGTCAGGATTTTGGAATTTTCCAGAAGCTTAAAGTCCAATACAAGATATGTACATCTGACTGTGAATAAGCACAGCACAGATTTGGTCCATAAGCAGAACTCACCTTTATGCACTCAGAATGCCTTTGATAAAGCATTCCTATAAACAGAGCATACTCTTCATTAAATCCTATTTATAATGGTTCCATCCACATAATCTCCTGCCAGAGAAATGATTTTAGAAATAAGACTCGCTCCTGACGACTCCAGCTAAGTCCTAACAGGTACATTAGAACCAGAGGCACAGCAGTCTCTGCGAAACAACTGAGCTTATGCCCTTCAGACATGCACAGAGCGGAGCCCAGAAAGGATAAAACATGATGAGTATAAATGAAAATGACCGCCAAAGAAGGAAATAGCACTCCCAAAGCCCAGAGACAGAGTCAGCTCCCGCAAATTCAGTGTGAAGCTCGTACTGGGCCCAGCAGTGTATTTTTTTTTTTTAAAAGCCTTTACAGGCAAAGCATTTCATTTTTTTTTTAAACCTCAACTCTTAGTTTTCCCCTTGTCAATAAAATGGTGAGTAAATGAAATAAAGGATTACAGTTTATGAAATAGATATGTGGCTCTTATGGTTCAGCAAAGTCACAGGCTGCCAAAATACATTTTCAGTTGAGAAATACAGATATTAATAAAACTGTACTTTATTCAGTGTCTGCATATGAACTGTACCTGTATCAGTGTCTGCAAAGTGAACTGTATTACACTAATCATCTGAAATACTATTTCATTTGGTGTTGACTGTCAGCTTCAGGCAGTGTTCTTAGACTGAGGTGTGCATTGCTACATACTGGGAAACTTGTTCACAGTGCAGAAACCCTGAGTCCTAGGGCCAGCCAGATAGCTCAGTAGACTGAAGCACCTATTCAGGAAGACGCAGGGACCAGGGTTCAAGCCCTAGCGTGCCGTGCTAGCGCTGGCCCCACCCCCGGGGCGCGCTGAGCCGGAGACTGAGACTGCAGTGGTAGTGCACACCCATAATCCCAGTGCCTGGGAGGCTTAAAACAGAAGGACCACTGTGAGTCTGATCTGTGTAGTGAGACCCTGTAGACCATGTGCTAAATACATTTAAAAAGAATAATAAAGAAAGCCCTAGGACAACATTGGTGCTTTAGAGACCAGAAGGTAAGTGAGAATCCGTCAGGCTAAAGATAAAGCGCAAGCACTTAGAACATAAAGGTGAGTACAGGCTGACACAGCACTGGCTGTCGTCAGCACAGTCACTACATTTCCCTTCTCTGCCCTCAAATTTGAGGATTACAAAGAACTCTCTAGTTAAGGGTTTAATGCTTTCCTGCAAATCTTGACAGGATGGGCCCATCTTGCTGTTTTTAACACAGGAGTTCAAGAATCTAAAATGCACTTGGAATAGACTGACACAAACTTCAGGAGCTATAAGAAACCCTGAGTCTAATCCAATGCTCAACTTAAGGAAAATGAGAGAAAGGGGTCACTTGTGCTCACTTGGTCAGACACTTTAGCTGGAGAGGCAAAGAGAATCCAAGTGTTTCCATGATACAGGGTTCTTTCATCAAAGCATTTGATGTTGTACTATAGTAGTGAGAAAAAATATAGGGAACTAATTTCAACATTTTGTGGACCATCATAACCTGGGTTCAACAGTAAGCAGTACGAGTTTGTGCGCTCTGTAATGGTAACTAACAGAAGCTCTGAATCCCTGGCTCATAAAAAATGGAACAATGCAATTTGGTCACAAAACTATAATTGTTAATCTTTAATTAATAAAATAGTTATCTGATTTATTGTGGAAGACTGCATGCTACTCATCAGCTTTCCATTGCTTTTCAAAATAATATTTTCTGTTTTCAAATCCTCACAACACAATAGCTACTTGGTAGCTACAACAACCACAACCACGACCACAGCAGACTTCTCAACTTCCCATTTCTGAACTCACATCTAATATTCACCCTGTTCATCAGTTAGAATTATTTTCCAGGGGCTGAGGATGTATCTCAGGGCTTAGCACCTGCCTAGCAAGCGTCAGGTCCTGAGTCCGATTCCTGGTACCAAAAAATTATTTTCTACCAACAGAGCATTTCTTTTACCAGGCATGAATACAATACCCTGCTTGCTACTCATAGATTTATGCTAAAGTTGAATCACCAGAGCATGTTATCATCCTAATCTGGTTTTATAACTTAAAGTTATTATAGAATAGTATTTGAATTTTCATTAATATTTACATTTTTAAAACATTCCTGTTATTTAATGATAGTGCTATAATTCTAATCTATATCTTTCTCAATTTTTATTTATTTGTATTTTAGGAAAGGGTCTACAGAGTGTTCAGGGCCTCACTAGATCGGACTCGTAGTGATCCGCCTGTTTACAGCCTCCCAAGCACTGGGATTACAGGCGTGCAACACCAAGCCCAGTCTCAATGGCTGTCTCAGTGTACCCCAGGGGTGGGGCCGGCACTGCAGGCCTGGGGATTGAACCCCAGGCCCCTGTGCCTGCTTGCAGGCACTTTAATCCACTGAGCTATTTGGCTGGCCCTTAACTTTTATTTTTAAAGAGTACAAAATAGTATTAAAATAGAAAAGTTACAAATGATACAGAATTTCACTAAATAAAATACAAATTTCACAGTATCTTAATTTTATAATATATAATATAAAAACATAGTATTTTGGCTATTATTTACCTTCTGATGAGATGTGCTGGTTTTTCTGTGTTATATTGTTTTTTCTTTTGAGACAGGGTCTCACTACATTGCCCTGGCTGTCCTCAAACTCGTAATCTTCCTGCTGCAGTCCTAGCAATGTTTTGAAGATTTGGAATACATATTTGAAGGTATCCTTTCCTGAACTTGGGAGTGAATTTTAGTAGGTTGAAGTAACTTAAGAAAATGAAATTTCTGTATAAACTAGACATGTAATTATCCGCACAGTACTTACACAGGAAATGTGTGAACACAAAAGTTTACATTTATATTTGTTTTAAAAATCTAAATATGCTCACTTCAGTAAGAGCTTGAGATCGTGCTGTCTCACACCAGACAGCGAGGCAGATCTGGAGGAAAGATCTAATTGAAGATCCCGCAACTTTCCCACATTTCCATGTTGATCCTGTTACTGGTCCGAACACTTCAGAGCCAGCTGGACATGGTCACTTCTGTCCTTTCTCTACTGGTTACTTGAAAGAAAATACAGCTTTTGGAACACGTCTTTCCCCAGGCCTGATGTACAAAGTGAGAGGTGCATTTTGCAGCAGGCATTTGGCCACTTTAGTGAGACAGTGAATGAATAATTGCATCAACAAGCAACAAAAGGATACTTCCTGACAATTCATACAGAACAGGATGTGGATGATTTTCCACAAAAGATACAGAGAGTAACAAAACTTGAGCAAGAAACCTTTAGAGGTCATAGGGTTATCAGTTATCTTTTGATTTCCAAAATGATCTATATAATTTGACCTGAACATGTTTTTAATTGGCTCACCCAAAACAACCCAACCCAGACAATTTTATGGGGGATGGTCCCATGAATAAAGCTGATGCAGCCCTGTAAGCTGTCCTGTTTCACCCAGGATAAGGACATTCTGCAGGCCACTGATCGGTTCCTCAGGTCCACTGGCAAGGTTACAGTCAGCTCCTTCCTGCAAGCGTTTTAAGCCCACCTTGACCCCTCACCTGGGCCTCCTGCCCCACTGCCAGACCACCAGGCGCGGCCCTCAGCTGCTCCCCAAAGCAGCTCAACCCAGTTTTAAACTTGATGAGAATCTGGGATCAGGTCCCTGACAGCAAAACCCTAATGAATCAACGCTGGACTTTCACTTGTAAGGAAGTTTCCAGGCAGCTTAAGTGTTCCGGGAACAATTCGCTTTGCTTTTGCTAATCAAAAGGTTACAAAAGCACAGGTGAAATCCAAAGTTGGCTCAGGGGACAGAGGTGCCACGGTCCGCCTGGCTGGAAGGCGCGGCGATCACGTGAGGGGCCGGGGCAGAAGCCCCCCTACTACTGCACCGTCCCGGCTGGACCCCTCCGCGGCGCGCTCCGGGGCCGGGGCAGGCGGAGCCCGGGGCCCGATCCACGCCGGCAGGTGACAGCGAGGACACGTCCCCACCACCACTCGACACTCCGGCCAGAGCGGCCGCGCCGCGTGCAGACCCCGAGCCCCACTTGTTGTGACCCGACACCCCCCCCCCAACCCCGAGTTTCTCCCGGCCCAGGTGCTTCGGAAACTGCCCACGGCCGGGCAATGTGACGGTGACAGGAGACCATAAATATGCAGGACAGATGCAGCCAGGATAGCAGACGCGCGGGGCCGGCGCTCGCGGGGGACGGGCAGCTGGAGCCGGGCCCGAGCCGCCGCGGCCGCGCTGCCAA
>NW_004524582.1:21582754-21590721 GCF_000260255.1 Octodon degus
CGCGGGGAGCGGGCCGCCGAGAGGGACGCGGGCCGGGGCGGGACGGCCGCGGCGCGCCGGAGCCGCGAACCTGTTACCGTGCCCTCGGGGTCGCGGCGCCGCTGGCGTGGGGAGAAGCCCGCCAAGTTGGGGCGTGCTTCCCAGAACGGGAGTGTTTCGCACTCTAAAATGGTCCATGGGAACTTTTTCCTAAACTGAAACTGCCACATAAGAAAACACCCAGCACAGGAATCCACAGGAATGAACGCCTTAGAGCAAACTATAATACAATGCCGGGGAGGTCTAGGGTTTCAGTATAGCTCTTCAATGATTTTTTTTTTTTTAATTGCGTTTGTGTTCATATCGCAGTGTGCGTTAGGATTAAAAAGATTTTGAGATGTGTATTTTATTTAGTATGGAGTGGTCACCGGGTTTTAATTCTTACGTAATTCTGAGTCGAACAGCAGCTGAACCCTAACTCCATAAAATTTCTTCCAACTAAAAAATTGTCATACAGTTGAATGAGGAGCTCCTTAGCTGTTAGTTCCCGCAATTCAAGCAAATGCATGTTTAAGGTGACTGCCTGAATCTTTGCTTATTCCTAGGTATTGAAATTATAGGAGTCCTTAAAGGCTGGTCAGAGGAAGTCCTTCTTGGTTTGCTAGTTCTCAGAACTGGGCCCAGGTCTACATCTTTGAAAACTCACTGTGGACTGCCTTGTTTGGTCTTTTTCAATTAACCACTTAAAATTCTCAAGCCTATTTTATTTGGTTTAACTTTTGGTTAAGCAATTGCTTGCAGGAGTATTTACTTTCTGAATTGGCAGGCTGTACGGAAGATAAAATATTAAATCTCTCAGCTGTCTGTTTAGACTTGACTGTTGAAAGTACTCGCGTGCAAAGAGATGTGGCCACGTTTCACTATAGTTTCTTTAAAATGTTTCTTTCAGGAAAGCCAGCCCTTTAGAAGCTGTTTTGTTGTTTGCGTGAGAGCCAGTGAAGCCTTGCGGTCTGGGAGAGCAGGCCGTGGGCTGCTGGAATGGCACCTGCTTCTTTCTGGGTTCTTCCGGGAGGTAGCCGAGTGGGTGCAGGTGCAGGACAGCATAGATGGTATCATAGGTACCACGCACCTGGTCGTTGCTAACACGTGGCTCTCTGCACTTGGCCTGGCACATGCTCCTCATGTGAGAAGCTTCCAGCCTCAGCTGCTCGCGTGGTCAGCTCCGTGTTCTGTGTGGAAAGTGGCCACCCGGTGGGTTAGGTCACGGTAGCCTGGGGGTCCAGGGCCCAGGCAAGCACGCCAGGGGGTCACGCTTTGGCCCCATGGTCCCCTGGCATCCGTTCCCCGCACACAGCCCTGGAGGCAGCTGATGCTGCCTCTAAGTCACACTGCACTAGCACACACGTCCCTGCTTTGTTCGTGGTCTTTCTCATTCTGCAGTCACACAGACCTCCCGGCTGCTTTCTTCCACGCCTGGGTGACCTTTGCCCTCCTCTCCCGACTTCAGAAAACTGGCCTAGGCCCACGGCCCTTGCAAAGCACCCCACCTAGTGCCAGACAAAGAGCATTGCTGTCGGGGCGGCTGGTCCTCTGCTCACCCCATTCCCTACAGCTGCTGCCCAGCACCTGCACCATTGTACCCCTCTGCCGCTTGGCCGGCCTTCAGCTCTCCTTGTTGAAAGTCGTAATCTTGGTGTGTTGGTGGCCTGACCATCAGCAGTTCCAAAGTCTCCCTTCAGGCTCTTGGGAGACATTTGTTGGTCAGTCTCCTGCAGATTCCATAAATGAATATACGGTTTTTGTGGCTGGCCATACTCTTTCCACCTGAGCAAGATCAAGTATGATTAGTGTTCATTGTGTTGCATTCTTGTACTTCTTGATTTGTTTAGAAAAGTGCACACATATATTAGTTCACGTATATACAGCAGTATGGGATATATACACTTCTGTCCATCAAGTGTGGGTTGTCTTCTTTTCACTCTTTTATTCTCAGAGCTCCCTTTTTGACTTACACAGCTCCTGACAGGAGGCTGAAATTTGTCTCCATTGTTGGGACTTCCAGCGTACACGGAGATGGCTGTCTTACCATTCCTATGTGTAGGCACTGGACTTGAACTCTGGGAATAATGGTCATAAAAACAAAACAACAACAACAAAAACCCAGCCAGTTTCACCTCTTCTGCCTTCTTTGTTTCTCCTACTACCAATTTCTATTGTTTGTTTGTTTGTTTTTCACCTAAGACCAGAATAGTACTCCTTATTATCATGTTCTCGTACTTTTAAAAACTCTTGACTCACCCAAAAGTTCTGGGTGAGTTTCTGGATAAGAACATTCACCTTGGGAATCCACATGCAGGAAGTCAACTTTGGACTAAGAATTGGGCAACCTGTGTGCTTGGCTTGGTGAGTTGTTGAATTGCTTTGTAGACCCTGTGCTTGCTTGGACTGCTTGCCCAATGTATTTGGCTCTTGTTTGATAACCCTCCTACTAAGCAGTATCTAAATTATCTGAGTGGGTTTCACTGATATGCAAACTTCACAAAAGGCTCCACATGAAATAAGTGCAGCCCCTACCAGTGAGCGTGAAACAGTACTTCAGGAAGGCCGCTGTGAGATGCGCAGAAATAGGCCTTGCTTGTAAAGCGAAAAACCTTGAAGTACACAAACTATTCTTTCCAGCGGTCACTCTTGCCGCTGCAGTTTCTGGAGCTGAAACTTACCTCCTATTTGTCTTTATTTATTCTTAGACCTTTCTTTGTAAGGGTGAGCCAGGCTCTTGCTGTATACTTCAGGCTGGCCTTGAACTCATAATAATCCTCCTGCCTCAGCCTCCTGAATGCTGGCATTACAGGCGTGCACCACCAAGATCCCCTCCTGCTGGTCTTTTTAACAGTTACCACAAAAGATTTGCAGTAGGAAAAATATTTCAATTATTTATTTATTTTTAATTTTTTTGGTGCCAAAGACTCAACCCAGGTCTTCCAGCTTGCTAGGCAAGTGTTCTTCCGCTGACCCAAATCTCTAGCCCCTTTCACTATACTTCCTATGTTCTGTTATTGTTATGTAATTCAAATATTAAGTTCTTATAAATACTATTTTATTGAAATAATTTTATCTTTACCTCCCATAGAATATATTATATAATTATCTCTGTGGCCTAGCTCAGATAATTCTAAAATTATGCTCTAGAGTTAATTTTTTATTTACAAAAAATAAAAATAAAAATAATTTAAAAATTCCTGGGAAAAGTGGAGTGACCATAAGCCTGAGACAGATCAAGTAAAATTCCTTTCTGCTGTGAACAGCTGATGTTCAGCTCTTCAAATTCTCACCCACTTTGTTTAATATGCATAGACGAAACAATGAAAGGTTACTCACTTGGGTTTTGACCAGTTCATTATCTTGGCATTTTGAAAATGCTAAATTTCACCCTAATTTACCTGCCAAAATTTAGCCCTCGCAGCTCATTTGTGCACCTCTCTGGGGAGCACTTACAGTGAACGCCCCTAGAAGGGCTCTCCTTGGCAGGCGCTGCTATTCCGTACCCCCGTGCCCCCTGTTTTTGGGCTGCTTGGGTGCCTTGTGACCTTGGACCAAGTGACTTCTACTTTTTTGTATTGTCTTTTCCATCTCTGAATTCATGAACATTCTACCTGTTTTTTGCTAATTGAGGTTATACACATTTTTGAAGGGTTTAAAAGCTTAAATATAGTGTGGATGGTGAGTCCTTTACTTACATTTGACTTAGGAGGGCAGAATTGCTCTTGCATTGATTTCCAGAAAAGTCGGCTCCTAATTGGTCTTGAGCAGGGGAGTACACTGGATCTGTGCAGTGAACTTAATACTTTAGTGGAAACATAGTAAAGTGAAAGCTTTCAGTTACTTAAGGCGAGCTTTGAATATTCCCTATTTTCTTGACTGTTAAACAGTGTTACTTTCCAATTTACTTTTTAAATTTGCAATGCTATTTTAAGGAGGATATATTTAGCCTTATTACTAAACATATAAATATATTTGTGATTACTCATTACTTTTAATTAATACTTGCTATCCTCGGTTTTTATTTCTAAAATAAGCTATCACAGAAGATAAACAGAACTGTTCTTATAGGGAAGCAACTTATACTAAACTTTTTCTTAAATTTAAAGTCCCAGATTACTGAACAGTTCTGTGGTAGGAGATGAATATTGTTTAAAATACACCAGAAAAGTTGGTTTAGGTTCATGATTGCTGTTATTTTCCTTTTATTAAATATCCACAATTGGCAAGACATAATTCTTCTAATGTAGGAGCACTCATGTTATAATTGCTAAAATACGTCTGAAAAGATTTTTTTCTGAACATTATTTCTGCATAAGAACTAATAAACTAAAAGTAGTTGTTAGCATCCAAAAGATTAAGTTCGGGTTTGGAAAAGAAATGTTTGTATTATTATTATTATTATTATTATTATTATTATTTTGGAAAAGAGCACTCTTAAACTTGCCTTTTTTTTTTTTTTTTTTTTTTTTTTTTTTTTCTTTTTTGCGGAACCAGGGATTGAACTCAGGCCCTTGTGCTTGTCAGGGAAGCCTATATTCCACTGAGCCATCTCCCTGGCCCCAAGCACTCTTAAAATGGAAAGGCAGATGGTGATATAACCAAAGCAATTCCTTTGCCAAGAAGGAAAGAAACGCCCCCAGCCTGAGGCAGAGGCTGAGGCGCCCCTGACAGCTCCTTCCCTGGCCTTCCCTCCTGTACCCGGATGTGTCTGTGATGCTCACCAGCTGCCTGCACTGGAGGGCCCTGGCCCCTGCACCCAGCGCCTTGATCCATCCACTTCCCTTCACTTCCTCTCCTTTCTGCCCTCCCCCCCCATCTTCCCACTGTCAGTGTCCTCTCCCTGTTTCCTGTCTTTTATTAGAGAAACCACACAGTATTTAAGCCGTTCCTGCTTTATTTTCCATAGCACAGTGGTCTCCAGGTACATCTATTGTCCTACAAATGACTGAAACTTATCTTGGTGGCTGAGTAGTACTCCATACGTACCACGTGGCCATGTTTCCTTTATCCTTTCTTCTATCTCTTCCCACTTTGGGTAGAACTGTATCTTCTTGTCTGGTAATGATTGTTGAATAGATGAATAAAGATGATGTAGGCTGCTTTTAAGACTTAGCTATTGTCTTAGTTACTGTTTTCTCATTTCTGGGACAAATAACCCGACACTCAAATTAAGGCAGGAAAGGTTTATTTAGCTCACAGTTAGTGGAGGTTTCAGCCCAGGCTTGGCTGCCTCCAAGGAAGAGCAGCACATGGTAGCAGGTAGCAGCTCATCACGGGAACAGCCGAAGCCAGAGGGAGGAACAGCTGAGATCGATACCAAGCCTCTCGCCCCTCCTTACGTGTGTATGGGATCACCCGCCCAGGGCAGGTGTCACACTCACATCCAGAATCCTAGCGTTGGATGAAGAATTAATCACAAACTCTGGAGCCGCCCCAGTGACTGAATGAGGCTTTGGGGGACACCTAGACCCAAACCATAACAGCTATTATGAGTTGTGTGGCTATAAACATGGTCTTTAACTCTTTCAGGAATACCCGGAAGAGACATAGCTGGTAAAGAGTGGTACCAATAGATGAGAACAGTAGTCTTCCTGTGTGCTCCCTACAGGCAAATATACCCCAGATCACAAGATAAATAGCTTCAGGGAAGTCTGGGAGAATGCTAGAAAACAACATTTAACAGCACTAAAACTAAGGTACACTTAGCCACTGAAGATTGAGTAGCACACCATGAAGTACAGCAGCCACCAGCAAGCAGCGAGAAGACAGACAAGCAGTGGGTCCCCAGTCCAGGTCGCACAGTCCCCTTCCAGCTTTGGGCAGAGCTGGGTCTTCTTGTCTGGAAATGATTGCTGAATAGATGACTAAAGATGAGGTAAGGAAGCGAGCTTGCTGGATGGTAGTTGAAAGGTCTGGGTTCTAGTCCCACTTGCCTCTTAGCTTTTCAGTAACTTTGGACTAGTCACTTCTTCAGTTTCTTCTTTTGCAAAATGGGAGTGGGGAGTGCCGTGAGCTGCTCTTTTTGGCTGTCATAATTGTGAAAACTGTGAGGTAGTTCCTTCAAGGCCTTTGTCACCTGTCTCCTGCTTACTCAGAGCCACCTTGCCAGGTGTTGGTGAGATGGAGGTAAGATAAGGGTGTTGGGATATTTAACACCATGAAGCTTGGATGTCTTTTTTGGCCCGTAGTACTGTATCTTTTAAAACCTTCCTGGGGCTCATCAGCATGGTGTTACTTGTGCGCAAAGATGACCTTTACACCGAGCACTCTTTCATGTCTGGACCTCAGGAAGGGAATGACACAATGCATGGTCTTGCTCTCCGGTCATTCGTGGGCTCGTGAAGTGGGTGACAGTGCAGCTCCTCGATTGTGCGCCCCTTGCCGCGGGAGCATGCAGAGAGGGGTGGGATTCTACTTTCCTGCAAGAGCCCCATGCCATTTAAAGAAAGCTCTTGAGACATTGTTAGGTGACATAGTGTATGGCAAAAAGCATGCTCTTAGTGACAGCTTGGCTGTGAATTCTGGCTCTACACTGCATCCTGGTGGCCTTGGAGCCATCTTTGGGCACTGAAGTGCTTGGCTTCTTCCCCTTGAGCGTGAGTGTAACTGACTGCACAGCGGGTTCCGGGTTCTGTGGTTGGGAGAGCACGCATTGAGCATGTGCTTCTCCAGCGTGGAGCCAAGTCCCTTATACTCCCAAGTGTTGTATTTCTAGGGAAGAATCTTAACACGGTATTGTTTTGTATTTAGTTGAGACACTTTTATTTACATTGTATAATTCAATGTTTACAGGAAACTAGTTGTAGAATTTGCTAAATATACTAGTCACATTACCTTTCAACCTTAGAAACAGGATTGCAGAAATAGTAACCATTGTATATACACAGGATAGCTTGGAGAATTGTACTGGTGATTTGTACAGGTCTGTCGAATAGAACAGTTACTGCTTAATTTTTTTTTTCTTTTTAATTTGACCTGTGTTGCATGCTTATATCAGGTCTGAACAACTAACTTGAAGACAACAGTATGCAATATAACAACCATTGTTATATTCCTATCATTTTGTTTAATGAAATTCTATGTCATTTCTAACTTTCTTTTTCTATTTCTTTATTCCCTTAAAAAAAAAAAAAATGGGCTGCTTAAACTGGGCCAGCATTGGTTAATATTGCACAACTTGGAGAATCAATGAGGTGGTTGTTCTAGGCATAGTTTCATGCTTTGCGGTGTTTGTTGCATGCGTATGAATACTGTCAGTGCCTCAGCGACCTGTGTGGAAGGCAAGCAGGAAGCAGGTGTTTGAGAACTGCGCAGGCTCAGTCCCCCGCACCCCTGCACGGAGCTCTGCCACCCCACCCCCAGGGGACAGGCTGCTGCCGCAACCCCTTGCCCCCTTGTTGGTGTCTTGCTTGTGTTAAGGACCATAGCAAAGTACTATGGTGGTAGTAGACACTCCACACCCTGCCATGAGAGACACCATGACAGATACTTTTCCCAGTAACCAAGGCATAAACCATCTAAACCATCTAAATTTACTTAATTCGCTTTTGTAAATTTAAAACCATTGTGTGGTAACGAGTGTCTATGTCTCCAACCCAAATGACACACGAGGCGACTCAGCTGCTCAGTTTCACTGGGTGCACTTACTGTGGACGCGTAGGATCACCTTTTCCCCACAGCCAGGGCCTCCATGGCTGTGACTGTGTCGCACTCCAGCCCTCTGGGGGCCTTGGTGTCCTCTGCTTCGCTGCACTGAGGCACGGGGGCCTTGTGCTCTTCCCTGGGACTCCCTGGTCTTAGGACAGTTTTGTCAGCAGCATGTGTGTGTGCTCTGCACTTCAGAGAATCCGGTATTCCCTTCCATTACCACTTCTCGTGTTTGATTCTGTCTTTTTAAATTAATACATTGTTATTTATTGTCACCAATGCTGAACTTTTTTTTTTTT
>NW_004524582.1:21591021-21602273 GCF_000260255.1 Octodon degus
TGGTGCTGGGGGATTGAACCGTGGTCCCTGTGCTTTGCCAAGCTTGTTCCAAGTAGGTGCTTTAGACCACTGAGCCATCTCACCAGCCCCCCAAATATTTTAATATTAGAACAAATCAAAAGAAAGAAAGAACAAATCATCCACCCTAAAAATGGGACCCAGTTTCGTTTGTGTCATTTCCTCAGTTCCTGAATATAAGTTCTGCTCGCCACCTGCTTTTGTTCTGAGGTGTCTATAATGGAATATTCCTTTATATCCTGATCATTCTCCTCCCTTCCACCTAGTCTATAGCTTTTCACTTTCTGTTTGTGTTCTGTCTCTTCCACACTCTTTGGTTTTCTTCTTCTGCTCCACATATTCTTTTCCCAGGCATTTGTTGAGCACCTATTACATGCTGAGCCTAAGAATGCAAAGGTGAATAAGAAACGGGAAAATGAATGTGCCTTGCTCTGGAGAGGCATAGGCAGCCAGAGGTGCTGCGGGGGCCCGGGTGGGTCTGTGCAGGAGGCTGAGAGAATGTGATGTCTGAGCTCGTTCTCTGTGGACAGCTGGGAGGGAGTTCTCCAGCCAAGGAGCAGTGTGAACTGCCTGACATAGTGGGAGAAAAGAAAAGTAGGGTAACCAGAGAAGGGAGAGCTGAAGATTCAGGTGTGAAGTACAGCTGAAAAGATGGCCCTGGGCCAAGTGGAAGGGAATCTGACCTCACCAGCCCTGAGGAGCGGACTTCAGGAGGTAAGGGCCCACTTCAGGACACAGGGGTTTGAGCACAGTCATCTCATCTGGTTGCCAGCCCGAGTTAGTATTGGAGAGAAGGAAGGTTGGAATGAGCATGTGTAGTTAGGAAGCGTTTTAGCACCAGGCCCTAAGTCAGGTGGAGTAGAAAGGATAGTTGATAGGTGCTTGGGGAAGAAGAATCCTGTGGCTTGGTGAGAAGAGAGAAGTGATCATCAGAGTTGGTAGTGGCCTTCTAGCATAGCAACCTTATGATGCTGCTGTTGAAGCTGGGCTCTGGGGCCTGACTCCACAAGAGTTACTGGGCAAGGTCCTGGCTCAGTGCTTGGTGATGAGGCACTGTGGGATGTGCAGGGGGGGCTGCCCAGGAGGAAGCTGCAGGCGTGGTTCAGGGAGCAGAGATGAAGACATGATGACTTGGGGAAGGAGGTGATGAGAAGACACAGGCGTTCGAGGGTGGCCACTGCTGTGCTGTAACCCGTGCTTCATCAGGCGGCAGTAAATAGCACACTAACCTAGCAAACACCTAAGCTGATGTCAGGTAGAGGAGGCGCCACCAGAAGGCTTAGGTCAGAACAGTTGGCTGGCCATCTGAGGAGAGAAGAGTGCCTCTGAGGAGAGGTAGGGCTTGGGGCAGGACAGTGAGCTGCAGGGTCAGATGCAGCAGGAGATGGGGGTGAAAGTGACTTTGGGTTCAAGTCTAAGCGTTCTCCAGGGTTAGTAAAATTCGTGTATGTGGAATTTTCTCTGCTCTCTGAATGTCCTGTTGCTTCTCAGTTTTTATACTGAATGGACATTTGTAAATATAAGTTCTTCCAAACATTGTTTTCTTTCTAGTTGGAAAACTGCACTACTTTAGTATGAGCCTGCTAGTTTTTATCTTTCACTAGTCTCAGCTGCTCCTCTTTAGAGTTCATAGGTCTTTCATTCATCTCTGTAACAGATCTTGTTCTAGACAGGTCTTAGCCGAAGTTTTACTCTGTGGATTAGGCTGTCCTAAGTCTGCCAAATCTGAACACCTGCTCATATACACAGTAGAGTGCACATCTTGTGTACATTTCACCTGTGTGACTTCAGTTGTTACTATGCTGGAAAGAGAAAGGACACAAAACAGAGCAGATCAGTAATCCTGCCTTCCCTGACCTGGGAGGAGCATGCGAGAGTCTGCTTTTCTCTCCTGTGTCAGCTCCGGGTAGATCTAGGTATCACTGACTCTCCAAACAGATTATGAATCTGATATTTTAAAAAGCACACGCATATGCCAGATAGGTGGTGCACACCTGTAATCCAGCATCTTGGTAGACCGAGGCAGCAGGATTGTAAATTTGAGCCATCCTAGGCAATTTAGCAGGACCCTGTCTCAAAAATAATAAGGGCTAGGGATGTAACTCAGTGATAGATTGGTGGCTGAGCATGTGTGAGGCCTAGAGTTTAGTCACCTGTACTGGGGAAAAAAAACAGGTGCATACACTTATATAGACCATCAATCGTAAAGGCATCCAAGCAGGGCTCCTAAAATGATGCTCAGAGGGGCAGGGAAGAAGGAAGCTGCTGCAGATGCAACTGTGTGACTCACTGGTGATGCCTGCCTCTTTCTAAGAGCCTTGAAGGGCCATTTTGGCTTGTGAACACTTTCTTTTTCCCATGGACTCTGTGGCTCTGGCACACGTAGAGGATGCACCCCCTTGCATGAGGCACATACATGCAGTCAGCTTTCCCTCTGTCAGCACCTTCAGTGCTGTGCTTGGTTGGAACCACAAGACCAGGCCAGGACGGCCAGGACGTAGAACTTCTGGCATCCTGAGTTCTGGGAGAGCGTAGGAGTCAGAGTGGGAAGCTGTGCGATAAGTAAGCCTACCTGAGGGATCAGAGGCTATGAGCTGTCGGGAAGCCACACTGGCACGCTGCAGACATCTGGGGCCCAGCATTCACACCCAGCTGTCACCTGGAGACTCCAGTCGTACCTGAGTGCTTTACTTTCCTCTTCTGAGGTGAGAGGGCCATGGATGGATTTGCTTGAGGACACAGGGACAGATAGAGGCTCCTTGGAAAGGGAGGGTGTCCAGTGTGGCCGAGGTTCTGCCTGAGCGGTGCTGGGACTGCCTTCCGTTGCTGAGCCTTCCTGGGCTGCGCCGTGCAGACGCTCCCTGCCTGGGGCTCCTTGGCAGCCCCAAGAAGGAAGCAGTTGCCCGGTGTCTGCGCAGCTCCGACCCCAGGCAGCGCCCACGGCCCGTGGCTCCCTTGGCTCTGTCCACAGCCACGGGATGCGCCCTTGGTAGCTGCTGTCTTCCTGCTCCGTCCCTCCACCTGCCGGGCCCTGTGTCACCTTGAGGACACAGGCGGCTCTGACTCTTCCGGTTCTTAGAACCGTTCCCATCCATGTTCCTGTGGCATGTTCCGTTTATACCACGCAGAGCCACAGCGCTCTTGGTCATGTTTGCTGGTCCTCAGTGCGGAGCTCACATCTAGGCACAGAAACCTGAAGGACTTTGCTGTGTGTGTGCTTCATGAGTGTATCTCTGGTGGCCCCCCAGCCTGTGAGTTCCTTGCTAAATGTTGTTCTTTTGTTTTCTGTCATTTTTTCTCTGTAGAGCTTTCATTGTTGAGGTTCCTCAGTGCCGAGCTAACGAGAGGGTACTTCCTCGAGCATAACGAGGCCAAGTATACAGAAAGAAGAGAAAGAGTGTACACTTGTATGCGAATACCGAGAGAATTGGAAAAGGTACTATTTTTTCATTTCCACACCTTATTTTGACAGCTAGGTCAAAGTGTTAATTGTGCAAAAAATTGTGGGCAACTTCAGTTACACTTCTTAAGCGTTAGAAATTATGTGATAAGTAATTGTTTGTGCTAGGGGAGTAGCAATTCCCTTACAGGAAGATTTTTTAAATGGTATATTTTTAGTACAAGAACCAACGATAGCATATTAATAAGTTTTATCAAAATCTTTACTACTTTCTATATTTATGCCCTATCCAGACTTTTTCCAAAGAATTCCTGTCCATTTATGTACTCATACAGTTTCTTCAGATTTGTCTTGCTGGAAGTAGCATGACACATGTTTGATTTCAGTCTTCCCAAGGGTTCAGAAAGCACACAGTTTGTATTTTAAAATGGGAATGAACAGTCTTCAGACAGAAAGGTGCTCTTGAGCCTTTGTCCCAGAAGCGGCACAGAGGAAGCCTGGCGGTGGAGTGCTCTGCATCCCACTCGGTCCCCTGCCGTCTTGGCCTCTGTTTAGTCGGTGGTGAGCCTGAGCAGCTCCAGAATTCCTTGCCAAAAGTAAGAAATGGTTTAGCTAGTACACAGAAACACGTTTTCATACTTTTGTCCAGTTTCCTTAGACTCTTGCTGTCTATCAGTGGTCAGCAGGCCTTTGTTGGCTCACTCCAGGGGGTGCTGTGGTCACAGTAGGGATGGTGGGTGATGGGGAGCAGGGGCCCCACCAGGTGACGCTGGTTGTGTCTTCCCTAGGTCACCAGTGAGCGCGACCTCTGCAGCATTAGGGGGTCCTGGATTTGATGCGGTTGGGGCCGTGGTGAGGGCACAGCATAGGTTGAAGAGAGCGGATGTGCCAAGGGGATGGTGGCCTAGGGTCTCGCAGCCTGCCTGGTCCCCATGCCTTGCTGCTTCCGAGGGAGGCAGGTGAATGAGGACCAGAGGAGCTGGCTCCACAGCCCGCAGCAGCTGCATCCATGGGGACAGAGGTTTCCTAAGACTGTCTGGGGCTGGGAACAAAGAGGAGAGGCTTGAGCCAAAATAAAAGATGAAGCCATGTCTTATATGTGAAAACACTTTTGTTTGCTTTTAAAAGCCCACCATTTTCTCCCTGTGGTAGCATGGAGAGGGAAAGTGGAGGTGCAGAGATGGGGCGGGACAGGCAGCTGGGGCCTGCGTATGTCCCTAATGAGGCCAGTGCCTTGTGCCCTCACCCCCCCACGCCTTAGCCTTCGTTCAGTGGGAGGCTTCCCTCACCCAGCGGAGCCCACAGCCGAGCATGATCACTGGATACCTCAGTAGGGTGGCAGCTGTCTGACCCTCCTGCCATCCGTCCAGTGGTGACATCCTACGCATGATACCTGCTGGGATACAGGTTCAGAGCTTTATTGGCGAGCTCTGAACCATTCCCAACCGTTGTCACTCATGAAACACATGGAGAGCAGAGCAAAGCCATTTGTAATTCTGTGCCTAGATGTGAGCTCCGCACTCAGGACCAGCAAACATGACTGAGAGAACTGCTCTGCGTGTATAACGGAACATGGTTGGGACCAGTTCTAAGATAGCAGGCAACCTTGCTGCTTTGCATTTTTGTTACTATGAGTACAGACTGTCTCTGGAGAAACTGCCCACAGCTATGCACGAGGTTTAGGTATAAGCAGGTGTTTTTAGACGAGTGTCCACCATGAGGAACCTTCTGGGTCAAGTAATCTATGCAGAAAATTATTGTGAGGGTTTTCTTTTCTGTAAGAAGAATAGGAGAAGTATCAGAGGACTCTGTCTGTATTGTTAGTGTTGGTTGTGGAGCTTGGATTCACTGAAGGTGCATTACGTAGTGTCAGAAAAGCTGAACTAACTCTGCTTATATGCATTTTTTTTTTCTGTGAGGCTTTCGGCTATGGTCTACTTGGGAAAATTCAAGTCAGTCTCTTAAAACAATACTTAAAGAAGCTTTATAGTATAAATACACAAAAAGACATCATGTATTTCAGTTTATACAATTTTTCTGTAACTTCTAAGACCAAGTGAAATACTGAGGAAAGCAGAGTTGGGTTCCAGTTTAATTCTAGGCAAGACCTTTGATATGTCTCAGGTAACTACCCAAACTCACTCCTGTATTTTAGGATGTTTATTTCACATAAGTGGGATCCCACATAAAGCTATTACCATAGCCATTGAGACCCTATTTAGATTTTTTTTCCCTGTACCAGGGACCTTGTGTTTGCCAGGCAGGTACTTATGCCACTGAGCTATATTCCCAGCCCTATTTAGGTTTTTTAGTCAACCTAAATGTTTTTGTTGGTTTCTTTTTAGCTTACATAGCTTGTTTTTAGATATCTTGATTTACAAACATTTTTGTTTGCAGACAGTTTGGTTCATAAATAGAAATGTTGGACAAAATTTTATTTTTGATTGCAAACTCTACATTAGATTGCTGACAGCTATAACCATCACTCCCACACACACACACAGTGTGGCCATCTTTTCCAGAGTAAATGCTGTGATGCTTTCGTCTAATGTTTTCAGGAAGAAAGACTTGAAAATTTGAAAGCACTTTGCTTCTACAGAGCTTATACTTACTATAGGGTGTATGTCTAATGGTTATACTTTAAGGTCAGAAGATTAGCTCTGTGTTACCCAGTCTATTTACTAATATAAAACAAAACAGTCCTAGAAGTTTTATATAATGTGTCTGGCTTAATAATCTATACTTCATATTTATTAAAAACAAATGGTTTATATGAAGTAATATTTACAACTTTTTGTTAACACTTTTCTACATTTGAACTTCTCGTTCTCACGTAAAGCTACAGAGCTGGGGGCAGTGTGGCTTTGGAAGGGCACATCTTCCTTTACACCTAGATCCCCCTTCTCCGTCCACTTTCAGTGTTTCTGCGAAGTCTCTTCCCACTGTTGGCTCCTTATACACAAAAGGAGACTGAAGAACAGATTTCCCTACTTTCTGACTAGAGAGGCAGGGAGCGAACTGGTAAGAGGACGAAAGCTAAAGGCAGGCTCCTGTTGCCAAACTAGGCTCTGGGCTTTGCCAGGGATGAGTGAGGCCGCGAGCAGCTCGTTCACCTCCCCGCACGCCAGGCGTCTCCTATGTGAACAGGGTGAGTCCTGTACAAGAACCCCCAGAATTCTGATTTGTGTATGTGCTAACGTAAGGAAAGAAAGGTCACTTATTCCTTTGTTCTGTGCTTGAAGCACTTTCTTTTTGAGTACAGTCTGGCTCTGCCTCCACTCAGCCCTGACCTTGCTGTCCTCCTGCAGCAGTCGTCCAGCTGCTGGGACTGCAGGCTTGTGCGCATGTCCAGCTGGCTTATGCATTTCCTATGTCCCAGACCCTTTTCCAGTATGAAAGTCTAGAGGTAAACATACAACTCAAGGCTTAGTCTAGTGGGAAATACAAAATGCTAAGTAATGGTAATAGAAGAAACAAAGTGATGAGTGTCATTAAATAGTATAATAAATCTTATTAAGAATTTACACAGACTAAAGTGCCTGCTTAGGCAGAGCGCAGACGCTGGGGTTCAGTCCCTGCTGTACCATGCTGGCTGGCCCTGCCCCCCAGGCGTGCTGACGTGGTGATTGAGACTGGGCCCGACGGCACATGCCTGTAATCCCAGTGCTTGGGAGGCTGAAAACAGGAGAATAACTACGAGTCCGATCTACATAGTGAGACCTTGTAGACCCTGTACCAGATACATAAAGGGAAAAAAATAGTAATTTACAGAAGACAGGCTTCCTAAAGAGGACCAGTTTGGGGCATGTGTCAGAGGACATATGCATGTGACCAGTGATGAGGGCGAGTGTCCTGGGAAGTCAGAGGTGAGAACTTGCTAGCACAGCCAGCAACCTGTCAGGACACACTGGAAAGGCAGAGCAGACCCAGGTTATGTTGAAGGTTCAGGATGAAGAGCTTAGAATCGAGACTTTGGGTGGAGGATGTTCAAAACACGCATCTTAGGAATGCTTCCAGCTGTATGTCAGGGAAAACTATGGATGGCTTCCGCAGGCAGAAGTTAGCTTTGTTTTGTTTTGTTTTGTTTTTTAACCAGGCGTGGTGGTGCTCACCCATAATCCCAGTGCTGGGGAGGCTGAAATAGGATCGCTGCGAGGCTGAGCTGCATAGCAAGACCCAGGTTCAGAAAATAAATAAGTAAACAAAAACAAACAAGTCTAGAAGAAGGAGTTCTCAGTTGTTTCAGCACATTAATGAAGCTATTATGGATCTCCCTGTCTTTCTGTCATTGGTTATTGGCTTTTGGTCCCCTTGTTTGTTGCCTTTTAATAGAGAGATGACAAGTGTGGCATTGGCGTTATATAATCACAAGGAAGACACAGTGGTCAATGCCGCTTTTGAGCTGTGCCTATAAAGAAAGCACCATGGGCAGTGAGCATGCCTTACAAGGGATTAAAGCTGTCCAAGAAGCACCCTTGCAACACTTCCATTTCTGCCTTGTTGAGCTACGTAGCCATCCCAGCTGCCGGGGCAGCTAGGACAGTGAATGGTACGTTTTTCCCAACAAACAGGAGAGGATTTAGAATGGGCATTGAATTAGCCAACCTGCAGAGGTGTGCTTCTGAAGAGCTATCCAATACTCAACATGGATGCAAAATAAGCACGGGATGCCCAAGGTCTATCTATACGTGTGGTCTTTCTACAGAGTAAGATATTTAATTATTTTATTTACCTCCTAAGATGTTTGTTCTTTGTGTTAATTGTATATTAGATATAGATTATAATTTTCATGACTATTCTATCAAAATTACTTCTTCATGTAACCTGGTCTGTCATAAAAAGTTGAACTAAAGTGAATATATATATTTTACTTTTGTCCCCTATAAATTACGTGCTTTTTTGCACTTTTATTGTTACACTTTTATGTTGTAATCATTTAGTATATTTTTCTAAACATTGAATTCAACTGCTTCGTCTTAAGTGGAACTACTTTTTTCTTCTATGAATCTAGCAAACACTTTTTAAGCCTTAAATTTTTCAGGATGAAAGTGTGACAAAATTATTGATGCACAGGTGGGATATTGTTACCAAGAATAGACTGTTACTACCATCGAAAGGGAGAGATGTTAGGTTAGAAGGCAGAGCAGGGTTCCCCGCCCCCCCAGGTCTGACTGTCCACCAGTGTTTGTGGGTGGGCTGTGAGAAACAGAGGACACAGGAACTGGAAAAACCCCAGAGAAGGACATTTTAAGTATTTAGTGGAAAAACTTAGTTCTTCCTTGTCTGAGTAGAAGAGGGTTTAACATCTAGGAAAAATAATCTAAATGCTTTTCAAGATAATGAACTTAATCAAGGTATCATGTAAAGCCTCTTTGCTCCCAGAGAAAGGGTGTATGTTAAGAAACATGTACTTGTAGCTGTTTTTTCACCTTTATTTCAATAAAACAGTCCTAGGGTTTCATTGTAACGGATACAGAACTTTCTTGGGCCTGTGTTGATGGCAGTGGCCTCTTGGGCATCCTACTTGTTGCTAATTTTATGAAAATATGTTTGAGAGTCATCCATTAAATTCTCATCATGACACAGCCATGGTGTGACACGCCCTTGCACTGCAGCTTGGCTAGTGTTGTCTCCCCAAGGTGTGTCACCCCACACAGGGCACACGGCAGCCACCTCCAGCGAGGTGCTTGATCGCGACAGAGGAGCAGCTCAGGCCTCCCAGCCTCCACGGCCTGGCAGAGCCAGCTGCGTGCAGCGTGTAGGACAAGCTGCAAAGAGACTTTCTAGCCCCTGCCTCAGTCACTGATGAACTTTAAAGACAGTTTGTGAATGTGGCGGTGTGGGGCTGTGTTTGCACTGATAACCTAACCTATTTCTGTCATTTTAACTTTCGAGTAGTCTTAAGTCCATCTCTCTCTCTCTCTCTCTCTCTCTCTCTCTCTCTCTCTCTCTCTCTCTCTCTCTCTCTCTCTCAGACAGATATTTTCCTCCTTAACTGTTCCCTCTGACCAGTGGCAGTGTGCAGTTTTACACTGCTGATCACACCTCCTGGACAGGGGCGCTGAGCCTAGCAGAGGTTCTGGACTAATCTGCAGGGCTTCCCTTCACCATAGTAGCTGTGAAAGCCTCACTCCCAGCCTGTGCAGAGAGGGCCCAGGGACACACCCACTCTGCTGCCTCACAGGATTGCAGCCCTGACTTCTTCCCAAGCAAAATGACAATGCCAAATCATAGCTCCTGCCTGTGGGGCTGTTGGAGCGTTGAGGAAGCTAATGTAGGTCAGGTGCTTAGATACAGCAATAGCCAACGTGGACTGGAAAAAAGAGAAGCAAGAAAATCTCAAGGTTGCTCTGTGTGCATAGTCTTCCTACAAATTAAAGCCTCCAGTTGGTTCATGTAACTCTTACAAAATACACCTGTGTTACAGTGTGCCAGATAGAGATTATGATTATGATAAATTTTGATTTATCAGGATTATTTGTTTTCCATAGTTACAGATGTTTGTGTAACCTTGTGAATCAAAAGAGAACCTGGTTTACTGGTGCTCCCTTGGTTGGCCTTCCCCTAGAATATAGACTTCCTAGACATATGAATATTTTTAATTTAGATAAAAATGACTTTGTTATAGAGCTATTCTTCAATCTTCAGAAACTACTTTCAGAATCAATTATAAGCTTGTTTTTTTAATTATTTAAATTATTTATTTATTTGGTTCAGGGGCGTGCTATGCAGCTTGGACTTACAGTGACCCTCCTGTCTCGGCCTCCCCAGCAGTGGGATTACAGGTGTGCGCCACCACACCCAGTGTCTGGGCCAGCACAGCACACCTTCCTGGGGTTCTGGGGCCTGCACAGCATGCAGTACTGGGGATCGAACTTGGATTCTTGTGCTTGCCAGGCAGGTGCTTAGACCACTGAGCTATCACCCTAACCCTAAACTTTCTTACTGATAGTCCAGTCACTTCTTGATAATCTTCTACTAATGGATGCCTACCTTGGGCTTGTCTAGAGCTTCTAGAGCATCAGACAAAAAATTGAGCTCCTTAGCAATTAACTGAGGATCATTTTTATCCCTTTTATATAATTGTTACATCCGAGGCCCACAGCAGGTCCTTACCTTGTGCTGTGTGTGCTCTTCTTTGCTTGAGATTCTGTGCCTCCTGCTGGGCCTGGCAAAATTGAAGGCCCATCTTCTGTCTTCAGCGGGCCTGGGGACACACACATTCTGCTGATTCTTGCTCCTGTGTCCCATTCTTGTTCATGTTTGTGCTCTGTCCCCGCTCCTCTGCAGCACATGTGCACACACGCACACACACACGCACACACACACTCACCAGCTCACCTCTTTAGTATTTCAGAGTACAGCAGTTAGTACTTCCCACACTGGTTCCTACCACAGGACTTAGTGCACAGCTAATGAGAAGATGAATTCCCTGGTGAAGGCATCTATCCTGATGGCCTTTGATCCCCCAGGGTAGGACTGAGCGAGATGCAGTCTAAGCCCTTATAGGAGTAGACCTAGAGCTTTGTAAAAATTAAAACTAGGGCAGCAGAGGAACATTGGGGCCCCCTGTGCACTTAAGACTTCTTGAACTCACCGTGTAACTCGGACTCCTCGAACTCGCAGCTTTCCTCCTGCTTGAGCCTCCCTCCTCGCTACCCTCAGCGAAACTCCCCAAACCCGCTTTGCACTGCCTCCATTGCCTGTAGTAGACTCATGTAGGGAGCTGGATTGCAACTTGCCCAGCTGTTTGGGAACCTGCTATTCAGGCTGTTGGGTTACCACCCTTTAGAGGATCATGAATTGAGGGAGACCAGCATTATTTTTTTTTTTA
>NW_004524582.1:21602408-21621966 GCF_000260255.1 Octodon degus
ATATATGAGTCTCTGCATAGTGAATTGCAGTGTAATGTATTTGGTTAACAACTTTGAATCTTCTTTGTGCATAAGTTCTTTTGCGAGCCTTTGACCTCTTTAAAGTGGTGGAAATATGTTTTATTCGGCTGTCACAGTGTCTGTCTCGTCAGAGCTGTGCAGTAGCCACCTGGTGAAGGAAAGGGTGGAAGACCTCAGGATGCGCTGGCTCTGAGTTATCACAGAAGATCTGAGCAGCACGTGGTCTCCCGTGCCAGGGTAGAACATGCTTGTCCACCACGGAATGCAGAAGAGGACAAAGCTGAGAATCTAGTGTGTGACTTCCTAAAGTTTTTTCACTGTCTCTGGTTTTTCACCTTGTTTTGGTTTTCTGACTTTGGTCTGCGTGCAACTAGCGTAAAGAGGGGACATTGGAAGGCCCTCCCCATGAAGGTGAGAGGCGGTGGCATGCACTGCTGCGTTCCCAGGCAGTGCAGCCAGGAGATGCTGCAGAGGAGGGAGCGGCGTGGAGATGGAAGCCTGCTGGGGTGCCCCGGGAGCGCCACTGTCCCCTGGAGGGGACCTCTCCCTGGGGTATTCCAAAGACATGGTTGTTTATTGTTTAGGACAATAAATAATACACTGTTTTGAAATTATTTTGAAATTTAAAGTATTTTGAAAGAAGAGATACTGGTGTTTCTCAAAAGGGAAATAGTGACATGTGGCACCATTTCATTATTTATTCATACCTGTTTATGGGGAGGGATTTTCACAGCTATTAAGAATGCCTGAGCATTTTATGATTATTTTGTCCCAGTAAAAAGAAAACAGTAATTGCATATTTATCAAAATGCTAAAAATTAATTGAAGATGTGCAAAGTACGCTTTACCAATACTGCTAGGGATTGAGCCCGGGACTTTGGCTTGTGTTACATCACCCACATTTTCATGATGAAGGGTCTTGCTGAGCTGCGGTAGCCCTGTCTGGGCTTGAACTTGCCGTCTTCTTGTGTCCACCTGCTAGAGTGCTGAGACTGCAGGAGTACACTTCAGTGCCAGGTCATGCACTTTCTTATAAATAATATATTCTGAAGGCTTTGAATTCTTAACTTGATTTTAAAGCTAATAGCAAATCTACAGATGTAAAATTTTTTACTTTTATAATGTGATTCATTAAATCTGTGTTATTTCTGAATTTCCTTCTAACATTAAGCAAATGGGCAAAACCAAGTAGCCCAAAGAAATCTGTTTTAACCACTTCTTTTTTTTGGATTGAACTCAGGCCCTTGTGCTTGCCAGGGAAGCACTTATTCCACTGAGTCATCTCCCTGGCCCCTTAACCCCTTCTTATGCCATGTAAAACTAGAAGCACTTTTAGCTCTGCTAGGCTGCTTTAAAGAGTGCATATGGGCTGGTCAGATAGTTCAGCGTATTAAAGCAGCTGCTTAGGCAGACGCAGGGACTGGGTATTGAACCCTGGTGTGCCATGCTGGCCCCACCCCAGGGTGCGCTGAGACTGGGTGTGGTGGCGCACACCCATAATCCCAGTACTTGGGAGGCTGAAAACAGGATTACTACGAGTCTGATCTGTGTAGTGAGACCCTGTAGACCCTATACTAAATACGTAACGTAAAGTAAAGTAAAATAGCATGCAAAGCTGGTTCCTCTAGTCTGATCCGAGGGTTAGGCCAGTGCTCAGCCTTCAGAGCTGTGATTTCCCACTGTCGAGCAGGGGTGATAGATATCTCAAAACCCTGCTATATAGTGAGCATGTCCACTGTCCAGAACGTTGACAACACACGAGAAAATCTTTGCGCGGGGCCCTGTTCCTGGGATGCTGTTGATTGGGACGTGTGGCCAGGTTCACACTGCATACATCTCAGCCTTGACCTCCTTCCATGTGGGTGCTTTCAGAATTACACCTTGCTTGCTTTTGTAGGAAGTGTTCTCCTTTGCCTGTAAGGAATTTGAAAGAATGTTGTATTTTATGAAAAATGGTACCACCAGAGCAGGCATTGCAGTCGAGTCACAGCTCCACTTTTCCACATCAGGGAAGGCTTTCTCTTTTTATCACATATTCTCACTTATGTGAATGACTTTCCCAAGTTGAAGTTGAAATATCTTTAGATTACAGCCACCTGCTTCCTGCCACAGCACAGCCTGAGAAGATTATTGCCTTTCCCTGAGTTTATGGGAACATTTTCACCTCTGAAAAGAAGACCCACCAGGCTTGTGTTACATTGTTTACCATAAACACTACTAATACAAGCGCCTCTGAGCCAAAGAAAAGTGACTCTGCTTTTAAAAAGTTAAGAGTAAGTTTCATTCTCTCCCTCCCTCTCACATCAAAGGGATGCCTGGTCCATGCGCCTTTGTGTGGCTTCCTTCTTCCCTCCCTTCTGTCCTATTCCCTGCCAGTCTCTTCTGCCCTGTGCACCCCAAGGTGTGGCACTTTCCCTCATCACAGATGTGGTGTAGGTCTCCTCACCTGTGAACCTTTTCAAAACATTTCAGTTGCTGGGCTTCCTGGTTCCCTGTACCATCAGCATTGTATTGCTGGCCTGGACAGGTTTCTCTCTCTCTGCTGACGTAAGCATAGGATTCCTGGGTCTCTGGGCTCCCTGGGCTGCGCATGTGACTCAGCTCACATTAACAGCTTACAGCTTAATAGAAATTGGCTGCATCAATATTGTGTTTATCCTCAGCATAAGCTTCTAAGGAAGGTAACCAGATACCCTCCTTCTTATGTGTTCACAACAGAGAGCCTTCCAGGAGCAGTAAGTTCTAGCACTTTGTTCCCGTCCTTAGCCAATAGTGCCCTCCAGGCAGGGAAAGGCTTCTCAGTGACAGGACAGAAACAAGAACCACTACTTGGTCTGCTGCAACTTTCCTGTGTGTGTAAGTCAGGAATAAACACATGAAACTGGGACTGAGCTGACAACAGTGGCAGGAGGAACGAGTGACTCATGGAGGGCAATCTTAGAATGGTAGCCAGTAGCACTGGAGTTACAGGCTGGCACTGCACTTTCATTGTTCATAGTTCTGGACTAGAGCATTATGAGGGCATGTGTGTCACATGCCACCTTAGAGTGGCAGTGTGTAGAAGGTCACCCCTTGTAGAACAGCAGCGTCTGATAGCTAGGATAGTTTGGCTGCTTTATCAAGATGTGAGAAGCCACCGCTCTCCTGTGAGGTGGAAGCCTAAATTCAATAGGTAAAATACATGCTGCCTTAAAATAAATAAGAGATGACAAGGACACCAGAAAGGGAGATTACAAAGAAAAAAAAGGCATCTAGTCCTAGAGTTGATAAAAATAAGGTCTGCCAAGTCCAGTGACTATCAGGGCACATGAAATTGTGCAATGGTGACCAACGTGTGTGTGTGTTTCCTATAAACAGTATTTTAACTAGGTGCATATTCCAAAAGATGAGGTTAAAAACTTTTATCTGTAAGTTTTTCTGTAATATCTTTGAGCTTCAAGAGGGTACCCAGAACGCTCTATCACATGGGCCCTCTCCACGGCCACGGACATGTCTTTTGAGTGATTGACTTCTTGTAGGAGGTAAGCCAGAAACTCTGGAGGAGTCTTACTTGTACCTTAGAAAAGGACTGTCATTAAGATAACGGCTTTTATGCACAAGTAGAACCGTTAGTTTTTTTCCCTGGACTAAGTTATAAGAAATTCCCCATAAAATCTATAAAGTTCTTAATTGTTTGCAATTTTTATCTGTAGTTATTTAAAGAATGTTTTGCTTTTTTTTTTTTCCCTGTCTTTTCAAAACACAGCTGATGTTTTTTGGAATCTTCCTGTGCCTGGACGCGTTTCTGTATGTGTTCACGCTGCTTCCTCTAAGGGTTTTTCTGGCACTGTTCAGGCTCCTCACCCTGCCTTGTTACGGCTTAAGGTAAGTTTCTGATCATTAACTTTCAAGTGTCTAAATTATTAATTGCTTTTACTACTAGTAAAATTTTTATAATTTGTACTTTCATACATTGGCCTATAATGCATAGATTTCTTGCTTATTTTTCAGTGGATATTATATAATAACACATTTTAAGTGCATCTTTTTTCCAGAACTAAGACTTTGCTTTAGTGGCTGAGGCAGTGAAATAACATTTATGTGGCAGACTGCATAAGGGCCCGGGACTGAGAGCCATCAGCCACTGTCCCGACTGCCTGAGCTGTATTTCCCTGTGGCCCCTGGGCTTCTAAGCCTCCTCTGTGATGGAGTCCACGTTCTCAGTGGGGGAGGTGGGGAGGGGCGCCCTTCTAAGGTGCTGGTACTCTTCTAGCTCTCCTGAGAATCACTGTCTGCGGCCTGGGGAGCCTTAGCGGTAATTGTACAGGTGAGACACCCCTGACTTAGGACAGTGGGAAGCTCTCCGAGGTCACTGTCGTAGTGAAAAGGATCAGACAGCTCAGCCCAGCACCGATAAGCTAGTGAACTGTGGCCACCACTGACTTCTGCAAGCCTGTTTCCTTAAAGAAGAGGCTGTTAGGAACTCAGCGTCTGTCCCAGAGCCTGGAGGTACAAGGTGAATGCCCAGGCATCGTGCCCAGTGTACAAAACAAGCAGCAGTCCCTTTCCCTTTCTTGTCTCCCGGAGCAGTAACGGCGAAGTGGTAAGCCTCGTGAAGCTCCGTGCTCTGTGAGCCTTAGGGCTGGGAGGCCGTCTGCGCGTTCCGGGTCCCGCTCTTCATAGTTCTGGAACTGTGCCTGCGTTCCGCGTGCTTACTCCCCGCAGCATTGCTGCTTAGCCTTCAGCATACTTGGCTCTGTTACATTTCTAACATAGATTACTTTGTAAATACATATATTTCTGGGCCGGCCAAATAGCTCAGCGGATTAAAGCGCCTGCAAGCAGGCCCAGGGGCCAGGGGTTCGATCCCCTGGCCTGCTGTGCTGGCCCCACCCCCTGGGCACATTGAGACTGGGAGACTGGGAGACTGGGAGACTGGGCATGGTGGTGTGCCCCTGTAATCCCAGCTCTTGGGAGGCTATAAACAGGCGGATCACTATGGGTCCAATCTAGTAGTGAGACCTTGAACACCCTGTAGACCCTTCCCTAAAATACAGAAAAATAAAAAATAAAAAATAAATAAATATATTTCCTAAAGTGTATTTTCTAAATACATTTTGTTCTGAAAAAGTTTAACAATGATAAAATGAACAATAATTTATGAAACTTCATTTAACACTAGTGAATATTCCATGGGCTATAAAATGTATACGTAATTTTAAAAACTTTACCCTGTAAATTGAGTTACAGAATTATTGATCCATATACAGAATTACATGTTTTTTAAAAGACAAAAATCATGGAATGATATATTTTCAAATATAAAATGAACATATACTTAGTATTAAGAAACACATACAGCTCCTTTAAAATGAGTCTTAATCAGTTTCGCTAAAGAGAAAGTCTTCCCATTGTAGCTAGGAGTAATTTAGTGACAATCATCTCATTTTGAAATGAATAAAAATTGTTTTTTGCAAAGTTGCATGAAATAAAAACAATTATAAGTATTCAGCTTGTATTGTTGTTATACATAATTCTTTACATTTTATAACCTTTATCACCTCCCAGAATAATAAGCAATTTATGTTTTATTCATTACAAGATGATCAGATGGAGAAATCTTTCTAGGAATTTGACTTTATAATTCAAGTGTAAATTCTCTGTCCCTTGAGGAGAGTTTCTGACAAGGTCTTATTAGTACATTTCTTAAAACTTACTTGTAACGCGGTGCTTTCATATGAACAAAGCATCACCTCAGTATGCAGTTTTCTATTTGTACTTCTGTTCCTATTTCTGTTTCTGTTACTGTTGGCTGCTTAATAAAATCCTGGCTTTTTTTTAACCTTTCTAGAAGACCAAAACAAAATCTAGTGAAATCTTATTAAATATAAACCTCACGTGTGACTGCATAGAGGGTGGACAAGTAGGATTTTAGATGAAGTCAGGTGATGCTACCTGACAAAGACTAACGGATATCATGTAGGGTTTGCACCTTGTTCCGTGCAGCTGCTGGCCTCGTGAGATACGGCAGGAAGGTGTTTAGGCCTCACAAGCTGTCCTCTTTTTGGAGGGTCCCTTCTTTGGGTATGGTGAACATGCAGGTCACGCACACCAAATAGCACAGATTGGCCAGTGTTCCAAGGGCCTCTTTGGAGGTCGTGGGTTCTTACTTGAAGACCCACCCTGTTGCTCAGGCATTCAGCGCTGAAAGCTGACATGCACTTTCATTTCTGTGTGTCCCTTGTCACTTGGGGAGGCAGGGTACCTAGGAGCGTTAGAAGAAGTCTTTCAGAATTTGTTCTAAATGCTAAAGGAAGCGTCTCAGGGAATGGGCAAATGGAAATCTCCTAAAGTTTCTTTACTGTAGGTGATGCCTCCAAGTTCCAGTGTTCTTTTCAGGATATTAGCATGTGTAGATGGTTGCTTTTTTGGTTTTTTGAAATTCTTTTCAGTTGAAATTAATTTGAGTCACATTTGCAAGTAGTGCTTTCTAATTTGAAGGTTTTTTAGTCAGGAGGCCACTAGAGGGCAGCCTGTTACTACACTTAAGACATAACTGGGAAATTACATTTCATGCCATCGTTAATAACGGTGTGACATAAATGAAACATGAAATGCTCTTCAAATGGTGTAACAGAATTTCAGTATGTAGAATACTCTGTGTGAAGATAGGCCAGGTTACACAGAAATGGAAAGACTTCGCAGGTCTCGGTGCCTTTAGTATGCCAAATCAACACTGAGCAATTTTTGCTTGCAAATGTGGGTCACAGTTGTCACCTTCTTTGATCAGCTTAGAAAACATTGTCTCAGGGGCCTGCCCATCTCAGGTGTTTAAGTGCCTGCTGAAACAAAGCAGTCAGGCTCAGGATGCTGTGGTTTGATCCCCTCATCCTCAAGCCAAACCAGACCTGCCCTGAAGCCATCCTGAGCGGCCCCACCCCATCCCCCCAAAAAAAGAAAAGATTGTCTCTTTAGTCCCTGTTTTTAAAAGCACAGAATTTAAGATGTATGATAATGTGGAAAGTTACATTAAACAAAGTTACAAGTTTAACACTTTTCAACTATTTGGAAATATAAACCATACTTTTTAGTTTTGTAAAGTAATTATTTAGAAATAGCCAGATTCTGCCATTTTATACCTTTCTTCCACTGTTCTCTCCTCCGTTAAAGATGATTTGACTTGTCTTGCCTGTAGCTATGTCATGTTCCATCTTTTCAGCCAACAAAAGTGCTCTTTCCTCCTGTCTTTTTTCCAAAGTCGATGAGATCAAAAAAATAGCAAAGAAGTTGATGGCATACTTTTTTCTGACTAATGTTCTCTTTTTCTCACTCTCCTATATTTCAGAGTTCTTTCCATAAGAAATACACTCTCTTCCTAGCCTCTTAGTTCTTTGAAATTATTTCCCCCAAAGGGGCAGAAGGAGCATGTTTGTCAGATTAATCAAACAGTGACATGGAAACGATAACTGTGCAGTCTAGGACTGGTTAGCAGTGTCCTGTCCCTGCCTCTGTCTGCGCACGCACGAGAGTCGCCTTTTTGCCTCTTCTGCCTGCACAGTTCACATACTGCATTTGTGAAAGGCATTTTAAAGGCGATGTCTCCAGATTTTCTGCCTCAGAATCTAGTCTTTGAACCTATTTCTAGATCCTCTACAAACTTAGCATGGGTTTGACTCGTTCCTTCCACCACCACCCCACACCTGCAGTCTTAAACTGAGTAAACAAATGTTCTGCTTTTCTCTAGGGTGAGGACCAGTAGAGCTCTGCAGCTCCTTAAGCCAAGCAGCCCTCGCCATGCCTTCCTGTCCAGCCGGGTATCTTGACCCTTGTGAAGTGTGTTCCTTATGAGAGAGGAGAGGGAAGGTAGCTTGAGTCCATAGCGGTGTGGTGGTCACACAACATGCGCTGCTTCTATAAGAAGCTTACGTCTGTCTTCAGTGATCTCAAAAATACTTAGAATCTATTTGTAATGAACTAAAAATCTTGAAAACTCGTTGCTTTCAGAAGATTTGTGTTAGACAAAGAGGAAAAAAAGCAAAATACATCTAAATTCTTTAAAAGCAGAGGCATTTATGTGTTTCTTTCCTATCCTAAGAGAAAGTAGCATTTTAGGAAAAAAAAAATATGAGAAATCAAGGATAATATGATCTTCTTGAATTAAGACAATCTTTTTAATGACATGGAAAACAAAATTAAGTTTTGAATCATTTTATGAAGTGTCTCCATTTCTGGGAAGAATGACAGGATTTAAAAAACCAAAAATACACTGTTCTCATTATGTTGATGAGATGCCAAAACATATTTTCCAAATTTACATACAGAAGCAAATTTAAAGTAAGTAATTGTGTATTTTTATTAACCTGTCATTTTTGTGAATCCTATTTTCCTTAGACTTCTCGGTTACATTTGATTTATAATTTGAAGGCAGTTGTAAAGAGAAATGATCAGATCTTGTGCCAAGAAGTGATAGTTATTTTTGAAAAAAACTACCAAATTGTTTTAGGCAGTGATAAGTAAGTTGATTAGATTTCACTAATAAATGCTAGCATATTTTTCTTTTATCATTTGAGCATATAAGATATGTGTAAGTGAATTTCCTGATCCTTTGCCCTGGTTTTAGGCATAATTCTTCTTGGAGGCTTCATTGACTATTTAGTTTTTTGTTTCTTTCTTTGTTTTTGCTTGTTTTAAGAAGTGAGGGTATCTCTTTTCTTTTAAGAGCTGACCCCATAGGAAAGCTCTTATCTCCCAGAAGAGCTGTGGACTTCAAATGCTTGGGTTTCTCAGCCTATAGGGATTCCTCCGTGTGCCTTAGCCCTGTTAAAGGAGTTCTTCCCATTAACTTTATATGTGCATTATAAATGGACATTTTTTCAGGCAAAATTAAACCTTGATTCTGGCCTAAGTAATTAATGCCACCATGAAAACGTGTAGGGAGAGCTCTTGGTCTCTTTCTCTGGGAAACAGTGTCTGGTATTTCCTCTTAGCAGCGCTGATCTGTGCAGCCTTACTGACGAGAGCAGTGTGTTTACTATGCTACAAAGTCTTCGCAACTTTGGCATTTGTTTCCCGCTTTCCTCACTATGACGCTCTAAGTAGCGTAGCAGCATTACAGCCTTCTCTCTTTCTTTCTCTCTCATAAATCAGACCGAAGGGAGGAGCACTTTCACTTCCTTTATAGAATGGAATGTGGTGGCACAGGGACTCCTTGTGGTGAGTAAACCCTGATTTTTCCTTCTATACTCTTGGCCGGATTGACATCAATACAAATATTAATTGTAAGGCAGAACTAAGAGCATAGGCAGATAGAACCTTACCAGAGGGTTCACACTGAAGAAAATAGGATTTCTCTCCTTGAACAGCATCCTCACTTAGTGTAACCTGACCACTTGGAGGGTGAAAGCATACTGCAGAAAATACGGTTTCTCCTTCAGTAGCATCTTTACCTAGGCTTAAAGCTTTGTTCATGGTTGTTTACAAAGGATTTGACCATAATTTCACCTAATAAGAAAATCTCCCAGGAAGATGATCTTGAATTGCACGTGTGGTCTACAGTTAACAACAGAGACTTTGTCCTCAACACCACAGCGGTGGGCTGGGCTTAGGTGCTTCCATGGGAGCACTTTTTATTTTGCATTATTCCAGATACTAAGCCCAGCTTTATAAAATGCATTACATTTTCCCCATGTACTCTGGTTAGAAATTATTTGATGTGTTATCCAAATTTAACGTAAAATACGTAGTTTCCTAGTTAGGAAGGCATCTTCATCTTACTACTTTCTTCCAATTCACTTTAAAAGTATAGGGACTTCTCTTTCAAAAATGTGAGCTATGTTAAATATTTTGTTTTTTTATTTCAATTGTGCTTGTATTTCTTTACTCTTTCTACTCTGCTACAAATATTCTACAATGTTGAGAAATTGAGATCCAGTCTATGCATTTTTAATGAAATCACTCAACCTGGTATCCAGGCCAGTTTCAACACTGATTTGAAATTAGCCAAGTACGATTCTCCCATTTCTCTTATTCACTGTTGTTGCTGCCTCTTTCTCTCTGTCCATTCTCATTTTAATTTACACTTCACTAGTGGACCACTGAAGGGAAGGGAGAAAACCACCCTTGATCATCTTTCTCCACAATGAAATTCTCTTCCATTGTTCAATCTGTGAGCCTTTCGGAGAGGCTTTAAAATGGTAAATTTTGCAATGTAAAATTGTTAATTATAATTGTTAAAAACACAGTGGAGGTACTTGTAGGAATGAAAGATAAAATTTAGGAATGTAGTTAATTTGATTTCTGTAAGAGTGGTTTAACTTGGAGTATTTAAATTCTATTGGATATTTTAATACTACTTGACTTGCTATGAAATGTAGCCAAATCTATAAATTAGATTACTATATTTTTCAGTTTGCCCAGTATCTTTCCCTTGGGGTTTTATTCATTCATTCATTGCCGTACTGGAGATCGAAACCAGGGCATTACGCTTGCCAGGCAGGTGTTTATGCCACTGATCTAGCTCCGCGACCCTCACTTGGGATTTTTAGTATTCACAAAAGGAATTGCCACTACCTACCATTTAACCATTCTTTATAACAGAAAGCTTTAGCCTGCAAATACTACTTAGAAGCTGATTCCAGAGCCAGAGATAAGCTTCTTAGGGTGTTTGAAATGCCTTCGAGATAGTTATCCAGAAATATCCTGGCAGAAAAGGAAAACTGAATACTGTTACTGCTTCAGGCTGCCTAAATTAGGTAAAAATATGTGTGAGGCTACGTCTTCAGGAGGCTATGAAACGTTAGGCACCTTGTACTATACTACCTTAAAATATTAAAAAAAAAATTTTCCAACTTCCTCTTTCCGTTTGCCAGTAACATTTATATAAAAGCAAAATACTTGTTTCTAGAAGGTTCTGCTTCTTTTTGTCTTTATTTGAATACTGTTTCTTAATTTTGAAAACCATCTTCATCTCTGGAGCAACCAGTTCTGTTATCAGTAATAAAAGGTTTTTACCAGAAATAGGAGAACGCTGACGGCAGAGGATCCAAGGAAATATAGACTGTCGTAGGTGGGCATAGATGTGTGCATATTATGGAATGAGGAGCAGAGTGACAGGGGTATTTTTTAAGCAGTTTTTCCAAGTGATAGGTTATGTAGGGTTAAATGTTGCTGAAGATAAGCACTGAGCAGATTCACTAGGTTCCCAGGTGGTCTGCGTCTTGTACTCTGAGAAACTTTCTTTGAGATTATGATTCAGTGTATTAACTATTTGTGTTCTCTTACTATTTTATCAAAAAAATTTTTTTTCATAACTCAGAACAATTACAAAAGCCATGGTGAGCGCAGACGGTCACAAAGAGCACACTGCTGAGCCAGGCGGCCCAGGCTCCGGCCCTGCTCTGCCACAGTAGCTTAGGAAGGGTCACGCCGCTGGCATGCGCTTGGCTGCCCCGGCCTCCTCTGTACAGCTGGGACGGTGCTGCTGCCCCCTTTATAGGTTAGTCACAGTGACTGAAGGTGTTCGCTGTGCCTCTCACATAGTGACTGAGTTGCAGCATAAGGTGTTTCTATACCTTTTGTTTTCCAACCTTGTTTAATGCTAGGTAAGCTAAAAGTAACATTGTTCACTCTTAATTTTTTAATTTTGACTTACTGTCTTGGTTCAGAAACTGGTGTTATATTATTTTGATATACATGTCCAATATTAAGTAGATCTAATTTCTGTCAATGACTTTTATTAAATATGGTCTTTCTTCATAGGCATACATTATACTAACAGATTGTTGCAGTATGTTTATAAAGGAATACAATTGGACATCTACCAAGAGACCCCCTTATCTCTTAAATAAAATTTCCTTTTGATCACCTAAGTAGATGTCAATTTAATACCAGAAACTTTCTATTATAGTTTTCCACCTTGTCAAAACCATTTTGGCAATTAATGTTACATACTTAATACTGCCGTACTTTTAGCTCCTGTGTTCTTTTTGAATCATAAAACATGACCTGTAGTTCTTAAATTTTAGGGCCCACCAGTTGGTGCTGTGTGATTCCTACTCTGTGCTGAGCTGTCCCACAGGCAAGATGTGCAGCGCCCACACTTCTGAGGAAGGAGGGGAGGGGTGCAGGCAGCTGTGCACCTCACAGTTTGTTCCTGGCTGTGAGGGGAGACAGCCACACATGGGCCAGGGGCTCAGGAGTGTTCAAAACAGCTCCTCCTCTCTGGGTTCAAGTTAGAAATGTATTCACTCTTGACAGAAAAAAATCGCTGTTGTAGTCTCAGACCTGTGTGGGTGGGGACAAATTACCTGGAAGGTCAAGCAAGGACCTGTTCTCTGGGCTGGGTGTGAGAGCTAAGGAAGGGACAGCACTGGAGAAAAGAAAGTGACAAGAGAAATAGATGTTGGTGTGCTGAGTCCTTGGTGTGCATTTGCCTACAGCTGACTTCAGCTGCAAGTGTCAGGACATGTGGCCTGACTGAGGCAAAGACTGACCCGTGTCCCCCTTTGGCCACTGGGTCGGTCCAGGGTCTCTGCTTCTGCTTCTGCCTCTTCTTGGCTTGCCTCTTTTCAGGACTTACAAGGTCTCCTATTCTGTCTATCATTCACTGCTAGCTTCCATAGTTTTACATTGTGGAAGATGAGGTGGTTCTACCCAACTGCTCACAGACCTAGGGCTGTATCGTCACTGCCCCAAAGCTGTGTTGCAGCAGCTTGAAGACTGAACACGTTCCTTGTTGATCTTTTAATGAAGCATCTCTGATCCTAGCGTGGACACCAGTCATGAAGCACTCCAGGGCATAGGAAGCCCTGGAACTTGCTGTAGTAAGTTCATGGCTCGAAGGCCTGGGGCCTCCTCGGGCTGCTCACCACACTGTTGTCCTGATTGGTGGGAGAGGAGGTCTGCAGCTCTGATAGGAAATAAGTCAGGTTGTTTTTGTTTTTGTTTTTGTTTTAATTGATTGCACTACAGGACAAAAAAAACTGTCAAAAGGAGACAGTATCTGTCCTGAGGAGGGAGCCTGCAGTAGACAAAGAGAAAGCGCCTTTCCATTTTTGTTCCTGGACCTTTATCTCCAGTAAAACAAATCCTAATTTCTTCTTTTGTAGTATATTTTTTTGTTCTGTCTTATTAAGATGTTCCCTCCCTTACTTAAGTTTAGTTTCTCAGATTCTCTGACTTGAAAGTAACAATTCTTTTCATAGTCTGAAAAAAATTTCAGTTCGTTTCACAGAGAACTAACCCTTTAAAAGCTGCCTGATAAGCCAGTACAAAAAGATGGGATAAAAAATTCAGCTCTTAAACTTCAAGATGTCCATTCTTGTAAAGAGAGAAGTTAACCTGATGGCACTGTACTAGATACCAGCTGGAGATTGGCAGAGACCCAGACCCAGAAGCTGACTGTTCTAGCAGTCCCCACACGCTTTCTCACCCACTGCTGGCAGAAGCATAACTGGTACAGCCCCTATGGAGGACCTGCCAGCTGGGTTTTTTCAAAATATCAGGTGGGCTGGGGAGAGTGGTGCATTCCTATAAAACCAGCACTCAGCAACGTGAGGCAGGAGGACCTCTATGAGTTGAAGGCCAGCCTGAGCTACGTGGTAAGGGCCTATCTTTAAACAAAATCAAGTGAATATAATCTTGAAACTGCAACTGTAGGAATTTATTTATCCTGTGGATATATTTTCATTTTTGAGACATGACACAAAAATTGTGCTATAGTTTTTAGTTGCAGGAGACTGGAATTGTGTCAGGAGTGTGTTCAATGAATTCAGCACATCCACATGAGGATAACTGTGCTGCCATAAAGTACAGTTTCCGTATGAACCCGTGTGCCCCACTGCATTAAAAGTACAAGGTACAAAACCCCGTATGTTGAATGCTAAGAGTGCGCAGAACACACCCATCCCTTGGGTTGTACAGCTCCAGGAATAGATGAAAGGCTTATGGTGTCATCGCAGAAAGCTGTTGCTTTAACACACTTGTCAGCAGATGCCTGCCCTGTGTTTTCACCCAAAACCCAGTTTCTAGTCACATTCCAGTTTCACATCCTTATATTCTGTACTTGGTAGAAGGGGCATTTAGTGTGACTTCTTAGTTGGAAGGTTTTGAAGGTCCCCCTGGCTCTTACTACCTTTGCTAGTGAATGTCTGATCAAGAGTACTTACTTTGAAAACACACAAGGGAAAATCACATTTTCCTTACTTTTTATGTTTCAGGGAGAGACGTTTGCTTCAGCCCGCCCAGGTGTGTGACATTTTGAAGGGTGTCATTTTGGTCATCTGCTATTTCATGATGCACTACGTTGACTACTCCATGATGTACCACCTGATAAGGGGGCAGTCTGTCATCAAGCTGTATATCATCTACAACATGCTCGAGGTGAGCCCTCAGCACCACAGGCTGCCGACACGGCCAGGAAGGGCAGCTTCAGTTCTCCTGGGCAGAAGGTTCCTCGGGGCTGAGGTAGTTTTCTCCCAACTCAAATAGAAGTGCTCCCTGTCTTTAATATGGGTTTGGTAACTTGGGGATCCTGTTAAAGTGCTGGCTCTGATTTTGTGGGCCAGGGGCAGGCCTGAAAGACCTGTGCTTCTCCTGGGGAGCTGCCAGGGCTTTTGGCCTTGGATTTGGGGAGCAGGCCCTGGAGATCCTGTCTCCTGGGTTTGCTGCCTGGATGTGTTTGAATCAGTACTCCCTAGAGAAAGTGCACTGTCAAAAGCTAAGAAATTTGTTTTGCAAATTCGTTGGAAATCCATGTGTACTTTTTACTAAAAAGTTAGAGAACGTGAAGTAAATGTTACCATTTTATATCTGTGTATGTGTATATACTATAATATATTGCTATAATAGATTTATATTTTAAATTGACTTGAAATTTTTAGTTTTCAATTTCTCCAAGAATTTAACATTTTTAATACAAAAATTTATTTTAAAATAGTTAGTATATAAAAATAGGCATTTACACTAAATACAAGTTGAGCAGTTAAGTTTTTGCTTTATAAAAGGTACTCTGCCTTAAAGACTAAATCTTTGTGTTCTTTAAACAGAAAACTATCCTGGATTCATGTAATAAACTTCCAAGTTCAGGGGCTGGTGAGATGGCTCAGTGGTCTAAAGCACCTCCTTAGAACAAGCTTCGCAAAGCACAGGGACTGCGGTTCAATCCCCCAGCACCACATGCCAGCCAGCCCCGCCCCCTGGTGGGCTGAGCTAGCCACACACACACACACACACACACACACACACACACACACACAAATAAATAAAATTAAATAAATAAATAAACTCCCAAGTTCAGGTTGTACTTTTCTGTATTGCACCCAGGCCTCTCCCATGCCAGACAAGTGCCTTGCCCTGCGCAGCATCTCCACCGCAGCCATCCCACTTTTTTAAGAGCTGGGTTACTACTATTGGTAAGGTCTGCCTCTCAGGCCACCTGTGCAGAGATAGTTTTCCTAGTTAAGTGGGCAGGTGGGTGATGTGGGCGGTAGCCCGGTCCACTGCCACACCATGCAGAGGTGGGCTTCCCATCAGTCTGCAGAAGCTGTGGGCCCAGGATGCTTTAGGTCTCCACCCCAGCGTCCTGCCTGCAGGCTCTCTGTCTGGGCCTTGCCTTATCCCATCAAGAAGGCTGCCGAAAGGTGACTGTAAGAGAAGTTTGTGAAACAAAGCAGTAGACTCTGTCCTGCTCATAGAAAGAAAGGCTTAGGCCTCCCTGCACTTCTTGCGGCTGTTGCAGTGTTCATGCTCTCAGATCTGTGCTCTGCTCAAGTCCTTTACTGTCCGCTTTCCTCGGGGATCACAGGCACAAGGGCTTCTCCCACGCTTAGTACGTGTGCTCCTCACTCTCAGCTGCTCCAAGATGGTGTTGTGCTTGTTACTAGAAAACAAGCAGGGGGATCCATGAATTGCTGGTTCTTGTGGTTAATACTGCTTCATAGACTATGACTGAGAATGTGGCTTACACATAGTGGGTAAGAGTTCAGCCTCTAGTCCTAGAGATGACTAACTCTGATCAAATCCTGGCTCCTTCTCTTAGTACCTGGTTATGGTAGACATGGCTGCTGGCTGTATGGTCCTCAATTTTCCATGTATAAAGTAGAGATAGTGAGGAGATGACAAGGATTATGGTGACGCAGAGGCTTGGCATGTTGTCAGATGCATGCTGAGAGCATCCAGAGAGGTCCCTGTGTCCTAGGCAGCACACACTTACTTAGCCCTTCCTGCCCAGGCTCTTGGGCGTTGAAGGCCCAAAGGGGAGCAGGCCTGCTCTCTGCTAGAGTTTGTAATTCCAGGTGGGAGGTAGATGGTAAACAAAGAGGTGTTAAGAAATGAAAGATAAAGACTGGAACCACAGAGACAGAAGCCCTGTGAGCGTTGTGTTCCAGCTGACTCCTGAAAGAAGGCACTAAGGTGTCTTCTTTTAAGGGGATCATACTCCATGTTCTGCTGTACTAAACTTCAAACAAATACAGTGCACTGTTTACAAATAATAGCTATGCAGAGTGAGTCCTGATACATTTATCTTGAGGAATTCAAGTTGGAATTCTGAAATTAAATTTAAAGTGCTAAAGCCAGAGGAACAATTTTGTTATGCCTGCTCTACTGGTTGATACTTTGTGTCAGTTTGAGAAGTTCCAAAGTTTAATTGACTCAGCAGGGAGCCAGGGTTCTTACTTTGTAAACATCCTGTGCAAGAGGAGGGCATGGACACCTTGTGAGCTCTACACCCCACCCCAGGTAGCCTGCTTACAGTATCAGGAGGGGAGAGAGGCTGGCTAGAGGCGGACCTGCTGCCCCTACCTTTGCTCTTGGGCTGTGTTCTGCAGCCAGGAAAGGCTGCCCTCTGACATGTGCCACTGTGCCTTGGAGCCAGCCAAGTGTGGACCGAAACCTCCACTAACCGTGAGCTGAAGAAACCTTTCCTTCCTTCCTTAATTCTGGGTGTTGGGTATTTTGTCCCAGCAACGAGGGAAAAGTAACCAAGACACCTGCCCACTGCCACCTCTTTTGCCAGTGTCTCAGACTTTTTGTTACCAGCAGCTGATTAGACAAAGTCTAATTCAAATTTTGCAAATACCAGAGCACTTACCGTGTGCCAGGGAATAAAGAAATTTAAACAAATAAATCAGCAAAGATCCTTCTCTTCATTAGATTATCTAACCCTGTGATTTAAACATCCGATTCCAGTCTCAAGGTACACTGATTTGGGCCATATGTTTAAATGAACTATTAATAACAACTCTCTGACATCTCTCTCCATAGGTAGCTGACCGTCTCTTCTCGTCATTTGGACAGGATATACTGGATGCTCTGTACTGGACAGCCACAGAGCCCAAGGAAAGGAAGAGAGCCCACATCGGGGTGATCCCTCATTTTTTCATGGCTGTTCTCTATGTGTGTATCCTTTCAGGCTTCCTAGAAAGCCCCACAGTCAGCGTGCAGTCTGCCATATTTTACTTGGGTATCTGTTTCATAGAATTAAAAATATGTGTGTGTGTGTGTGTGTGTGTGTGTGTGTGTGTGTGTGTGTACACACGCGCGTGCATGCGTGCACCCTAAAGATTAATTTCTCCTCTGAGAAACTGCAGTAGAACGTGTAATCGCATTTAAAGAGCCTTGTATGTGCTTTCATGATCTTTGGAACTGCTAACAAACTGTTCTGCTCTTGGTGTAAACTTTTGTAAGGAAGGATTCTGTCATGCAAAGTGTATTGGTACGTACTTTACATAATAGAGCTATGTGACTTTTCCATACTTATTTTTGTTGAAGTTATCTTTATATGTATGAATTATTTGTTAGAATATTGGAGATAGGTTGTATGCCTGGAGCACCTCTGGCCTAAAGCTTCTCTTTCAGGGTTCCTATAGCTTTATCATCTACATGTATTTACCACATATAAGTATTTCCAAACATGCATGCCTACTCAAGCTCCATGTGGCATCAGGACTCATAAGGTAAAGAACTGAGAAGGTATCTGCAGGAGCAGAAGCTTGCTCCAGACTTAGTGGAGTAAAACAGTTACCGCTCTGAGATACAAATTAACCATCCCAGGTGTAAGCTGTATACAGCTCTGCAAGACATATAAAGCAGACTCTTAATGTTCAGGCATTTCTGACTGCCTTTTAACTAAGGACTTAGAGAAGAAAATAACTTCTAGCTAGCTAACTTTGTGTTTTCGTAAAGTTGAAAGTATCTCAATTCACAATACGTACTCTGAAGTCCACTCTTTCAGTATTTCCCATAGTTTCATCTATTTTTCAACAAACTTTTCTGAGGGCCTGTTTCCCAAGCATTGTGCTAAATACCCAAAATACAGGAAGAGTGAAATAACTGTTTTATCCTATTGAATCTATGTAACTGTAGCTAACCCAGAAAGTATAAATGTAGTAAAATACTTAAGTAAAATGTGATTTAGAAAATAGTCACTTTTCCAATTACCTGTTTTCAAAATTTTATAGTATTGCCCATTAATAGTATGAAATCAAATTGAAGGGTTTTCCTTGACAGACTTTTAGTTTTGCATGCAATTCTCATAATGGTTCAAGCAACAACTCTCAACGTAGCTTTTAACTCACACAACAAGTCATTGCTTACTATCATGATGTCTAATAATGTAAGTATGAGATCTCATTTTACATTCCAAGTTGGGAAAATGCTTCAACAATAATACTATGCATGTAAATTTTTTATTCTATATGAGGAAATTGTATATGTAGCCAGTCGGTTTTTAGCTGTTATAATAATAAAGATGATATTTCTGTTTACTATTTCAGTTTGTTGAAATTAAAGGAAGTGTTTTCAAGAAGTTTGAAAAGAACAATCTCTTTCAAATGTCAAATAGTGGTATGTACAATTAAATTCTACTTGCAGCTCTAATTAAAATTAATTCAAAGTGGTTCTTGCCATAAACATAAATGCTAAATTACATGATGATCAAAAATAGCTATTTTTTAAAACAAAGTAATACTTGATGAGAAGTTTTCCAGCTAGTAGTGCTGACGCATCTAGATGAAGGCTGCCTAGAAAAAGGAAATTGGACCTCACTCTCTCCCAAAGAATTAACTCAAAATGGTTCATTACCATAAACATAAATGCTAAATTATAAGACTTTTAGAACAAAATGTAGGCGAATATATTTATAACCTTGGGTCGGAGAAATTTTTTTGGAGGGGAGGGCTTTGAGACAGGGTCACTGTACAGCTCAGGCTCACCTTGAACTCACTGTGTAGCCCAGCTGGTCTCGACCCTGCCGTGATCCTCGTGCCTCAGCCTTCCAAGGACTAGGATTACTTGGAAGTCCTAGTACTGTACACGACTCAGGAAAACATTTTTAGAGACTACTCAGAAAACATCATGTAACTCGGTAGTGTCCCAAATTTTCTGATCAAGGAGATTATGGGGCCAAAGAGGAAAGTGATTGATGATGCAGAGTGTGCCTAAGGAGAGTCACATGGAGAGAAAACATTCCCTCAGGCTTTCACAGAGAGCACATTGGCCAAGCAATGGCCGTGACTCATCCACATGGCTGACACTGACAAAGGTTCTACAATCTGAGGTA
>NW_004524582.1:21622491-21625708 GCF_000260255.1 Octodon degus
AAAAAAAAAAGAAAACACTATCTGTGAGAAGAACTATGAAGTTAGACTTGAAAATTAAAAACTTACACTCATTAAAAATATTAAGAAAATGAAAAGGCAAGCAATACTACGAAAAGATTTAAATATTGATAGAACTCAGTATTTAATTTTAATTGGAGGATTGGCATTTACCAAATCTCACCAAATTGGGTACTTAAAATCTGTACATTGCATTGTGTATAATTTTTACTTTTATATTTGAAAAGGAACATAAGGGCATATAAAGCAAACAAATGTTTTAGAACTATAGGCGATTTTTAAAACTTGGCAAGGAATAATAAGAACAGATGGAAAACGAAGAATAAAGTCTACACAGTGATAACCTTTTAGGGACCGGGCACCCAGGCTGCCCCTCAGAACCCACGTACTCGTCACAGACTGCCAGCACTGCAGTTAAACCTGGATAGTGAGGTTTTAGTTTAAGGAACAAACAACTCATACACTCGGCTGGTGTGCAAGTAGGGAGGGCTCTCTGCGCCCGCTGTAGCCCTGGGGCCATAGGTCCATCACCACTGGCTTGGTGGGGCTGTGCACCGTGCTGAAGGCAGCTGGTGCTGTCTTTCTGTGCTAATGCTGCTTTCCCTGTGTGGCGGGACCAAGTGAGTGAGTCTGGAATGCGAGAGGAGGGGAGGGAAAGGAGAAGGGAGTGCAAAGGAAGTCTTTTTTTTTTGACAACTTCAGTAGTTTTTAAACATAAAATATATCGATTCAGCTATAAGAAGTTCATCATTGCAAAAATTGTTTTCATTAATTTATATTAATGACCTAGTTTGAATAGATACCCTTTTTATAGGGCTAAACAAGGCATGCAAATTTCAGATGTTGAGTTTTTAGTCTTTGTATTAAGACCCTTAAAATTGTAAGGTATGGTTTTTAAATTTATTACCACCAATTTGATGTAATTAATACCTCTTTTGTTCTTTTATAAGTAGGTCTTCCAAGTTACCACCTTTTTAGAAAGATTGAGTGTTTAATAACTTAGTTTTAGACAGATTCTGAAAAGCAGAAAACCAAGCATGTTGATTGGGTGTGCATGTCAACCCTCAAGACATTCAGTGTATTTTGGCTTAAAATAGTGCAGTAAAGCATCTAAAATTTTTGCCTTTCTTTTTTAGGTAATGTTGTTTATCTCACGATACAGAATTGTCTGCATTGTGCCCTTAAGTGTTATAAGAAATCAGGGTTACCCTAAGGGCTCAGGGTAATAAGCACTCGGGGAGATGGCTCAGTGGAATAAGCGCTTCCCTGGCAAGCTCAACAGCCTGAGTTCTAATCCCCAGTTTCGGGGTGGGGGGGCGTGGGGGGGAATCTACCCTAAGGGAGCTTTTAAAATTCAGTTTTGAAGTAAGGAGAAAAAAATCAGCCTTAGGCAGTATTGGCAGCATTGCAGTTGAGGGGTAAGACAAGAGCACAGTCCCTGGCCCCCTGCGAGCTGTCATGGCCACTGGAGAAGCTGCCCACCGGGGCTCCCACCTAACCGTCCTGTGCACTCTTGCTCCAGAGTTGAGCTGCCAAGTGCAAGGTGTACAGCTCAATACTGTGTGCTGGTTTAATGAGGAAGGTTTGGTTTGAAAGTTTCAGAGGCATAAAAAGTAAAGCCATATTAATATGCTGAGCTGTAAAGAGCTCATCAACTTCTGACATGGCCAGTTCTGCAGATAACCCACTACTATTGTGGGCTACTGGATTATATTGGGTTATTTTGCTGAATTCACACACCTACAATATTTAAATGACAGTGGAATACCCATCTCTGACAAAACTAAACAAAAAAGGGGATATAAATGAAGGACCATGGGGCCGGGGAGATGGCTCAGTAGAATAAGCGCTTGCCTGGCAAGCTCAAGGGCCTGAGTTCAATCCCCTGTTCTGCAAATAAATAAATAAATGAAGGACCATTTTGTATCTGTATGTACAAAATAGGATAGATATATAAAGCTACTTTCTCTTAATTCAATGAGAAGAAAGATTTGTACTAATAGTGTTTGGACAAGATATCATGTCTGCATCTTGTACTATGAATAACCACTACGAAGACAACAATATGCAATGTATTAATTATAACTGTCCTAACCTGTTCTGAAACTGTCTCATTGCTATTTGTTTCTCAAAATTTATTGAAAAAAAGGAAAAGAAAGTTTTAGAGTAACTTTAATCCTTCCAATATTAGCTGAGTATAGTTTCTTTAGAGGGATTACCTGAGTTAAAAGCAGATTTTAACAATTTACCTTTTTGCACACCATTTTAATGGAAGCACCATGTTGAATGTCAACCTAGAGAATTTTGATTTGTATTCTTAAAATGAAAATGTTTACATAGTTTTTTTTTTTTTAATCAGTTGGTAATTTGAACAGCATTCAGCAAGATTCTTCAGGAGGTTTAACCTACATACTTTCAGTAGGTTTGAAGGTTGTTACATATGTCACTCACTGCCCAATTAAACTATAATTGGAAATTTGTTAAAAGTATGACTCTGCTAGTGGTAATCTGGCAGGGAAAAGGAGTTTAATAATCTGAGTAGCAGAAATATCTTAAAAGCATTAATCACTAGTGTTTGTGATTTCCTTGGTAAGAGAAAAACATTACTATTTTGATAGGGGAACGCCCAACCTGGAAGATGCCTGGGCGTGTTCTCTAAACCCCAAGAATGAATTTTAGGAACAGTGGAGGTTAAGAGCAGAATACATATACTGCAAGTCACATGGCAAGCAGACATGAATACACAACAGGGGCTTTTCCTGTAGGGCGGTTGGGGTAGTGACTCTTTCTGGCTTTTTTAAAGTAATGTAACTTAAGCGTAAGTGTCCACCTTCTACAGGGAACTGACCTTAGCTGTCACTGGAGTTAAATGTCTTGACTGTTCAATAAAAGTATTTGCTAACTTTACACAAGCCATCAAACAGATCACATCACCATGTACACATTCAGATATTATATTCATTAGCCCTGGGGTTATGCTAACCCTAAAGCTACTAAGTAACTTACAAGGTCCAAGGTCCTCCCTTTGTAAACTTCCTGAGCCTGTGTGAGAAGAGGGCAGGGAGATGCTGCCGTGCTCCACCCGCCCGAGGGCGAGCAGCCTGCTCACAGTACAAAGGCGGAAAAGAGGCCTTTTTTCTCTTGTAGCCTTTGCTGTCTTTTGCCATCTTGAACTGCTTCACCCTGCCACCTGGCCTTG
>NW_004524582.1:21625843-21628146 GCF_000260255.1 Octodon degus
GGGAGGTATGCATTTGTTTGATCTTTGAAGTCTAGCCCACAGCAAGAGTGCCTGTCTTCCCCACAAGCTGCAAAATATCTAGTCTTCCTTTCTGTTTCCTTTGAGGGCCTGGCCCTGTCTGACTGCCTGTAATATTTCTGTGTCACTCAGCTGCCTGTGACAAAGGCACCCTGTGTGATGCACGTGAAGGCTCGGGCCCACCCGGCCCTTGCTGTACTGGAGATGAGATACGGTATAAACGTGCTCTTCGCACCATGTCATCAAAGTTTTATGAGAACTTTTCAAACTTGAGCTGTGCTTTAATAAGCTTAAATTTTAAGTAAAATCTTTGGCCTCAGAATATCTACATAAAATACCAAAATTTAAAAAAAAAAAATGAAGTTAAATATACAAGAAGAAAACTTTTTCAAATAGTCACATTTTACTTTTATAGTTAAGTTGAAAATGAATTCTTAAAAATATACTTTCAGTGATTTATATTTCTTCACATCTGTATTATAAAATTGCATTTATCTACCAGAATATTTTATTAGTTTGTATCATATTTTAAAAAGTCTAAAAAATCTGTCTCGTCTTGAATGTTCCCTAATAAGTGAGTTTCTTAGCCTTTTATCTATATCCTTAGAAATGCAATGACCGCAGGTTTTCTCTTTGCTGGCAGCTGCCATGGGTCCAACAGTCAGATAGGATTAATTTTAATGCTGCCCTTTTTTATATTAGAGTTCATAAGTGTTATTTTGGCTTATTTCAAGTAGTGTTCTTAATTTTTCAAGGCAATATTATTCTAGATAAATAATGTATTGAGCCAGTTTGGTGTTATATATCTATACTTAGCAGAAGGGTCAAATACACATACATTTCTTTCTTAAGTTTGTAAATAAGTATACAGAATTCCAAGGTTTGTTGAGAAACCTAATCCCATGAATTAAGGCCCATAGTTAACTATAGGTAACATTTTGTGCCAGATTTTAGTGGAAATAACTTTGGGCAAACTTTTAATTTATTTTACTGTTACTGCCTTTGAAATCACAAAATAAGTTGGACCTGTGATGTGAAACTACTCAGAACAGGTGCACTTGGCCAGTGCGTGTGGCCTTCCTTCGGTGGAGGCATAGCTGAGAACCGCACCTGGAGACTCGTTGCTGTTAGCTCCAACCCCACGTGTGCTGCTGCGGAAGGAGCAACTCTAAGGTTCTGGTTAGAGCAGCAGCTTGTGGCCGCTGGGCCTTGAAGGAGTGAACTTGCAGCCTGGGCCCATCCCAGGTAGGAGCAGAGCTGCCCTGGGAAGGAGGCTCCCGGCAACTGCATAGAATGGAAAAGGAAGGCACTGGGGAAGACAGAAGCTGTGTAAAATACGCGTTTCCACTGTGCTGGTTATTGTAATCGGAAGAGTAAGGATGTACATTGGTTGGTTGTAAGCACTACAACATTTTCCATGAAGGGCTTGGCTAGCATGGATGTTGATATCCATGGGAACCAGAGCCTCACAGATACTGAGAAGTGACTATATTTTTTTGCAGATGTTTACATATGGAATAATAATTTAATCATAGTTTGCCACTTTATATGCACTAAATACTTCTTTCTTTTTTTAGATATTAAAGAAAGATTCACAAATTATGTGCTTTTGCTAATAGTGTGTTTAAGAAATATGGAACAATTTTCTTGGAATCCAGGTAACTAGCTCTTAACAAATACAATGTCTTGTGGTTTTACTCTTAAACCAAGTTACTCTTTCACATGAAGTAAATTGAGTACTACAGAAAATTCCAAACGATTGGCTGCCCCTGTGTCTGGGTGCTGGAGATCCCGTTTCAGGGACAGTATGGAGCCCGCTCTGGTACAGCAGGCTGTGTGGCATCCCTGGGTGCGCTCGGTGCGAGAAGCAGGGCCTGCCGGCACCGCAGCTCCGGCCTCTGTAACTGTAGCCTGCCATTCCTTAGTGCCCACACTCAGGCAGATCATTTTCGTTTTAGGGGATGAGTGGAAGAATTTGTGCTCCTTTCTAACACTTACCTTCTACCCAGCCACCAAGTATTTGTACTTTAACTGTGGGTAAGTTAAAAAAATAGAATGTAAAAGAGTAAGTTTTAGAACTTACATGCATGTGTGAATCGAGGCAACAGGAAGTTCTCAGAACTCGTGTTTTCATCCATTCGTTTGGCAGACGCGCACAAAGCATGTGTGATGTGTCAGGCACCCAGTGAGGCAGGATGTGAAAGGAAGGCACCAAGCCGCTGCAGGCTGGTGGGAGGTGTAGGTAGTAAGTCCACGTGAGCCAGGTGGACGGTGAGCGCTTTCTC
>NW_004524582.1:21628246-21639550 GCF_000260255.1 Octodon degus
TAGGTAGTAAGTCCACGTGAGCCAGGTGGACGGTGAGCGCTTTCTCGGTATCTCAAGTAACCTACAAAGTTTTTGTATCTGAAATCTTTACACAGCTTTATTCTTAAAGGACTATATCAAATGACACATTTCATTTCTTAATTCCAGTGCATGGATGTTCTTGTTACTTTATTTTAATTCATGGCTTGTTTTCAGACATGTGAAAAAGCAGAAACAGAAATGTAAAGACTTGCATGATCATGGAACTTTATTTCTGGAAGTTACTATCTTAGAGATCGTAAGAGTAAATGATCTTACAGTAGCATGAGTTCTAATCTGAGTATGTTCAAAATTTGTTGCACATATGTTCAAAATATGTTCTCAGTATGTTCTGCATATGTCCGCCTGATTTGTTGTAAGAAGCCTTTTCCTCCACATGTGGGTTCTTGTGCGCTTGGATCCCTTCAGAAACAGTGCCATAACTGGCTCAGCTAGCAGCCCTGGGCAAGGCAGGGTGGGCTTGTCCCTTTCTGGGAGCCCTTGTAGGATGGCCAGTCCCACCAAAGGACATAATATTTTCTCGGCCTTCCAACACCTGGATGTTTGAAATGATAATCTAACTTATGTTGTGACTTTGCTCAGATAGGACCATAAGTCTCCTTTATCACCGCTGTGGCAAATGGAATGCTATAAAAGGGGAACTCTGCTGACGAGTTCTTTCTTTTCCTTTTTAGGGTTTTTTAAAATTCCTTCTGTAAACCAGAACGCCATTTGTGGGGGCTTTCCCTAGGTGCCCAGGGAAATTAATAACATAAAAATCAGTGTGTTAGTTTGCGTGCCAGGCACGTTATCTCATTTCGTTCTCACATCACTCAAGTGCAGACACTTAGGATTATCCTCATTTTGTAGATGAGGAAACTGTAATTTAGATCAGTAAGAAGCTAGCCGAAGGTCTGTACCACTTAGGGACAGAGTTTATTGTTGAAAGAAGCCCCGTTTCCCAAACGCATTATGTTGGGACACTCAGAAGCTATTTGTGTCATCAGCAGGTGCAGCCCAGCCCCCAGCCGCGCCACCCATGCCTGAGTTGCTGTGGGTCTCTGTCAGCATTTCCAGACATCTTTGTCTTGCTCTGGCCACTCTTAAATCCTTCCCCGAGGTCGTAGGCCATGGGCTGTCATTGTTTATTTAATCAGCTAGTAGTTAGTGAATGGAGTTCTTAGTGAATGTCATAAAGGTAAGCACACCTGTCAAGTCTCTATCACAATAAAATAGGTGATTGATCAATATGTTTAAATCATTGTGGTCCAAGAAGCAAAGCGCTGCTCCGTTGACCTCAGCATGTCTCTGCTAGCTATTTATTGTCCGCTTAGACAGCTGTGGAAAGAGGGCTTCCCTAGCAGGAAAGTGTCGTTCTCACCGCTGTGGCCTGGAGGGAGAGCGGCACTTGGAGCCTGCAAAGTTCTGAATAACTGGTCCTTTAACTGGGTAAAATGTGGCTCTTTTAATAAAGGTGGTAGTTCACTGAATCCTAGTTCTGTAATCCGTTGAAAATATTATAGTTGTGTACTTTGGAGCATTCAGATGTCTGGTAGCTTATGATATATATTCTGTTCATATTAAGAAATGTTACTGTCTCCTCTTTTTCCATACTTTGTAGATCATCTCTGGGTGCTGTTTCCAGATGTGTGTATGGTGGTTGCATCAGAAATAGCTGTGGATATTGTAAAGCATGCATTTATCACCAAGTTCAACGACATTACTGCAGATGTATGTATTCCTAGAAGCAATTCAGTGTTTACAATTTCCCTGGCTTCTTAATATCATAAAGTAGAATAATAAATTTAGGTTTATTACTTTTTTTTTTTTTTGATGGAACCAGGGATTGAACTCAGACCCTTGTGTTTGCTAGGCAAGCGCTTATTCTACTGAGCCATCGCCCCGGCCCCTAAAAATGATATTTTAAAATCAGAATTATAATTTTAAGTTTCTACAAGTTATTACAGTACTGAAAGCATGTTTTTCAATATTAAATAGTTCTAGAAATTTTTTACATTTGCCAAAGTAGGCACTTAGTCCCCTGAACTATCTTGCGGCCCTTCTATTTAAACATTGAGATTTATTTTGCTCCTTGTAGGTAGGTGGAAGTCTACCTCAGCCAGTAGTTGACAATGGAATGTAATTAGCTCAAAATAATTAATTATATACCACTAGTACTGTCATCCTTTATTTACATTTTAAAAATCATATAGTATTTACTTTAACAATTAGACCACCAAGCCCAGGCGTGGTGGTGCATGCCTGTAATCCCAGCACTCAGTAGGCTGAGGAAGTACGCTCATGGTGAGTTCAAAGCCAGCCTGGGCTACATAACAAGACACTCAAAAAACAAAACAAAAACTAGACCATCAGACCTTCTCTCTGGCCTGTCTCAGCGGCCAGATCAGTGCGCCTGGGGGTGGGCTTGGCATGGTATGTAGAGCCAGGGATGGAACCCTGGTCCTTGCATTTGCCTAAGCATGCACTTAGTCCCCTGAGCCATCCTGCCAACCCATTCTATTCTAAAGTTGAGGTTTATTTTTCTCCTTGTAGTTATAAATAGGTTCCTAAATTGTAGAAGACAAGAGCTGTCTATTTTTTCCGGTAGAAATGCATGAGCAACGTTAAAGGAGTTCTCTCCATTGTAATCATATTCTGAGGAGGGCCCAGAAATAGTGAGCTTGGGCTTGCTGCGCAGGCAGCAGGACGCAGCGGCACTTCCCAGTACGTTCCATATTCCACCGCAGGCCCAAAGGATCGGGTCAGCAGCCTTGGAGATTTTACTTTTGAAAGGTTGCACTTTTAATAAAATTCTAATACTGTTTTAATTCCAAAGATTTAAACAGCAATGCAGTTGTAGTTGCTAGTTACCATCGTTTACAGAGGACATAGTACTCTACGTAGAAAACCCTAAAAACCCCACCAAAGTACTGCGGGACTTAATCACCAAATTCAGAGGTGTAGCTGGACACGGAGTCAGTGCTCCAAAGTCAGTAGCCGTCCTGTACGCATGCAGCAAAGCCACCGAGAGAGAAGTTAGGGAACGCCACCTTTCTCAGTAGCACCCAAAAAGTGAAGTGCCTACCGACCAATCCAGTGAAGGAAGTAGATCTACATTGAAAACTACAGCACATGAAAATGGAGATTGAAGCAGATAGCAGAAGATGGAAGTTTTCCCTTGCCCTTGGATAGGAAGAACCAATATAGAGAAAATGGCCGTAATTCTAAAATTGTTATACAGTTTGATGATTTCATTGAGTTTCTGAATGCTATCACTGGGAAAAATACAATTTTGTACATTTTTTATAAAGCACCGATAAAGTGAGTTCATTTTGTCCTTTGGCTTCTTCAATACAGAATGATGCCCTTTTCATAGGTTGATTTTTCTCAACACCTGACATCAAAATTAATAGGCCCCAGTCAGGGATTTCACACAGTTTCTTAATGGAAATCGCAATTTACAAGTAGCCTTATGACTGCTATAGTAGTGCTACTAGGTTTCCTAACTCAATTTTCTATCTTGCTAATTGTTAGTAAACCATTTTTCCAGGAAGGCACTGTTAAAGTTAGAAATACAATATTAATAATTTTTAGGCTTTTCATTTAATTTAAAATTTCAAAAATGTTTTTATTTAAGACACTACTTAAATAGCTACTATTCCCAAAACCCTGCAGATCATAGTCATTGAATATTTATTCTGCTACGAAGAGCAGTCTTTTTCTTAAGAACTTCTGGCCATAACAGTTCAGGGGACTTGAGGCTGTATTATACAGGGAAGCAGAGAGACCACGTCCAGATGTCTGCTTGGTTTTAGCATCTGTTCTCGTTTAATTATTAAACATTATGTATTTGTACTTGATAACGTGTAGTATTTTTTATTTTCTTTAGGTCTACAGTGAATATAGAGCCAGCCTTGCTTTTGATCTTGTTAGCAGCAGACAAAAAAATGTGAGTATTTTATCAAAGACATAGACTGAAATTAACTGAACAGTGATTCAATTTAGCAAGGAGTATTAATTAAGGAAAATGTAAATTTTCTATCCACTTCTATAGTACACATTAAGTATTTACACAGTGACATGATATAATGTGTGGTATTTGCACCACAGCTCCAGTTCCACTGTTGTGTGTTCAGAGCAGTAAGATTTCCACATCATTTTAATGTTGTACGCCTCAGTGGCTTAGAACATTTGGTGGTAATGAGGGAATGTGCGACTCGACGTGCTGGCTGATTGCTCCAGCCCTGAATCTGTGTCCCTCTGCAGGCATACACCGACTACAGCGACTCTGTGGCCCGGAGGATGGGCTTTATTCCTCTCCCGTTGGCTGTTCTAGTAAGTCCACACTGTGGGGTATTTTTGAAGGAGATAATCATCATTATAGAACATTAATAAATGGGTGATCAATAAGATTATTTTAAAAGTACTTAATGTAAAAGTTAAAGGTAAATAACATGGAAGTAAAGTTTGCTTTAAGTTACAGCATTATCCTATTGGGAGCCATCCAGCAGCCAAGGAGTACTAAAGAATTGCTTATATAAATAGCTTTCCTAGCAGTCAGAAAACTCTTGCGTACTCACTTGGCAAAGATTTCTTTAAATGGATGTACTTGGTAATAGGCGTAAGGTGTCCCAGGACAGTAGTGTGGTGGTGATGTATATTAGCTCAGTATTTCTAGATACCAGCTTGACAGGATTGTGCTTTCATGCAGTCATTCCAACTCTAGGAATTTCTTAGGAGGGAATTATGGTAAAAGACACACAGGGACTGGGGGCCCAATCGAAGCACTGCAGTGGCGTTGGCAGCAAAAATTTTAGAACAAGTCTCTTGAAGTATGATGTGCCCAAACGAAAATGTCCTTGGTGTCTACTGAAGTGCCACTTTCACGGTTCTTTCCAAGATTTTTACATTGAAAATTCTTAGTCGTATGTTCTAAACATAACATATTTTTTAAAATAAAAATAGTCCTGAAATTTAAATCAGCCCAAGAAAAGGCTGTCAACTTCAAATGCTGTATTTCAGTATTCTCAGAACAGCCTTGCATCTGCCTGTAATCCTGTTAATTAAGATTTGGCGGCTGTGCCAGGACAAGTGGCACATGCCTGTAATCCAGCACTCAGCAGGCTGAGGCAGGAGGATTGCAAGCTCGAGCACAGCCTGGGCTACATACTAAAGAGCTGGTGACAGTGTGTGCATGGGATTCTGTTCCTCCTGGATTGTCTCATCTTGCATCCAAACAAACCATCTTTTGCCAAACACCCAAAGCTCTCCTGTAGAAGCAGCGCAGTGCAGGTCAACTAAAAAGCTTCTAAGGAGGGTGGCTGGAGGGCGCGCCAGCTCTGTGTCGGACCAGCTTTCCTGACTTTTTTGGATGATGGATTATTAATAAGTTTAATGTTACTTAGTTGTCAGTGTCACTTTGCAATCAACCACATCCTGAATATTTTCAGTTACAGTTATAGCTTATTATCTTGTAGTAATGCATGTTTCTTTTGCTGCAGAACAGAACAGGGTAAAAGAATACCAAGTATTTTGGAAAAATACAGATTTTAAAGAGTAAAATTTTGTAGTAAATATTGAAGACATTGGTAGAATATTAAATGTTTCTACATTTGTTCTCTGCAATTGAAAATATGATACATTCAAGGGCTGGCCAGATAGCTCAGCGTACTAAAGCGCCTGCTTAGGCAAAGTGCCGCGGCCAAGGTTTGATCCCCAGAGTGCCGCCGGCCTTGCCCGCGGGGCGCACTAAGGCAGCTGCTGAGACTGGGCGCCTGAGATCCTAGCGCTTGGGAGGCTGCAAACAGGAGGATCACTACGAGTCCCAGCTACATAGTGAGACCCTGAGCGCCCTGAAGGCCCTGCACCAAAGATAAAAAAGAAAAGAAAATATACATTCAGTTGTAAGGATAAAGCTAGATGGTCTGATTGATTTTTTTTTTAATCCTTTTTTTTTTTAGCATTGGTTTAATAAACAGTCATTTTTCCCTACTGGAGGCTGTGGACTGTGTCAGTTTTCTCATTTTGAAACTTGAAATACACAGTAGTCCATTCCCATACCTCATTTCAAGTGTACTTTTATTAAAAGAATTTCTTTAAAATCTATTAAAATTTAAGGCAGCCGAGAAGGCTCTTCCATGTAGTAACACTGTGAGGAGAGCAACTCCTGCCCCAGGTTTCCCTGTCCCTCCAGGGCTCAGCACAGAGGCACAGCCGTGCTTGTATCAACATTTGCCCATGACGGGTGTCACCAGACTGATTCCTTAGACTTCAAGGACAGTGCTGTCATTCCTGTAATTTTGTAAAAAGGATGACAGTAAGTGTTCTGCCATAATTATCCAAAAGTAACAGAAGGTTTTTGACTTTTAAACAATTGAATTTTAATAGTGTTTAGTTTTATTAAATAGCAAAAACCATCTAAGGAGAAAGGCAGAAATGAGGGAAACACCAGTTGCTTCCAGCTCTGCTGCGGACACGTGTAACAGCGAGTTTATTTGTCCTTCCTGGAAGACACTTTCTTACACTGTGAGCTGACTCACAGCTCTGCTGGGTGTGGGCAGAGGTGTCATCAGAGTAGTGTGGGACTGCAGAGGCAGCAGCAGTCCAGCTGCATCCCGATTTTCCTTCGCAACCCAGGCCCTGCGCAAGGATTTCTCACGTAGGCAGGCTTTGACGCGAACTGCTACCTCTAGAACTGCGCTGTCTGAGTGTGGTGAAGGCCACACATGTGGCCTGAGATGCCAAAAGCATCAGGGAGAAAGCTTGTGTTTAACAACTATTAACTCTGTGGTTGTGTGTTTTGGTTTGTTTCTGGCTAGCTCATCAGAGTTGTAACAAGTTCAATTAAAGTGCAAGGAATCCTGTCCTACGCCTGTGTCATACTCTTCTATTTTGGGTAAGACTGACTATTCTTGGATATGTTTTTAATTTTAGAGTATAAACATAAGATGTATTGGAACTTAATAGCACCTAAATCTCTGTGTACTCCATATACTTTAACTGTTAATGCATTTTTTTACTTTAAGCCACCTTTTTGTTCTGTTTTTTTGCTTAAGATTTTATTTTTTTCCTAAAAGAAGCTATTGTAGTCAACATTCTTCTGTCTACAAGCATCGTTGGCCGTCTGGGGTGTTTGCACATCTGCTTTTGTAGGCCCCTCGCGGCCTGTGGCGGACCACCCCAGAGGAGGCAGAGCGCAGTGTCCCTACCCACGGCATGCAAAGCTTCGCCTTCACCTCTGTTGGTTTTGAGTGGCTTCTGTTCTAGTTCAGGGCGACAAACAGGAAATGAATAACTGAAATATTTACGGTAGCTGTAAATGAAGAGAAGAAAATAACAACTTATATCAGTAGTTTTGCCATTTTCAGTTTTCTTCAGCTGTAAACTGATGATACAAGTAGACCTGCCTGGCTTCAGAGTATTTTACTATAGGAGGCTGGGAAGCTAGAGCTCGCTGTGGCTTGAGGGAGACGTGGTAGTTAGCGCCGGGAAGGGGTGAGCTGGGCGAGGGCTCAGACGTGAACTCCGAGGGAGGAGCTGGGCGGGAATGAGCAGAACAGCGCAACTTCGGCTGAGCTTCCCTTGAGTCATGCCTGGAGTGAGGTCTGTGTCGGGCCCTCTATGCAGCTCCAGCTCCATGAGGTGTGTGTTGTCCCTCTGGTCCCTGCACGCCACTGACACGCAGCAGGCACTCAGCAAGCTGCTTGTCGAAGCCGACGGGGCACAATTGCTTCCCGTTGTCTGCATGCTTCTTCTTCGAGCACTTGTGTTGGGGCTGCGCCTCCCAGGCCTGCTGCGCTGCCGCGTCCAGGCCTTATGGATGGCTGGGACGCCCACAGCAGAGAGGAGCTCTGATCCGATGCATGTCCATCCACGTGGACACACAGTCTGTTTCCTGTTATTAGTACTACAGTGCCACACAGGCTGAGCGTATGAAGAAAAGATACCCGTTTGGCTCGTGGTCCTGGTCTGTGATGAAGGAGCCACTTGTGGTTATGCCTTCTCGCTGGCAGAGCCCAGGTGGAGAGCACATCGCAGGCCCAGCACGAGAGCCCAGGAGTGCACACCAGGCCCTGCACCAGGCTGTGACAGCAGGTCCCTTGGAGGTCGCTCACTCACTACAGATCCACTCACCTCTCTACTCCCTAGTGGGAATTAAATTCCTGCGTGACCTGTGGAAGGGACAGGCCATATTTAAACCATAGCACTAGATCCTGCTGTCTTTGTGCAGTACACATTCTTATACCACTCCTTAGAGTCCTTTGCATTGTACTGTGTTTATCACATGGAGTTCCCATAATGTCTCCCATCTTGGTTTAGCAAGCTAATTGTTACAGCATTTTTATATATAAATGAGCCGGGACGTGAGACGTGCATGTACCGTCCCTGGCAGCCTCTGTAGTTGGCACTGCCTGGGCACAGTTCATAAGCGGGATGCAGTGTCATTTGCATTACTGGCGCCATCTGCGCAGTGTCACCTCTCCTCCCACATTCCCCACTGGCACCATCCACTAGGCCCCTGTGCCCACCCTCTCCACATCCTGCTCCCTGTGGCTCTGAGTAATTCCGAAATACTCTCCTTCACAAACTTTCTCAAAACCACTTGGCCTCGTGGCCTCCAGTTTTTCATGAACCCCAGCAGCATCGCCACCCTGCTTCTCCTACTCTGGCCATGGAGGAAGGAGACTCGACACAGCTACCCTGCGTGCACCCCGCAGTACCCAGGCACCTGGGCAGGTCCGGGGTCACTAGAGAAAGGCTGGCGAGTGCCCTGCCCTGATGTCACTGACATTCTAGGGACCAAGTCGATGTCAGCTAAAAAAGCAGTTATTTCTCGAGTGACAGGTAATCATGTTAGGAGGAGAAACTTGGGAATGTGAGGGAAGGCTCATGTGGAAGCCTGAGCCCCTGCCTGAGGAGGGTGGGCATCGTGGGCTCCCCCTAGGAAGGTGGATTCGGCGGAGGGGACACCGGGACCCAGGCCTGATGGGAGCCTCGGGGCACAGGAGGGGATGGCACAGGGGCTACGGGCCACCACCCCTTCTTCCCTTGTTTTGACTAGTACTGGAGGTCTCCGGTTTAAGTCTGCTATCATGTTCTGTAGTAAGCCAGATGTCTATGACAGCTTGTTCCTCCAGAACTTGTTGTCAGATTTACATCATGTTCCTTAAAACATGAAACATCTTTTAACCCCAAATTCTCCTTCTGTAAGTACAGATGTCTAGCAGTTTATCTCAATTAAAGAAACTCAGATTTGACATAAATGTTCTTAATTAGAAACTTAACAAGAGCAAAATATAGAAATGTAAGGAAGTAGGGCCTGATAGGGGTTTTGGTATATGATGACCCTAAATTAAACATGATTTTTCCCTTTTTCTCTTCATTTTATGGCACTGGGGATCAAACCCACAGATTTCACGCTGCGCTGCGCCCTCAGCCCTTTTACTTTGATATGGGATCTAAATTTATTTAGGGATTGGGTCAATTTTACTTTGAGATGAGATCTACATCCATAAGTTGCCCAGGTTGGGCCCACACTTGGGATCCTCTTGCCTCAGCCTCCTAGAGTGCTGGGATTGCAGGCGTGCACCACCATGCCCAAGTCTGAATTACACACTTTTAAGGCCACTTACAATAATGTCTTTTGCTGAAGAACTTTAACTGGCACGTAAAGACCTTTACAATGTGTTAATCGCTGCAGTAGGATGTCGCTGGCGTCAACAGGAGTGAGGTGGCCGGCCTGCCAACGCCGCCCTGCGGAGGCTGCTCTGAGCACCGTGCCCCGCCCTTCTGCTGTCAGCTCTGCTGGCTGGGGAGCTTGCCCAGGTGCTGCGGGAGTCCACAATACCCCTGGCCCAGGGCCGGCCCTCTCAGCGCATTCCCTCCTCCTGCCTGCGGCATGGGGAGCAGGCGATGACAGAGCCAGGGATCATCAGCTGGTGTGGAGTGCTGTGCTGGGTCTGAGGGTGCCCTTGCGTCTGGTCCCCTGACTCTGCCCCCCTCTCCTGCACCCCATGCCTTCTAATCTGCCGGCCAGCCAGGAGAGGGCACGCCAGTAGGGTGAACTGCAGCAGGGCTTGTTTCTGTTTCTGGTTTTAGGTTGATATCCCTTAAAATACTTAACAGCATTGTGCTGTTGGGGAAGTCGTGCCAGTATGTGAAGGAAGCCAAAATGGAAGAAAAGCTGTGTAACCCTCCCCCGACCAGCACTCCTGGCAAGCCCTCCAGCACATCCCAGAGCAAATGTAAATCCTCACAAGGTATGTCAGGTTGTTGGTTGTCTGAACCCTTGCTAGTGAAAATCACCTTCCCAGCAGTAGCTGCGCTGCAGAGCTTTGGTTCACTTCACCTGCTCTGTGCGAATATTAGTTGTCATCGTGAGTACACACAAGAGTGCAGGAAGTTCTGCAGTTCCTTTGTTGTTCAGATGGGTGTGGAGCATTGGTCACACACCAGCAACAGGACGGGGCAGTGCCCCTGCTTGGGCAGCATCCTCTGGACGTCTGGTGGCAGAAGTGAGCAAGCATGTCCTGAGGCTGAGCAGCTGGGCAGGGCTGAAAGGGAGGTGAGGTGGGGAATGGGAACCCCTGCTGGGGAGGTGGCACTGAGCGGTGCTGCTTGGTGTCCTGGAGGACAGGAAAGGCCAGGGGCCTTTTGCAGGACCCTGGAGAGAGGCACTAGGTGGGGACTGTGGGACCACAGAGCGCTGGGCTCACACAGGGACCTGCAGGCATCCTGAGGACCTTGGCTTTGACTCGGACCTTGACAGGCGCAGGGCAGAGAATGCAGGAGCAGCAGCATGAGGTGCTGGGGTCTGCGTAGTGTCCTGCTCAGGCCCTGTGGGAATGGCAGGGACCTGGGGGAGCTGCCTTCCTCCGCAGCCGGCAGGGCTAGAGCAGGAAGGACAGGCTGGGTTCCGGGTGGGTCCAGAAGATCTGAAGAGAAGGTTTGCTGGTGATAAGGCGGTGCAGCAAGGGGAAGAAAACATCTCGTGATGGTCTGTTAGTATGGAGCTGCCGAGTGCTGGGTCGCAGAGGAAGTGCTGTGCATCAGGTCATGTGAATGGTGGCTTTAGGGCCTCCTTTCCAGAGGTCAGATGGCACAGTGGGAATCCGAAGGCAAGGGAAGGAGAGGGCGGGAGAGCATCCCCAAGGTGACCGTGCCTGAACGACTATATTGCAAGAGGGAGAAGAGGGCCCGGTGAAGACAGGTGGGCAGGAAAGGCCCTTAGCGCAAGGCAGAGCCAGGTCACCCCTGCAGCCTGAGAAGAGCCCAGTGCAGAGCTTG
>NW_004524582.1:21639891-21657074 GCF_000260255.1 Octodon degus
CAGTACGCTGGGGACCAAACTCTGGTCCCTGCATCTGCCTAAGCAGGCTCCTTAATCCACTGAGCTATCTGGCCAGCTCAGGTTTCTCATTATAAAGAGCATACAAGTACTGTTCATGGAGTGGAGCTGGGTGTTGGTCCGTGTGTGGGGCTCTTTATGTGAAGACACTGGCAGGTGCCACGCGCACCTTCAGGAGTAGGATGAGGCTGGCACCTTGAAACACATGCTGCAGTACAGGACCAGGACTCCTGGACCGGAAGCAGCTTAGGGGAGTGGTTGGGAGGGCTGTCTTGCAGGTCAGGAGGCCATGGCTGGAGACTGTATGGGAGGATATTGGAGTGAGGTGGGGGCCATCCTCAAGACATTGTCAGGTTCACCACATTCCAAACCAGGACACAGCGGGATCCCCAAGAGACAGGTGTGGCTGTGGCCACCTCAGTTCCAGGGGTTTCAGCAGCATGCACGCGTGCAGAGCTAAAGCTGTGCATTCTAAGCAGATGCAGCGAGCCTCACTTCACCTGTGGCTCACCACAGCCCTGCCTCAGAGGACTGAATGTACAGCAGAGGTTGGTTGGGCAGGCCTCCCTAGCTGTCCCAAAGGCCAGGCCTAGATTCCTGCATCCTGAAGTAAACACTGGGCATTTAGTGTTGTTGTTTCTCCCTCTGATTTGGACATCAGAAGTAGTGAGGCAAGACTAAGTCTTGCTGAGTGACTGTAAGTACGGGGTGGGGAGCATCCGCGCTGACCCGGGTCCTGGGGGAGAGCTGGTGCTGTTTTCAGGTCTGGCCGCAGTCGCGGCGGTCCTTGTCCCACGGGAGTTACGGTCTTTCAGAACTGGATGCTGGCGCTGCTCTGTGATACGCCGCACCCTCCTGTACAGCATGCACACAGCGAAGCCACACTGCCTGTAGTTTGCATTTGTCCAGCTGTTGTTTTCTCCTAAGAGGGAGGATAACGGGCCCTTCCCTCAGGACTGCTGCCGTGCGGTGCTGATGCGCGGCTGTGCTGTGCAGGGGGGCCGTCATCTCTGACTCAGTGGATCTCCTTCCCCACAGGTCTTTCCACAGAAGAAAACCTGTCCGCTTCAGTCAGCAGCCAGCCTGTTCATCAAAAGGAGACCGTCCCACCACTGCTGGTGACCAGCAGCTCCGATCAGTTTCTGACAACCCCAGACGGCGATGAAAAGGACATAACGCAGGAGAACTCTGAATTAAAACACAGATCCTCAAAGAAAGATTTGCTAGAAATAGACAGGTTCACAATTTGTGGAAACCGAATTGACTGACACCTGTGGCTGTGTCCCTGGGGCAACCTCTGTGTGCTGCCAGGACAGACAGAAGCTGAAAATGGCACTTAAATATTTATTTAAAAACTTAAATTATTAACAGCAAGCAAATCTGAGTCTGTCTCTTCCGATTATGTGGTCTGGCTGAAGGTCAGATCACTGAACAGCGGTGACCTCGGCCTTGACTCTGGGCAGAGGGGCAACGTGGTGTGGCCGGGCTGCAGCGGTGACAGCGCTCCCCGCCCGGGCAGAGCGTCGCGAGCCCCTGGCTGGGTCTGGGCTCGTCAGTGTGAGGATGTACCTGGGAAACTGTGAAGCTTCTGCCATGAATTACCTTTCCACTCACGCTGTTTCACAAGCAGTTTTCAAACTTTACTTCATAATCTGCCAAAGCATTAAAAACAAAATTAAACATTAAATGTTCTCCCCACCACAATCATCCTTGAAGATACATCTGAATTAATCAGAATAAAAGGCTACTTTAAATGACATAATAGTAGCATTTTATAGAAAATTTTTTAAAAAGCCCTAAGCCAGTTAATTTATTTAAAAGAAAAAAAAATTATTCACCACTGAGAAAATGTTTCATTTTTTTCAGTTTACTTTTTAAAGCAAAATGTGAGCTATGTGATATTTATTTGCAGCAAATAAAGTAGGAATTTCCTTATAGAAAAGCATTCTATAATTGAAAAAACAGAACAGTGTTAACTTTAAGGTATAGATAACTGGATTTGCTTTAAAATTAATTGCTTCATCAGTTACAGCTAAAGGATTGGGTTTTGCATAGGCTGAGAAATCGTCAGTGTAAAAAATTCAAAAACTCTTAACTGGATTTTTAAAGTAAGTTTTAAATATTCCAAGTGGAGTGGGCAACATCATCTTTCCTGGGCATATAAAGTGCATTCCTCCTCTGGATGTCAGCTTGGCCCCTGTCCCCCAGGGAGGTCTGTGTCCTGCACAGGGTGGGGACAGCAGGCAGCCTGTGCGGGCAAAGCTCGTGTGGACACACGCACAGCATTTGGAGCACGCAGACACCCATGGTCGGAGGCGCTGCGCGTAGGTGTCTTTGGTTTTGCTTGAGATACAGATTCCTCGTCTGCCTTGGCACTGCTCAGGGCCTGCCTCGTAGGGCAAGGCATCTCCACCCCATGCGATCCTGAGAATCCTGCATTTCTATAAAAATGTGCCACTGCTGGCCTCAGAACTGTCCCAAAGGCAGTACTGGTGGATTTGTTTCTCTTGGTGTTTGGACTAGGCAGTTCAGTCCTCATAAGAAAGTTACTGGCTTCTCCATGCAGAAGGCTGGTGGTAAGTGCGGCCTATCTCCTGGGGAAATATAAACCAAGCTTTAATGCTTTGGCTTGTTCATTTGAATACAAAAGTGAATTTTAACATTTTGCACTAAAGAAATTTGAAGATCAATGTCGAAGAGATTGTACAGAAATGCTTTGTGAAACCAGGAAATATTAAGTTAAAATGTAATATTTTATTTGCTTTATATACAGTTCATCCCCTCCCCCCATTTAAAAACTACACTTTTTCCATCTCCTTTTCACCAGCAAAAGGAACATTGTTTGTGGTGAATAGGGATAGTTTGGAGAATGGGTTGCCAAACACAGCCCTGCTCAGAGCAAGAACATGGTTGGGTACCTCTTTCAGTTCTGCTTGAATTATTATCCTGTTATAGTGCTGTCGTTTTCAGAAGATTTTCATTTCTTTCGCAGATGCTGTCGGGAGTATGGGATGATACTCATTTCTTCTGTCATAATGGCATTCAGTACTAATTTTATAAGTGCATCTTGTGTGAATTCAATAAATTCAATTTTGTAATCTTTTTTTAAAAAGGTCATTGAATTTATTTTGGTTTACTGTTGTTTGGGTGGCATAGACTTCCCATACCATAATGAAAATTTATTTTTCACTTACAAATGAATGGAACTATCTTAATTTGAACATTTCTTTTGCTCTAAATGGTGCCAAAGCATCCACTGTGGTCTGGTCGCCTGGGCCTTCATCATAGATGTCTCAGTACCTCTCAGCACCAGTCTTTCATTCTCATGTGTTTTGATGTATTCGGTACAGGGTCTCAGTACACAGCTCCGACCGTAGTGATCTTCCTGCTTTCGGCCTCCACAGCGCTGAGATTACAGGCACTGTGCGCGACAATGCCTGGTCTCCGGGGCTGGCTCAGCACGCCCAGGGGCAGGGCCAGCGGGACATGTACTGGGGATCAAACCCAGGCCCCTGCGCTTGCTTGAGCAGACACGTAGTTCACTGAGCTATCTCGCCAGCCCTCGCATTATCAAGTGTTTTGCGTGCCATGTGCTTTGCACACCTAAGAGCCAAGTTCCAAATGTGAGGTTTTATTGGCAGTGACTGGCTGTGGCAGGGAAAGAGAAGCAGAAATGGGGGAGGGGAGCTTTATTAACTGAAGACACACAGGGCAGGAGGGCAGGGAGCTGGGAGGATGAGACTGCACTTTTGCTAAGGATGGCATTTGAAGGGCAAGTTCAGTGACATAAGCAGCTGGGTGGAGGCTCCCTCGTGCGGGCAGGAAAGGTAAAAGGAAGTTGTATCCAGGGCTGGAGTGAGGAAGGAGGAGGAAGTGGGCATTGGGAAGATAAGCTGTTGTTTTGGGGATTCAGCCAAGTAGGATCAGGGCCGTAATTTAGCAGTTTATACTCCGGCTGGAACCCATCACCAGTGTTTAGGTATTTATTTTTTAAAAGAATTTAAGACAACAAGAGTGAGACTTACTGGCTTTTCCTTCAGAATCAGTAGAAGTTCCACATTCATGAGTTTGTCCAGACTGCCGCGGGGCCCCGGGTCAGCACCGAGACTTCCTTCCCCAGCGGCTTGGGAACTTACACCACCCGGCTCCTCAGAATCTGTCCCACCACCTCTGTTAACTCCACAGGGGGGCGGATGAGTTCAGAGTAATTTTAAGTCTCTGCATTTAGATAGGTTTGGATTTCATGTATTTATTTTCCCCACAAAGGAGTTAAGCGCCCCCTCTGTGAGGACCTGCTGAGAGTGGGAGATCAGCAGAGGGGGAGGCCTCGCCCTCCGGGACAGCAGCCAGCGTGGACAGCAGCCAGCGTGCGCTGCACTGGAGGGCTGTGTGGTGTCAGATGGCCAGATGATCTCCCAGGCTTCCAGCTCAGAGTAAATACAGCTCTGACATTTTTATGGAAAATTGATGCCTTTTTTCCTTGTTTGCCCAAAGTAAGATTCTGAGGCCATTTTACAGTGCTTCTATAAAATAGAAACACTAAAGACTGCTGGTTGTCCACTAGGATACTCTGCTTTCCTGGACCAGCATAGCAGCTCATGAGCCTAACTGTGGTCCTGGACCAGCAGCACCGTCTCCTGGAAACAGGCTGGACCTGCCTACTGATGTAGTTAACAGGGCTCACTAAAGGGAACCCTGGCCCGAAGCCCCACTCCCTAGATCTGGACCTCAGAATTATAGGCCCAGCGGAGTGTGTTCGTGCATGCCTGTAATCCCAGCACTCAGGAGGCTGAGGGAGGAGGATTGTTGCAAGTTCAAGACCAGCCTGGGCTACAAAAATGAACTCAAGACCAGCCTGAGCTGCACAGTGAGACCCTATCTCAAAAAAAGAAAAAAAGATGGGCCCAAACACTCATCTCTGCCTACTTATTCCAAGGAAAAGACTGGATAGGCAAATAGAATTTGAGATTCAGGAATTTTCTAGTAGCTGTTTACACGTCATTGAAAATCTGCATTTCATTGCTAAAGATGAGGCAGAGGGCTAGAGGCCACGCAAGGTGAGCACCAGGGGCTCCAGGACTTCCTCAGATCTCTGTGCTCCTAGTGTGTCCTCAGGGCAGGGGCCCCATCCCTAGATACTGGAGCCTTTCAGATGAGTCCTACAAATAGATGCACTGGAGCAAGAGGCCATGGACACTCCAGAGCCCTAAGTGGGAAGGGCAGTGGATGGACATGCAACTCACTCCGTGGTATCATCGAGCATGGACGCTGTGTTGGAGACTCACCCATCCATGTGGAGCGGGCTGGGCAGGACCCACCGCGAGCAGGTCCCGCTCACCATGAGCAGGTCCCGTTGATGGTCCAGCGAGCACACGCAACACAGCTGAGTGCTCCAGCAGTGACCTGTGCTAGATGGGAAGTGAGAATGTGACAAGGACTTGAGGCTTCCTCGCCCCTGTGGTCAGGGAAGGTCACTAGAGGTGACGTAGGTGGAAAGCTGAGCTAGAAGGAACCTTATCAGGTCAGAGACTTGCAAATGCAGAGCTCTAGAGCTGGGTAGGTCAGCAGCATAGAGCTGGGTAGGTCAGCAGCAGAGAGCTGTCTGAAGGGCTTACAGGAGCCGGGCCGTTAGGGGCAACTTGTGGGGAATGGAATTGCAGGTCAGCAAGACAGAAGGAAATAGGACACCACTGGTCCAGGGACCAGGAGGACCATGGATCACAAAGCCACAGGCATAGAATCTGGACCAGTGAGGAGCCATCCACCTGGGCTCAGATGGGGGTCACAGCAGGCCAGTTCAGGAGTCTGCAGCCCGGCCTGGGCAAAGCTCAGGCACCTGCATGCTGCAGAAGTGAGACAGGAGTCAGCACGCATCCATCCCTTCTTCAGCCCTGGCTGCTGAGGAGACAAGGCCCACTTCTGTCTGATTTTGTTTCTCATCTGTTGATCATACTGGTGAGCACCCCTCACATCTGCCCTCTTTTGATCTGATTCCCAGAGTCCCGCTGGCCCCTGCCCATGGGCCCTTTAGGGAGGATGGAAGGAACACAGCCAAGTACCAGGCAGGGTTTGCTCATCACGGGGAAGAGACACCTGAGGCAGGCGGAAGCGACTGGCAAGATGAAGTCGTGAGTGTCAGGATGCTGCCCATCTGTTTTAGCCATCTTTCTTTCATGGTGACAAACACTGGAAATACTCGACTTATGAAAATATAGAAAGAACACAAAAAGGGAGGGGAAAATGTCATGTATGTATAGACACAGGATAGCGAGATGATCGTACTACTAATTTCTGGTTTTTAAAGGTAGCGGTTAATGCTTAAAATTTTTATTCTTACCAATTTTACATGCTTATATCTGTAACCTGAGCAACTACCTTGAAGACAACAATGCGCTGCGTGACCTACAGACCACAGGAGGCCACAAACTTGAGTTGCCACCAATACACAGAACATTCTTTTCCTAAATCATTTTCTAACAAGAGCCTGCACAGTTAACTGCCATTGTTGAGTACCTGTCTTGGCTATTTATTTTTTTTTGAAATTGTGTATGGTTTCTAATGTCTCATCTATTATTTTTCTATTCTCTTTAAAGTAGAAGAAACTGCAAGCGCAGTGCCCCACACCAGTAACCCCAGCCATGCAGGAAGCTGGAGCAGGATGATCACAAGTGGGAGGCCAGCCTCGGCAACTTGGCTAGACCTTATCTCAAAAAAAAATAAGTCTAGGGGTGTGGCTCGGTTTTAAGAGCTTGCATGGCAGGTGCAAAAAAGGAAGAAAATGAAGGAAGAAAAGAAAGGAAGGAATAGTGGGCGGGAAGAGAGAGAGGAAGGGTGAGAGAGAAAGGAGAGGTAGTGGAGTCCCACACACAGACTTCAACAGCACAGCCCCAGGACCTAAAAGCCCCCCTCTAAGCCCTACCCCCTAAGGTTCCTCCCCATGCAGCCACCTTGGGGACCCAGCCTTTGACATGTGGGCCTTCAGGAGTAATTTGAGATCCAAATAACAGCACCATCTTTACTTTAAAAACTACAGCAGGAAAGAACAGGACCTTCCCTTGTTCACAGTTGACACAAGCGCAATCTCATTTCTCTGAAGTACCAGTTCCAAAGTGACCTAAGTCCTAGGATGGTGGAATGTTCGCACTGAAGCAGCTCTCACAAGGCATCCGACCGCTCTTCCAGAGCAGGCTGCGTGGGCCCCACAGCCCATCAGGGCGCCCTCCAGCCTTGCCTTGAAGTAAGACCTCTAGTATTAACAGTAATTCCTAAATCAGACTCACTGAATACCCACACAAGCCATCACCCCAGAGCCATTTAGCTCGGGCACAGCTTCCCCGAAAAGCTCCTACCTTACGGATGTGGAAACTGAGACTCAGGAGGCTTTTAACAAACCGAGAGCAACAAGGCCAAAATTCCAGCCCTGGCCCATCTGACCGCTGAGCTGGTCCCTGATCACTGCATGACCTATAGACCGCGGGAGGCCACAAACTTGAGCTGCCACCAATACACAGAACATTCTTTTCTTAAATCATTTTCTAACAAGAGCCTGTACAGTTAACAGATTTTCCATTCCGTCTGCCTCCCTTCGGTTCACATTTTCCAGAGGCTCATCTGATTCTAATTCTCCATACATTAGCTCTGCGGAGGGATATTTTTAGATTGGCTTATGGACGGATGGCCCTGGCTCTCCGCTGACATCCTTGAGTCCCTGCGGCTTACTGAGGAGCCGTGGAGCGCGAGGCGGAACAGCATGGATTTCTGTGATGCCGATACTTTCCTTGATTTTGTGTTGCAAGGTGTGCGGTGCCGACAGCACTGGGGGAGTCCGTGGACCAGCCGCAAAGCCGAATCCCACTATTCTGACCGTTGGCGCCAGGGCTGGAGGAGAGTGCTCCCCTGCGCGGGTCAGCACGGGCTTGATAAGGGGGCGTCCAGCGCAAGGACAGAACGTGCCTGCGAGGCTGTCTCACTGCTAGGGAGAAGAGGGTGGGGCGAGCAGCCCTTCCCTGACTCCAGCAGTGCAAACAGAGCACGCGTTGAAGGCGGTTATTAGTTCAGATTCTCACTCATCATGGCAGAGTGAGAGATGGGTAAGGAAGAGTGGAGACGGAAAGCGGAACGCACGTCCCTGCGCTGGCTAACGGCGCATGCTCCCGCACACTTCTGATACTGGGCCCGCAGGTGCAGGTGACCCCATGCAAATAGATTTCCATAAGACACTATCGCTTACAAGACTGTTTGTTTCTTTTACATGTGCTGAGCATTCTTCTAAATCCATAATTCAAAATATTCTTGTAGCTACATAAAATTGCATGTGTGGCCAGATCGTAATTTGTGCAATCACTTTTTTGCATTTGGGCATTTGTTCATTTCCATAGGATGCATTCCCGCAGCTAGAATTTCTTGGCCAAGGGCTGCTGATGATTTCAAATGTGTGCTGCTTGCCCTCCCAAGGTAATTAGCACAAGTGTGAGGGCCCACATACTCGCCAGCCATGCCCTGCTTATGTCCTCTGGGTTTCTGCTAAATTTCCAGGTGTTTGAAAGGAGAGGTGTAGTTAGAAGGTCATGATCAAATATTTTAATATAAACAGTAGCAGTTTTTCATTTCATTCACATCATTTGGTGGTGTGCTTACACCTTTAAATTTTTCTTTCTGGTATTAATATTTTTCTTGATGACTATAAAAATATCTCATAAATGAAGGTCCAACTGATCCTTTGGTGTATCCAAATGAGCTCATAAGAAGGTAGCATTTTTGACCCCACTGAGATTAGGCCAGGCCCTTGGCGGGAGTTGGGAGTCTGGCACTCTCGAACTGTGCTACCTATGAAGCCTTTGGGGTGGTATGGCCCCAGACACTGCTACCTATGGCGAGAGAAGGTTGGCTGTTAAGTACAAAGCATTTGGTGAGAAGCCAGAAGGGGATTCGTGAACCATCACTTCGTGGGTATCTGAGCAAAGACTGCAGTGAGGGAAGAAGTAACAAATTCTATGCAAATTCTCACAAATTCTTGATTTGGCCTCAGAAAAATTGAATTCCAGTTCCTTGGTTTGGTCTCTTTCTTTTTATTTATTTATTTATTCATTTACTTTTAGACAGAGTCCCACTGTGTAGGCCAGGTTGGCCTTGAACTACCCCCTGCCATCTGCCTGCCCTAGCCACACCCCGCCCCACCTCCAGTGCTGGGATTACAGCCCAGGCCAGCTGGGATTTCTCGCTTCTGAAGTAGGTATTGCTGCTCTCAGATGCATTACACAACCCATGTCCTTAGGGATCGCTCACCTTTCCTTCTGTGGAAACGTCCATTTCCCTCCCTCCTTTTCCTTCCCCTCTCCCGGGGAGGGACTTCAGAGGCATCTGCATTGGCCTCTCAGGGCAGATGTTTCTGAAAAGTTGGAAGGATGACTCCATCCTGTGGTGCCCTCAGACCCTCCATCTCTCTTCCTGGGGATCCTGGTTTAGAGCTGTCCCCTAATTCACATTCTTTTGGGCAGTCTCAAATCTACTTTCGAAGAAACAACTTGCACGTTGAGAAACTTGCTCTCCTTTGTGCAAAATGAAGCTGTTTTCTGGAAGGCTGCAAGAGAGCGGGACCCACGTGGGCCTAGGAGTCACAGAAAACGGAATGGATGGAGGCTCCCCTCTACCCCCACCTGGAGGCCTGGCCAGGCAGTCAGTCCCCCTCTCCAGTGATTCTCCTCTACGCATGTGATGAAAATAATGTATCCCAGGATCACTGCACACTAGGAGAATGATGAAAAGCAAGCATTTTAGCAGATAATGCTCCCTTGCTCCACTCTTCCATCTAAGGGATAAATGAGCTTCCGTTTTAACCACTTTACCAAATTCACCCAGCATCATTCACCTGCATGGCTCTAAGCACGGTGTGAAGTGATCAGATAGGCAAAAGCCTCTCAGAGCCCTCTCACCCGCAGCACACGCATCAGCCACGTTGGCTGCAAGCACAGTGGCCACGCCCGCTCAGAGTGGGGCTGGAAAATGACACAGAAGAGCCCAGGACTGGCCTGGCGTAGCGCTTTTCAGGACGTTGTGCTGCCGTCCCTCACAGGAGGTACATTTTGTATTGAAACTCAAAGCATTCACATGGTTATAACCAAAAGTAAACTGGGGGAAACCGATACTTGCCTTCACTGATTTATTTGAGCATGTTCTATTCATATTGTTTTTTAACTGCAGATGGTAGCATGCTAAGTTGATATCACACTCTGGCGAGGGAGCGCACCCAGGAAACATTTGCTTAGACCAAGTGAAATCACCTGCCTGGAGCCCAGCAGCTGATACCCTCGGGACTCCAGGAGCAAAGACCACAGGCAAGAAGCAGCTGGTGGACACAGAGTAGCACCCCACTCTCAGGTTTTTGGGAGAGTGGCTTGTCCCTTTCCCTTTCCTCCACTCCTCAGTGCTCCGGGTCCACCTGTCTCAGTGTCCCTGATGGTTATTTAGCAGCCTCTCCTCCAGGATATTGAAAAGGACATAGTTGGGCTGACGAGATAGCACAGTGGACTAAGCACTTCCTTAGGCAAGTGCAGGGGCCAGGGTTCGGTACCCCGCACCACATGCTACACCAGAACTGCCCCAGGTGCCAAGATAGGGCTTGATGGTGCATGCTTGTAATCTCAGAGCTAAGGAGGCTTAGACAGGAGGATCACCAGGAGTCCAAGCTGTGTAGTGAGACCCTGTACCAAGTATCTGAAAAAAGAAAAGACATAGGTGCAGCTGGGTCTTCAGCTGTGGGTCCCCTCCACAGCTCCTATCATGTAGCTGCAGCGCTCTCTTCGAAGGGCAGCCGAGATCAGGGAGATAGAGAAATCTGGGCTCATTGTTAACATCTCCACCTTTCCCAAACTCCATTTAGCTAAAGTAAACACAATGAGCTTTCCAGAATATTCCAAGGTCTCAACCCTGTTTTCCCAGTGAATCCTCTACCCCCTCACTGAGTGGCAGCCAGGAGAGTTGGTTTTCCCCTCACCTGGACCAATTGCAGGCCTTCAGTTGGGCCTATCAGCAGGTCTGAATTTGATGCAATCACAGGCCTGTACTGGACCAATCACAGGCCCACAGCTGCTGTATATGTAGCACTCCCCACCTACTTCCCAGGTCAGTCAAGGAAGGCTCCCTCTAGTGCACTAGTCTTCAAGTGCAGCACAGGCCCCGTTGAAGTACTCGCTTTGGTGGTCCTGTAAACCTGCTCGTGATTTACTTCTTGGTACTGTGGGCTCCAGAAGTCCTACAAATCTGCTCACCATTGTTACCCTGAGTAGTTCGGACAGAACAGACATCTGAAAAGACAGAGCAGCAAACACTGGAGACTGTTAGCCCTGAAGGGTTCAGGAAGCCAGCAGCCAGAAGATCAGTGGCAGAGACCAGCACCCAGCAGAGCTGACCAAGGTGTCCCACACAAGCCAGCACTCGATGCCGGTGGCCAGCAGCTGCCTGTGTCTCTGCTGGTGGCATCCAGCAGTATCCAGTGTCATCTGGTGACATCAGGACAGCTAACAGAGTTGCATTTTGCTAATTCATGACTTCCATCTGAATTGAGCAACAGAACCTTCAGTTGACTAGCACTGAAGCCAAGTGAAGCCAATCTCAGTCCCTAAAGCAGGGCAGGTGGGCACAGGCATAGACAGTGTGCAGGAGGAAGGTGCACCCAACCCGGGGATCCCAAGCTTTGGGCTGTGGAAAGAAGGCCGGGCTGTGATGGTTCCGTGAGGCCTTGCTAGGGCGGGAGAGCCCCGTGGGAGCACTGGCTCTGCGCAGGGGTTTTCAGACCCCAAGACACCTTCCATCCTGGGCTCATCTGTCCTGTGACAAACTGGCCCAACCTGGGCTTTTCACCAGGCCCCACACTGGTATGGTAGCTCTCTGTTTTCTTCCTCTTCTACAGGATAAATTTTTCAGTGGCTTCTCAAACACACAAGTACTCTCCCATAATCCTGTTTAAAATGATCACGGCAGCTTCCTCCAGTGGCCTTGCACAGCAGTGCCAGGTACACAGACCTACCCAGGATGCAGCACGCAGCAGCTTCTAGTCCCCCCATGGATGGGACCCAGAGGGGGCAGCCACAGAACTCACATGTGAGGTGGCCCCCACTGACCCCAAGAGGATCACAGTCTCCTCTGTGCTTAGAAGTAAACCACCTTTCCACCTCTTCCTCCCCCTTGGAGCAGTACTTCATCAACATGTTTCTTCACATCTCATCTCACTTATTTTAACAGAAGCACCCGCAGAAGCTCTAGCCGGTATGGAGTGTCAGCTTCCCTGGTCACAAAAGTGGTGTCAGGGGACAGTGGACAGGCAAGAGGCCCCAGGCCTATGATACCTGTGTAACTGGATGGTGCTGGGAGGGGACAGTTTGTTTAACTGATCATGACGGGTGTTGCAGAAGTCTGTCCTGTCAAGCTCTGCGTGTAAACGCTTACTGAAGGAAATCCCAACTCACTGATTGCTGATTGCATTCGCTGAGCCAGCCAAGCAAGGAGGAGAATCCTGCAGGGTCACTTTCCCTGCACTGCATTAATAAGGGGAAGTCATGTGACAGAGCCGCTCGCAGTGACGTGCCTGTAGGCCCAGCTACTCAAGAGGCTGAGGCAGGAGCATCCCTTGAGCTCTCCAATTTGAGGTCAGCCTGAGCATCATAGTAAGACTCTGCCCGAAAACAAACAAGCAGCCGCCCTCTAAACTTCACTTTGTGTGGATGGACATGGTGGTGCGATGCGTGCATTTCCTGGTGTTTCCACAAAGCTTTGTTGGAAATCAGTGGCCGATAGGTAATCAGTCAACAAAGAAACACGACCTCCATTCCCTGGGATGAAAGGGGTCCCCAGACCAGGAGCTGAGAGAAATGATCAAGACGTGGGATTGAGACCCAAATTCTGGCAGGGCCTGTGGCTTGCTGAACTCTGTCGTTAGGGATTATTGTTTCCTAGATGAGATAAGTTTAAGTATTCTCATTTTTCAGAGCAGCAGAACCAGGTGGAAGCGGAGCTGGTTTGTGCTAGGACACATGTCACACTTTAGTGACAGAAGCAAGATGTCCAAACACAAGTCTCTGACCCACAGCTCTGGGCTGCCCTTCGCCACTGCCTGAGTGTGGCACCCCGCTGCCATGGTAAAGCTTCTGTGATTTTCTAATTAAGTGGAAATAATTAGCGGTGTCACTTTAATGCATATGACTGATAATTATGTGGCATTTCCCTCCACTTAGCAAAATTTCTTCTGTTTCCAGCTAATTAGGCCACATGACAATCCCTCTGGCAAGCAGGTGACCCCGTTTGGAAGTCCAAGGCTCCGTCTCAGGGCAGAAGAGCAGCATCCTCCCGGAAAGCTAGAGCCTTCTCTTCCGCTCTCAGAGGCTCTCAGAACCTTCTCCCCAACCCTTGCGTTGTGTGTGGTAAGGGACCAGGATCCAGTGTGCCGAGTGGACAAGACCAGCAGAGAAAAAGAGAACCACAGAACCCTCTTCTCCCGCGGGCCCTGCAGACGGCATGAACATCACCAGGGGTTCAGGACAAAGACCCAATTCCCGTGGATGGCACACTGTGCCAGGCAGAGGGCTGGGTGCTGCCACTATCCTCTTTTAACACCCGCACCAAGGATGATCTTGCCCCATGCTGGCAACCCAAGATCCTGAGCTCCAGGGGGCCCAGTGAGTCCTCCAAGATCGCTGAGAAGTTGGTGAAGAGGAGATTTGCCCTCAGTTTGCTTGACACCAAAGACCACCATGCAGTGGCAGACCGAAGTGTGGCAATGTGATCCTTTTAGGATGGGAGCCAAGAGTCCCAGCCAGGTTAAAGGGAGCCTACGTGCAGATGAGCACGGTGCCCTGGCCAGCTCGCCTGCAGCTGCCCGCAGGGGCTCAGGCGGGAGTAGGCCCCTTGGAAAATCTCGGTATCCCTAGGCGTGGTTTCTCCAGGATCGAGGTCCAGCTCCTGTCACATGTAGGTGGAGCATATTTTACTTAGCAAGGACCAGGCTTAGATGCTTCCCGGTAACTGGTGCAAGATTCAGTCGGTGATCTTCAGGGGGAAACTGAGCCGGATTCAGGCCCCACTCTCTGCCATTCGTGTCATGGAATTCCAGCGACAGCCAACTGACGAGACACACAGTGATCAAAAAAGGGTGAGTTTGCAGTCCAGGCCTGAGCATTTGGAAAAGGGATTCTGAGTGAAGGAGAAGCGCAGCTGGCCCCTTCCTCTGCACGCACGTCTGTATGGCCACGTGCACCTGTGAGGTCAGGGAACACGAGAGGCGGCAAGTGACTTTCCCGGAGCCAGGGGCCGTGTGGGCCCGAGGACAGGCCCTTGGCAGAGACACTGGAGGGATCAGCATGGAAGGAGCAGTCTGGAGTCCATGTGGGGGACATCAGCATACCTGGGGGTTGTTTAGAAAGACCCCCTTGGGGGTCCTGGGGCCGTGGAGAGCCACGCAGACTGTCAGGAGGCTGGCTTTAGCTCCTCCAAGCCCCGTTTCACAGACTTCTGACACATCAGTTGTGGGAGGCCCAATGATGGGCTCCATCCTCTGAACTACAACAGGGATCTTGGGCTCCTTTGCCAAGGTTCCTCAGAGCTGCTGCAGGAGGTGGGGAGGGTCCAGGGTCCCGGGAACAGGGCTCAGAGGCCCAGGGCACAGAAGGGAGCAGCATCAGGTTCTCCTTGCCATCAGCAGTTACCAGGAGCTGCTCCGCCAGTGTCAGTGGGTTGGGTGGTGGTCCCCTGGTGTGCTGCTGGCCGGACTCGCCTTTGGAGGACACCCGGACGTCTGGCTGCCTCCACGAGATCCAGCCACTCCGAGGGCACAGCCAAGGCTGAGGCTGCTCCGACCAGCTAGTGCTTGTGCTTTGGGCTAAGAAATAAATTACATCTCTCTTAGTTCTGAAGAGCATCTTATTAGACAAAAAATTTATATTGATTTAACTATTTTTTATTTTATTTTAATTTTTAATGTATTTGGTTCTTGCAGGGTCTCACTACACAGCATGGACTCTTGGTGATCCTCCTGCCTTCAGCCTCCCCAGTGCTGGGATTATAGGCGTGTGCCACCACTCCCAGTCTCAGTCACCATCTCAGCGTGCCCCAGAGGTGGGGCCAGCACAGCAGGCCAGGGGATCAAACTCTGGGCCCCTGTGTCTGCCTAAGCAGGCGCTTTAATCCGCTGAGCTATTTGGCCCTCATATTGATTTAAACCAACAGAAAACTATTATCCTCCTCCAGGCCACCAGTTATGGTTTAGATCAAGAACCGCCCCACAAAGTCCCTTGCGTTTACAAATGGGACTTTCAGAAGGTGACTGAAGGCCAGGGAGAAGGCTCAGTGGAATAAGCGCTTCCCTGGCAAGCGCAAGGGCGGAAAGAGGGGCTGACTGGAAGGGATGTGTCACTGGGGCTGGCATGCTGTGGCAGGCCCATCTGGCTCCTTGCCGCCCAAAGATGACCGGATTTCCTCAACCATTCCTAGTCAGCTAACAGTGGCCTGAATCCCCTGAACCACGAGCCAAATTTAACTTCCCCCTTTTAAAGCTGTGAGTGTCAGGTGTGGTGTCCCAGAGACCAGAAAGCAGGCTAGTGCATTACCCTTCCATGTCCAAGTGCATTACCTTTCCTGGGGGCCCCACTTGATTTTAGTCTTTAAATAATCAATAACGGAATCACAAAAACTGTCACTTTAAAATTTTAAAAATCATAAGGTATGAAAATATTTGAAAGTTAAATTATGAATGGAGCATTTCAATATAAATCAATAAATAGAAAAGCCCAGTGAAAGAAAGGACTGTTCAGATATGAGTCCTGAAAACACCAAGGCACACAGCCAATAAAAAGAAAATATACAATATCACAATAACATAAAAGTTACTGATAGAGCCAGGCATGCTCTGTACACGCTGGGAGGGGGAGCAAGGGGACGGCCAGCTGGCCTGGGCAGCTCTGTGATTCTTAGGGTTGGTATCTAAGGTGTTCCGCAAAGCCTCATGCTTGTAGGTAGGGCCAGATCAGGGCTGTGTGACACAGCCCTGCCTCCCTGCCCTAGTGCTACCAGCCATGCACCGAAACTGTACAAACAGCACACTAAAATAAACTTGTGCACGTCAGGTATTTTGTCCCAACAATTAAAACATAAGGGAGGCAACTCAGCAAGTCATGTGAGACCCTGTTTCAAAATTTAATTAATTAATTAATTTTAAAAACTGGGGGTGCAGCTCAGTGCAGAGACCCTTGGTTTGATCCTTAGTGACACCCTTGGTTTAATCCTTCGTGCCATGAGAAAAATGTCACTAATTGAAACAACAGGAAGAAATGTATGAAATGAGTTCAGACTATGAAGAACTATGAGGCCAGTACTGCTGAAGCCCGGGGGTGCTTTCCTGTGCCTTTGTTGAAGGCTATCCATTCTAATAGCACTCAAGGTCCAGAAAATAAACCTAAGTTTGTTTACGGTTTCTGCCATCAATGTTAGGTAAGTCAATCGGTACCCTTGTCTGTAAAATGGGATTAATGACAGCATCTGCTTCCCGAGCTTCAGTGCCCCTCAGTTGAGGCAACACTTGTCAGGGACTTGGTTCAGTTCCTCGCTGTTACTAAGCACTCGATAAATAGTCACTGTTTTGTTGTCATGAGGAATTTGTGCTAAGAATATGGGGTGTTTTTCACAGTTCTCTTTACAGTCACACAAGTACAACAATGTCTACAAATATGGAGTGTTAAATTATAGTTCATTCACACAGTGGATTTCCATGTGAATATTTTAAAGTCTAGTAAAATCTTACAATATACGCATATGTGAAGCAACAGGCTAGAAGACTATAATACGAAAATACTTAAACTACTTCTACAAAAAGGAAAAGTTTGCAAAGACAAAAAGAACACCAGCCAAGTGATTGATTATGCCATTGTGTGATGTGTGTGTGTGTGTGTGTGTGTGTGTGTGTACAGCCAGGACACCAAGAAATTTATTTTTCATTTATTTAATATTTTCTTAGGGCCGGGGAGATAGCTCAGTAGAATAAGTGCTTGCCTGGCAAGTGCAAGGGCCTGAGTTCAATCCCCAGTTCTGCCAAAAAAAAAAATTCTTAAAAATAGGTTTTTTTCAAAAAGCTACAACTCTTGTTGCACAGGTCCTGCTTTACCTTGGTCTTAACCATCCAG
>NW_004524582.1:21657334-21669620 GCF_000260255.1 Octodon degus
CCTTTATCACTCACCCAAAGTTCGTAATTCCGTCAGGTTCACTCTTCAGGAGTTGCCTGTGCGTGAGAACTGGTGGTGGCCAAGCTGAAGAACACAGCAGCCTGAACTCAGGACTCAGAGCAAGTCCTCCCCGGAATAGCTCCACTGCAAAGTCTGACTCAAGTATACTCAGTGGGTTCTCACTGACAGGCTTGTGTGTGGAGAGAGCCAGGGGTCAGCGCAGCAAGCCGAGCCCAGTAGCACCAGCTCTGTGGCGAGGGCTGACAGCAACAGCAAATGTTCTGCTATGCCAGGTGAGCTGCGCCTTCGTGGGGCAGGTGGGCAAGTACACCAGGCCTAGTGGGCAGGCCAGGTGGCAACAGGGTGTGGGAATATTGTTTTGGTTCTTGGGCACTGGGAACAGCCACTCTGGGAACTTGGGCAGCAGGAAGCAGGGGGAATCAGACCTATCGGTACGTCCTCTGGCTTCCGACAAATACATATGCATAGAATGACATGCACACACCATTAAAGAAGCCCACAAAATACTTCCTTTTCCCTGAAAATGTCTACAGCCCACCTGTTCATCCTTCCATGTCCCATCCCTAGTAACGCCGATCTTGTTCCTGGCCCCATGATTTTGCCATTTGCAAAATGCCATGCAGCTTAAATCATGGATTCTGCAGCCTTTTCAGACTAACCTCTTTCACTTAGAATATGCATTGAAGGCCCATCCATGTCTTTTCACAACTTGCCTTCATTTTAGTGCTAAATAAAAAACAATATTTCACATGCTGTATGTCCCACTGTTTATCCATTTCTCAACTAAAACACAATTTGTTTGACAACTCTGAATAAAGCTGCCCCAAACATCCACATAAAACTTTGTGTGGATATAAGTTTTTATGGTTTTTAGCATCTTTATTGACAAGTAGCTGCCATATAATTCATCCATTTATAGGAAGCAATCCAGTGTTTCCTAGTGTACTCATGTTGTCATGAAGGCATTATCATAACCAAGTTCAAGATGTCATTGTAACCCCAAGGAAACCCTAGATTCTCTTACAAAAAAGGGAAAGAAGCCCTGTGCTCACCAGCTGTCACTTCTCCTGCCATCAGCCTGGCTTTGGGGAACCACTAAGCCACTTTCTATAGATCGCCCATTCTGGACACCCCGTACAAGCGGAATCATGCAACACGGGTTCCGTGGTGCCTGGCTACATCTTCAGTGCATTTTCAAGTTCTATTCGCGCAGTGCTGAGTATCAGCACTTTCTTTCCCGCCTTTTCTTCTCCTGGAGCAGCTAATGTCTGTTGAACAGGCACGTGACATTTTCGGGTGGACATTTGGATCGCCCTGTGTTCTGTGGAGGCCTGTAGGCTGATGTCTCCGTTACTCCTGGCACATCCCTGAGAGTAAATTGCTGACCTCTATGCTAACTGTTGATTTAGCCATCTGAGGAAAGCTATGGGGTTCGCCATAGCAGGGACCCCGTACACCACCTGTGTGTGATGATTCAATGTCCCCACGTCCTGTGTCCTCTGTTGCCTATTATGATCTTTTTTATTTTAGTCATGCTATGGAGTCATTTATTTTTTGAGACAAGGTCTTGCTTTGTAGTTGATGCTGGCCTTTAACTGTCTCTGTACCCCCAGGCTGGGCTTGCTGCCTGTGCTGCATGGGTGTTGAGATTCCAGGCGTGTGCCACCACCCACTGCCCCCTCCTCCCCGAGTTGTTTCTTTATGCAGTGTGCATCTCACCACTTGGTGACATGTGCTCACCACATTCGTAACCACGAAGGGTGTGTGGAAGCCACCTTTGTACCTGACCAAAGGACAAACAGAGACATGGGAGCGGGTTGAAAAGTGCAGGCCAGGGACCCCTTGTGTGACTTCCACAAAGAGCCCTGAGTCCCTGGCGCACCCGCCCTTATTCACTCGGACACAGCTCCAAGCCGTGAGGGTGACACACAACTCATCTGGCGCCCACCGTCTGTGGCACATGCCCAGGTAAATGATGGGCTCCAGCTGTGTTAACTTTACCTTAGAACCTGCAGCACGTCAGCACGCCTTTCTCCTCAGTGGTCACAGAGGAGGCTGGCGAGGACTTGGTCTTCCACCTGAACTCGCCCATAAATCCAAAGCCTCCGTGAAGGCTTTCCAGGAGTGAAGGCACACAGGAATGCTGCTCCGGGAGTTAGGGAAGGGGTGCCACGGGGAGAACCTCCTGCTGCTCCCTGGGGCCTGGCCTCACCATGCAGCTCTGGAGCACCCCTGGCTTCCTCTCTGGATGTGTCAACAGAAGCTCTGCATGGGTGCTGTAACTTTGCTCACTGTTTGCTCTGTGGTACTAAGGACTAAACCCAGGCCTTGGGCCTGGGCTGCATTCTCAGTCATCTGCTACTGCTTGGAGGCAGGTCTTGCTAAGTCACTGAGTTGCCCAGGCTGATCTCTTACTTGAGATGTTTCTGTCTCAGCCTTCCAAAGTGCTCGAATTCCAGGCCCCAGCCCACCCATGCAGCCCTCACCGCAATACCTACGGGCTTCTGCACCGCCTGGCAGCACAGTGCCTGCCTGGCAAGCACAAGGTCTTGAGTTTGGTTCCTGGTACTAAAACGAAACTGAGACAAGTACTCCTAGAAGGAGACTGCGAAAGGAAGATTCTAAACTCAAGCCTGGCCTAGTCTGGGGAACTCAAGGGACTTAGCAAAACCCAGTTTCAGAATAAATGAATGAAAAAAAAAACAAGGAAGTAGCTCAGTGTGAGAGCACTGGGTTCAATCTCCAGCGCCACAAAAACAAAACAAAAAAAGCCTGAGATGAACCCCAGCCTCACCACACTGCTGAGGGTTATCACCACACACCGGGCCTCTGCTCTCTTCTCCAGCACTTTTCCTCCTGTCTTCCGCGTGGTGCATGAGGGACTGTGCTGCCCTCTGGAGGTGGGGTTTGCCCTTGCTTTGGGCCTCATGCTGCTCTGTTCCCTGGGCGGGTACATGAGAGAGAGCTGTCCCTCCAGGAGAGGCTAGACATGCCATGGAGCTTTCCTGGCCCCCAGGAGGGCAGAGCCCTCAGGAAGACCCGAGGTTCCAAAGGCTCCAGTTCAACCAGTGCTCCAGCGTTGGCTGGAATGGGCAGGCCTGCACCCAGGGGTACTGCATGCATGTGCCCAGACTCGGGAGGTCTCCTCCTCTCAGGGCACATGGTATTTTTTCTTTTGAAGTCTAATGGTATGATTGCTGTCCATCTTGCCCCATTGACAAATTTCAAAGCAACAGTAAGATCTGCAGCAGCAGACTCCCTGCTCTTCATGCTTCAAGTGGCTTTATTTTCCCCCTCCCGCCCTGGGGGATTCTATTACCTCCCTTTTCTGATCACTGCAGACCCATTCTTACCCAGGTGGTCAGCTCTGCATAGCGAGCAATCTCTGCTTACGTCAGGTGTGGCTTCCTAGGCTGCAGTGTTAACCCAGTTGGTCTCCGGAGCAGTAAGGACTCTCTCGCTCCTTACATGGGTGTGTCTTCCTTGCTGGTGTTCCTGAAGCTTTGACATCTGGCCCTTCCAGAACTGGCTGATGGACCGGGAAAGCAACAGTTGTGCATTTCACAGGCCAAGCAAACAGCATAGAGCCCACCCACTCCCCCTCCTCTGGCTGTCCCACTCTGAGCCACTATCTCCTGACGTAATTGTCCCAAGGTCAGGCACCAAGGTATCAAATATCTAAATACAGCCCTGGGGCCCCAGAATTCACTGGAGTCACTCGAGCCAATCCTAAGACTGCCCATAGCGTTCTGTCCAGCAGAATCCATGTGGCACTCTTTCCTCCCTCTGCCTCATCCCCCACACTGTCCCGTCCCAGAATGGTCCCTACCTGACAGGCCATGCCTCTGTGCCCAGGGACCTGTAGGTATAATAGACTTCCTCTCTTGTGACAGGTATCTCTGTAACTTGTCACACTGGGAAGAACAAGCACAGATTTAAATACTGCCAGAGGCTTACTCCATGACTCCACTCCCCCAACAGCACTCAGATGATTTTCTTAATACCTATTTCACTTGACTAAATCTTGTTTTAATCTAAAAACAAAAGAAGGCTCTTCTTCCTGCAGCCACCTCTGGCTTTCAAGCAGCTCAATCCCAACTATGCCCCAGACTGCACAGAAGAAGCCTGCTCTGTGGACACTGGCCTTGGCAGCTGGCTCCACAGTCCCAGAGGGTGACAGCATTTGCCCAGACACAGAATGCGGCTCGGGCCATTGTGTGACATGTACTGGCCAGCCTCCAGAAAAGCTATTGCCTGAACAAGTGTTTCAAAATTCCTTGAGGCATGGGTCATTTCCTTTGGTGATCTGAGCCCTAGGTTAGATTTCAGTTAAGACCAGTGTTATGGTTTGTGTCTAGTTGTCCCCACAAACCCTCATGCAGTCATGGGGTGAGGACTTCTAGAATTTGTGTTAACTCATGATCCACTGGGATTATGTGTGATCCAAGGCTGAGATTATGGGTTTTAGTACTGCTGGGATTACTCATAGGTGGGTAAGTACTGGGAAGTACCCATAGGTGTGAGTACTTCCCCTACCCTGGGGTGGGTAATTTGCATTACAATGTAAGGTGGGGAGAGAGGCTAGCTGCTTGAGCTGCTGCTACCTCTCCTTTGTGCTCTTGCTCTTTGCTGCCGCCATGGAAGGTTGCTTTCTGCTGTGTGCTGCCCTGCATTGGACCCAGATGAGTATGGACTGAAGCCTCCAGTAACTGTGAGCTAAATAAACCTTTCCTTCCTTCATTTTGAGTGTCGGGTATTTGTCCCAGCAATGAGAGAAGAGTAACTAAGACAACCAGGATGCTGGTTTCAGTAAAACTGAAGATAACTTTTTTTCACTAAGGGAAAAGCCCAAGGGATGCTGGGAAATTTAAGATGGCTTCCTCCTGTCCTCTGCTTTTGCCATTTCTACCTGTGTGCTGCTTCTTGTGCATTCTTTACTATCCTTGGCTCTTTAAGACAACCTCCCACCCTATGGGTTGATCCTAAGATCATTTTGGACTTCTTCAATAAAAAAGTTCAAGTCTAATCAAGCCACTCAGATTTTGCTTTTTTTCTCACATCCTTTCAAAGGAGTTCTCTTTCCTGTAGCTCAGATAGAACAGAAGGAATGAGATATGATATGAGCCCAACTCTCTGGTATGCCATGATGTGTCTGGCTGCTCTGGGGCAGAGAGACAGGTGACCAGGAGGGAAGATGAGATAAGAAATCCTGCCTGCCTCCTTCTAGAGTATCTAGCCTTGGCTTCCTGCTGAGTGGCAGGGGCCTGAAACTGGCCCTTGTGTTTGCGAGGCCTCCCATAACAAACTACAAACCAAGTAGCTTACAATAGCAGAAACTTGCTTTCCCTCATGTTGGAAGCTAGAGGTCCAAAGTCAAAGTGTACAGAGGCTCACCTCCCTGAGGGCCCCAGTTCTTTCCCCGGCTCTAGACTTACAGAACATGGTAGCTTTCCTCAGTGCTCTGGGGGAACACTGTCCTCTCTGCTTCTATGCCTAAAGGGCCTCTTCTCACCAGGTCTGGACTCACCCTATACCCTATTGTGACCACACAGCCACACAATGGCATCAGCCACAGCCATCTCAAACTGCTCACATTCCCAGGTGCCAAGGCATGATCTCAGGGGACACAACTCAACCTGTAACAACTGTCCGTTTCTCTCCCTCTCCTTTTCCTTCTCCCTCTCCCTCTCCCTCTTCCTCTGCCTCCCCTCCCCCCCTCTGCTTTTGTCACCTGGCACTGCTGGCATGGGGAACATTCTGTGTGACCTCTTCTATCCCCTTCTTACCTCTGCGTCTCCTGCCCTACAGTCCTGCTCTGAAGGACACCTATCCTCTCAGGCTAAGGCTTTGTTCCAAGATGGCTCTGGTCTGGCTCCTTGTCCAAGAAACACACACACCTTGATCCAACCTGCCTCTGATTGTGTGCCACTCCTTTGTTTACTCCACGACTGCTCACTGTGGATGCCAGACAGTTCTGTGGAAGGCTGTAGCCCCCAAGTTCAGGAGGCCGAGCTTCCACACAGCGTGGTCACCACACTGTGCTCTGCTCCATCTCATGGTGGCCCAGGGCAGCACCCAGCAGCTCCCGGGGTCCTCAGTGAGTCCATGCCTGCCTGGCCTGTTGCACCTACACACCTTTCTCTCAATTTCTGCTGCTGCCCTTGTGTACATGAGCGACACGCCCTCTCCTCTTCCCCACAGAGCAGGAATACTGTGCTCCTCCAATCTGTGCACCATGACAGATGAGCTACTGACTTTGTTTCTGGCTTCTATTGTTGTGGTACTAAGAATTGAACCCAGGGACTTTTTACTAAGCTGCATTCTCAGCTTGTTTATTTTTAAGACAAGGTCTTGCTAAGTTACCACACTGCCCCAGCTAGGCTCCAATTGGGGTCCTCCTACCTCAACATTCCTCACTAATAGTTCTCCAGAGCAGTCCTCACTACCTGGAAATGTATTCTAGCTTATTACTTTGCCTTTTCCCACTGGAATAGACACTTCGTGAGAGCTAAATCCTACATCCAGGTTTTAAAGTGGGCCTGGGTGCACGTGGAGGTAGGAGGTGCAGTGGTTCTGCTTCTGCAAAGGCGGACCCATCACAACCTGGGTGGTGCCCAGGGAGAGGAGCCTTGCAGAGATAACGCTCTTGAGCTGGTCTGCTGGGCCTCAAACTCAGTGACCGAGATTCCTACAAGGGAAGAGAGTGAGAGGAGATGCAGAGAAAGCAGATGTCTGGAGAGAAGCAGCCACAGCCAAAGAGCCGCTCGGGCCAGCAGAAACTGAAAGAGGCAAGGAAGGGTTCTCCCCAGAGCCTTCGGAGGGTGCGTGGTCTTGCTGATGCTTTAAAGATGTCTGGCCTCCAGAACTGCATTAATAAACTTCTGTGTTCTAAAGCCGCCATGTTCATGGTCTTGTTATGGCTGGCAGCTCCTAACAAAAGAATACGGCAGGCGGTGAGTGCAGGCTGAGGGAGGGAGGCATGTCTGTGTCACCTCCTGCGGCAGCAGCACCCACTCCTTTCTGTGGGATTCCAGAGGTCCTGCTGCAGCTCATGGTCACCTTGAAAGGAAGGAGCCCTGGAGCTGGTGCCAGGGCCACTGAGCTCAGCTCTGCTGGCCTCTGTCTCCCCAGTGAGGAGCGATGTCTCCACGAAGCAACCGAAGTCCTGCAGCAAGCGCGAAGCTTCTCTCCAGGCAGTCCTGCATGTCCCACATCGAGACCTAGCTGGCAGAGGGCCCCAGGATCCCTCCAGAGTGGGACAGGGGTCAGGTGCCCAGCAGTGGCAGCTGCCGCGTGTCTGCGTCTGCCTACCCCCTAGGGCCTCATGGTTACCTTAGCAATCATCTCTCTCCTGTAGCTTTCGGCAGCAGATGGGACCAGCTGGCGGTAAGACTGGGGATTCATTGTCCCTGGCTAGGAGACGAGCCTTGGGTACCACAAAGGACTCTGACTTCTAGGTCAGAGTGAAGGACAGTTGCTTAGGGACTTCACTTCTCAGTGCCGAAGGCTTGTTTCCATTCCATGGATGCAGGGATGGCCCCTGGCATCGCCGCATCTCCTAGCACGTCTGGCTGGCTTCCCCAGTGTACAAAAGGGAGATTATTTTTGGACACTTGTAAAAATCTATAGAAAGCCCTGTTTAATCCACAAAATCTGTCTCTATGTTTTCTGGAAACTTCTGTTGCAGAGCCAACTCTGGGTTCATTTCAGCATGCTTCTGTGAGTTTTAAAAATATTTAGATCCCCAAATATTTGAGATGAAGTTCAACTGACCCGAATCTTCTGACCTTTCCAGTGACTAATTCTTGGCCAGCTGCTGGACCTTTTGGGGCAGTTATGTCCCTGGCAGCTGGGCCAAACTAAAAAGACATGGAACTAGATGTCAGGACATGTAGCCTGAGAACAGCCCATGGAAGCTAATGGAAGATTCTGGGACTTTCTGTTCTCAGCTAACTCCCTGGACAAATGGGCATCACAATGTGATCAGGAGTTACCAAGAAGACGTAGGCAGGCATGTGCTTGAGAAAGCCTTCCTGAGAGGGCTTGGGCATGCGGAGGAATGGCTGGGGAAGCTGGAGGTGGGCTTAGCGCACACCAAACACTGACAGTGCCCACAGAAAACTGTGGCCTTTGCTGTCAACACCCAGGATGCAGCCCTCGGCCTTTGGAACATTTTGCCCAACTGAGTGTCTTTGTTTCTTGGGGGCCTTAGACTGTGTCAGCTCCTCTCTGATAAAATTGTAACTTAAAGGGGGACAGCAGGCAGTCTCAGCCCAGTGTCCAAAGTTACAGGATATGAAAGTGAGCTGTGTGGCAATTCATGCCCAACTCTACTGGACACTCAGGTCTGTGGAGTCTCCTCTATGGGCAGTACTCCATCCATATTGTCACTCATCACTGTTGGGACACATAGGCCACACGAACACAACTGCATGGAGAAGGCACTTGGGTGTGCATGCTTGTCCCCAGTGCTGCGTGCTGCCACCAGGGGCTGAGCGCCACCCATGACCTTCACTGTAATGCCTCGCGACCTTGAGCATGGCAGCTTTGTGAGCTCTGTGATCCTCTTGGTGAGTGGCTGGTCGTAAGGACTCTCTCCCCATCTGAACTTGCATTTGGAGTATGAGCAACAGTCGAGGAGCTTCAGCAGGGGTAAGAGCAGGTCCCAGGGAGGGGCGAGATGGACACTACCCCTGGGTCTCACTGGACGCTGCCTGCTGCTCCTAGGGTCTAACCCTCAGCTCTGCCCCGGCCCCTAGGCTGTGAGCTCAACTAAAAGGTGAGATGTTCTGGTTTTAAGGACAGAGACAGTGTGTTGTCAGCGGAAGCCAGCACTCTCATGGTGATAGCAAGGGAACTTTCAAAAAGGCTCGTAGACAGGAAGCAGCGTGTATCCTTTGGGTCTTTCCATTGTTCATCTTTCTGGATCTACTTTAGTCCATTTGAGTTGCTTTAGCAAAATACTATAAATTGCATAGTTTGTGAATAGCAGAAACTTATTTCTCACAATCCTGCAGGCTAAAAAGTCCCAGATCAAGTTGGTAGCAGGTACAGAAGTTGGCAAGGGTCTGTGCTGTGTCCTTCCATGGCGGCAGTGGGGGAGGGGGGAGGGATCTCACTCAGCCACTTTTATAAGGCAGTGATCCATCACGGGGGGCTCTACCATGACCTAATTGCCTTCTGAAGACCACACTTCCTAATACCATCCTCTCTGGGATGAGGGTTTCATAGTCTGAGCTTAGGAGGACACACCCAGAGTGGTCACCTTGGTGTCCATTGCATATATCAAGTGGTGGAGCTCAGCACTTCCTTGAAGCAAGTGGTGACTTGTGGACACAATAAGTGGAGGGAAAAAGACAGGAAGTGCCTGGGCCATGCAGTCACCCGTCTGCCCCGAGCACTCAGCATCTAGCCTGCTACAGAAAGAGAACCCATCAGATTTGAGCCAAGGTCTGCGATTTAGTCATAAGTCCAGAAGCTCAGCCTCCAGGCAGGGTGACACAGGTGGGACATTGTAGTGCAAACAGAAACGGAAGTGACATCCAGGCTTTGGAGGGAGACTTATTTACCTCAATGGGCCCTGATCTCTGGTGGCCTCGGGCTTATACGGGGTAAGCAAGCAGGAAGTACAGGGGCAGAGTGGCTTGTCAGTGGGGGTTGGTTCTTACAATGTGCCCCAGAGTGACCAGCCATTTCTAGAAACAAGAGTAACAGGAGCTGTATTATTTCCTGGGCAACTAACAAACTGAGGTACAGTGGCTGGCACAGGGGCCTCTGCTCCTGCAGTATGAACTCCCGACATGGCAGGCAAACTCCAGTTGTGATTTTCTGTCTTTCCCTGACATGACCATTTCTCCTGATTTGTCTGAGAAGTAGATATATTTGCACAGCCTCCAACAGTGCTTTAGGGTTTCTGCAAATGAATTCTAAAGAGGAGCAAGATTTTGGCAAAGCAAGTTAGATGTAAGTCTTAGGGACCCTAGGGCAGTACTGAGGGTCTAAAAATACTTTGGAAACTTGGCTTTGTAAATCCATCCTACCCTAGTATGCACATTTGGAAGAAAACGTGTTGGCATGGAGACAAACACTGCTTACTAGATGCAGGATTGTTGTCAGTGTGATTATAAATAAGGCCTGAGGAGGCTTGGAGACAGTGAGATAATGAAGTGTGTGTGTGTGTGTGTGTGTGTGTGTGTGTATTAGCATGTGAGAGTGTGTGTGTTAATGTATGTGTGTGTTCATGCATGTGTGTTTGTGTGTGTTCATGTATGTGTGTGTGTGCATGTGTGCACATGTGTATGCGTGGCCTTGAACCCAGGATCATCAGTCCTTTATTTGAGGCAGGGTCTCGCTAAGTGTTTCAGTTGCTCAGGCTGAGCCCACACTTGTGACCCTTCTGCCTCATTCTCCAAGAGTGTGAGGGTCACAGGTATGCACCACCAAGCCTGGCTTAACATTTTAACCAAAGTCAAGGCAAAAGTTGAATATTATAAACACAGAATGAAGTTCTACAATAAATCATGACTCTGACATCTTGTGAGAAATATTAATTTGAATTTTTGTTATTAAAGCAGCATAGTAGTCAACATAAAGCTGAGACTACAGGAGCTACACATCCTAATCAGCAGAAGCCATGCTGCTTCTAAAGTTCTACTCCAACACTGGATGCTAAAGAGAGACCTACTCCGAAGCACTGACAAAGGATGTTAGGCCTTCTTTGTCAGGCAGGAGAACATTTGGCCAGTGCTGCTGTGGCCAACAAATTATCAAGCTTCCTCACTCTCTTCAGGGCTCCACCACAGTTCTGGGAGTCAAAGTTCTCACACACACTAGGCAAGTGTCCTCTAGCGCAGCCGTCCTTTCCCTTTCCAGAAGCAACAAGCCTCAAGACATGTCGCCTGTTAATGCTTGGCTGGAGAATGTGGTTCACAACACTGATGTGTCTTTGCTGAAGTGATTTCACAGCCAAGCTCCGAGCACTTGTGGAAGGCGCTTCCCCCCAGATTGGCTGACTTAGGGAGGCTGAGGCTGAACCCATCACACCCAAGAAGGAGAAGCAGCTGGAACAGCCTTGTAGCTCTCAAAGAAGTTGAGTTGATAATGGAAACCCTTAAGAAAAAAGCAGGATTTCACTGGTGAATTCACCAAACATTTAAAGAAGTAATATTGTTTCTCTACAATTTTCCCCAAAAAAGAGAAGCAGAGGGAACACTTCCCTACCCATTTTAGGTAAACAGAAGTACACTGATACCCAAGCCAGATAAGAAATGGAAACTACAAGCCAACTATCTATCATTAATATAGATAAATAAAACCCTTGGCAAAAGACGGGCAAAACTGAAATGAGCAATCTAGAAAGAATGAGAGATTGTGACAAAGTAGGACTGAAGGAGATGCAAGACCAGCTCAGTATGCTCAAATCATGTGATTTTTAACCAGCTGAAGAAAATCCATGTAGCTGTATCATGATGAAAATTCACAAAGATATAGGATTAGAACAAAACTTCTTCCATATAATGAAGGCAATATACAAGCCCACAGCTAATGCCTCACTAAAAGTGCCTCTGATTAGAAATGAAAGGCAGGTGTGCTCTCCTTCCATTGTGGTTTGTATCTAGGTGTCCCCCCCCAAAAAAAAAAAAAAGCCTCATACACTCATGGGGCAGATTCCAGGAGTTTGTAATTAACTCTTTTTATTTTTAAATTTTTTATTGAGAAAGAAATAGCAATGAGGCAGTTACAAAACAGGTTAGTAGGACAGTTACAATAATTAACACAGTGCATATTGTTGTCTTCATAGTAGTCATTCACAGTACAAGATGCAGACATGATATCCCATCTAAACACTATTAATACAAATCTTTCTGCTCATTGAACTAAGAGAAAGTAGCTGTATATCTATCCTATTCTCCTGAGAATGTCCATCCGGTTTTTGAAACTAGCAGTTAATTGGTAGAATTCTCACCCTGACTAACTCTATGTGCTGATACCTGCAAACTAAGCAACTGCACTGAGGATAGTAATTTGTAATACCAGAGCCATGCTTGGAATGCCTTTCACTCTGGTCTTCTAAATACACACAGTTTCTGCCATCATATCAATTACTGTTGTACTCTCTCTCAAGTAAATGTTCATGATTAACTCTTGATCCACTGGGATTATGGTGTGCACTACACCTGTCCTGGGGCAGGTAATTTGTATTTCTATGCAAAGAGGGAAGAGAAGCTAGCTGCCTGAGCTGCTTCTACTCCTCCTTTTGCTCTCT
>NW_004524582.1:21670385-21671236 GCF_000260255.1 Octodon degus
TGGACAAATATTCAGACCAAAATGGAACTTGCATAGCCCCAAGTATTCACCTGGCGAGCCCCACATTCCGAGACCCGCTGGAAACTCTTCCCTACACACCCAAGAGTGGCCCTGGCCCTATCATCTACAGATCAGCAGAAAAGCCAGAGGTTTAACAAATTCCTGCCCAGACTTCCAGGAGGGCACAAGCCGGTTCCAGAACATGTTCTACCTGCTTTTGTCACCTCAGCAACAGCTTGGCTCCATAACTTGCTCATTTTCAGTAAACACCTTCTTACCACTCCACAGCTGCTTCTTTCCCAAACAGCAGTGACTCAGAATCCCAGACTGCAGCTGAGATCAAGCTGCAATCGTTAATAAATGCTTCCTGGAGGCAACATTTTCAGAGGAGAACTAAAAATAGAAAAGAATGTCAGGCTCCTAAGTCCCCGGAGCAAGGCCGCCTCTAGGGATCCCTCTCTGTGGAGGCCCACCGGGGCAGCCCTCCCTGAAGCAGGAGCAGTTATCTCCATTTTGTGTCCTGACCCTGTTTCCATGTACTAATATGTATGGACCTGGCTAGGGCTTTTCCTTATCCCTTCAGCAGGCTCTAAGCGATAGGTCCAGCCCAGGTGCTGGTGATAGTATTTTTTTTCCCCATAATTTTATTGAGAAACAAATAGCAATGAGACAAGTTCAACCAAATTGGTAGGACAGTTTCAGTAATTAACACAATGCATACATTCTTCCTAGTGGTTAATTTCTGTACAAGATGCGGACATGATATCCTATTTACAAACAGTATTAGAACAAATCCCTCTATTCATTAAGAGAATGTAACTATATATCTATCCTAACCATTTTGAATACAC
>NW_004524582.1:21680844-21685245 GCF_000260255.1 Octodon degus
AACTCACTGGAATGTTCATGTCCTTTCCATGGGGTTACAAATATAGACTTCCTAGGCTGTGACAAGGACCAGGAAGGGCTTGCTATACCTTTCAGAAGACTTTCTTCAGCACCATGACCACCATTTCCAAACTTGGTCTCTCACATAGGATAGCAGCTCTGGCCATTTCTTTCTGCCAGACCCAAGGATATTTCGTATTAGATCTACAGGCAGGAATCAAACCAGAACTCCAAAGACATGTGGCTCTGCCTTCAACGACACATCCACCAATCTCATTTAGTAGTCCACAGCCAGCAAGTCCTTGCTAATAAATTCCTCAGCTCAGAAGAGATTCAAACGTTTCTGTTGGATTAGACCAGTCATATTACAGTGGCCTCATCAAATCAATACACAGTCTTATAGCCTTGTGCACTAAGAATTTATCCACTGGCATGTGAAACCAGTATTCACCCACTTGTATGAATTCATGATGCAAACATATTAACTTCAATTTCAGAATACCATGTCATAAATGTAGATCATGGTAGATACTGCTGCTAGTGGACTTCACAGAATCCTTTCTCCCCTCTCTCTTTCCTTCTTGTTAGCTATTTACCTGTGTGAGAACTTCATGGCATTTGTAGTCAAACACCATCTTGCATGTGTATGTGCATGAGTGTGTGCATGTGTGTATGTGTGTGTGCGTGCATGTGTGTGTGTATGTGTGTGTGTCAAGGCTGTGAAAGCTGTGATCACACACTTACCTCCATTTCTCCTGTAGAACAGCGCTGCAAAGCTTTCTTTCTGCTGCACTGTTCCTTCTCCCAGCATGCCTGGTCCTCAGGGCAACCAACGGTTGCATCTGCATCCAGACCGGACTCAACACTTTCCAGTGATGCCCTGCTCTAACTGTTTAGCAGGACCAAGAAACACTTGTTGAGTAAAGGAATGAACCAAAGCTATGCTCCCTCTTGTGAAGGTCCCTATAACCTAATGCAGAGAGTGATCGCTATCCATGAGCTGTCAATCAAATAAGTGCTATAACAAAAAAGATTCACATTTTTTGGCTCAAGTTGTGCAACAAGAATTCAGATGGAATAATCAGTGACAGTGGCCCATACTTGTAACCCCAGGAGTTGAAAGACTGAGGCAGGAAGATCATGATTTGAGGTCCACCTGGGCTGCACAGAAATACACGGTCTCAAACAAATCTGATAAATTGTTTGTTTTTCTTATTAATACATATTTTTTAAAAAAAGTTTTACGAAGATAGTTGAGTTTAAATCCCAGCCGCTTTTTCCCACCTTCACCTCTCTGGGCCTGACGAACGGCAGTGTCGTGTGCTTGGCGATCCGGCGGCTTCCTAACACCACTGTGCATTCTTGCACTCTGAAGGAACTTTGAGGGGATTATATGTGAACCTGAGAAAGCACAGCGCTGTCCTCTGGAGTCTTAGTCCACTGTGGTGGCATGGGATCTCTGGGTTATTTGTCATGAGAGTCTCTACTTGAAGAAATTGGTCAGTGGTCAGAAAAAACAAAAAAGCCCTGGCGACGTAACTTGAGTCCCGGGAGTCAGCCACCCCTGAGGCTTGGCCAGATGTTTCTGTGATATACGGATCAACTTCTCTCTGGACGGGCACCCAGCGAGCATCCGCGTCACCTGCCAGCTTGTTCGAAGCGCAAACCCAGGGCCCAACTTCCGCCCAGGGGATCTCCCTTGCTGTGATCTAAGCAGCTCAAGTGACTCTTGGCACACATTGATGTTTGGAACTCTGAGGCTAGTGAAGCAAAGGCTTCATGTCCGCTGTACACAACAGCCCAAAGGCAGGCAGAAGCAGGCAACCAGGTTTGAGTAGTTCAGTGTACCGCTCCCAAAGGCCCACAGCCCCTGGGTTCACTGCCTTTTGTCTTCAGGTTTGCCTCCTGGGTGTAAAATGATGTGTTTCCCCACCTGTCATGGCAGAGAATCCAACTCCCTGGGGCTCATGGCAGCATGGACACCCAGGCCTGGGCAGGGCTTTGTCAGCCAGGGCACAGGGCAGGGCTGGCGGGAGAGTCGGCCAAACACCGCAGGAACGCAGTAGGACTACCGGTGGTACGGCAGCGTGATGCATAACAGCAAAACCTTAGAAGTGGCCCGGATGAGCATCAGCAGATGCGTGGACACAGAAAACCTGGTGCCGCTCCACAGCGGGTACTATGCTGAGACACAGAAGAAAAGTTGAGTCATTTGTAGGAAAATGGACACAAATTGAGAGCATAATGTCCAATGAAATAAATCAGGCACAAATGCTTAAGTATCACACAGTCTCCTTTAAATGAGAAGCCCAAAGTAGAAATAATGGACAAAATAAAAGATAATAGGAGACAGGGAGATGGAGCTTTCTCAAATGGGGGAGGGAGGAGAAGAGGATGGAAAAGGAGTTAGGACCCGTTAGGCGCCTGCGCCAGCTCTGCACAGGGCCGCAGATGTCTCAGGTTGTATCCGGTAATATTTTGTTCACTGAGAACGCCTAATGAAAGAGACTGGGGGGACAAGGATCCACTCTTCTCACAGACCCCCAAGTCCTCCTAGGCCCCCAGGTGCCCACAGAGTGGATATCCCAAACCCTGCCCAGCCCAGGCCCCCCGCCCCCCAGGACACCACCAGTGTTTCCTTTGCATCCCTGTGGTATGGCACAGCGGGGATTATGCACCTTGCTGCCTGGCACTCGCAGGGAACCGATCCTGAGCAGCTGAAGTGCTGCACTCACTCCTGCGCTGCTGCTGCCGAGGCTCCCTCCTAAGATGCAGCAAGTCTGTCTCACGTCTGCTGTGTATTGAGCACCTGGGTCAAGATGTGGGCGCCGGGCAGGCAGCGTGGCTCAGGCACCAGCTCTTCTGCACAAGAAGCTACAGAACCGCTATGAGAGTAAGATCGCAGGCAGGAACGCTTTTGCGATCACACCTGCGCTGACTGGTAAACTCCACTTCCGCACTCCGGAGAAGTAGACGCTTCACCCAGCGCCTGGAGGTCAGGTGACCCCTGCCCTGGAGGCTCTGCTTTCACAGAAATAGAGCTCAAGGTTCTATCCTCAGGCTCCTGCATCTTTCCAGAAAGACTCTTACTGCTTTATGTTGTGAGATACCCCAGGAGGCAGGCCCTGGAACTGACACGTAGAACCGTACCCTGCGTATTTGGCAGGCATCATCGCAAGGATCAGCTTCGTAAAGAGGCAGATTCATAGTAAACATGGTAAGACGCACTCCTTGGAAGTACACACCTGGAATCCCGGCTGCTGGGAGGCTGGGACAGGATGGCCACCTGCTCAAGGCCAGACTGGACAACTTAGCAAGACGCTACCTCAAAATAAAAAAGGAACTGCGACATAGCTCAGTGGTGGAACTTTTGTTAGCACACAGGAAGCCCTTAGCTCAATTCCCAGCACTGCAAAAAATAAAGAAAAAGGAGATTCAGACACGCATTTTGAAAACAGGAGTTACTTAGCAAACAAAAGAAAGATGGCAGGCAGGTTCAGCGCTGCATCCAAAGAAAAAAGAAAGAAAGAAAAAAGAAAGAAAAGCCACAGTATTTATTCCTTGGCTGACTTTTAGGTTATATGATATAAAATTATTTTGAGTAGAAAGCTGATTCCTCTCAGCACTGTCCTCAGTCCAAATTCTTAGGTTACAAAGGTTGCAAGTCCACGCACAGACCATGAAATCTTGATCAACAAGAACTTACTTCATATGGAATCTGGCTGGAAAAAGGAGGAGCAGGGCCTGGGAGAGTGCGTGGGGCCTGTGCTTCCAGGGCGCCTGGGAGCCCCCGCAGCTGGAAGGCCTCCTGCCGTCCTTCTCTGGCATCTTGTTCGCCGTCCGTGTGGCTTTCGCTTTGCTGCTAAGCCTTTGGTGCCCCCCATGGGCTAGGCAACCTGAACTGCCCATCACGAGCTTTATGATCCCGGAGGCCTGAACTGGACGTGGGCAGAAACCATCCATTACGGAATAGAAGTGGAGCCCAAGCAGTCCTGGAAGTTACATGAAGCAGTTTCCCAAGTGCCCAGATTTAATATAAAAATATGTATATGTGATACTGAAAGGACTTACTAAGTGGGCGTACAATGGCCGCCTGCAGCCAGGCGTGGCAGAATGGAATGGGAAGTGCGTGCCCTGGAGAGCCCTGGAGCAGGCAAAGGCCGGAGTCCTGGAGCTCACTGTGAAGCAAGTCCATGGCAGGAGACTGAGCAGCCTGAGCTGGACGGCTGGAGGGACGTCCACAGGTGGGGGCGCGGCCCGGAGCGCCTCTGGAGGAGCCAAGGAGGATTCCTGCTGTCCTTCTTTATTCCTTGCAGGCTCTAGCACATATCCTCCATCTGCGGGCTACACTCAGGCATCCAAGGGGGACCCAGCACTGTGTAGTGCTAACCTGCCAGTGTTT
>NW_004524582.1:21685516-21695441 GCF_000260255.1 Octodon degus
ACCTGCCTTCTGTAGAGCTGGTGCATAACACATCTCAATTGCTTTCCTCTTCCCCTTCCCTTCCACTTCCTTCCTCCTCCCCCTCCGTCTCTGTCCCCTTTCAACCAGAAAGATCCATCTCCCTACTTCCTGTGGGTACTTATTTATTTACTTATTGGGGGGTACTGTGAATGGAACTCAGGACCTCCCTTTTGCAAGGCAGACATTGTGCCACTGAGCTATATCCCCACCCCCCGAAATCCCATAATCTATGTTTTATTGTGTTCTTTATTTATGGTTTGGATTTTAAAAAAAAAAAACAAAAAGCATGAGATAATTTAAGTTGTGTACCTGATTTACTTTTGGGTAGAATTATGGTCTCAAGTTGCACCCATTTTCCTACAAATGCCTCATCAAGAAATCAATAGCAGATGCTGCAGAAGCTTCGAGATGCCTTCTACTTTGGCAGCGGGAGTACAAACAACACAATCACTATGGAAATCAGTATGTGATTCCTCAAAAAACTCAAGCTAGAAATTCCATCTGACCCAGCTAGTCTCTTCTAGGGATCTTCCTGAAAGCTAAAGGCGTCATATTACAGTGATACGTGGGCGCCAGAGTTCGCAGCAGCACGATCCTAGCAGCTGGATCTTAGGAGCAGGCCAAAGAAAACGTGGTGTTTACATACAATGAAGTACTACTCATCCATAAAGATAAACTTGAGGCATCTGTAGGTGTTTCTTAATCCATTCAAGTGGATGCCATAGGGGCTGGGGAGATAGCTTGGTGGCCTAGGTGCCTGCCTGGCAAGCGCAGGGACCCAGGTTCGATCCCGAGTTCCTGGAACCCAGGCATGCCTTGCCAGCCCTGAAACCCAGCATGGTGGTACGTGCCTGAACTCCCAGCACTCAGGAGGCTGAGACAGGAGGATCACTATGAGTCTGAGCTGCATAGTAAGACCCTTGTATCAAGTAAATAAATAAAAGATTTTTTTAAAGAGATGGGGGAACACCTTAGTTAATTCTCACTCCCACCGTGCACTGACTGGAGCAGTATTAATGCCTTCTGAACCTTGGCTGGCCCCTAGGGGATGGGTCATGAGGGTGGGGGGTGGGGGTGGGGGAGGTGCTTGCTTCCTGTGAAGGCAGGGGTGGGGGAGGGGCTGCGTGCCTTCTGTAGCCCTCTGAGCAGCACATGGCCTTTCCTGAGCACATGGCGAATGCTCCTCTCAGCAGACAGTGTGGAGGAGGATGGTGGAGGCAAGGCCCAGCAGGAAGGCGTCCCCAGGCCTCACCCATTACTTCTTCAGACCTGTGATCCCATGGCCACTCAAGGGCAACTCAAGGGGCCTAGCCATAGGGTGGTGAGGCTGCAACCACCAGGTGGGGCCCTGGTGCCCTGCCAGGCAGAGCAATGGACAGGAGACTGATGTCATCAGGACGTGGCCTATCCAAGTCCACACCAAGTCTCCAGCTGGGACGTGCTCTGCATGTCCACTGAGGAGAGGGATACTGCTTCCGAGGCAAGCTCCCAGCAGGCCAGTCTGCATCTCTGCAGGCCTAGGGCCGCGACCCCAGGGGCTGGCAGGGGAGCAGCTGTCCCCCGGAAAGTACTCGCCTTGCTAATGTCCCAAAGCACCCATCTGTCCAAGAGCCAGGGGAGCATGCCCATCTCTCTAAGAGCTCCCCTAAAAGGCAGAACTGCAAGAACCTGTCAGCTCTGAGGAGTTTGAGCAGCGGGGTGAATCCCGAGTCCCGGAGCTCCTCCAAGTTGAATTATTTATGATGCTCTATTGGCCTAGTAGTGTTTTTAATTAGCATCCTGGGAAGAGACAGCAGGCTCGCGGCCCCCTGTGGCTCCCTGAGAAAGCTCCCCAGCCCATAGAATTGTTTTGGTAACAGATCAGTGAGCGGTGCTATTTCTGGATGAGGAGTCAGGCCTGGTCCTTCCAGGCCTCTGGAGCGCTGCAGCATCTCCCCTGGTTTCTGAGAGCTTAACCCTCCTGCAGGGCAGAGCTGGGAGGCTTCAGAGAGGTGACTGTGGACAGCAGCCCAGGGTCTCAGGTTGTGCTGGCATCACCTGGGGACCTGCACAGGGTCAGAGCAGTGCCTGAGGAGCCCTGGGGCAGAACGCACAGACCAGCACGCCCAACTGCACAGTGCTGCTGGCCTCTGCTCTCCCAGAAGCACTGCCTGGGCTGCTGCAGTACCAGCCAGGAGATGACGGAGCAGGAGGACAGGGAGGCAGCAAAGAGCAGGCCTTGGAAGGCAGGACAGCAGAGCCCCACACCTGCAGCCACACACAGGTGAGAGCCTGACCTTGCCCCTGAATCCCAAGCCAGCAGGGCTCTGCTTCAGGGAGGGGCAAAGGGACGGGGTAGAGGACCACAGGGCTCCTGCTGCGACGCAGCTCCACCTCTGTGTGGCGGGAGAGCTGGGCCTTCCTAGCCCCTCCCACCCCCTTCCCAACTGTGCAGGGGGCAGCCACATTGAGCAGCATAGGAGGGCCTCCAAAAGGAGGGGCCTTCAGTCCGGGGGCAAAGGGCTTGACCTCCTGAGCCCCCCACGGACACAATAATCTTGCCTTCATTGCGTCACTGGGGAAAGCAGGCGGCCTACAAGCAGCTGGTGTGCACCCCAGCAACAGCGTGCATCTTCGGGCGGCATCCTTTTATCCCCTGATCCTGCCCCCAACCCTGGGACGTGGGTGCTGCCGGCCCTGCTAAGGACAGATTTAGAGAGGCTGAGACACCAGCCAGGACACACAGTGGCCCCCGCGGTGGTCTGCACACTGGCACTGGGGCAGAGGGGCTGAGAGCAGAGGTATCCTAGGGCAGCGCGCCAACACCATCCCTGTTTTCTTCGCTGGGCTTTTCTATTCGCAGACTTTGTATTATGCAATGTGTAATTTTCATTATCATACACGAATAGTCTTGACAAAGGTTAAAATACAACAAACCCCAAAACTACCATTCAGCTTCCTTCAATTTGCTGTTCTGCAGGTGTCTACAAGAAGGTATTATGAAATTTGATTTATTTTATTTTATTTTGTTTTATTATTTGTCTTTTTGACACAGGGTTTCACTATGCAGTTCTGACTGCCTTCAGCTCACTTTGTAGCCCAGGCTGGTCTCGAACTCACAGTGATCCTCCTGCCTCAGCCTCCCAAGTGCTGGGATTACAGGTGTGCACAACAACACCTGGCTTGATTTTTTTTTAAGTAGGACAGTTTCAATAATTAATATATTGCATATTGTTGTCTTAATGGTTATGCACAAGATGCAGACATGATGTCTTGTCCACAAACACTATTAGAGCAAATCTTTCTATTCATTGAATTAAGAGAAAGTAGTTGTATATCTATCCTGTTTTGAATATACAGGTACAAAATAATCGTTCTTTTGTAACCCTTCTTGGTTTGTTTTTGTCGGAGAAAGGTATTCCATTGTCATTTAAATATTGCAAATGCATGAATTCAGCAAAATATTCCAATATATTACAGTAGTCCATAATAGTAGTGGGTTATCCGAAGGACTGGCAATGTGAGAAGTTGTTGACTTGAGCCTTTTTACAGCTCAGCATATTAATATGGCCTTACTTTTTATACCTCGTGTTTGTACTTTTCTGCTGGATGGTTAGACCAAGATAAAATAAGACCTATATAACAAGAGATGTAACTTTTGTATCTGACAAGGTCAGTCAAATCCCCTCAGGATTTGCCCTGAAAACCTGTATCACAGTTTGCAGATCCTTTGTCAATGTCAGGCATGTGGATGAGTCACGGCCATTGCTTGGCCAATGTGCTCTCTGTGAAAGCCTGAGAGAATGTTTTCTCTCCATATGACTCTCCTTAGGCACACTCTACATCATCGATCACTTTCCTCTGTGGCCCCATAATCTCTTGATCAGAAAATCTGGGAAACAATTGATTTATTTTAAATGCCCAAAATAGGTAAATCCAGAGACAGAAAGCAGATTGGTGCTTTCAGAGGTAGGGAATAGCTGCTCTATGACAGCGCGGTTTCCCTGGGGGTACTAAAGACATTGCAGAAGCCAAACAGGGGTTACCCAATATTGTAAATATGCCAAGTGCCACAGAGTTGTTCACTTTTTAAAAAATGGGTGATTTTGTTATGTGAATTGAACCTCAATATGTACAGAGAGAAGAAGCAGAAAGCCGCAGCCATGGCTGATCCCTGGCCCAAGGCTCTTCTGGGTTATCATCTTTCCTCCCTCCTCCTTTCTTCCCTCCATTTGCCCCACCACCACTTCTCTCAGTATTGGGGTGAACCTGCCCCCTCCCTCGCATCCCTCCTGCACTGGTGGCCGCAGAGCTCAGAGCCCTGATTTCTGGTGTAGGCCTTGTCCCCTCTGGGCAGCAGGACCCGAGAATGAATGCACAGCGGCCAGTTTCTGAGCCTAATCATTGTTTCGTGCTTGTGAAGCGACATTAAAGGGCAATGATTTTTCCTCCTTAACCTCCTGCCCCTTTGAAGTGGAGGTCCCCAGTGTCCTGAGCACAACAGGGGAACAGATCACAGGATTAGAGAGGGAACAGAGAGGAAAGGCTCTGGGCGAGTCTTACAGGTGGTGGAGTCCCCTCTGCACGCGGGCCTCTGGGGAGAAGTCTTTTCCACCAAGACTGGCCAGGTGCAGGGTCACGTTGGACCTGCCCCACGGCCTCGGGCAGGGCTTCCCCAGGCTCTGATCTCGATCTCAGCTGCGGGTTCAGGGAGCCCTTTCTGAGAGCTCAGAGGAGTGACACCCCCCAGGGAGGTGGGTAGAGACTACCCTTTCTCAAGTTGCCGTCCTCCCCAGTGTGCAGTGTGGACAACAGTGCCTCTGAGTTGGGCACCGTGGAAAGACGCAAAATGTGTGTTTTCCTCTCAGCTCTGCTCCTCGCTGGCTGGTGGTTGCTGAGAGAGTCTCTGCCACCCTGAGCCTGGGTTTCCTTGACTACAAAAGGCAGCACCAGAGTCCCGGCCCTGCCCCCACTGCAGGCAGGAGTAGGACAGGCCTCCAGGAGGGTGACCAGCTTGGGAAGGGGCAGCGCTGTGTTTGCGTGTTCAAACAGTTCCCAGGGGGCAGGCTGGCTCTGTTGGGTGCTTTTTGAGGCTCAGCTCTCTGATTTGCAGAGCTGGGGCCAGGCACAGGACTCAGTGGTGGTGTAAACAAGGAAGCAACTGCCAGGAATCAGACCTCCTAGCCACTGTGGGAAGCAGGTGCCATGCCAGGGCTGCGGGCATGGAGGGGGATGACTGGCAGCGGGTGAGCAGTAGTTACAGAGGCTTCTTGTGTTGCAGCTAGTTCTAGGTGTCATAGACCAGAGTCCCCGGCGCCCTGCTCCCCGAGAGGGACCACCACAGGGGTCCCTGCATACTGCCTTCCCAGCCTCAGTTTCCTCCACTGTAAAATAAAGCTAATAATCTGTTGCTCACTGATACAGATTTGTTAGAACTGATGCACCAACTGGGTGGCCTTCAAGATTGCCCCAGGGCTCTGCAGCCTGCAAAGCTGGGATCAAGGCACGGGTGGGGGCTCCTCTGCCAGGCCCAGGGGGCAGAGGGTGTCCAGGCCTCCATCCCTGGCTTGAGGTACTCCTTCTTCTCCTAGTCTCTCTCATCTCCTTTGTTTTGTTTTGTTTTGGGGGGGTGTTATACCAACCGTGGAAAATGTCTTTTTCATAGTACACGCATGCAGTACAAAATGGTCACATTCATCAGAGGATGCCAGTCCACGTGCACGACACACCTCGTTCTCCTGTGCACTCCCTCTACTCCCTCCACTTCTCCATCCCTCTGCCTCCTGGTCCCCTTCCCATTTCCTACTGTTTATCTTTCATTTTGCTCTTTGATTGATTTCTACTTTGGTCTACGGGAAACCGTGCAATATATTTAAAGCTCACATGTCTGGCTTATTTCCCTAAAAGATATGGGCTCAAAGTACACCCACTTTCCTACAAGTGACCCAGGTTGAACCTTCTTTATACATGTGCAGGTCACCTTTTGTTTATCCCTCCGTTGTTGGTGGCATGTGGGCTGCCTCCAAGACAGGCTATGAAGGACTGTGCTGCTATCGACATGAGCGTTCTTGGATCTCGGTAACATGGTCTTCCGCCCTTTCGGATGGCCTTATCATAAGGACATCAGTTCTATCCTATTAGGGTCCAGTCCCATCATGTCTTTGTACCTAAAAAACTGCACTGTAAAGACCTTGACTCAAAAGGTTCCACTGGGAAGGACTGGGGCTCAGGACTTCAACCTAGGAGCCGGGGGGAGGGGACCCAACTCTGCCCCTGACAGCCTGGCTGGGAAGGTGAGAGGAAATCAGAGCAGGGCCTGTAGCTGCAGATGTCACCCTCCTGGAGCAGCAGAGCCTTCCTTTTTGGGGACATTTTTATTGTCCTGATTTGTCTGGGCAGTAGAAGCAGCTCATGCAGGGCCCTTGAAGGTGGGCACCAGACACCTCAATGGACTCGGGGGAAGAGCGCAGTGCGAAGTGTCCCAGTGGCCGCAGCCCCTGTGCTCTTTCCCAAGCCCTGGGCTACTTCCCTTGGCCCTGGGTCTGGTGTGCTTGCCCAGAGGCAGCCCCAAGCCAGCGGCGGTCTGTGTTCCAATCCTCATACCACTTCTCAGGAGGGCACTCTACCAGGTCTCTTCTGCTTGGGAGTCAGAAGGTACTGCAGACTTGATGTCCGGATGACAGCGTGGTGCTGCCCGCCAGGCTCAAATGCACCAGCCCCAGCCCACCTTGTCCCTGCCCCTCACCACCTGTGGGGTTAGCAGGCTCCACTCCCATTGTACCTTGTCTGAATCTGGACCGCAGCTCCGTGTTGCATGTGTTTATCTCAGCGACAGGGCTCCTCAGCCTGAGGCCTGCTGGGGAAATATCCACACTCCAGGAGGAAGGTGTAGATCCCAGGAAACCCTCCATGAGCCCACAGAGCTGCTGGGGACACGCATACTGCACCTGCTCAGGAACGCACCCCAGGCAGAGTAAGAAGCCAGCCGTGCTGCCCTGGGCCCGTGAGCAGAGACCGCGGGCACTGCCTTGGACCCCCAGCCTCTTGCAGTCCCCCAGGCACATGACACATGGTCACTGCTCTCAAGCCTCTGCTGTGCCCTGGAGATATAGCTCAGTGGCAAAAGTACCTGTCTGGCAAGCTCACAGTCCAGAGTTTGAATCTCAGTACTGAAAGAAAAAATAAGACCCTGCTCAAGCCTCTGCTGCTTGTCACCTTGGGTGACATCGCTGACCACCCCACTGGAAAGAGTCATGACTGATCCTCCCCTAGGCTATCTCCTCCATGAGAGGAATGCTCTAGTCACCTCCCACCTTGTGCCCATTCAGTCCTCTGATTACCACCCGTTGATCCCAGCAGGTGAAAGCCCCATGGCAGGCAGAAGCTGTGCCCAGCTTGCTGCTGACCCTGAGGGCCTGGTAGGGCCTGGTGCGCAGTAGGCTCTCTAGAGACATGTGTTGCGTGAACAAATGCAAACAAAGGATGTCCACTCAGCTTCCGCTAGGGTTCTGAGACCTTTTGGAGAATTAAACTGGTTTCCAGAGGCAGGGACATGGTCGTGGTGACACTGAAGAACCACTGATACTTTTGCTATTCATTTCTCCCTCTATTTCCCTCTGTCTCTCTCTGTCTCTGTCTCTCTGTCTCTCTGTCTCTCTGTCTCTCTGTCTCTCTCTCTCTCTCTCTCTCTCTCTCTCTCTCTCTCTCCCCATCTCTCCCCCCTCCTGTCTCTGTCATTGCTCTTGGAGGACATAGGCCCCTCCAGAGCTGAGCCATCCCTTGTCACTTGGCATCCACTGGACCTTGGCTTCCGGACCCCGGGGACACCCAACCCTGTGGGGCTCAGACCCCTCATGGGAAGTGGCACTGTTCCCGCGTGACCCTGTGCGCATCCACCTGCATCATTTCTGTGATCTCTACAAGCCTGTCTACTCCGGGTACAGTGTGCACATGGGATAAGTAGTTGCTGCACTTCATCGTTGAGAGAAGAATGATAAGTACAGACAAATCTTTTTCTGATTATTTTAAATCCCTACTTGGTTGAATATAAAGGTGGAGAATCCTGGATGTAAGGAACTGACTCTGTTCTTTACTACACTGCACATTTAGTTTCCTTTTCTTTGTGGGTTTTTTGTTTGTTTGTTTGTTTGTTTGTTTTTTGTTTTTTTGGGTTTTTTTGACAAGAGCTAGCTGTGTGGTCCAGGCTGGCCTTGTACTCCCTATATAATCTAGGCTGTCTTCAAACTTGTGGTGCTCCTTCTGCCTCATCCTGTCCAGGAATGAGATTACAGTTGTATGCCACCATGCCCGACTCTTGTCTTTGTTCTTACTGTTAGTTCTTGTCATGTTCTTTCTCCATCTTTAATTTCCAAAGATCTTGCTCCTTGTCAAGGCCAGAATTTATCTCTCAAGGGCTAGCTTGCAGCTCTGTAATCTTCTAAAAAGTTCCAAGTGAAATTAGTACTCCTCTTCCTAGGAACTACTTCAGTTAAATCAGTTCTCATAGTCTTATTTAATGAGAACAGGACACAACTCTGTCCTTCCTAGAAAACAAGATCGTCAAAGCATGGATGGAGTGTTGGTGTCGCTAGGACTTTGCACATGATAGATGCTCAGTGAATAATTGTTCAATTGAATAAAATTGATGTCATTGGCAGAATTAGGTGGGGAAATTAAATGCGTGCTGGGAGCTACATACTGTTCTAACAATGGCCTAATCTACTTATTTCCAACAGTGCTCACAGCTTACCAGAGGTTCGTAATCCCCATCCAGAGACGAGGGCCAGAGAAAGGAGCTCTGGCCAGAGCTCACCTCTAGGGAGAGGCAGGATTGGGGCTCGCAGCCAGACATATATTTAAAGACAAATGAGTTGTACCCACTTATTATTTTTATCACCACAAATTTAGCATGAAAACTTAGAAGACAGCATAGCGAGACAGAAGCAGGCACGGATTGGTGGCTTGATTTTGATATGTCAACAGTTGAGAATAATTCTATGTAGTGTTTTGTGTGTGTAGGGAGCCTTTAAGCCACCTAACAATCAGCCTCAGACGAGTCCAAATAGTAGTTGAGGATGAAGTCCTATAAATTAGGGACAGCTAATTTAACATTTCTTAAGGTCAGAACTAGGGAAGGGTCACCCAGGGCTGAGAAGGTCAAGGGAGCTATTTTGGGCTACAATCACAGCTCACTGCAAGAACTTGTAGGCCAATTATGTTTATTCTAGGAAAAGCATTTATTCTAGGAAATCTTATAAATAGTGAATTTAATAGCTCTCGCTCTGGGCTCACTGGCTGAAGCAGCAGTTTAAAATTAAGACTTTTTAAACCCTCATTGAAATTAAGAATAGAAAAATGGAGCGTTGTCTTAAGCAGTATCTGAGGGCAAACTTAACTCGTTGAATTTAGGTTGGTTCTCAAAGAAGGGAAACTTTACAGTAGCTCAAATGAACTGGAGTCTTTGTCATGCCATAACTACCCATAGGAAAGCACCTTGGTGAGCTAAACGCCTATCTGGCAAGCCCAAGGCCCTGGGTTCCATCCTTAGTACCACATGCTGCCCCAGCCATATCCTCTGGGAATGTACTTCTCCTGATCCAGCTCTTCTTAGCTGAAGCTGAGCCTGAAAATGCCCAGGATATCTTTGGGTGTTACAACAAGGGCGAGAGGGCCCAGGGATCTGGAGTTCAGAGGCCAGGGATGCTGCTAAGCATTTTAAATGAACAGGACATTAGGCAGGTGGAGGGACTGGGATTTGATCCCCAGCACCGCATGCCATGCCAGCCCCACCCTTGGGCGTACTGAGCTGGCCACCAAGACCTGGAGTGATGGCACATGCTTGTAATCCCAGTGCTGGGGAGGCTGAAAACAGAAGGATCACTATAAGGCTGAGCTGTACCAAGTAAAGAAAAGAACAAAGAAAGAA
>NW_004524582.1:21695646-21711828 GCF_000260255.1 Octodon degus
AAAGAAAGGCAGGCACCTTGCCAAAGAGCACGGGCTTCTACTCGGAGGATGACACTTGTCCTCTGTGGCATTAACTCCTCCAACTCAATACTTACAGAGTGACAATGGATGCATTTGTTAAAAATCTCATAGTTTTTCCCAGACCAGGTGATTCCCCAGAAAACACAACTATAAACTTGAAAAATAGCAACACTTTTAAGAACCTAGAAAAGTACAAAAAGACCTTCATATAATTTCAAGAATTTGTTTTTTCCTAAATAAGTGATTTTTTTTTTTAATGAAAATTCAATTCTTTTTTGTAGGAAATCCGAAAAGTACAGAGAAACGAAAAGGATAAAAGAAAAGGGATTTCGGCCCTTGCTCAAGGCTCAGTCAGGGATTTGATCCCCAATACATTTCTCTCTCTGTCTCCTCCTCCGAGCCTTGTCTTCCCGACGCCTATATTTATGGGTATTATTTGCCCCCCATTCTGCCACTAGCAGCCCCAAGGACCTTGCAGGCGGGTGTCTGAGGGTCCCGCCAGGATCTGGAGCCTGCGGCTGAGCTGTCGCCATCCTGTGCTCCTTGGTGAGCTCTTTGTCACTCTGGGACCGAGGTTTACCCAGATTACTTCTAAGAAGCTGAAAAGCATGGAAGGTCTTATCACAAGAGCATGCATACAAGGGCTGAACAAAAAATGCAGTGGGTGTTTCAATTAAAAGGTGATTACAGCACGACACTCATGGCCAGGCGGTCCTCCAAGCACTCCCCTGCTTTCAGCGCGCTTATCCCACCTGGCAACTCTCTGAGGCAGCATCCAGCACCCTGTTTCTGAGTGTCTTTGCAATGTGTGGTAAAAAATATGATGAGCGCCCCTGCTAATGCTGCTAAAGAAAAGCAGGTTGGAAGGAGCTAACAGCGCGTCCTCACCCGTCCTGCTCATTGGACCTGGCACCAGGCAGCTTCTGGCTCCTCCAGAAGCCAAATGAACCTAAACGAGGCCCATTTTGAATCAACTCAGGTCACCCGGGAAGCCAAGGAAGGAACCACACAGCCCCACAAAGGACCCAAGAAGACGGACTTCCAGAGCCGCTGCAAAAAGTGGCAAGGACAGTGGGATAGGTGCGCTCAAAGTGTGTGCGGAGGGTGGAGGGGCGACTGATCACAGCGTGTCTTTCATTGTAATGAAATGTCCAAGCCATCATATTTTTCAGTCGCACTGTGTGGGCATGTAATGTTGCACTTGAGCTCGTGGCCGTGTGCAAACTCCTCCAGCAACCTAGAAGCCTCCAGTTAAGCACTGTCACCAAAGGACTTTTAGACTTCTTGACTATTCTTAAAACAACTCTGCCTTTTCAGAGAAACGTGTCACATCTCCAATTATTGCTGCAGTAGCTGTGTGTCCTGGGGAGGAGGAGATGCCCACTAAAGGTCGCCTTGGCTCTTAGCAACAGCATGACTATCTCCTAGAATGGCAAGGCCCTTCTGTAGGAGGGGAAGGAAGGCAGGTTTTCTTCCACAGTGCCAAGCCCACACCACCAGGGGCATTCACAGTGTTGCCACCTGTTTGTGTTGGGTCAGGAGAGCAGAACACAGCGCTCAAGGTTCAAGGAAGTATTTGTGCTTTTGCTTTCCTGCAACTTGATCCTGATGCACACTAGGCCCAGCATGCATGTGATACCAGCTGGGTGTGACGGCCACACTTGGCACACAGAGTCCAGAGCAACCCAGACAATGACCAGCTCCAGAGGTGCCAACTTGCACCCTGCCTTGACCATGTGGTGTGGGGACTGCACCCCAGCCCACCTCCTCCCCTGGGGACACAGCCCAGCTGACACCTGGGCAGTGCAAGTGGCAAACTTGGCTGGGTACCAGCCAGCAGGGAAGAATATAGAGGGGGTCAGCAGGGGTCCAGGTTGAAGGTGCCTCACAGAGAACTTCCTGAGGCTTTGGAGCATGTACAAGGTACTGACTGAGAAGGAAGCCCCCAGCCATGGAGTGCTCGCGCACACCTGTGCTCCAGGCACCATCTCAGCTCTCAACATCTGCATGAGCTTGTGAGACAGGCATCATTCAACCACTCACTGTCTCCACTTGTGTGACTCCAGAAAACAGAGTCCCTATCCCTGAAGCCATGGAGCTCACGGGCTCCAGCACACACAGGAAGGAGTGGACCACTGGGTGTGAGGGATGGCAGGCATGAGGGATCCAAAGAATGATGCAGTCACCCAACGGGACAGCAAATAAAGTGGCTCAGGACAGCCTGGGACTGGGAGAGCTGGTGTGTGTCTACACCCAGGAGGAGCTCAGCCTCTCAGGATGGAAGAAGGCTGGTGTGGCTGGTGCTCAGTTATAAAAGGAAAGCTGTGATAGTCGAGGACGCTGGGCCTCACTGGACTCTTTGGGTGCAATGCTGGGTGAGGCATGGGCTAGGGCCCATCGAGGTTGTTGAGCAAAGAAGTAATGAGTTTTGGCTTCCATGTTAAAAGCACTGCTCTAGTTGCTGGGTGGAGACTTAGCCCAGATCTGGGCAAGACAAAAATTGGGGTGCAAGCTAGGAATCCCATTTTCAGGTGAAGATATGAGGCTCATGAAAGTACCTCAAACATCCGATGGCACCAGGCTGTCCTGACTCTGGTGACCATCCCTTACCTTCAGGATAGAACACATGGCATACTGATAGCATCTTACATGACCTCTTGAGATGGCCTCCTCATTCCCTGTTCCCTTGTCACCTCTCATACTTCTTTCTTGGCTCCCCAGCAGCCCACATTTGCAGTACTTACCTGGCTGTTGCCCACCTTCCCAAGGCCTGCACTGCCCTCCTCTGCTTCCTCTCTAGGATGAACACTTGCATGGTCAGCTTTCCACTGCTAGGGCAAAATACCCACCCTAAGTCAATTCAAAGGTGCAAAGATTGATTTTGGCTTGTGATTTCAGAGGGCTTAGTCCATGGTCAGCTGGCTCCACAGGTTCTTGGCCTGTGGAGTAGAGCCATCACGGCAGAGGGATGGTGGGAAACACTGCTCAATCCATGGCAGACAGGAAACAGAAAGCCCCGCCAGAAAGGAGGGGACTGGGGTCAGACAGATCCTGCTCCCCTCACTTAGGCCCCTTCGCTCTCTCCCTTCCTCCTTCCTTCCTTTCTTTTTTTCTTTGTTTTTCTTTCCTCTCCTACCTCCCTCCCCACTCTCCTTCCTTCCATCCTCTCACCTTCATCCTTCATCCTCCATCTGTCCCTCTTCTTTCTGCTACTGTCTTGCTTTCTTGTTGTTGTCGCATTACAAGGGATTGAACTTGAGTCCTCTACACTAAGTTGCATCCCCAGCTCAATTTTCATCTTGTATTTTGAGATTGGTTCACTGAGCCAGGAAACTGCCCCAAGTTGGCTTAGGCTTGTGATCATCCTGCCTTGGTCTCAAACAGTGGTTGGGCTGTGGTCGTGCATCTCCATGCCCAGCATTTATCCTTTTTTTCTTCTAGGTCTCAGTAAAACCAGCAACTTATGATCCCATCGATAGATTCCTCCACTGATGAAATTCACACCCTGGCGATCTGATCACCCACCCTCTGAACACCACGCAGGGGTGTGGGGGAAGCAGTTTAGCTCCACAGCTGCACAGTCCTACTCAGCCTCTGCATCCCTAAGTGCCTCTTTTTAGAGGGAATCCCCCAGGTACCCTGACGCCTAGGCTGGGTGAGGGGCTCGCTGCCCCTGCAGGGCCACCCTTCTACTCTTCCGCGTACATGGGTGACCTGCCCCCTCTTGTGGGCGCCCCCCTCAGGCTGGCATCACCGTGTGAAGGCAGCTGCGCTCTTGCTCACCCATCGGCACGGACACCAGGTGCAGCTGCAGGGCACCATAGCCATCCTCTGCCTCTGGACTCCAGGCCACAAGTGTGATGAATCCCAGGAAAGACAAACAGAATTTGCCCAGGATAACACAGCTGGGGAGCTGGATGCTCCAGAGGCCAGGCTCCTAATGCTAATTTCTTCATGATTTCAGGATTCAAACTCAAGTCTCTGTTTACTCCCACCTAGAAATAGTTGGTGCGTGAGAAATTTAATTTGACTCAAACTCAGTTTCTCCAATTATAAAATGAAAGTTTCAGAATCACATGCTCTGCAATTGCCCCCCCCACCAGGTTCATCCATTTGCCCCCGATACCCTCCCTGAGAATACTTGTTTCTGAGGCAGTCAATGTGAGCACAGGTCTGTAATCCTAGTATTTTAGGAATCTGAGGCAGGAAGGTCACAAACTCAAAGCCAGCCTAAGTAATTTAGAGAAATGCTGTGTCAAAATTTAAAAAGAGCTGGGAATGCAACTTAGAGTAAAAGTCCTGGGTTCGATCCCCAGAACTAACAGAAAAGTGGGGGGATACTTATTTCCAGCCTCACCCCAACCTGCAGGATCCCAGCTCCAGAAAATGGGCTTGTGGTTCTGCTTCTGTCTGCTTAACCAAGAGCAAAGAGGTGATTCTTAACCCCAGGTGCAATGGCATCTAATTCTAGGGGACTTGTCTGCAAAGGAGGTTCCCAGGAGGTAGAGATCAGAAAGGAAGTCCAAGCACTGCACTGACTGTTCAACAGTAGCAACAGTTCCCCCTCAGCTGCCTTCTCTGTGGCTGAAAGCTGCTGTGTAGCAGGGAAATTATTTGGGGGATCACGTGACAGGGCCCTGCTTGTGCCTGAGAATGCCCTTTACTGGAAAACTGTAACTAGTGTGGTCCTGACCAGCTCTGACCAAGTCTGCAGTACAGCCCATGTGAAAGAGTATGGCAAAGACCAGAAGCTCCCTAGGGCCCTGGAAGGGCAGGCAGAGGCCACAGATGCATGGTGGGGAGATGCACGCATCCTAGAGCCCTGCTCTGGGCACAAGGCACTTTGAAGATGTCTTTATTGTCTTCCTTGTTGGAGAAAACTGACAGAATACATTAGGTGATTTTTCTTTTCTTTCTTTCTTTTTTTTTTAGGTAATTTTTCTACTTCAAGTGAAATGTGTTGGATAATTAAAAATACAGTCAGTGCCTGGCCAAGGGGCACGGCCTGATTCTTGTCTGCCATTTCCTAACCTCTCAGAGCTTTGGTTTCTTCATCCAGCAAGTTGAGGTGCTCTCGCCATCATAGTGTGCCTTGGTTGCCTCCTGCTCGCTGACACCCCACACCTATCCCCCGTAAGAGAAGAGGTCAGTTATAGCTCACAGTTGCAGAGGTTTCAGTCCATAGTCACCTGGCTCCGAGAAAAGGTTATGTGGGAGAGGGGCTGTGGGGGCCCATAGCAGAGAGAGCTCCAGGGAAGAACTGGGAAGAAGCGAAATAAACACTTTCAGCCGCATACCCAGTGAACTGTCTCTTCTGACCAGACCCCACTCCTGGTAGAAAATCAGCTCCATTGCCCCCATGACTCAATCACTGTCCCAAAGCTCCACCTATGAGCACATGTTACTCTCAGAAGAAAGACCTCTGGGTAGAAACCACACAGTGAGGGTGAGGTGAGATGCTGCACCATACCAGGCCCAGAGTTGGTCAGTGCTGGTTAGACAAAGGAACAAGCCAACTAGAGGCTTCAGAACACCATATGCTCTGCTGTGGGCATGGTTTGTGTCCCCTATGTCCCAGCCTCTTGCTTTCCCTGTGAATTCTCCAGCAACTACATCTGGGCCTTTCCTGAGTGAAGAGTGACTGGGGTGAGAGTGAATCTAAATATACCGTACTGATACAAGTGGGCATGAATGAAAAAGGAAGACACTGCCACAGAGCCCAGCATCTTCCCTAGACCATGACATTTTGGTGGGTTTCTTTTTGTTGTTGATTTTAAAAATTATTTAGAATGCCTACTTATAGAAGTTAGTTAGCACAATTTTACAGATCATTAGAAAAATTCAATTCTTTTCTCTCTGCACACATTTATAGCAGGGTAAGAATACAGATTAGAAATGTAACACATTACAGAACAGTAGCCTCTGACTATGCGTGTATTTGCCATGAGCCTTAAGGAAAAGAATTTAACAGTGCGTTGGACTTGCCCTACTGATAACGTAATCTTAGTCTGTTATACAAAACCCACCAGTGGTAGTGCTTGAATTTAAAAATGACCATTGAAAGGATATTTAAATTTAACTATATAATTTGCATGCCAAAAAATGAAAGAAATTCCACTGAAGGTCTGTGACTCATCAGTTCACAGTTTCATGGCATTTTCCTTTAAATGAAAATTTTAATATTGTAATATTAAAATAATGATTACATGATAAATGCAGAAAGAGAAAATTTTCTGAATATCCTAGAAAGTATATTCACATTCATTTTTGTCATGAATTCTTTTGTGGCTCTTCAAAATACATTCATCTTATTAATAAGACACTGGTCCTGCACTTTGGTGTTTCATTAATGATGAGGAAGTTCAACTACAAGTAGAAAATTCCCACAGAACAATAGCTTAACTCCATTGACATTTATTTACCACACATTTTTATAGCTATCAGAGCAGCCAGTGCAGGCCTGTGAGATACTCCACTGTGTTAGGGAACCACGTTCCTTCCTCCTTGTTCTTCAGGTGTGTGAGACTTTTATTTTCTTTGTGGACTCATGGCCCAAGATGGCTGCAAGAGCTCCAGCCATCAATCCAAACTCTGCTCAGCAAGTAGGAGGAAGAAATGAAGAATAAGTCACTCCGTCCTCCTGAGGAGTGCCTAGGGATTGTGTACACCACCCTCGTTTTATTCTGCTTGGCTAGAATTTAGTTATATGGGCCACTTAGCTACAGGAAGGCTGGGAAATGTCATCTGTACTGGAGAGGGTGTTTGTTCTGATCTTTGGGCGCATAGTGAGATGGAGCCCAGGGCTACTGGTGGGTAAGAAGCAGTCTTGGTCGCGTCACTGCTGTGCTGCTCGGGTTACTGTTCACGTCCGGAACTTTCCAACGTCAAGTTGCAGGGAAGGAGCAGAGTGCGTTCTTTCTTGAGGGAAAATTGTACTGAGGCATTTAGCATCGTCCGCACACGTGCACCTCCCTGCCTCATCCCGGGGCTGGGAAGCCGAGAAGTCCCTGCTCAGCCGCTTAGCCTCTGACCTCAGAAGGCCACACTCTGGGACAGTGAGCCTCTCTAGAGAGGGCCCCTGCTGGACACAGGAAAACAGACTCAGTTTCTCCTCCAACCCGCGGCCGCCTCGGAGCTGAGTGTGAGGATTTCTCCGCAGCAGCCAGGAACACTCCACGCTGCCTGCGGACACCACCGGCCGCGCACCTGACGAGAGGCCCAGTCCGGGCGCTTTCCACTTGAGCCCTGGTCCCCTGCTTTCCACCCGGCTTTCCCCTGCCCCCTTAGCTTCTCCTAGCCCGCAGTTGCCAGGGCGCTGGGAAATGCACTCCCTTCGTCAGTGGGAGCCGGTGACACGGGTGCCCGGGAGGGGCACACAGAGCGAGCTGGCCTCACCAGCCGCGCCAGCCTCCTGGGATGCTGAGTGCACCCAGCTCTGCCCTCCAGACGCCTCCTGACCCTGCTCTGCGGGGTTTTCATCGATGCCTCGTTGCGCATGTGTGACTAGAGCAAGGACCGGAGTGTACAAAAGCGAGCGGATAAACCGGGTAAGACCCGATCTTGCACACGTACTGGGAAAGCCAGCGGGCGTGCCCAGAGGCCCCTGGAGCCCGGAGCCGCACCCTTGCTCCCAGGCAGGGCCGGAGCCTGCTGGACTGCTGTCGGCTCCCAGCCCAGGCATCTCCCAGCAGCTGCCCCACCTCTCCGGTGCAGACAGTCAGGGAAGGTCAGAATTCTAGGGCCTGCATTGCGGAAGAGCCGTTCTGGTTCCTACGGTCTGCCTCGGGAAGGAACCATGAGCCAGAAACCACAGCGAAAGCCCGACTGTGGCCCACCGCACCATGGCTTCTGCTGAAGGATGAGCGGGCGGGCTTTTGACAGAGAAGGGTCGTCCTGTAAGCTCCGCCTTAAGGAGCAGAAATGGAGGTCGGAGCTGCTCTGAGACCAGGGAGCAGCTCGCTCCGCCCTCGCTCCACACCCACACGCCCGTCGGTCCACGGTGACATCTCAGTTTTCCCCAGGATGGGCTGGAAGTCAAGAGCCCTGAGCTGGGGCATCTGGAGCCCACAGCCCCGCGTCCTGGCATCCCGCGATCTCAAAATACGGCCAGCGCTTAAAGAAATGTCTAATAAATTAATCGCAGTGAAACGCATTGCCATCCACCCTGCTCCTTCAACATACCCTCCTGCGTGGAGCACACTTAGCCTATGGCTCTCGCTACCTCGGACGCAGTTCTGGAGTCCTCTCCTGGACGTGTCCTGACTAGCTGGGAAGGCGGCTTTGGCGTCCAGTCCCCGGCAGAACTGCGAAGCTCGACTGCACGTCCCCACCCACCTTATTCACAGCATCTGGCCCCAAAGTCAGAATGACCCTGGAAGGCAGGCGATTGTAATCAGGACCTCAAGGCAGCCAGGACAGCGCAACCAAAGACATGAAAGAGGACTTGCAGGTCTGCTTCCGGAAGTGCCCGCAGAGCTGGAGGAAGGGGGGGTGTGGGTTGAGGGGGGCTAATGGCAACGTCTGCGTTACTGTAAGAAGTCTTTATTTCAGATTTAAGTGCTCACCATAGTTGGGTCCTACCTCATACCATGCAGAATCCCACTGCCTCTGCCGCCAGCATCAAGGGCCAGGTACCTGGATCACTCTGGGGAGAGGCGATGGGAAGAGGGTGCATGAGTCATGTCATGCTCTTCACCAACTCTGGGGTGGCAGGAGGGAGCTATGGACAGGGCAGCCCAGCGAGGACGCTTTGCAGCTGGGTCAGCAGGAGGTCCCCTAGCTCTCAGACCATGCTCTGGAGGTCGGCCAGCTGTCCCGAGGATCCACACACCCTGATCTCACTCTCTCCTGAGTGCGGGCAGAAGGGATGATGAAGGGAGACAGAGCGGAGTCCTCTGTGCCAGCACAGATGGGGGCGGGGGGGCGCCATGTAGCCTGACTAGGTGAGGAAGACCCCTCACTTAGAGCCAGGAACCAACCCGTTCTACCTCTTCCTTGCCCCTAGTGCAGAGCAGCGGGCTGTCACCTTCCAAAGGAGAAGCAGAGAGGGGCAGTGGGGGCCTAAGCCTCTTGTTACTATCCTCTTCTGGCTCCTTCTCCTTTCTCTTCCTCGTGTGTGTGTGTGTGTGTGTGTGTGTGTGTGTGTGTGTGTGTGTTACTGGAAATTGAACTCAGAGCCTTGCCAAGGAGCCACATCCCCAGCCTTGTATTGTATTGTATTGTATTGTGTTGTATTGTATTGTATTGTATTTTGAGGCAGGGTCTCCCCAAGTCACTAAATTGCCCACATTGAGCTGAGTTTGTGGTCCTCCTGCCTCTGCCTCCCAGAGGGCATGTGCCACAACCCCAGCTATAATCATTCTCTTGTGGGAAACCGCCCAGCGTAGCCTGAGGACGATCTTAGGCCTCTCATCGTCACTGACTGGAGGACCTCTTACCAGGCCCCAGAGCCTGGGTCTAACCCTTGTGACATAAACCTGCCACACGCTGCCGGTGCCTTTCTCCAGGGCCCTAGTGGCATCAGGGAAGCCAGGGCTGAGTCATTTCTGATGCTGGGACTAAGATCAAGGAGTGGGAGTTGTCCCAGGTCTCAGAGTACCTCAGGGACTCAGGTCGGACAGTGCAAACCGAGGAGGAGGCAGCTGGGCTTGCAGAGTCGCGGAGGGGCTGCAGGGTGCAGGAAGGCCCTGCTGCTGCTCTCAGAAGTTGCAGCGACTGATACTCTCTTTTGAGAAACTGTCCCCTTACCTCGGTAGGCGTGGCGCTACTCTATGGGACTCCATGGCGAAATTGAAATCCCGAGCAACTAAAGACCCAGATCCAAGACGACTCAGCATGTTGCAGCCCCAGGCTGGGGGTGCTGAGCAGTGTAGCTCCAAGGCCACACTCTCTGGTCCAGAACCACTGCATATTTCATGCCTCCAGCTGACTCCACAGAAACACATTTGTCACTAGGGCCAGCTGCAGAGCTGCCCTTTGAGGGCCCTCAATTACTTGGATTGTCCCTGGACACACCTCCGTCAACACCATGGCCAACATGGGCCCTCCAGGAGCAGGAGCTGGCCGCACACTGCCTCAGGCAGCCGAGGAGAAGCTCTGGTAGCCCCACAAGGGTGCACAAACATTAACCCAGAACAGTACCCCATGGCTCCAGGCTCTAAGACTCGGGATAAATCGATTAACTAAAGCACTGAACAGTGGAACAGTGATTATTAGCAAGTAATTTCACGGTCGTCTCTCAAATGAAAATATTAAGCTCTCCGTGACTATCTCCTTGCCTGAAATACTGACCTTGGGAAGATAATGAATTACAGTGTTGCAGACAGTGAGGAGAATCTGGGGCCCGCCCATGGGTGAGGGTCCAGAGGGGACTCTCAGACCCTTGGATCTGGCCAGGGCAGAGGGCGGCCTAGAACCTCTAGTCTTGGGCCCAGCTAGCCTCTGTTCACTGTGCAGAACAAAAGCGATTTCCACTTGGGCTGGGTGCACATAGCTGCCTCGTGGTTTGCTTCCTTCTGGTTATCTCAGTGGTTCTTGGTGCTGTCCAAGAGGATCCGGGCAGTTTACCTGCAGACTTTCCCACACGCCTCAAACTAGACAGAAAGTGCTTCCCGAATCCTCTGCCTGGATCCCTCTGTGCTCTCAACACTTGCAGTAATAACCATGTTATTAACATGAAGAAGATGTTAATAGAAGTTTAAAAGGGAATCTGGGAAGAAGGAGGGGGAAGCGAAAGAGGTTTCTATTACCATCTTCAATATACCAACATACTCGATATAACCACGTTTCATTTTCTTTGTGTACTAATTTATACCTTGCTATATGTCTAAAATGTAACCACATACGTGATAAGACCTATTTCTGGTGAGGAAAATGAGACACAGAGAGAAGTGATCAGGTGACAGGGACTCAACCAGCGTGCAGCAGAGCAGGATTGGAATCTGGTCCCGGCCCTTATGCCATGCGTGCTTTTTCCTCTAGGCAACCTGCTGCTGGAGAATGAGCATCCATCCATTCGGCACCTATCTATCAAGTGCCCAATGCATGCTGGGCATGGCCCTGGGCTCATGGGATATTTTTGTGAACAGAACAGATCAAAATCTCTGCTCGTGCAGAGCTTGCCATTTCCTGGAGATCGAAAAATTTCGCCACGGAAGCCAGGAGAGGGTGATGGGCCCACAGGTGAATCTGAGGCCACGTCTTCGGGCTGCGCTGTTCTCTCTGCTGCTTGGAAGTTGCCCCAGGGGCAAAGGATGCTCCAGTGAGCAAAGCAACTGGTGATTTCATGGGAGCTGGGCCTTGGCTCGTTGCAGTCCAGTAGGCAGTGCCATTCACAGCTGAGCAGAATTCTGGAGAGAAGGGGGCATTTGACTACATCCAGGCTCTGGCTTTTCTCCACCAGGATGACTGTCCCCTCCTTGTTGGCCTCTAGCTCTGCAATGAAGGCTAAGCACCTTCGAGGCAAGTGAGAGACCTTGAGACCACAGCCCCAATGCAAACGCACTCCAACACTGATGGAGAAACACCGGCCTGGGGGCCCGGCTTTGTGCACAGGCCAAGGGCTGAGCCCCTTCCCTGCCCAAGCCCAAGGGAAATTCAAGCCTCAGTCTTTGAATCAGAGGGCTCAGATCCAGAATGCAATGGTCGATCTCCAAGCTGCTAGAATCTCTAGGAGCATCACAGCTGCCATAGACCCAGACCACAGTCTGGATCTGGGGAGGAGCCCCTCAGGTCAGATCTGAGCAGCAGCCGCTGCAGCCCCAGGCTGAGGGCTCAGGAAGAGTCTGCAGTGGGCAGAGGCTCAGCTGCTGGTATCCCGGGCTAGGCCTCAGCTCAGGGCAGTGGAAGGCTTCCTTGGCAGCTTTGCAAGCCATGGGCGTCAGAGCGTGAGCCTAAGCGCACGTGGGTGGTGGTGATGCAGAAAGCAGACTGCTGGGGACTCTTAGAGTTGCCACACAGACTCTTCCAGAGGGGACTGATTTCCTGTTGAGGGAGGTGGAGGGAAGCAGGCCATACCCACAGGGGCAAATGACACTTTCTTCTTGTAGAGCCAAACAGGTACCTGCTGCTTGGAGATATCAGGTTAGCAGACACCTGCTGCACGTGGGAATTGCACTGGCCTTGCAAACCCTGGGAAGAGAGGCAACATAGGGATAAGGTAAATCTGAGGACTACTGTAAACTCAAAGCCCTTTGACCTCCAGGAAAGGTGTGTTCCCCCACTGGAGGGCAATGCCATGAAACCCTCAGCGCTCCGCTCTGTGACCTGTGATGGCCTCCCTTGTGGCCTGAGATGGTCACGACCCTCCCACCTACCGCTCTGGCCTCATGGTATCAACGTTTTACCTGGCATGAGGTTCCAGCGTGTTGCCATCCAATCCCTCGTAGTCAATACACACCTGTGTGTGCTGGCATTCTGCCCAGAATGGCCTTGACCTTGGCCTCTGTCCAGGAGCACCTCAAAATGTGTTAGCTGCAACATTACAACCCAAGGAAGCCCCTGTGCTCCACCCAGGGCTGCACTGGGCTGTCCTGCATCCTGACCAGCTTACCTCGTGCGCTCCCTCTGTTGGTGCAGCTGGGACTCTGAGTGACACTGATTTGCTTTGCCCACTAGACAGTGATGTTCTTTGAGGTTGATCTTGGTGTTGTCAACCTGACCATCAAGGAGAGAGAAGCCCTGAGCATTGACATGGGCATCTGGGCGCCCTGCTGAACCACAGGTGCGTTCAGAGAAGCAAAGGGAGACCAGGGTGTTTAATGTTAGCGCAGGAAGAGTTACATAAGTTGTTTTGAACCAATTGTCCTTGGCCATAGGATCAGCAACAGCGGCATCTGCCCAAGGTTGAGCAGGCTGTTGCTAAGTAGACATCTCTATAGAAGCATTTTTGTGCAGCGATGAGGTGGCCTTTGTGCAAAGCTGTGGTTTTCAGTCTTTTGTGCAAGTTCCTGTTGCCAGGCCGGCCCCTGCAGGACCCGCCCTTGGGAGCCTTCCCTGAATCCAGTAGTCTGAGTGGGGCACAAGTGACTCCCCTCTGCTCAGGACAGCTTTCTCGCTGTGAATCTCTCTGCCTCCTGAGAGCCCGGTAGAGCAGGGCGCGGGGCAGGGCTCTGAGGAGATCACGCGGTGCACGCCTCAGGGAAGGCTGCCTGGAGGAGCGTTGCTCTCACGTGTGCAAGGCCCCAGGTTTGACCTCCAATACTGCAGCAAATAAGTAAATAAACATTTAAAACGTTTTTAAAGGGATTTGTTTAGTGAACGAAAGCCAGCCTGCCAACGAGCTCCTTGCTGGGCTAGTTTGCAGTCAAGCAAGAGTTCACAGAAAACTCACTGGGGCACCCTGATAACTCACCCATGAGGGGCACAAGTATTTAATGTGATATTTTAAAAATCTGCATTTATGCCCAGAGCTCCATGATAAACCATCTCAAAATATTAAATCAGCACAGGCTCTGACCCTGCTGAGCCTTGGCACTGAGCACTGGGCATAGCCCACCCTGAGTGGAGCCATGCCACCTCAAGATGGGAAGGGAGGAGATGGGGGAAAGGGACTAAAGGTGCCAGACCCCTGGGAGCTGGCATGTTTATCAGTCAGGGGCAACTGAAGCTGCTTCTGCCCAGTGTTCTCAAAAAGCAGTATGCTGATGGCTCCGGGCCATGTCTAGGCCATGTCTAGCCCAGGTGGGACCATGTGCCTGGCACCTGGCACTGCCCACAGCTGGACAGCTGCTACTACTCCTGATGGTCTCATGGCCTGAGTGCCCCCCAGGTGGTGTCAAAATCTTGTGCAGGGGTGGCTCCTGTCTGGGCCTCTTTAGGGTCACACATACTCAGGTGACAAGTGGAGGGGACCATCATTTGGCTTTATGGTGCAGATAGGCCCACAAAATGGACTCTCTAGCTAGAAAAGTGGGTGCATGGTGGTTGTGGGCTACTAAAGAAGTGACACACAGTACAGAAAACACAAAGGTTCCTTGTTGTAACTGTTTAAAGTCATTAATCAAAATGGACAACTTTGGAGAAGGAGCTTTGGAAGGACTACTTTAGAAGAGGTGGCTCAGAGCCCCTCCTTCCTTTATTCTTTCTTTCTTTCTTTCTTTCTTTCTTTCTTTCTTTCTTTCCTTCTTTCTTTCCTTCCTTCCTTCCTTCCTTCCTTCCTCTCCTTTCTTCCTTTCTTTCTTTCCTTCCCTTCTTCCTTCCTTCTTTCATTCCTTCCTTCCTTCTCTTTTCTACTTTCTTTTCTCTATCTCTCTGTTTCCCTCTCTTTCTCTTTCTCCCCCTTTCCTCCCTCCCTCTTTTCTTCCTCTTCTTTCTTTTGTGTTATTCCAGAAGGATGCAGCCAGTACTCTCTCTGATCTCAAGTCTTCTGTAGCTCTAGTCCCTGACATGAAAATGTGTCGAGTCTGCACATCACATACGCAACTCCCCCAGATCCTTTAAATCCTACCCCCTGCAGTGTCACTGTTGTGTGCATGGTTTTATGTCGCAGTGGTTAGGAGATGAAGGCCAGGAAGACGTCTGTGCATGCTCAGCAGTCTCCCTACACAGTGCCTAGCTGTGTAGTGCTGTGGGCACCTTCCCTCCGCAGTTCCTTGGACCCGCAGAGGCGGAGCCTGTAGACGTGAGCCCACACTGTGCTGACTCAGCCTCACTTCTGGGCATGTGTGTGGCCTAGTGTGCACGTGAAGGCCAGAAGACACACGCGGGTTGTGTTCCATGATGAGGCCAGCCATGCAGGGTGCTGCTGCTCGGCACCCTGTGGCCCTAGGACTGCCCATCCTGGCAGCAGGCTCAGAGCTACACTGTCATTTGGGCCTGTGGTATCTTTATGCTGTCACTTTACTCCCCTTGCCTGACCAGCCACAAGCCTGTAGGAAAGAGGGCCTCGAAGCAGGAGTCAGAGCAGGGCACTCTCCTGCCCTTGACGCCATTAGAGGCAGAGTGGCCGGGAGACAGCAGCATCCTCCTGTGGATCCCTGCGATGTCCAGGTGCCACCACTGGGTGCAGCTCAAGGGGACAAGGATGTTAGGTGCCCAGGAGTGTTCACCCACGCTTGGCCCTGAGCCGAGAGTGAGCCACCCCCCATCTACAGAGCTCTGGAGAGGCTCAATGCTTTCCTCACAGAAGAAGCAATGTGATGAACACGGCTGCACACAGCCCGAGGATGTGCTCTCTCCTTGCTGTCACCTCTGGTTTTGCCACAAACCGCACTTCCCGGCAACTCACGGCGGGTCCATGTGCACCCCTACTCCCCAGCATGCCAGCTGCTGGATTTCTTCACCTTCTGTAATGGAGCATTTGAAAGCTCTGTACAGGGGACCTCCTGGAGCCCATTACCCAGCAGAGAGGCGCTTCTGCCTGGAATCTGGCTTCAGTGCACCTTGCCAAGGTAGCTGGCAGCCCTCACAGCCCGACATGGCCTTAATGAGGAAGCGTTCTTTAGAATGCAATGTAAGTTTCCCTTCCTTACTGGTTTTCTCTCCTTGCCCAATTAGGTTTCTCTAAAAGCAATGAACTCTCTTTAGATCTCTGCATTTTAGTGCTCTAAGCAGCGTTAAATGGTTCTTGAAACGTTACGCAGGATGACATACATGTAAATGTTCCTCTCTGAAAATTCTCATCTCTGTTTTTTTGCCTCCTTTCATCTTGGCCCTACTTTTCAAGGCCTCGCGGCCCCGCTTTTTGGTCATTGCTTTGTTGAATTCTGATAGATCCAGGGATTTCTTGAAGCCCTTCATCTTGCATTTTCTTTGTAGATTATTACTTTTAATATCTACCATCACCTTCTGCCATTTAACAGAGTTTAATTGACCGACTCAATAGTGTTTGAGCAACCAGGTCCAAACAAAGAGTTTCTTGGGGGAACAGGTCCCTAAGTGTCAAAGACAGGGCCTGCCTATTCCAGATTAAATACTCCTTGAAAGCTTACCCCTGGCAGGTGTGACGATGGTGCAGGTCTACAGCCCGAGCTGCTCAGGGGGCAGAGGCAGGAGGATCAAAATTTGAGGCCAACCTAGTTGACCTAGCAAGACCCTGTGTCAAAATCAAAGCTAAAAAGGGTTGGGAGTGTAGCTCAGTGGTAGTGTTTAGTTAGCATGCACCAGGCCTATTTAGTCTCTAATACTGCAGAAGGAAGGAAGGAAGGAAGGAAGGAAGGAAGG
>NW_004524582.1:21711997-21744452 GCF_000260255.1 Octodon degus
GGAGGGAGGGAGGGAAGAAGGGAGGGAGGGAGGGAAAGAAAGAAGGACATTCCCAGTTTCTTGGTGTGGCTCCTGGGAGCTCTGTGGACAGGACAGGTTGTTGCTGTCCTGGTCCCCTCTCTTCTACCACCTGCCTTGCTCCTCAGCTGCTCAGCTCTCAGTCTGAAATCCTTTCCCACTGAGGCCTCCATGGTCACCACTTGGAAGTCTCTCTTCTTCACTCACCTGCTCTCTGGTTGGCTTCCTATACGTGCATGTACGTGGCTTTATGTCTATTGTGTAGCGTCTCTTTCCCTACCTGGATGGCTCCAAGAAGGAAGGGAGCAATGTCTTGCCCACAAGTGGATCTCAAAAGACGGCACCAGGCTGGTACAGGGATGCCGTGGGTGCTCAGCGATTTGTGTGTCGGATGAATCAGTGAGTGAGTTCGTGTCTCCTAGAGATAAGCCCCGGGCAAGGATTTCTAAGGCACTTTTTCGAGACCTTTCTCTCTAAGAGCTGGATCGGCACCATGGGTGAAGGCCTGGGCTTGCAAGCTGGCAGGCTCAGCCAGCAGCCTGAGCTTAGGCAAGTCAATGGGAACATCAGTCAGGCTATGGATAAGGTGCTGCTGCTCTAGGTGGAACTGCTTGCCTCCAAAGCAGGTCCTGTTGCCTGTGAATGTGATCTTATTTGGAAGTAGATTCTTTCAAGATGACAGTGAACCCTAAGCAGACACGGCTGGAGGCCATGTAGACAGAGACAGAACTGCGTGCACAGGGAAAGGACTGTGTGCAGACACGGGGAGGACTCCACCTCCAAGCAACCAAAGCCAGCAGAGGCACTGGAGCAGACCTGCCCCGTGACTCTAGAAGGAGCTGATCCTGCTGGCCTTGATTTTGGCCTTCAGGTAGTGGGACAGCACATTTCCTCTGCTAAAGCCTCCCCGACTATGGTCCTGTGTCACAGCAGACTGTGTTACTGTATTAGGAGACTAACACAGACAGCGTGCCACGTGTGTCTGTGATACCCACGGGCACATCTTCTCACGTAGCACACCGCTTTATGCAGACGTGTTGACTGACACCTGCTTTCCTCCTGGACTGTGGATTCCGTGGGGCAGGACTATTTGCTATCCCCCTCTACTACCATCCTGGCACCTAGTGGATCCTCGGTATATTTTTGTTTCATTTAGTTAACTAATACTTCCTTCCTAGTATTATTTTAAATAGTAAATAAAATATATAGGTAAGGTGCTTAAAGTCATGGCTGCACTCATTAATGGTAACTATGGTTCTTAGCGTGGAAGTAAGAAAGTAGAGATGCATCCGCGAGCCTCGATGTCCTTCTCTGGAAAACGAAGAGAGCAGAACCCAGCTTGTGAGGCTGTCTCCGTTATTCTTCTCTCCTTGCTGGAACAAATGCCACACACTCAAGATGAAGAAAGGAACGGTTTATTTAGCTCGCAGTTACTGGAGGTTTCAGTCCGTCCTTGGCTGGCTCCAAGGCAGAGCGGCATGTGGCAGTTCATGGCAGCAGAAGGCAACAAAACAACAAGAGCAAATGGGAGGATCAGCTGCCATGTGGCCACAGAGAGCAAGGCTGCCTCCCTCATGGTGCCTTCAGGCTTTCCACCCCAGGCTGGTGTAGCACTCACAGCCATAATCCCAGTAGCATTTACACCCACAATCCCAACAGAACTCAGACCCATAATCCCAGCAGTCCGCAGACCCATCACCCCAGCTTTGGATCACGAATTAATCACAAACTGTAGAACTGCACCTCAATGACTGCATGAGGCTTTGGGGGACAGGCACACACAGACCATAAAAGGCTTTAACACAATGAGATAATGCATACTGACGTTTACAGCAGCACTGTCCACAGCAGCTAAATCTTGGGAGTGACGCATGTATCCGTCATCGGGTGAGTGGGTAAGGAAAATGTGATATCTACACACAGTGGAGTACTACTCTGCCACAAAGAAGGAAAAGCTTGAGTCATTCGTAGAAAAATAGAAACACTTCAAGATCATAAGGTTAAACGAAATAAATTAGACACACAAGTTTAAATTGTGTATGGTTTCTCTTCTTTGAGAAATCCAAAGGATGAATAAAGATAAAATAGGAGACAGACAATAGGAAGTTGGAGATAGAATTTTTCTCAGGAGGGAAGGGGATCAAGAGATGGGGAAGGAGGAAAAGGGGCCAAAGAAAGGACTGACAACAAGGGATGTCTGGGTCCCAGCTCCACACAAGGAATGGGACCCCTCAGGGCAAACAGACTGAGGTCAAAAAACAAGTTATAAAAGTCTTTAGGAAGACAGTAAGTGGCCCTAGCAGGGCTAGAGAACTGCCCTGTGGGTGTTCTTCATTGATCTTTGAAAGTGCTTTTGCTATTGCTACATTTATAGGTCTTAAGAGTATAAACTTCATTTTTACTGCCTCTTGTTTCCTTTGACATTCATTGAAGACCTATCATGTGCTAAGCCACTTCTCCATTAGTCCATTCTTTTTTTATAAGTGTTTCTTTGCTCAGACATAGAAGTAAAATGTAGACTTTCCCTAAGCGCAGGCCTCGGGATGAGCCCTCGCACTTGCAGACTTCCACAGGGATCCAGGAAGGGTCTATTCCCTTGCCCCACCGCCCGCCACCCAAATTCCTCTCTTATAATTGCCCACAGCAGCCTGCCACTGAATGTGCCGTGGCATAAATGTGAGGAGAACCTCCCGGCGTGGCCCTGTCTTACATGCTGGGGCCTTGTACCTAGAAGTTGGTCTGAGTAGAGGCTCAGTTAGCTGCTCAAGCGAGCCCCAAGCTTCCCACACAGTTTGAATACCTCCAGCAAAACTCAGGATGAAATTTAACTAGCACCATGAACTATAGGAAGAGGGACCTTGTGGTGGTGATTAGGGCAGGAGGGCTGCGCTCCCGAAAAGTGGGTCGGTGCTGTCAGCCCATGCCTGGGTCAGGGCCTAGGGCAGTGGTTCTGATATGAAAGCGAGCCCTGCCCAAAGTTCCTACTTTCCACACAGGCCCCCACATGCTCACTTGCCCTTTGTGATGCTGCAGCCCAGCAGGAGTGGCCCAGCAGAGGAAGCCCCTCTCTGTTAGACCCCACCCCCCGGCCTTCAGAACCAGGAGCCAGAGAAACGATTGTTTGTAGGCCACCAGGCACGGGATATTGTGTGACAGCATCGGGGACTACAGTGAGATTGTATTATCAGCTTTCTCGTCCTTGAAACCCAACACCTGACACCCGCAAATTAAGAGGAGAGAAGGTTAATTACTTTCATGATCTGAGGGGCTCAGTCTATGGTTGGGGCAGGAGCCTCATGGCAGACAGGCATGGCAGAGCAGAGATGCCCCTTCCATGGAACTCAGGAGGCCAGAGATTCCAGCAGGAAAGGGGACAGTGGCCAGACACAGACTCCACGGCCATGGGCTCATGACCCATCTACACAAAGCTCCACTCTGCCTGCACCCCAGGGCATTCCAAGGCCAGTCAGTTGGACCACCGCAGTGGTCTGCTCCTTATCTCACACCCAGACCCCGCAAACTTTCCCTTCTGTGCTGTTCTATGAGCAAAGAGTCTTGATAAGAGGTCTGAAATCCTCGGTCCATCTGAACTCTTGTGACAGTGGGCAAAACACTTATCTACATTTCAGTGTTTCCATCTATCCAATGGGCCTAATGATGTCAACTCAATAGGTTTGTTCTGGTGACAAAGAAAGTAAGTAATCAATTATAGAAATCTGATAACTGGGGTAGAGAATTTACCTACCCACAGACCAGATAGGCAACCTAATAGCCAATGGCCTAAGTGAATAGGGACGCGTGCTTCTGTTCATGACCACGATCCTTAGCATTTGCCAAAAGCACTACCTGGGACCCCTGTTGAGCACCTATGATAAGATTGCTCCCAACTCAAAAGAAATTCCACTTGTAACTTAAAAATCAAACCCTGGATTTTGAACATTTTCATTATCACAATTAGGGGAGCACTTCCTACTTACAGCTGATGGAGTTGACATTGATATTGGGATGATCTAAGAATCTCCAAATAATCTAAATTATCTAAGGGAATGATTATCATGCCCAACCTGCTGGATGCTCAATATGTTGACTTCATGTTCCTCCAACTCGAAGAGTGAATTCTAAGTAGTAACAGAGGCTAAGAGTAGGGAAATATTCATCGGGAGAACAACAGCCTCTATCTAAGAGAGAAAGAAGGGGAAATAGAAAGCAGGTTGCCAAGGGCCCCACTTCTCAAACAAAGTATCATAGAGCAAAACCATGGGCTTGGTATGAAACCATGAGGCAGATATAAGGTGGAACAAAACTGTGGTTAGCAAATAAGATTACAAGGGCCTGCCAATAGCTCAGTGGATTAAAGCACCTGCTTAGGCAGACTCAGGGGCCAGGAGTTCGATCCTTGGGCCTGCTGTGCTGCCCCCCACCCCGGGTGTGCTAAAATGGGGATTGAGACTGGGCGTGGTGTCCTGTGCCTGTAATCCCAGCACTTGGGAGGCTGTAAACAGGAGGATCACTATGAGTCCAATCTACACAGAGACCCTATAGACCCAGTCCTAAATATAAAAACAAAAACAAAAAACAAATAAGATTACAAGGATAGCTGTTCAGGTGATATTGATCCAATGGGGAAGCAAGTTACATAGGCAGTGTGCATAGAAGGAACAAGGACCTTTCCTGGAAGGGAGGGGCCAGAAGGTCCGAGTCACTTGCCCACGGCAATCGTTGCCTATTCAGAGTATCCATTATTGCCAGAGCTGCAGCCCCACAGGCCTGCTGCCTGCCTGTTCTTGAGGGCCTGGCCCTGTCTGCCTGCCTATAACATTTCTAACTGATTTAGCTGTCCATGCTAACACTACAGATGTCAACGTTTAAACTTCTTTCCCATTCCCCTTGAGTTTTAAAGAACTCGTGTAGCTGTTAGGGATGCAGTGTAGAGGCAGAGCGCGTGCTTAGCATGTACAAAGCCCTGGTCTGGATCCACGGTACCGCAAAACACAGTGACCACCCAAACAAACAAAAACACTCTCGTGCTTGTTAATTAAAAACAACAAATCATTCTGTGTTCTCCGCAGTTAAAGGAATTCATTGGAATCTAGCTCTTCCAATGTTTCTCTTTGTGTCTAGCGGTGGCTCGCAAGCTTGAGTGAAACACTGCTCTTAGTGGGGTTGCTGTCCGGAGAAGAGAAGTTGACAGGAACCTTCGGTGAGGAGTAAGGCGTCTCTGCCCAAGTGAAGAGGACGCGACTACAGTCCTGGGGCCATATTGGAGTCTCTTGAAAGGCTCAGGAGTAACTGTAGATTTCACCTTTCCAGCATTTATTCACACTTGACTTAAAAATCAATTACGGAATGCTTAAAGTTTGCTGTTTATCTCCCCAGAGGGGAGAGGTGGCGAGTCCCATTGCAACTTCTAAATTATAATTTGCGAGGAAGGAAGAGCATGACCCCCATGCAAATCTACAGTGAACACATGGAAGATTTTACCATTTGTCTATGAATGAGGGAACTGCTACGACTTTAAGACTGGCCTAGTTCCAAGAGCATTCGAAGAGCAGATATTCATATACACAATCAGGAATCTGAAATGCCTATTTTTAATGTATGCAAAGCTCGTCAGTGCTTCAGATGATGACAATAAGTACAAATTAGCAGCTCTTTAGAGGAAAGTAACAATAGCAATTATTATCAGGAGAGTGAAAGTGCTTAGCACAGAGGTAAGTTCTTCTGCATTCCTGACTAAAACTCATGTGGGTTATGACAAAAATGCACAGGGCTAGAACCAGGACTGAGAGCACTCTCCCTACCTCCGTAGGCCTCTCTTGCCTCGGCCAGGAGGAGCCTCATGTGAAAGCAAGACGAAGGGCCCTGCTTTGCCGACGTTCTTGCGCCTGCTAAAGCATCCTATAGGCTCCATTAGACTGAATGCATATTAAAAATGATGTCAGAGGGAAAGGCAGAGATGAAAGCTAGTCCCAGAGAGGAGGCATTTATGAGAAGCTCACGGCTTAAAGGCGAATTCCAATGCACAAAACCTCGATGGGGCATCTAACTGCGACTGAGGCTTCCAACTTCTCCCGAGCTCTGGCCTCCGAGGTCCTGTCATGGCCTCATTCCTTCTGGTTCTTTCTCCCCTTTATTCAGACTGGATGAGAGATTTTGCCTTTTGAATTAGTATGCAATGGGCTTGACAGACGAATTGCAAATAATACCTGAAGGTGCCGGAAGTACGAAAAGAGCGTTTTATTGGCTTTTCGTTATTTAACACCAACAATATTATTTTTGGCATTCAAGCCCAGAGGCAGAGAAGAAAAAAACTCAAGAGGAACAGGAAATCATGAGGTAAAATATTTATAAGAGAGGCCTGGCCTGCAGGAAGCTGTTCAGTCTCCTTCCCTCCCCTTCTGTTACCAAAGTTCAGTCTTTCGAGGGCAGAGCAGTATTGAGATGATGGTGATCTTTTCTCTGAAAAGTCATACGTGACCCTGGTTTTTCCTTACACAAGTGTCTTAGTTACATTTCTCTCATTGCCAAGACAAAATGCCAACACCAGAAGCCAAAGGGAGGAAAGGCTTAATGAGCTCAGTTTGTAGCGGTCACAGCCCACGGTCAGTGGCTCCGAGGCAGGATGGCCATGGCACCGGGCACTAGTTCCAGGCAGCAGAAGACAGCTACAGCTCCGGGGCAGAGCAAGACAAGCCTCTCTCTGTTCCTTATATTGTGTCAGGTCTACTGAGATTAGGGTGGTGCCAAGCCAGCCAGTGGACCGATCCAGCCATCACCGAGCCTTAAGCCGAGCACCCTTAGCCATGCACGGTCTTGCTACAAGTCAGTTACACACTCTAGATTCAAATACCTCCGGCAAAACCCTAAGAACACACGAGGCTTCCGGGGGGGACCAAACCATATCAACGAAGAGGATATTGTCATTGCTATCAGCATTGATTTTGCAACAGTTGTTCATAGATAAGTCGCTGGAGGTTTCAGCTGCCAGAGATGCCTCTGAGAGGACCCCCATGCCATCCAGCTGGTAACGTCTTCCACACTGTGCCATTTCTCACCCCGTCAGAATGCTCACACACCGCCCATGTATCCCTCATTAGACTGCTTCTGCTCCAGGCTCCAACCAGTTGGCACAAGCATCCCAGGGTCCACCGCACTCTTCAATTCCAGGAAAATGCACAGTGACGTCCCAGCAGGTGGCACACGGGCCATCCTAGGAGAGCTGTGGTGGTCTCACTTGGCTCTTTGCTGAGCTTCCCCATGGCAACCATGGGCAGCACACTGAGGATCTCAGAGCAGCGACTGCACTGGGAGTCGGAAAAGCCACATTCTCTCTTTTGAACATGTTATTTGTGATGGCAATTGTCACCTTAACCAGAATAATGTACTTGTAAACCTATTTCGTTTTAGTCCTGATGACTCAGAAAAATTGCTACAACTCTCCTAAGAAAGGTCTTGCCCGGAAGAGATGGAATGACAGAATTACCATCTTTTGTCTATGCTGACAATAATTAACCTCAATTAACACCCCTTCATGGTGCCAAGGATCAAACCCGGGGCCTTGGACAGGGTAAGCACGCGCTCTAGCTCCCAGCCACACCACACAGCTCACTTCTAAGGTCCTATAAACCTTCGGGCTTTTGCTGAAATGCAAGTTTCTCATCCCGGTGCTGCTCTCCATTTTTCCTTCCTGATTGCTGACTGTTTTGCCTATGGTGATTTAGGCCAGAGCTGTCCAATACACCTTCTATAGTAACGGAAGTATCCAATGTCTGTGACATCTGGAACAGAGGCCGCTAGCTCCATGTGGTCACTAGGCACAGCTTCGATACTTGGGCGGGGTGTGCAGCCCAGGGAGCTAGGCGCCATCCAGGGCCACACTGGCATGAAGTGTCTCTTTCTCAGAATGGCTCGTTGTCTCATGGTTAGATTTCTTTCATGAAGCATGCTTTCAGAAAGGAACACCTACCTGTGCATCTACTGACTCTGAGCATGGAACGGAGTAGACATCACCCTTGCTGGTCTTGCAGAGAACAAATGTCAGACATTTAGCCTCGCTAACTAGCAGACCTAGAGGATTAGGGCTCCAAGCTGAATCAAACAGAACAAACTGTCCATTCTTACTACTGTCTGCTGAAGTGGCCCAGAAATATCTTAACATCATGTTCTACTTATGTTCTTTTTCACTTATTGAAGAGCAGCAAAAGCAGGTGCCGGGGTAGAGTACCAAAATGCATTCCAAACAGTTGAAGCTGTCAGTGGCCTAAAAGGCAGATGATTAACCCTGTCAGTGCAGGGCAGTAGCGGCCAGAGAGTTCTGCTTATTTGTGGTGTACTGAGTCATAGGTCAGGACACCTGGGCTCAACCTGAGAGCTTCACTTACTACCTACGTCCTCAGGTAAATGGCTGAAGCTGTTTTCACCTTATCTTCAAGATGGAGATAATAATAACTGGGTTTCGTTTTACTGTGGTTGATAACGTTACATAAAAAGTCAGTGTAAACACTTGGCAGCACTCTCTGGCTCGTAGTAACTGCGTGTTAAGTATGGTGCTCACTGGACTGCTATTATTGTTGATATGATCATTAGGACTGAAAAATGGAGTCTTGTGAATTGTCCCTGTCTTCATTTTGCAGATTAAGGAGCTGAGGCTCTGAGCAGCCAAAGGGGGTCAGCCCGGGCCTGAACTTTGAGACAGGAAGAGTGAGCTGCTCTCTCGAGAGGAGTCTAACCTTTTCCCCAGCCCCAGGCTCCACACTCCCTCTGAGCCTCAGGCACTTGTATGAAAATGCAGGACTGACTGGGAGCCACTCTCAGGGCTGCTAATCTTACCATGTTCTTGTGTTACTTGAGAAATTTTCTGAACTATGGTCTTTTGTTCTGCAATTATGCATATTCAAGATCAACTTAAACATTAAAAGAAAACTGTACTCCCCACCCCAGCACTTGTTCTATGTTAGATTCTAGGGTGGGAGAAAGTGCTACCAAGTTCACCTTCCTGAGTCCACCACCCATCAGTCTGCCTGTCCATCCCTCATTGCTTCTCTCTGTTTGTCCTCCCATCCTTCCATCAGTCCATCCATCTAACCATCGGTATCACAAGTATTTATTAAGTACCTGCTGGATGCTAGCACTGTCCCAAGAGTACTTTTCTTCACTATTATGCTTCCAATTAGACTGCATAGTCATGCCTTGGCATTTGATGGTGGAGACTGTTCTGGGATCTGCTCAGACACCCCAATCCTCAGATGTCCAAGTCCCTTGTGTAACATGGCATACTCTTTGTGTCTAGACTACACAACCTTTTAGGACACTTTAACCTCTAGATCACTTATTCTGCCTGGTACAATGTGAATGCTACGTAAGGGGTGTCATAAAAATATGAGAGATGTGGGGCTGGGGAGATGCCTAAGTAGAATAAGTGCTTCCCTAGCAAGCGTAAGGGTCTAAGTTCAATCCCTGGTTCAGAGAGAGAGAGAAAGAGAGAGAGAGAGAGAGAGAGAGAGAGAGAGAGAGAGAGGAGAGAAGAGAGATTTAAAATTTTTTAAATTAATTACATTAAAAGACACGTTGCAGGGCCGGCCAAGTAGCTCAGTGGATTAAAGCTCCTGCAAGCAGGCACAGGGGCTGGGGTTTCAATCCCTAGGCCTGCTGTGCCAGCTCCGCCCCAAGGGCTTGCTGAGAGGACAGTTAAGACTGGGCACGGTGGCACGTGCCTGTAATCCCAGATCTTGGGAAGCTGTAAACAGGGGGATCACTATGAGTCCGATCTAGTAGTGAAACTCTGAACACCCTGTAGACCCTTCCCTAAAATACAAAAAAAAAAAAAAAAAAAAAAAAAAAGACACATTGCTATTACTCCCCCCTGAAAATACTCCTCATGTCAAATACACTTATCTCATGGCTCTTGCCACTTTCTAAAGTAGTTCTGGAAGTCCTTTTTCTGAGCATTTTAAATTCTGGCTGTCTTGATTACCTGAATCAATTCAAAACATTGCCATTCCTGATCATTGGGACTTGGGGGGGGACCAGAAGTTGCACAGTGCCAGGTCCTGTGAATAAATAGGTGGAGGAGAGCTCGGCGCGTTTTTACCACCGTGCCTTGCCTTTAGATGGTGCTTTCTACAACATTGACCATGTTTGTTTTAAAACTCACACCTGTAAAGACATTCATGAAAGAGGACTTCAGAGCTGCTTTGGGAAGTGCCAAGAACGATGGGATAAGTATGCTGGAAGGGAAGAGATTGGGGGCCGGTATTGAGCAACACAACTTTTCCTGTAATTTGTTCTTTAAGCATTCATTTTATGCTTTGATCATACCTCATAAATACTAGTTATGCTGTATAGTTTAAAGAATGATGACAAGAAAGCGTCTCTACGGTACAGTTGCGTATTTTCCACTCCTGCTGAATTCATGGATGAATGCAGATAAAAAAAGACCACCGCAATCTCAATTCAAGATAGGAAGCTGCATGCAGAGGATGGGGGGGTGGTGCACGCTGGTGAGGGAAGTCAGAGATGGGGTTACTTCTGGCGGGAGCTGCTGGTGGAGATCCTGGGCTGGTCAGTCAGGGGGACCCACATGCACCAGTGAAAGGAGGCACTGTGCTCTGCTCTGCAGCAGATGCCCCTTTTATACCAAACCCTTTTCCTGACTCCAGTAACTAAGCGTTGTGGTTGGCACACGCCAAGGAGCCAGTTTACTTTTGCTGTGTTTTTTCCGGGCGCAGGGACTAGGACCAGGCCACGTGCGTGGTGCTCCAGAGCGGAGCTACACCTCCAGCCCTGGGAGTCCGCTTTGCTTTAGTTTTGTTTCACAAACAAAGCCACCAGAGCAGGCGAGAAAGTCTAAAGGCCAGCAGGAGTCACCCAAAGCGCCTGGGAAACGGGATTTTCAGGGAAGTAGCTACATTCAGAGACCAGAGGAGAGGGCTCTGCTCCGGGAAAAGGCGACGTGCGCGTGCAGCCGCGGCGGGGGCCCGGGCTCTCGGCGCAGGAAGTACACGCCCGCCAGGTCGGGATGGATGCCCCTGGGCGCGCGGCCCCGCCGCTCGGCCGTCCAATCGGAGCGCGGCCCAAGGCCAAGGCTTAGCTATATTTAAATCACCGTGCGGGTCGGGAAAGGCACCTGGCCACGCGTTCCGTTCGGCGGCGGCGGCGGCGGCGGCGGGTGAGTGCGTCAGTGGGTCACCTCCATCCCGGACGGCCCCACCTTTGAGCTTGGTCGGGGACTGAGGAGGCCGCAACAGGTCTCCGCCGGCTGCCTGGATTCTGCTCGCCTCCCGCAGCGTCCCAGCTCCAGCAGCTCCGCGGTCCGTTCCAGTCTGGCGGCGGGCTCTCGAGAAGCTGTCCCGGGTTCTCCAGAGCCGGTTTTCAAATAATCCGGGGGCCGGTCCCAGGCGATCCGGGTCCAATAAGGAGAGGTGCGGGCGGTGGCCGCGACGACAGCCGGCGCGCGGTTAGCTGTGTCCGCGTCCTGGAGCCGGAGAGGTCCGCGGACCGGGCGGGGGCTGCGCGCACCTCTCCAGACGCCAAGAACAGGCCAGGGACGGAGAAGTTCGCTCCGCGCCCTACGGGAGCCCGCGGCAGGTGGCCGAGCCCGGATTGAGCCCCCGGGGCCGCAGGGAGAGGGCGGTGGCCAGGTTGCCCGGCTAACGGGAGGTTGGGGCAGTCGCGTAGGGCGTGCAAACTTTTCCCGCTGCGTGGTGGCCCGCGCCGAAGCTTCTGGGGCAGACTTCCGCGCCTCGGAGCGAAGTCGCGGAGGGGTCGCCGAATTCCGGGCGCGAGCGGCGACCAAGGAGAGGCTCTCCCGGGGCGCAGTGGGAGGGGTGGAGGATAGGGGCCGAGGGCCCCGGGCTGAGTACGCGAAGAGCCAACCTTGCGGTTTGCTAGGTGGAACACGCAATGTCACTGACCTAGCCGGAGCGGGGTCGGGAAGCCCAAGGGGAGACTCCCGCGGTGGCGGGAGAGCGCACGCCACCTCTGCCTCCCTCCGGTCGCCCAGCTCGGTGAGGTGCGCCTTATCCGGGATGGAGAGCCGGGTTTCCTCAGGCGCCCTGGGCGCGTACGCGCCGACTGGACAACAAAGAGGAACGTGGGCAGAGGGCTTCGCGGCTCTTCCCGGAAGAGCTGGGGCTCGGGATCAGTTTCTCCTAGAGCTGGTCGGAGTGGCGAGGAGGGGAGCAGAGCTCCAGGTCCCCGTTTCTCCGGCCTCAGTTCCCCAGCTGGTGCCCTTCCCGGGCAGCAGAAGAGAGACACGGCCAGGTTGCTGCGGCAACTCCCTCCAACGAACGGGCGGCGGAGGATTCCCTGGCCGCCGGCTTCCCGCGCCCGCCTGTTCTTTTGTGTCCCGTAGCTCTGGACAGGCTCCTGCCTAGGAAGGAGACGGGCAGGAGGGGCCGAGTTTGCGCCGGACTGGGGAAAGCGCGTAAGCAGGAGCCCCAAGTTCCCTGCAACTACGGGCTGTCCCGGGAGCCCGAGGGGGGACCTTTTTCCTGCGCCGCCGGCTGGAGAAAGGTTCTCCGCTCATCAGTGAGAGTCCGGCTGCCTACCATTGTCAAGCAAGCGCACGACTGGGGTTCTTAAGAAGAAGGTCCTTTCCACTGCCCCACCGAGACACTCACTGGGGCTCCGTGGCAATGAGTGGGGTTGAAACATATGATTTTTTTTTTCCATCTAAGGTTTGGATATTGGCGGAGTCATATAATTTAACTTGGTGACGCTGCTAAATTGACCTCACACTTTGGTGAGTTTACCCATTCAGGCCCCCGCCCCAGGAGCCGTCTTCTCTGTCCTGCTGAGCGAGCCTGGGGCATGGGCATGGTGGAGTAGGGACAGCCAAGCCTCTCAGCTGCCTCACTGAGCAGATGATCAAAGCAGAGATTGCAAAATGGGAGAAGCTGTCATTGTCACAGGTTCTTGAGTGGGACTGGAGACCCTGTCCCTCTCAGAAGCTTGGGCTGCGGTCTGCTTAGCAGTTCTCCTAATCTTAGTTTTATTTGCCTTAACATGGCATGCTTTTCTTACGGATTTCCTTGTGAGGCCCATGCTGGACCAACATGTCTGTGTTGTAGCATAGTGGAGAAAACTAGTACAAAAAAGGTCAGGGTGAAAAGAACAAAACCTTAAGCTAGGAATTGTGGTGTTGGAATTGTTTAAAATGTGAAGGAAATGAGTTTCTAACATGTGACCTTTGGGATTTAAGGGTCAACATGCTTTGTTAGAGACTGCGTAAAGGGATCTCTGGGTGACTGTAGCACTTCCTAGAAGGATGGTTACTGGGTGGCTTTGGGAAGTGGCAGGAAGTCTGGCTACCGGGGATCAAAAACCTGGGACCAAGGGCCGGCCAGATAGCTCAGCGGATCAAAGCGCTTGCCTAGGCAGATGCACTGGACCAGGGGTCCATCTGGTGTGCAGTGCCAGCCCTGCCCCCCGGGCCTGCTAAGAGGGGGATTGATTCTGGACGTGGTGGCCCAGGCCTGTAATCCCAGCATTTGGGAGGCTGAAAACAGGAGGATCGCTGGGAGTCCAATCTGTGTCGTGAGACCCTGTAGACCCTGTACAAAAAAATCCAAAAAACAAAAAAACACACCTGGGACCCATGAGAGCCGCCTGGTTGGCATGCAGATGTGACTGCTAGTGTAGAAGCTGTGGCCACTGGCATTGCCAGAGTGACTCAGAAATGGATCAGTGGGTGCTTCAGGTGCAGGTGCAAGAGAAAGCCTCTGATTGGCTGAGATGGGTTGCCCCCTAGGACTCACAAGGGCGCCTGACTGGCCTCACAATGAGGGGCAGGGCCGCCTTCTGGAGAACTCACAAAGGTGTCTCTGAAGTAGAAAGGCTGTTCCTCCCCAGGACATCGTGGGTGACAAACATGTACTACGGGATCCTTTGAAAAAGGAAAGATGCTGAGAATTTCCATCGAAAAGAAAAGAACATGAAACATCTCGCTCACCCTACTTTTAAACCAGTGTTTGCTGAAATGCGGTTCTGTGGGATCCAGGCTCAGGGTCACGTGAGGTATCTGTTTAAAACTGACCTCCTTGGTCTCCTTTTTTCCCTTGAATTCAGTGCAGCTGGAGTGAAAACCAGGAATCTGCACCTTAAAAAACAGGAAAAATAGTAAGATGGGCTTATGGAGTAGGACCTGTTTAAGGCATTTGCCACTGAGAGAGCAATTTCTAAAATTTTGAAAGGCACGGTCTCAGGGGAAGGTGACTCCCCACATTGGTAGACCAATTGTTCTGCCGTGGGTGAACCCAGAGAGCAGTGGTGTGCTGCTGGGGTCAGGGGAGGCAGTCACCACAGCCCTGTAGGCTGGACAGGCCCCACCCATCCTTCTAGTGGCTGTGAGATGGCTACCAGGCAGATGCTTGCTTCCTTTCTGAAATAAAATGGTTAGGTTTGTTGGTCCTCCCACCCTACTTTATTTTCACACTCTTGTGTAGCTACTGTGTGTCAGGTCCTGAGGTTTGCGGGTGGGTGAAAAAGTTAGGGTCACCCCCTAGCTGCTGACACAGACTGGGTCAAGACAACACAGTGCGGGCTTTTCGGGAGCTTTGGACCCCACCTCCATTGCCTTACTCAGGTGTGTCTTGGAAGCCTAAATGAAGTATCCTTGCAAAGAGACCTGAATTGGCCAGCGGGTTTTCCATCCTGCGTGGCAGTCCTCAAACTTCAGCTGTCTTCTGGGTTACTCACCCAGGGAGCTTTCAGCTTGAAGTACGGGCGAAGGGCCCCCCATCCCAGAATTAGTTTTGGGCATCTGCATTTCAAGCAGGCACTTTCCTTTATGCTGACATAAATGCTGGTCCTGAAAATTTCCCGAGTTTAGTGTTGGGAGCTCCATCAGCTACCCTCAGGGGCCCCTGGGACCCAGCGAGGCTGCGATGGGTGAGGTGAAGCATCCGCTCACTTGGATTTGGGATCCATCTGGGGGATTAGCAGGGCAGACTTCTGGGCAACTGGGCAAGTCTGGACGAGTCACAGAGGCCTAGTGCTGTAGACAGCTGGTCCCTCGTCCCTTACTTCCTGGTCACCATGAGTGAGGCACCTTCGCTCCATGACAACTTTCCACCACAGTGCTTCTGCACTGGAGCCCACCAACTGTGGACTGGGTGCCCTGAGACTGTGAGCCAAATTAAAGCTCTCCTCCTGTGAGCTGTGGGCATCAGGCACTGTGTCCAAGCAGTGGAAAAGCCAGTTCTGCAGGGCTTTCACAGGCAAGTACCCGGGCCTTCCTTTTGGGTATAGCCGTGAAAACCAAAATGATCAACTCCTCTACTTTGAGTTGGCTTTTCTCAGTTGTCTGGTCTGTTTCCTAATTGGTGAGATTTTTAATAATTGTCTTGACATTTACTCTAAAATGTAAGAGACACCTACACTTTAGGGGAGAATATAAAGGAATCTGGACTCAGAACTCCAGTTGCCTTCTGAGGCAGTGGGTGGCACCCTGCGTGGTTGCAGTGGTCAGTGGCAGTGTCCAGCTCATCCAGGACTTCCTACCTGCATCTTCCCCAAGTGTGTGGGTTTATTCATAGCTCCCCTGGGACGAGTCTGAGCCTTTAATCCTTGCAACAGCTGTGGTTGAGGCTTAACTCCCCACCTGTCCTTCAGGAACAGCTAGCTCAGGTGTGAGTGTGGCGTGCGTGCATGCGGGACATTCCAAAGGGGCCCTTTGGGGCCTGTCATCCGGGCTGTGGTGCACATGGGATGTGCTGCCTGGCCTGAAGCATTGGGTGAACAGGCTTGGTCCTGGGGGTCACTTGGAGATCTGAGCAGCCCATGACTTTGCTAAAGAGAGACTTTAGGGTCATTGTGTTGGTGGCCGTCTGCAGAGGTGACTGGGGAGGGACAGGATCTTAGGGGCTGTGGTGTAGCTCAGAGGCAGAGCACGTGTGTGACCTGAGAGAGGCCCTGAGTTCCATCACTACTAACACGCGCGCGCGTGTGCGCACACACACATGTACACCTATGGTAAGTAAAAGACTAGCTACTAAGGGATTAGATACGGATAATATCTTTACTCAAAGAACTCAGGAAATTATATTTCGTACTTGGAGTTTTCTTCGACTTGGAATCTAGGTAACGGATCCTTTGGCCCCTTGTAAAATGCGTCACTTTTTGCCTCCCACCCCCTTCCCTCCATGTGTTAGGAGTACCCTTTCCTTATCTTGAAAGCTAGGTATGTGTCGATTAGGAAATGCATCCACGTGTTCCAGAATACTGGAACAAAGATAGAAGAGCCTGCTCCCCTGATCTCTGCGGCTCTGTGCCCAAAGGTCACCCTCATAGAATGACAGAGGAAACCTGTCATTTTGTTCTGTTTATTTCTCACAGTCAACAGGCGCTTGCTTACTGAATACAGACCCTGACCGCAGGCTCTGTCATCTGTCAGGCGCCAGGAGCCACACAGTCTGTGCTGTTCCTCAGATGCTGCTGTTAGGATTTCTGCCTCTTGCTCCCTTTCCCAGGTGGGGGGTGGTGGTGACAACGTTGGACAAACACATCCTTCAGGATGCTTTTGTGACGATGAGAAAGACAGATTCTGTTGTCACGTGTGTTAAACACTTTGGCCCCGACCTTGATGCCCTTCTGGTTTGAAGGGAGAGTGTTTGATGTGAGGTCAGGATGCAAGTAAGTAGAGTATAAGGTAGAGTAAGAGGTCTCCAGACTGAGGCGAACCACAGAAACTTGGAGAAAAAATAAGCATGTGGGCCATTGTTAGGGGCCCCTGGAGTCCTGCCTGGTCCCTCAATGGGCGACTGTAGGGACAGTATTTGGGATCATGCTTAGGACTTGTGTCCTGGGTTGAAATCTTGAGTCACCAATAATCTGTGACTTTGGACAAATTTGTGCATTCATTCACTGGTCTGTAAGTGGGGCGACACCTTAGGAGCATGACGGTGCCTGGGACACACACAGTACGTGCTCCCTAAACATTCATTTCCAAGACTGCATGGCCCTCTGTCACTGGCTGGTGTTTCTCAAATTCTGCCAGAGGTCTGGGTCTTCATCTGATCTCCAGGCAGGACTTTCTCTGCATCCGGCTTGCATGCCGGCCCCTCCCCTGCAGGCTGTGTATGTCTACACCCGGATTAGGCAGGAAGCCTTCCGCTAAAGCTGTGCCATCTTCCCGGCAGTCCAGGAGCAAGTAGGTCACTTGACTTAGTGACGCCTCTGTCCTTTCTCTCCTGCCAGGGACAGCGTCTGGAGTGAATGAGCCCCTTGGAGAATGTTCTCCTACATCCCTTGAAGAAAGCTGTCCCCATCCGGAGGCACAGAACACTGCAGATCCTGGCCCAGGGGTGTTTGCTGCACGGGAAGGTGCCGTCTTCCTTGAAGCTATCAGAAGCTACCTCATGCTTGGGAGATTCCACTAGCCATGGCCCTCGCAGGCAGCATCCTGCTGCTGCTGCTGCTGCTGCTGCTGCTGCTGCTGGCTCAAGGCGGGAACGCCATCCCAGGAGAACAGCCTGCGCCCACAGATAGCCCGGGGCATCTGCATTATGAACTGCCTCCCATGACATACAAGACCCCGGACTCCTACACAGCCGGACCCATGGCGGTTCTCTTCCAAATGGTGCACGTGTTTGTCCACATGGTCCAGCCGCACAGCTTCCCTGAAGGTACGTGTGAGCTGCAGGGACAGACAGGAGCCTCACCACACACCCACAGGCCATTTCTTAATGACAGTGTCACCCACATAGAATATATCTGAGATCTCACAGGACAGGCTTCAAAATATGATTGATTTGCACGGTGATGGAGAATATTTAGGCAGAAGTTGAGACGAGTCCCAGGTTAACTCATACAGCAGCGATGTGATTCTGAGAAAAGGAATCCAATGGTGGCTCTCTGTGGGTTTTCTCTGTGGGTTTATCTTTGCTTTGTTTTGTTTGGGTTAAGTGAATGGATTGTTCTAACCCACAGACCGAAGAAAGGGTGAAACTGCGAGTTTTCTGGGGTGGAATGAAACGTGAACAACTGCCCAGCGCCTGTTGGCTAAGCTGGTGCTTCCAAGTTTAACTTCCCTGGTCATTCCCCTACTAGGTGCAGTTTTGACGCTGGGTATGGTAGTGACGGCGGGCCCATCTAACCATTTACCTGGTTAACTGCTTTAGTTCTGAGCGTTTGGGCGCAGGAATGTAGGGCTGGCCGCTTCCTGGAATCTGACTGCGCAGGGTGGCTATTGTTTCTACACGGTGCTGTTTCCTGCTTTGGCCTTCTTACCCTTCATTTCCTAATCCATGGAACTCAGAAGGCCTCTCTCTGGGTGTGCGATCCCAGGAACAGGACTGTGGAAAGGAAAACATTCTGCGGAAAGTGTCTGCTACTGGGGGTTGGCAGACGGTGTCTGTTTGGTTCAATATTAGATCTAGTCTAAGCTTGTCTTTTTAAATTTAATTTTTATTTGCAGTACTACATGTGTGCAGTGTGCACTGACTGCACCCACGCCAGGCCTTGGTGACACAAGCGTGACACATCTTAAGGCTTTCCTTGTCCCTCGCCCCGCCAGTCCTCCATGCACCTTCCATCTCTTGGTGCCCACCCATTCACAAGAGCTCTGTCTCCACCTTTTTTTAAGTCATTTTTTTTTCATTCCCTTTCGCTTCCCTCCCTTTCCTCTTCCTCCAGCTCTTCTTCCTCTTTCCATTTGCAAAAGATCTACTTTCTGTTATCTTTTACCTTGCTCTTCTTTTTTTCTTTTCCCGTATTTGGTACTGGGTCTCACTGCACAGCCTGGGCTTGTAGTGATCCTCCTGTTTTAGCCTCCCCAGCACTGGGATTACAGGTGTGGGCCACCACGCCTACTTTGTTCTTTATTCATACATTGTTTTGGGTTTTTCCTGAGAGAATCATAAAATATTTATGCTTCTGTGTCTGACTTATTTCAGTTAACATTATGGTCTCAGGGGGCATCTATTTACTTAAGAATGACTCAGAAGTGCATCACTCTTTGTGGCAGAGCGTACCCGCCCACCCCTGCTGGCTGCAGCATGACTCATCATAGCTAAGTCTGGGCAGCAGCCTCCATGCCCACCAGCAGGTCCGCGCATGGGCTTAGCGTTAAACTACAGAGATCTGCGTGCATTTATCAATTATAAAATGTACAGCAGCATTTTTGTTATCGTTTTCTTTATGTAGTCAACTATTTGTAAGAAGAAGGAGGGAGAGGGAGAGGAAGAGGGAGGGAGAGGGAGAGAGAAAGAGAGAGAGAAAGAGGAGAGAGAAGGGAGAAGGGGGAGAGAGAGAGAGAGAGAGAGAGAGAGAGAGAGAGAGAGAGAGAGAGAGTGTATTCAGTAAGCCTTAAGCCTTATTACTTGTTTACGTGTTAAGGGGAGTTTATAGGGTTTCACTTAAATGCATTTTATTGAATTTTTATTTTTATTTGTCTTAGATCATTCATAACCATTGAAATACAGTTAGCAATTTTTGTTAGTTTAAATGTCAATTCAGAGAAGTTAGTCTGAGCCCTTATTGTCGTTGGCAAGTATCCTAAACTAATAATGCTGCCTGTTCTTTATGTTACTATGCAAAAGACTAAATTCTGAAATCCAAAAGACCAAAATTAAAATCATCCTCTGAGTTTATTAACACTGACTACACATTCACTGTCCTCAATAGCTATCTCTTAGTTTATTTCTGAGTATATTTTCTTAATATGAGTACTGTTGAGCAAACAGTAGTCTTTCTAGATGTTGCTTCTCCTTTATTTAGATATAGACAAAGCAAAGAATCAGTTTCTTGATATGAATTTACAGTGGCTTCTTCAGTAAGGTTGGGAACCTTCGTTGTCTAAGTCTAAGGCATCTAATGCGTTAGTTAATTCCATAATCCCTTTCCATATGTTGTTCTATTTTGACCCCGCTAGATTTCATGGTAAGGCTTTCTCATACTTTACAAGGGGAGTATTGAAAGTTTTCATTCAAATGCCAAGTGAGAAGATATCCTTTGGCTTTATGCAAAATTTGGATTCTAAGGTTTGGAACTACGACACTGATAGTCTAGAAGGAAATGTCTGAAGAATTTAAATCCCAGCCTGACCTGAGGGTGTCAGCCTGGTTTCGGTTGTGACCTTCATCAATACTTACTACCTCAGAACAAGAAATTTCCAGAAGTTTCAGGAGTAAACCAGCACTAAAGCTTTGGGAGGAAATTACTGACCTGCTACTGACTGTAATGTAGAATTTAACAGACAACAGCTAGATCTCTTGTTTTCCTTCCAGCCCATAATTTCTAAGTGTATTTGGTTGTTACAGGAACTCATTACACAGCTCAGACTCCTGGTGATCCTGTTTTTCAGCCTCCCCAGTGCTGGAATTACAGGTGTGTGCCACTACACCCGGACTCTGTGGACTCTGTAGTCGGCTCAGCTCCCCCTGGGGGTGGGACTGGTGCAGCCTGTGGTGTCAGGGTTCGAACCTCAGTGCCTACGCTTCCCTAAGCTTGCCTAAGCAGGCACTTTAGTCCACTGAGCTATCTTGCCGGCCCCTCCATCCTATTTTTATAGTCTGTGACCTGTGTTACTGGATTTTAGTCACAAAATGTGTCTTAGGTGCTTCATAGTACAGAAAGCATATGCGGGACGGTCGTGAGGTTTTAAATTTGGGGGTCATGAATTTTATGGTACCAGATCATGGCTTGATATCTTCGTAAGTGAAGTCTCAAAAAGCAAACACGAAAAGAGGAAGAGAAAGTGATTCCTGTTCCTTATTGATTAGTGTAGCTAGCTCCACACATTAACCAAAATTGAAGACTGCAGAATGAGGACCCCATCAGTACAGTTTTCATTTGAAGGAATAGAGGTGCTCTGAATGTTAAGCTCCAGAGGAGCCTGAGGAGTGGAGGAGACCAGACTCTTTCCTTTGTGGCATCGGGCTGGGAAATCTTTCACTTCTATGTCCTGTGTCCAACTGAAATGGTTTGACAAGTGCATCAGCCCACTTTCCCTTGCAGGGACACCATCCGATGCCCACAACTCCAAGGAGGAGAGCTTTAATTAGGCTCATGCTCGAGAGAATCAGTTCAGCTGGCTGCAAGGCAGAAACATACTGACAAGAGGGTGCTGGGGATCAAAGGCCACTCTCGGTGGCAGCCGGAAGCGCAGTAGAGCAGTGCCTAGGCGAGGGGGAGGGGCCACGTTTGCCAGGGGCTGGTTAATCCTAACCCAGTCAACCACCACGGGAAGTTTTGCATTTGAAATTCGTAAAAGAAGCGCATGCTGCATCCTGAAGGAATCAAAGAGGGGAAGGCCTTGTACTGCAGGGACGTGAGGCACAGCTGCCGCTGAGTGGGCTAGGAACACAGTAACCAGGAGCTTGGACAAATCTGTTTGTGTGTTTTGTAGATATGGGGCTGGCCTGTGGCATAGGATTGGGATTGGGTGCTGGGTTTAGGCTTGTGGAGAAGAGCAGCAAACCATCATGTTGGAGCTCACAGCTGTGACACAGCAGCATGGGTGGGCACAGCCGTTCTGCTCCTAAGGTAGAACTAACTGGCCAAGTTTGGGGAGAGCTGGAGCCAGAGAGCAGAAGGGCAGGCAGCGTTCATGGAGCAGTCCCTGCTTTCTGTCAGGTTTTATAGGCAGCAGTGGCACGGCAGAGAAACAGAAATGAGGAGGGGAAGCCTTTATGAACACTGATGATGCAGAGAGGCTTGAGGGCAGAGAGATAGGCAGGTCCTCTGACCAGAGACAGAGAGCGTGAGACTTTATGAACTCTTGCTAGGGGTGGAGTTTGAGGGGCAGGTTCAGTGACACACAAGGAGCTGACTGGAGGCTCCCTTGTGTGGGAAGGAAAAGTAAAAAGAAGTTGTATCCAGGACTGGAGTGGAGAAGGAGGAGGAAGTGGTCACTGGGGAGATAAGCTGTTGATTTGGGGATTAGCCATGTTGAATCAGGGCCATAATAATGTAGCAGGCTGTACTCGGGCTATAACCTATCATTCTTGTCTGATAGTTGTTATGAAGGGGTGACAAATCTCTTAGACTGCTTCCTGCTGAATGGCGGCATCATCTGGGGGCCAGGGAGGTTGACAGGACGATGGTTCATACCCATATAGAAGCTAGTGCCAGGTGTTGCAGCCAGGATGAGAAGTATTTCATTAGTGAAGGCTCACATCTGAGATTGAAGAAATCTTGTGTGGCACCTGAAAGTTGTCTGGGCAAGTGGTCCAGAGTCTGGTGGCAAACAAAAGGACTAGCGGAAGGTAAGAGATCAAAAACCAGATGGAAAAGCAACACATTACCCTGGGGTTGTGAACTCTTAGTTAGAGGAACACGTGTAGGTGATAGGAGTTGTGAATGCTATTCAAGCAACAAGGGCTCAGGATCAGGAAGAGCAGAGTTGTCAGGTGGAGTTGAGTTGTCTGAGCACCACTTGGCTTGGGTGATGTAGAACCAACAGGGCAGATGGGTGACTTTTACGACTGTTGCTGTTGAGAGGACATCTAGATGGGAGGGCCTGTCCATGTAGCATCTAATCCTGTAGACTTGGAAGATTTAAGGTATATTAAATCTCCAGGAAACATAGATGGCAAAAATTGAGTGGTATCTATTGGTTGTGGGAGGCAGGTGTCCACATGTTGTTGCAGCAGGTACTGGAGGAATGATCTAACAGAAATATAGTCAATGAGGGGATGAAGCTTATCAGAAGTGGGAAAGTTATGAAGCAGAAAAGGTAAATGGACTTAGGAAGGTGGGTACCCTAGGGAATGTCCTGAGTCTAGTTAGAGCCAAGGGAAGGAGCTGAGGCGAAGGCAGGTGTCGCTCTAGGATGAATTTGGTGAGGTGCTTTTATTTCTTGTTGGTGTTGAGGGGCTATTGGATGTTGGGGAACACAGGGGAAGGCTGAGGGATCCCTGAGGCAAACTAGTGCAGGGGTAGCATGGGTGGCATGAGTAGGACTAAGTGTCCCAGAGTATATGGTCAACAAGAGAAGAGGGAAGAGAGGAGAAGGAGCTGGCTGCACATTGAGGTTGAGTTTGTAGGATGAGCACTGTGGGGAGAGAGGTGAAAGAGAAGTGGAACTTTTGAAGATTTTTTTTCCCCATAAGAGCTGTGGGGTAGGTTGGGATCACAAGTAATTATATGTGAAAGACAGTGTCTAGAGCCGGCAGACTATGGGCCCTGTCTGAAGAGGTCATATAAGTCAGCTATCAACACCCACCATGGAGATTGTAAATCTAATACAGTGACCTGAAAGCTCAATAAGAACATCTGTGGCCCCTGTGTCAACAAGAAAAGTGTCCTACCTGAGATGTCTAAAGAGACTCAGGGCTCTGACAAAGATACTTTGATGGGGACCATGGACCCCAAGCCCATCATTCCTCTTCAGTGTCAAGACCAAGCAGATCAAGTATTGATGCATCTAGCTGCAGCAAGTTCTCCTGTGAGGACAGTGTATTAGATAACTTTTCTGCTTTCTGGCAGACAGGGCAGTCGCATTTCCAGTGACCCTCTAGCTTGTAGATGGGATCAGGTCCCAGTGGTGACTGCAGGTTGGGGCAGGCTCATGCCCAGTGTCCTTGTTTGCCACACTTGAAACCATATATGAGTGACAAGGGTGGCAGCATTGTTTAGGTTCAGCATTACCTTGCCAAGTATGATGGGAGTCCTAAATGTTACAGCCAAAAGCTGGTACTTGTGTGTAACTAATTTTTTTTTTTCTCTATTCCTAAAGACATAGAAAGCCAGATTAAGTAAGTCTCCCTGGTTGGGTTTGAGGGTCGAGATCTTTCTTTAAGCTTGTCACAAATGTCAGAAGCAGATTGGGATATAAAATAGGAATTAATAACGATTGTTTCTTCAGAAGAATCTGGGTCTACATTAGTATACTTAGTTGGGAGAAATATACTTAATTATTAAAATTTTATTGGAGTATATAAAGTGTAACCAGAGAAGTGTTGTTTCTTACCAACCATGGGTGTTCTAGTATTTGAATTACTGTAGAATGTTAACAGACAATAGTTATATAATATTAAGATCATTTGACATCAGTAGTCATACATAGTATTGTAGCATAGCAGTCATGATAAAATCTCCATTTTAGCTAAACTTTTCTAAATGTACACAGTATACATATTACATTAGTTTTTGTTAGAAAATTACCATTTGACTGATGATCTTCTGTTGGCTTGACATGACTCTCTTGTTACAAATATCTGGAGCATAAGGAAAAGGCATATGTTCAAGAAAACTTACACTTAAAATACAGTATAGATGGAAGGCATGAATTTAATATCTTTCATGAGAAAACCTTATTTAAGTTAAAAAAAAAACTTCATCCTTTAACCAATGGCCAAATTATTGGAGGTGTCTTCCAAGAAACTATAGAGATTATTGGGGACTTCTGATTAATGAGTAAAGGTTGGCCTGCCTCTGTCCACCTACTGAAGTCCTGTCCAATAATCTCTCCCCATTTTAATAATTTTTTAAAATTATGAACCAACTTTGTTATCACTTTGACCAGCTGGTAACTCAAGAGAAAGCATGTTTTCAAGTCTGTATTTTGAAACTCAAATGAAAAGAGGAACAGCTGTTCACAGAATGACATACAAACACATATACAGAACACACAAATGAACATCTTTCCAAAATCAGAGTCAAAGTGCATTCAATTTTTTTTTTTTGGTGGTGCCGGGGATTGAACTCAGGACCTTGTGCTTGCCAGGCAAGCACTTATTCTACTGAGCTATCTCCCTGCCCCAAAAGTTGAGGATTGTTTTTTTGACTGCCTTAGGGCAGGTCTGGTAAGGTATTTAGGGCTGGGGATCGAACCACAGTCCCCTGTGCCTGTGTTTGCCTGTGCAGGTGCTTAAACAACTGAAGTAACCCACAAGCTCCCTCAAATATATTTTTGACCAAATTAGATTATAATAAGATTTTTAAGTTTGTAATAGTGAAAAAAAAAAAAAAAAAAGGACTAGTCAGAACTTTTGGAGGTCAATTAGAGATCTCCTATAAGAATTTGAAAAACATAAAAACCTCTTATATATAGTTACTATATATGGCAGGAGAGGCTGCAAGATGGTGGTGGCCCATCATGTGATGATCATAAAAGGTGTCACTCTAACATCATAAGAGGAACACCTGTAAGATGGTGGTGGACGGTGACATGACCTGGAAGATGGCAGCGACCCATCATGTGCTAGAGCCACAAGTCAGGGCTCTGTAGTCACAGGAAGAGTGACCACATGGTAGGGGTGGATGGCCACATGGCACACAGGATGGTGGCAGCTCATCATGTAATGGGGCACCACGAGCTGGCACTCTGACATCACAGGAGGAGTGCCCCTATGGTGGCGGTGGATGGCCACATGGAGTGCAAGATGTGGCTACATGGTGCACAAGATGGCAGCGGCTAGCCACATGGCAAGCAGTTGCGGGCCAGCAGCACAGCTGGGAGAGTCACGCGGGGGTGGGTATGGATCACAGGAGGTAAAAAGCAGGGCAGAGGGGCCACAGGCACCTGAAGTTCCAATCTGGAGAAGGAAGGAAAGGCTGTGAAGTGTACAGGGAAACTGGTCAGAGGAGACTGATAAGGCAGAATTTCTGGTGGAAGGGATGGAGAGAGGGTAGTACCTGCAGATAAGGCAAAGAATAGTAGGGGGGAAGAGTGGGGAGGGATGTATATTCAGAGTCAACAAAGGCTTTTAAGTGATTTCTGGTCATTTGCTGTTGCAATAACAGAAATTTTAAAAAATTACTCGTTTGGATTTGCGATGTCCTCAAAATCCAAGGGTGCTGAGGTTCTTTAGGAGACAACCCAGTGGCATGTGCTTTGCAGCATGGGAAGACTATTTCCCATAGTGGTCAAATTAAAAGTGAGTCAGAGATGAGGGCAAAAGCTGATGTCACTTCCTGCCAAAAAGTCATCAGTTTTTAGCCTTGAGTGAGTGTGAGAGAGAGGGGCCAGCACTTACTTTAGCAGCCATCACTAGAAAAAGCAGGGGGCCAGGGTCTAGGATGGGGCTGGGATAAGAAAGACTGGGGGCCCAATAGGAGCTCACGGTTTTTGAGACGAGATAAGAGGAAAGAAAAACTAGCAAGACACGCCCCCCCATAGGTTTTGGGCTCATGAGTGAGGAATGAGATTGGCTAGTGTTGGATGTTAGCTGGCAGAGGCAGAAGCAAAAGCAGAGGGCATCTTGGTGAGGAACTCAAAACCGGGGCAGGGGATGCCCCGGGAGCCACACTACATCGATCTGAGTCATGGCATCAAAAGTGTCAGGTTTTATCGGCAGCAATAATGGTGGTGGTGGTGGCAGCAGTGTAGCAGAGAAGCAGAAATAAAGAAAAAGGGGGGAGCCTTTATTAGCTCTGAAGACCCAGAGAGGATCGGGGACAGGGAGATGGGCAGATCCTTTGGCCTGATACAGGGAGGATGAGGCTTTTGGACTTTTGCTAGGGGCGGAGTTTGAGGGGCAGGTTCAGTGACACAGAAGCAGCTGACTGGGGCTTCCTTGTGCAGGTGGGAAAGGCAAAAAGAAGCTGTATTCAGGGCTGGAGTGGGGAAGGAGGAGGAAGTCATCATTGGGAAGAGAAACTGTTGTTTTAGGGATTCAGCCGTGTTGGATCAGGGCCATAATAATTTGGCAGTGTACTCAGGCAGGAACCCATCACTTCCTGGGCGCCCTCCTGAGTGCTGGGATGCAGATGCAAGGAGATCTGGGTTTTAGGAGCACACTGGGCAACAGCAGCAGTTGTGACAAGTTACAGGAAATGGGAACTGGCCCAGAGGGAAAGTGAAGAACTTAGGAGGAGACAGAACATGAGGGGGACAGGGATGCAGTATCCACTCTACCTACAGAACTTGATGTAAGTCTGGCTCTTGCTGGTGGGGGGCCTTGGCCAAGTTCCTCCCTTCCAGAACTCCTTTTCTCTGTGTGGTATGATCGTCACCACAGCCCACTTCATAGCTTTTGTTCACGGTGCTTACGTGAGGTGCTATAGGCAAAGCCCACATTTTAAGCAGTGCTTTAAAAGCACAGGAAAACCCCAGTCATTGTAGTTAGCATTAATTTAATTATTTGAGAGAAAATTGCCTAGATGTAGTACTAAGACTGGTGGAAGTGGGCGACACAGGAAAGGTCACGAAAATGACCTTGTTGGTGCTCCTGTGGCACCTTCTGCACCAGATGGATTTACTGGGAGCAGTTTCACTGCTTCTGGGCCTAGGGGGCCAGGCCCTGATGGCAGGAACCACAGTGACAGAGTAGACTCTAGAAGGCAGGCTCGGTGTGATGCTCATTTGCTGGGCTTTTCTCCACTCTTTGCTGTTTCCTGCTGTCCCGGTATCTGCACTGAGGTCGCTTTGCAGGTTGTGAGGCATTGTGTTCTCCTACCACCTCCGGGAGTTGGTGATGGAGGTGACTGGCGGTGTATTTCCATTCCTGTACTCTTCTTGACAGCTTGGAAAAGCAGGTGAGAAGGAGATTCTGTGTTCGTGACACAGGTTAGTGAGCGGCAGACTGTGAAGCCTTTGGGTGGCCGGCTGATCACCCCTCCTCCAGGCCACAACTACTTGGATTTCCTTTTTTTTTTTTGTTTTAAAGAGAAGAAGGACTAAACATAATACAAAATTTCAAAACAAGGTAGTAGTAGAGTAACAATGGTTAGTATGTTGTGATTTGTTATCTTCAAAGTAGCTGCTCAGATTATAAGCTATAGGCATGAAAGATGGACCAAATGACAGAAGCACAAACTTTTCAATGCATTAATAAAAATTAATTATATTATATATAATTATAATAAACATTATATTGTATGCAATATATTATTATATTTTATATGTTAATATATAATATTAATATATAGTAAATATATTTGACTTGCTTTTATTTTACTGTGCTTTTAAGATAATCACTGGCTTAAAAAGCAGACATGAAAAGAAAAGCAAAATTTATTTTTATTTTTACATTTTTACCCCCTGCCAAAAACTTTTTAAAAGGCAACTAAAATAATCATAGATTAGTAGGAAAAATTAGCAAGTTTTGTGCATTAGCAGTGAGCACCGCAGAAGATTATCCTATGCAGATGCCTTTTCCTGTTTTATGTGGTAGGGAGAGGCCTGGTGTAAGGGAAGACCCAAATCTGAGCCATTTTAATGAAGCAAGCATAGGAGAAAAAAAAAAAAGACAACCTTGTCTGCTTTTTAGCTTTGTGAAAGTCTCTAAAATTATTTTCCACCATGTTTCAGTATGTTGTCAACATCAAATTTGAGGAAGGTTGAACTGACTCTAAAAGCATTTTTGGCAAATCTGATTTGCCCCTGGGATCTGGGATCTGGTGCAGGGAGGAGTGGGGCTGGGTAGGAGGTGGAAATGGGAAGGGGGAGAATTTGGGGTACAGGAGGTGACAGCACATGTAAAGGGTGTTGCAGGTGAAGTGCTTCACAATTAAGGTGGTCAAGAAAGTCACGTCCAGGATTCCAGGTGTGTGGCAGCACTCACAGGGTCAGGCTCCTGCTCCTGCACACCCTCTGCCCTCTGCCTCCTGCCCACCCCTGGAGCCCCAGCTCCCATTGTCCTCGCTGCGCAGGAGGGACCTGATTGCCTACATCTTAAATTCCATGCCAGCCTCCTGGGGGTAGCAGGAAGATCTTTCTCTTCCAATCCCATTTATTGAATGCTCAGGTGTAACCTGTGCCCCCCCCACCCCCTGCCCTGGGACAGTCACCAATCGTGGGCCTGCCAGGTCACTGTAGCCAAGTGTAGGCCTGGCTGCCGTGAGCTGTGTCCATCACCCTGGCATTAGAGGTGGGGCAGAGAGAGGCAGTTCTCAGAAAAAGGTAGCCACGTGGACAGCCAGCAGGTGTATTGGTGAAGATGTCGGTACACTTCTCTTTAGCACATGTATGCCCTTACCCGATCCACACAAAGCCAGCATTGTCCTGTTCAGACCATGTGACTTGTGTTGGCAGTGGACCTTGCCACGAATAAGGTCAAGAGAGAGAGAGCAAGTGCACACGTCCCTCCCTCTCTGGGCCGGGCTGCGCTTCCCCAACAGCCCACATCTGTCCTCTACATCCTGAGAGCCCTGCGCATTGCCCACTCAACAGGGATCCCAACCCCTGTGCACCAGGTCCTGGTGGCCTCCCAGGTTTCAGAAAGGAAGCTGTGGCCCGCAGGATGGGATCAATTGCCTGGTCTGCAGGTGGTCTGGCCCCAAGGCAGGGTTTGGATCCAGGCAGGTTTGGGCTCATAAGGCCTACTTCACTAATAAGGAAATGAGAGGCTGAGGGAGTGTCCCAAAGTCACCCAAGGGTGATAGCCAAGAGGCTGCCCTACGGTTCTACCCAAGGCCCTGGGCTTCTTCCCCAGCGCTGCGTGTGTAGCAACTGCACAGGGAGTGGAGATCGAATTTGTGATCCACACTGTCACTAGTGTCCTGAGTGAGTGGGTGGTTTTGTAACAGGCTCTCAAACCTTCCCTGTGTGACTCCAGATTCAGAAGAAAGCTTCTGTAGCCAAACCAAAAATATTGTCATGCCAGCTCTTGCCCCATTTCCTTGTCAACAAAGTCCCACTGAAACACAGCTGTAGACCTGCTTTCTGTGAGTAAATAATGGAGGCAGGCTAGGCGTAGCCTCATCCAGAAATGGCTTTCTGGGAGGGAACAAGGAAGAGACCTTTCTGCTTGGTTACAGGCTTCAAAAGCTCCAGCTTATGCAGGAAGCTGGGGATTAAGGATCAATGGGAGTAACGGAGGCTGGCCCAGCAGCGGAGGCAGGAACTGCACTTGTCCATGTGCTGGGCAGCTTTCCACACAGGCTTCAAGTCTGCCCACAGGAAAATGCTCAGGGCTATGCCAGCTCTGGCCTGTGCAGCACAATAGCCTCACAGGGAGCTGGTCCCCACCAGACTGGATCCATATGGACTGGGGGACAGCCTGTGCTCTAGCGGTGGCAAAGAACTTGCTTGCCACGTGGGTCTGAATTCTGCCTCTGATGTTTTCTAACTGAAATTGGGCAGGTCACTTGGCCTCTCCGTATCTTAGCTGCTCACTGGCAAATGCAAATGCATTATTAATAATCATAGCTACTTCTTAAAATCACTGTGTTTAAAGAAATAATATTTGTAAAGCCTTTAAAAGATCATTTTGATGTAGGGGTGGTAGAAGATCTTCAAATGATCTAAGTAATATAAAGAAATCCTATAGCTCCCAACTTGCTGGATGTCCAATATGCTGAGTTGCTATGCTCCAAAATTAAGGAGTAATACTAAGAAACAACAGTTTTGTTCTTTGTGTTTGTTTGTTGAGTTTTTGTTGTTATGTTGTTGCTGTTGTTTGAGACAAGGTCTTACTATGTAGTGCATGCAACCTTGAATTCCCTTACATAGCCCGTACTGGCTTCTAACTCTACAGGGGCCAATGCTCCTGCCTCTGCCTCCCAAATGCCAGGATTTCTGGCCTGTGACACCAAGCCTGTCAGGAACATGTTAAAAGCAGGAAATACTTATTAGGGGAAAGAAAGCTTTTGTCTCAGAGATATAGAAGAGGTCCCCAGAAAGTGGTTTGCCTGTGAATACTCTTCTCAAAGTAAGCTTTGTGGTGTTAAATCACAAGCGAAGGAGAGTGTGAGGTGGGTCAAAACTATGATCAACTAATAAGATAACAAGCAGAGTGGATTAGGTAATACCGATACAATGGAAATCACCAGGTGGTTGTAAGGTGCACGAAAAAAGTACTGTCAACCAATAGGATTACAAGTATAGTCTCTTTGGTAACATTGATCCCATAGGGAAACAAGGCACATGGCAACTGTACCTGGAAAGAACAGACTTTTCTAGAAAGGGTAGGTCAGGGTTTTGGCTTCCCATCCATCCCCGGTTCCACCAAAAATAAATAAATAAATAAATTAATTAATTAATTAAATAAAAGAGAGATTATCAGTTGTTGCTGTTCTTTCTTATGTGGGTATGACCATTCTCTCTTGTCTTGAGGTCTCCACTCCAAGGAATGTGACTCATGCATTCTCATCTTCTGCACTGGCTCCTTCCAGGGGCTAGCGCTGTCTGACTGCCTAGAATATTTCCACCTGATGTAGCTGTCTATAACAATTTAACAGATACTAAGTGCTGCAGAAATGTTTGCCAAGTATAGTAGAAATGGTTTAAAATCACATGTTTTAAAAGCTGATCTTTATTAATTCTTGGGTATTGGCAATCACGTGGACAAGAGAAAAACAATTCTCTGCTTTTGATGGTGCTGGTCTCGTAAGACAGGGGTAACAAATTGTTTCAAACTGCTGACATTAAGCCAGCTCAAATATATATTCTCTCACCATTCTGGAAGCCAGAAGTCAAAAATCAAAGCACCGCCAGGGCCTCTCTCCCTCTGAAGGCTCTCTGGGAGAACTCCCCCTTGCTTCCTTCCATCTCAATGGCCCCAGGGTGGGCCCACTGGCCTAGGGTGGGCCCACTGCCATCTCCTTCGTCACGTGGCCACCTTCTGGGTCTCCTGCTGAAGTTTCTTCTTTTGTTTTCCAAAGCTCTTGGTTTTCCAAAGCTCTTCTTTTGTTTTCCAAAGCTCTTTCAAATAAAGCCGCCTCTTGTGGGGGCCATCAGTCTCAGCCCAGTGCACCTATTCTATTCTTTGTTTGATTCTGTGCAGCTCAGAGATGCTAATCCCTGTGCCCAAGGTGTGTCCTCATCCCCATGTTTAGCAGATCTGGTAACATATGGCTTCTGTTTCATCCTCAAAACCAAAATGACAGTGAAAAGTAAATGTTTTGAATCGGCTCATGAAGGCCACCATCACAGGACAGCTGATGACACACAACGGAGGACGTCATTACTGCTTCAGAAAGTGGCCAGAGTGATGGGACAAGTGTGTTGCAAGTGTGTGTGTGTGTGTGTGTGTGTGTAGGGGCGAGGGTATTTTTGATATAGGGGAGAAAACTCCCCACCTGAAAGATATCTGGGACAAGTTTGTGTTCTAACATCAAAACATTTGCTAGGCCTTTCAAGGTCAGTGAAGACTCGGGACATAGGAGAACCTGTACGGTAACAACATGTAACTCAGTTGTGCTCCAAATTTTCTGATCAAGAAGATTATGAAGCCACAGAGAAATGGGTTCGATGGTCTAAAGTGAGCCTGGGGAGAGTCACGTAGAGAGAAAAAACATTTTCTCAAGCTTTCACAGAGAGCAAATTGGTCAAGCAATGGCCGTGACTCATCCTCAGATCAGACACTGACAAAAGGATATACAAAAGGCAGTACAGGGCTGCAGGATAAATCCTGAAAGTACTTGGCTGACCTTACCAGATACAAAAGCTACATTTCTGGGTATATAGGTCTTGCTATATCTTGGTCTTAACCATCCAGCAGAAAAGTATAAAATGAGGTATATAAAGTAAATCCATATTAATACGATGAGCTGTAAAAGGCTCAAGTCAATAACTTCTGAGGATAACCCACTAATATTATAGACTGCTAGA
>NW_004524582.1:21744552-21759971 GCF_000260255.1 Octodon degus
CATTTTGTATTTATATATACAAAATAGGATAAATTTACAGCTACTTTCGCTTAACTCAATGAGAAGAAAGAGGTGTACTAACAGCGTTTGGACAGAACATCCTGTCTGCTTCTTGTACTATGGATAACCACTAAGAAGGTAACAATGTACAGTGTATTGACTATCAAAACTGTCCTATTAATTAGCTGTGAAACTGTCTCATTCATATTTATTTCTCAATATAAATAAATAATAAATACAGTTTTAAAACCAATATAATCTTGAAAAGGAGGAAAGTAATAAAGTTTTCTATAGATAAAGAGAAAAAAAAATTTGCTAGGGACATAGCCAGTGGCATAAGCACCTGCCTCGCAAGTGTAAGGTCCTGAGTTCAATCAATCTCCAGTACCAAGACAACAGTAACGATGACAGCAACAACAACAACAAAAGCAACACCCAACTGTGAAAATTAACATCTAAGCCATACACCTGTGATCCCAGCTCTCAGGAGGATAGTTACAAGTTCAAGACCAGCCTGGGCTACCAAGTGAGTTCAAGGCCAATGTGAACTGTATAGCGAGACCCTGTCTCACAAAAAGAAAACAAAAGAAAAGACAAACAAACAAAAAATGTAGGAACAATGGAGAATAAGAGCAGAATATATTTATTAGGAAAGACAGCTTCTCTGTGATAGGTCAGGATTCAAAGTTTCCCAGACAACTTGCCCCAAACACTCTCCCTCTTGGTTGTCCAGGCACTCTGTCCCCAAACTCCCTTCCCTTTGGCCCCACCCAGAGCCAAACCCAAAACTGCAGAACAGTCCACCTGACTCTGACCTGAGCAAGCAACCATGACACTCTCCTTTGTTAACATGGAAGGTCCCGCACAGACCAGGTGGCCTGCCAAGATTAGCTCTCCCTCAGCTGTTCCAGACCACGATCACCCTCCCTAAAAGATCCTATAAAGTCTCCTGTGCCCCTTTATTCACTGCGGTCTTGGTCCGCTAGACAGCCAGCCTACTCAATGCGCCCCATGAATCTTCTGCTTGCATCAGAATGCCTGGTCTGGTCGATTGCGTGGGTTCAGACCTAACACTGCATGTGAGAGAGACGGAAGGGCACCTGAATGGGTTGCCCAGGACTCTGCCTTTCCTGGAGATTTTTATAGAGCAAATCCACAAAGTGAGGTAGGTCCAAGGTGGGAAACATGGGAACTCACTAGGTGGGTATCAGGTGAGCAAAACTATGCTCAGCCAGTAAGGTTGTATGTATAATTGCTCAGGTAAAATTGACTACCTTAGGGACAAGTGGAAAGCAAGTCATGTCGAAGTGGCCTTGAGTACAGAAGAGGAACTTTCTGAGAGGAGCGGGCTGGTGACTTTCTAGCCTTTTCAAGGCGGCTGGGACCTATTTAGAATATCAGTTCCTGATGTCCATCCCTAGGGAAGTGTGTGGGTGCATTTGTTTCATCTTTTGCCTTGAGGTTCGGCCTACCATGGGTGTGCCTGTCTCTCTCTCACAGGTGCAAGGTATCTCGTCCTCCATACTGGCTCCTTTGAAGGTCCAGGCCTGACTCACCACCTGTATTTCTATCTAACTCAGCTGCCTATAACATTTTGAGGGAGATTAATGGCAATGTGTTTTCACTGTAATAATGTTGTTCAGTAATCTTTTTATTTATTTGGTACAGGGTCTCACTACGCAGCTTGGACTCATAGTGATCCTCCTGTCTCAGCCTCCCTAGTGCTGGGATTACAGACTGCACCACCACATAAGGTTTCAGTGGCTAGCACAGTGCCCAGGATTCCAGGGCTGGCACAGCATGTGGTACTGGAGATCAAACACGGGTCCTTGCACTTGCCATGCAGGTACTTAGACTGCTAAATGATCTCCCTGGCCCCTGAAAGATACTTAAAAAAAAAATAAATAAATATACACTGTTTTTCAGTCACATCTTTTGTTGTAGGCAGCTGAATTAGATAGAAATATTATAGGCAGTCCGACTGGGCCAGGCCCTCAAGGAGACAATGTGGAAGACAAGGTGACTTTGCAACTTGGAAGAGACAGACACTCTCAGCTGTGGGCCAGACCTCAAGACAAAAGAGGAAATAAATACAGCCACATACTTCCCCAGGGATGGGAATCAGGGATTGATATTCTAAATAGGTTATCAGTCACCTTGAAAGAGCCCAAATGAGTCACTAGCCCAACCCCCAACAGGAAGAGACCCTGTCCCATATTCATGCCCTCTTGCTCCGTGACTTGCTTCCCCATTTGATACTGGATTTAATCCATTTTACCTGAGCAATAGCGCTTGTAATCTCATTGGTTGACCATAGCTTTGTCCCACCTTATGCCCACCTAAGCGAGTTCTCATGTCTTCGTCACCTTAGACCCACCTCACCACATGGTTTTCCTCTATAAAAGTCCCTGGAAGAGACAGCTTTCTGGGAACCACCCCTTTGGGCCCTCCTTCTGTCCCTCTCCTGGACAGAAGCTTTCTTTCCTCGCAATAAATATATTCTGCTCATAACCTCCATTTGTTCCTAAAATTCAGTCTTTGGTTTTAGAGAACAAGAACTCATCCCAGGTGCTTCTCCGGTTGGGAGTTTCATTTTTCCTCTATGTCATCTGGAGGTCATCCACTGAGATTATTTTTCCTCTATGACTTTAAGTATTCTCTCTAAATAGCGTCTACTTCTCTGTCCAGCCAGTTGGCATCCGACAGGTTTCTGATTGTGGCCATTACACAGAGTGCTGCTGTGAAGATTTTTCGGGGGGCCATTTGGTGACTTTAATGTCCACATTGCTGTTGACCATTTGCCTGCATGTGAATTGCTGCCCTTCTTCAGCTGTAGCAATACTACTACTTTCCCAAGGAAATACACCAACCAAGCCCTTTAAAACATTTATATGGAATTTCAGATATGCAGAGAAGCAGCCTCGGAATCTGATGGGCCCTTGTGGCTCCCTCACACAGCTTCCAAAGGATGTTGTCTTACAACCCAATCCCTGCCACTTCTTCCTGCCCAAATCCCAATCTTTATCTTTTCCTGTAAAGAGTTCAGTGTATGTCTCTCAAGATGCAGCACTACTACTGCACTGTAGCAACTTACTGGCGATTCTTCAATATCAGATTTATAAGGAGTCTTCATAGTTTTTATTATGTCATTGGCACATTCATTTTCTTTTTTACAGTTTGTTCAGTCAGGATCAAGCACGGCCATTGGTTGATATGTCTAGTTATATTTCTGTTTAAATTATTGGATGCTTCTCTGTGTCTTCTCAGCCCTTGGACTGTATGATGCGAAGACCAAGTTGCTTTTGCTGTAATGTTTCCTGTAGACTGAGCTTTGCTGAGTGCGCCTTCACAGCGTTCTTTACCCTGTTCCTCTGCCCTGCACATTTCCTGTAAAGTAGTACTGTTGTTCCACGTTGTCTTCAAGGAAGTGATACGCGAATCCTCATGCTCAAGTCCTCTACCTAAGACAAACTGCTAGGTTCATGTATTCCATGCAGTCCTCCCATGTACTCAGACCACTTCTAGATTATTTCTAATGCAATGTAAATGCTACCTATTATTTAGGGAATAATAATAATAGTCTATGTGTTGAGTATAGGTGCACTTTTTCCAAATATTTTCAGCTCCCACTTGGTTCAATGTAGGAATGCAGAATCTCTGGGTACCAAAGCTTGACTAAATATATAAAGGTCAGGGTCAGGTTTGTTTTTTGGCCACAAACCTCCCTAGGTGCTGTACATTTTTACCAGACACTGGCTGTGTCTGTTTTTGTTTTTGTTTTTTTGTATTTTAGGGAAGCGTCTACAGGGAGTTCAGGGTCTCACTACTAGATTGGACTTGTAGTGGTCCGCCTGTTAATAGCCTCCCAAGAGCTGGGATTACAGGGGTGCGCCACCATACCCAGTCTCAGTGGCCCTCTCAAAGTGCCCCAGGGGCGGGGCCAGCTCATGGCTGTGTCTGTTGCTGGTGTGGGCACTGCTGATGATTAGTGTTTAGACCTGTTCATCCTAGACAAGGGCTCCATTCTCTGAAAATTGGTTGCTTTCAAATATATTGAAACTTTGAAGAAAGACTAGGCCATCTTGCATATTTTGTGACTTTTCACTCAGCAGTTGTTGGCATCTTTATGTGCCTATTCCTATTATAGTGTTGCTTAACTTAAAAAGGTTCTTTCAGGGGCTGGGGAGATGGCTCAGTGGAATAAGCGCTTGCCTGGCAAGCGTAGGGGCCTGAGTTCAATCCCTGGTTCAGCAAAAAAAAAAAAAAAAAAAAGATTCTTTTAAGCAAGGAACTTAAGGCATTCATTCACTAATCTTTTGATGTAGGGCCAAAACTTAAAATTTGTTTTCATTATGTTAATTGTTTGAAGTTCCAAAATTAGTGTTTCTGATGTAAATCACACCCAAAATACATCCTTTCTAATTTCTGGTGCCTTTGTTTTGATTTCTTTGAAGTGCAGCAAAAACTAAAACCTCTGGGTTTCAGAGTTCTAGATTTTTAATTTTTCACCCCCGGACTTGTATAGTTTATTCACATGTAGTTTCATCCAGATGACTGGCTTTTATTCTTTAAGGAACAATGGTTATTCTCATTCTGTTCATATTTCTTTAGTTTGTGTAATACAGTTGTTGTACATCACAGTTGTAGTTCTTCATAGAAAAGAAAAAGGCTTCGGAGTGAGCCCACTCTTATGGGTGGAGTTCTTGCCTCCCCAGGTTTGTACACGGAAGTGCTAACCTTCCGAGTATCATCATCTTATATGGACACAGGATCATTACTGACACAGTTAAGATGAGGTCCCACAGGAGTAGGGTGGGTCTTAATCCAGAGGCTGATGTCCCTGTCTCAGGAGGAAATTTGGAGGCAGATGTACACAGGGAGAACAACGCCATGTGGAAACGGGGTTACACGGCCACAAGCCAAGGGGCTCCTAGAAAGCAGAGAGATCTGGCCCCAGATTCTACCCCAGAGAGACCCTGATGACACCTTGACCTTGGGTTTCACCCACATACATTGTTTTCTAGTAGTTTCTCCTTGCTGCAGTAGACACTGACTGCAGGATAATGACCTGGACTTTTCTGTCTCGGCGGTGCTTTTTAAGTGAAAATTTGACTCCTTTGTTGAGTCTATTATTTTTAGTAACGCTTCCCTTACTTTTTCGAAGCTTATCTTCGTGAAATACTTTCTGAAGCGCTGGCCAAATAGTTCAGCGGATCAAAGCGCCTGCAAGCTCGTGGGGGGCTGGGGGAGTCATACCCCTGCCAGCCATGCCGGCCCTGCCCCCGGGGTGCACTGAAAGAGCCATTGAGATTGGGCGTGGTGGAACACACCTGTAATCCCAGCACTTGGGAGGCTGTAAACAGGAGGCTCACTACGAGGGCGATCTAGTAGTGAGACCCTGAACACCCTGTAGACCCTTCCCTAAAATACAAGGGACTGCAGTTCAATCCCTGGCACCACAAGCCACACCAACCACGCCCTCAGGGTGGGCTGAGCCTGCCAGAGTCTGGGCGTGGTGGATCGTGCTTGTAATCCCTGTGCTGGGGAGGCTGAAAGCAGGAGGAACATCATGAGTTGAGCTGTATAGTGAGATCCTACAACAACCATATATATATATATATATATATATATATATATATATATGTTTATTAAATATATATGTTTATTATATATATATATATTAAAACCTCTTTGAGTTAGATACCTGAATATTTTAATTTTTGTTTTATTAAATGCTATGAAATTCCTCCTGAGAGCTGTTCAGACCTCATCCTGTAGGTGCGCCTCACCCTCAGCCTGTGGATTGGAGGCACCTGGCTTGTCCAGGCCACACTGGATGAAGAGCAATTTTTTCATGCTGCATATAAAATATATAGTAATAACAATTAATGTATGTAAGAACAAAACTTTTAAAATATTTTCATTAAAATATGGATATATCTAGCCCATGGGCCACTGGCTGAAATTTCAAGTAGAAATGTGTTATTTTCATTTTTTAAAAATTAACTTACCATTTCAGTTTTGTTGTCTCTTTTTATCTAATTTGACTAATTTTTGTTGAGTAAATTTTAGCATTTTTTTTTCAGGGTCTCAATACACAGATCGGACTCATAGTGATCCTCCTGTTTTCAGCCTCCCAAGTACTGGGATTACAGGCATGTACCACCATGCCCTGTCTCAATTGCTGTGTCAGTGTGCCCCGGGGCAGGGCCAGCACAGCATGCTGGGGATTGAATCCTGGCTGCTGCACTCTGCCTAAGCAGGTGCTTTAGTCTGCTGAGCTATCAGGCTGGCCTAATTTTAGCATTTTCAAAAGCAATGATAAAGACTAAATATGAGTTGACATGGTCAGTTTCTTAAAGTTTTCAGGACTGTATGTTAAAATCCTCCTGGGCTTTACTCTAAGAGATCAGCAGTGCATCTTACTGGTTTGTTGTTGTTTTTTGAGACAAGGTCTTGTTATGTCCTTGAACTTGATCAGTAACAGGCTAGCCTCATACTCATGGGGATTCTCCTGCCCACGCTTCCCAAGTGCTGGGATGACAGGTGGGTACTCCACTCCCACTAGACCTCAGTGGTTCTTCACTCTTCTCCTCGATCCCTCTCCTTTTTTTGAAACTCCACATGAGACGCATTCCTGCAGCTACAGGTTGGTTGTTTTTGAAGCAGTTGTTAATTATGTTTGAGTCTCCTTTCTGTGAGTTCACATGGGAAAAAGAGAAAAGCAAAAACAATAGTGACTTCTTTCCAGTCTTAAACATTTCCCAGAACAGTTAGTCTGAATGATGCCAGGCTGTGGCTACTGGGAAGTGTTTAAACAGCTCTGGGCCTCTGGAGTGGGCCTTCGTGCACTCCCTTCCTGGCAGACAGGCTGGGGACCCATCCGACAGAGGGCTCCTGCCTGTTCCTGGGCTCTTGAGTTTCCTCCTAGGTCCCTGAGCCTGTCCTTCCTCTTTTTCTTTCCATTTACATAGGTACTCCTATAAGACTTTCACAAAAGCGAAACTTTCTAAAAATAAAAATATAAATAACGTCCTTAAAATAATAAAAAAAAAATGCTAAGAAAATCTAGTCAAGAGGTGCCTCAGTTACTCTTCTCTCATTACTAGGACAAATGCCTGACACCCAAAAGGAAGGAAGGAAAGGTTTATTTAGCACACAGTTAGTGGAGGTTTCAGTGCATACTCAGCTGGCTCCAAGGCAGGATAGCACATGGCAGAGAGCAGCCTTTCATGGTGGGAGAAAAGGGAGAGCAAAGGGAGTGGCAGCAGCGCAAGCAGCTAGCCTCTCCTCCCACCTTACATTGTAATGCAGGTTATGTGCCCCAGGGAAGTGCAGCACCCACACCCGCAATAATCAATCACAAACTCCAGAAGCTGCCCCGTGAAGGCCTGAGGCTTTGGGGGGACACCTAGACACAAACCATAATCAGAGGGATAGGAAAAAATAAGGCAGATAGTTTTAAAATTAGAGAAGGAAGGATGGAGAAGTATCCCCCCCTCTCCCCAGCCCTGTAAGTATGTATCTGGCCTTTGGGGACAGTGATGAGCAGCTTACAGGACATAGCTGGAGAGACCAGGCTTGTGTTGACTGAGCCTGCAGTCAGTGCTGGGAGCCTAATGATGCTTGTATGATGTCACTCATCTTTGGCATCTCTTTAGCTCCTGTTACCTCACACAGAAATCTTTAAGTCCCTGAATCATGATTTTTAGAATGTTCTGCTTGATTCTATTTAAATAAGATGTTCTTCTGAATTGAGCTAAAGGCTGTCTTTGAACCCAAGTGTAAGTTAGTGTCCTTGTGTCCCAGGAAAGAGGAGGTTGTAGATGGTTTAATACCTTTCTACAAATTGGCTGATCCAAAAGCTCAGCTTAATGATAGTTGGACAGTATGCTTCTAGGAGGGCAATGGATTGTGACCTGCTTGTATGTCATGTGCCCAGTCTCCAGTTGTGTAAATGACAGAATACCTAGGTGTGAATGGCTGCCTCGCGAGGAACTGTATCTCATCAAAGGGCCATTCAGGTTTGACTTGGGCATGAAAATAAAGCCCAAGCTGGACAGAAATGAATATCTGCTTCTGAAATTCAAACACAGAGCCTGCTGGCTCCAGAAATGGAGCTTCCCCATGCTGTATTTCAATAAACTGTGCAGGCCAGTCTTCCTGAAGTTCTGCTCACATGGAAAGGGAATGCTCTCCTGTGACTGGAACTCAGATCTGTCTCTTCTCTGGTAACACTGCTTATCTCCAGTGGTCTGGCGGTCCCCTGGACTGTGACCGGGCCTCCTAGCACATTCAGAAAGTGGGGAAAGGTGTGCAGTAGCAGCCTGTAAACCCCAGCTGCGTCCTGCTCTCGCCCAGGGGGCCAAGCACAGCCATGCTCCAGCCCCTTTGTGTCTCTCTTCACTTTGCCAGCAGCACTCTCCAATTTCTTCTCCACGTCCCCAACCCTGCCCCTTCTCCTGGCTTCCTTTCTCTTTATCTTGTGTACCCTGGTATTGTAGTAGGCTCCCCTTATTGGTGGGTTGATTTCCTGCATATGAGTGGTCTGAAAATACAATATTAAGTAGAATAGTCAGGACAAAAGCAATTGATAAGTTTTAGCTCAGGCATTGTTCTGAGCGTTGTGATGAAATATTGTGCCACCCTGTACTCCCCTGACCTGACCTTCCCTGCACTCCCCTGCCCTGCCCTGCTGTGCCCTGCCTCAAATGTGAATCATCCCTCTTGCCTGCCTGGAAGTTGCTTGGTAGCCCTCTCTGCTCTTGGGTAGACCACTGTGGCACGGCAGGACTTATCTTCAGGGAGCCCTTATTTTACTTAATGGTCTGAAAACACCAGAGTACTGATGTGAGGGCTGGCAGACTAAAGTGCCCACTTAGGCAAGCGCAGAGACTGGATTGAATCCCTGGTACCACATGCCTCACCAGCCCCATCCCCAGGCATGCTGAACCGGCCACTGAGTCCGGGGTGGTGGTGGCACATGCTTGTAATCCCAGCTTCAGGGGGGCTGAAAACAGGAGGATCACCAGAAATCTGAGCTGCATGGTGAGATCCTGAACCAAATATATATTTTGAAAAGAGTACTGATGCGGCCAATTTTATTATAGTCTTGCTATAGTTATTCTACTTAATCATTAGTTATTGTTAATCCCTTACTGTGCATGCTTAGCAATTAAACTTTACCATAGGTGTGTATGTGTAGGAAAAACATAGCATACAATGTCTTATAAAAACAATGGAGTGTGTTTAAATAATAATAATAAAATAAAATAAAGATTGCCATTACTCTCCCTCAAAATCCTTCCTCTTGCCTCAAACACACTGTCTCATCATTCCTGCCTCTTTCTGAAGCAGTTCTGGAAGTCCTCTTTCATCAGTGTCTTTATGACGTGTGATCCAAAACACTGAATGTTGGGTCCGGGGAGAAGGCAATAAGTGCAATAAGCACTTGCCTGGCAAGCACAAGGGCCTGAGTTCAATCCCTGGTTCCACTAAAAACAAACAAACAAACAAATAGAACACCGAATGCTGCTGTTAAACACTGTCCAGTGAAATGGCAGGCCAGGCTTGGAAGGACACTAGAGTGAGTCCTCATCCACTTCATTTGGTGTCCTGCTGTCATGCAGCGTCTTGCTCTTCTCCAAAGTCAGAATGACCACAAGAAGGTAAATGTTTTTGAATCACTTCAGAACATCAAGGCAGCTGAAGACACTCATGAAGGGAGACTTCCAGAACTGCTCCAGGAGGGCAGGGAATGATGGGCTAAGTGGGAAGTAAAGAGGAGAGAGGTTAATGGCGTGTCTTTGACTGTAATGCATTTTTCAAAATTTAAATATTCACCATAGTTTTCTGTCCTACCTCATGTGTTCGTGTAACTTTTTACTTGCTTATTTGCACTTAGGATTCTTTTCCCATAGTGGGCTTATTAGTCAAAATACAGAATCACTTACAAAGTTTTGTAAAGAATCGTCTGTTAATCTACCGCAGTCTGTAATACACCTTCTGTAGTAAAGTGTGGGGTGTTGAAGAAATTGACTCGTGAAGACTCTAGCATCATTATTTTATTATGTGTTTAATTGTTCTAACATGTTTCTGATTGCTAGTGGGGGACTGGCAGATTTTGCATTTTTTGTTTTTAGAAGGATTTTCCTGTGAAACGTCTTTGCCCAGTTTCAGAAGCAGCTCTAAGTCTTTATTTTGATTCCCCACAGCAAGCAGCTCCTTGGAGAGTGTGCTTTGCCTTGTTTCCTGTGAATTGCTATGACTAAGCCATTTGCTTTTAGGGAATTGGTCATTTAGGGGAGATTGTCTGGTCAGAAATAATCATACAACTCCTTATGAGGAGAAATCTAAGGCTCAGACAGAGGAAGCCTACTCCTTTATGAGCACCCGGCCAGGGAGAGCTGGGGAGTAAGCACCAGGAAGCGGGACGGCAACGTTACAGCCTTGGGAGTTTCTGAGCACACAGGGCCAGCGGGGCTCCCAGGTACCCGTTGTGTGAGTGGGGGCTCTCGTCATTGACTGACAGGCTTTGTTGACCAAGGAAAGCAGCTGTTGAACTGTTCTTCCTAATGTGCCTCATGGGGAACACAAGATACCTTTAATTATTTCCCTTTCACAGGAAGTGTATGTTCGTACAAGAACCACAGAAACAATAAAAAGGGGTCTGTTTTCACCCACAGATAATGCTGCTTACATTTTCTTCTCTTAAGTTTGTTGCTGTACGCTGTGTTCTCATCCGGAGTGCAAGCATAAAGGCATGACCTTGAGAAGGCAGATTTCTAGGTCACTGCTTTGGAACCATTCACCCACCAGCCCTGCACATGCGCATTACCTAGAGCTGACTGCAGTCCCCAGCTTAATGGCTTTTTATTATAATAAATTGGACTTAGAAAATAGATTACTTTTAACAACCAGCTGGAATTGCACACTCCAGGCTATCAGGAAATCAGGCTTTGTCTGGTGCTGGATGCACCACTGGGATGGCTGGGCTTTCAGGGTCTGATGATGCTCTGAGATTGTGTGTTAGTTTTGAAGGAGCTCTTAATTTCCACCACACCCTTGTTTCCTTTTGGGCTTAATAAAGAAGCAGAGGTGAAAGTCAAACAAGGACTTCTTAGAGCAAAGCAAAACTAAACTTTGGAAGAATGCCATGCTTGTCTTCTTAGATGTTCCCCCCCTTCAAAGAAAATACTCTCTTCCAGAAGAGCGTTACTGATTTTGATCTCATCTACATGACTGGTTGACAGCATGCGAGTTCACTGAGTGCTTGCCCTGGGTGCATGGTGCCAGGTCATGAGTTCTGGGGTTTCCATGGGAGAGAGACCATTTCCTTTTGTGGGGAAGGACCAGTGTCATTGGTGCAGGGGACACAATATATTCACATTACATAGTCCTGGGAGCACGGGAGTCATTGGATGTCACCAGTGATCAGCGAGTTATAGGTCTTTAATGGTGAGGGATGTCAGCTCACCGTCAGTGGATGAGTTTGGTAGATGAAGGGGTGGGATGTGCATTCCCCAGAGGTGTCATGAACAAGGCAAGTGCTGGGGGCCAGGGCTCAGACTCATTCAAAGGGACAGACTGTGGCAACTGTCACTTTTCTTAATATGTGTTGGGCATTTTGGTAAAGGCTTTTTAGATGTTATTTTTTCAATGATCAGAATTAATAACTCCATTATATCAGTGAGAAAATTGAGGCTCAAGGCAGTTAAGTAACTTGGACAGAGTATACAGCAGTAAGGGTCAGAGCTGAAATTTAAACTCAAAGTCCCCCCAATTTCTGGTGAGCATGTAATTCATTATAGAAATTGAGACATTCTAAGACTAAAAGAAGGTGCTGGTGATGGTTATGCCAGGGCAGTAAACATAAACCAGAAAGGTCTAGACAAACCAGGATGTGTTTGATCACATTTTATTTTTATTTTTTTAAAGAGGATACAAAAGAGTAATAAAAAAAGATTACAGATACAGAATTTCGCTAAAAAATAATATGAACTTGACAGTATTTGTTGTATTGCATAGTGCTGTCTTCAAATCCGTTGTTCAGGTAACCAGATGTATGCATGCAAAATTAGAAAAAGACAAAGAAAGTCATAAGAAATTACTAAGAAAGAAAAAGGAAAAAAATGAAAACAGAAGACAAAAAAAATTAAGCATATAATTAATTAATTAATAGACCAATAGAAATGCACAGTACAATTACCAAGTCCTCCTACTTACATACATAGATATATCTCTTTTCCCCACTCCCTCTCCTGCGCTTCTCCTCATCTCAGAAATTTCTTCCTTTTGAACAGGTTCATTTCCTTTTCACAGTATCTATTGTACCCTTCAGATTTTATTTATTCTTTCAGGTTCTTACACTAAGGAGACAATACAGTGTTTTTACTGATTTCTTTCACTTAAAAGTATGGTCTCTCATTGCACCCATTTACTGATAAAAGCCTCAAGTTTATCCTTTTTTTTTTTAGCTGAACAATATTCCTTACAAATAAATCTCACAAAGGAAGTAAAAGATGTATACAGTGAAAATTACAGTATTCTAGGAAAAGAGATCGAGGAGGATTTCAAAAAATTGAAAGATATGCCTTGCTCCTGGATAGGAAGAAGCAACATTGTGAAAATGGCCATACTCCCCAATCCTCATTAAGATACCATTAGTATTCCTCACAGATCTGGAGAAGATATTCCTAAAATTCGTCAGGAACCAGAGGAGACCTAGAATAGCAAAAGCAACCCTGGGCAACAAAGGAAAGGCACGAAGCATCACAATCCCTGACCTGAAATTATATTACAAAGCTACTGTGATAAAATCAGCATGGTATTGGCATAAAAACAGACTGAAGATCAATGGAACAGATTAGAAGATTCAGACACAACTACAAACACTCTCAGCCATCTTATCTTTGACAAAGGGACCAAATGCATTCACTGGAGAAACATAGCCTCTTTAATAAAGGATGCTGGAAAAACTGGATTTTCACATGCCAAAGGATAAACATAGACCCATGCCTATCACCATGCACTAAAATAAAAATGGATCAGAGATTTAAACATTAAAACAGAAACACTAAATCTCCTGGAGGAAAATATAGTTCGAAATCTTAAAGACATGGGGTAGGCAGAAAGTCCATGAACAAAAACCAAAACTGCACAGGAAGTACTTCAAAGACTCAGCAGCTGGGTTCTCGTCTTTTTGAAATGCCTCTGCATATCAAAAGAAAATAACCAACAGAGCAAAAAGAAAACCCACGAACTGATCAGTTTTGACTGTAGTTTCTATTCACTTTGATTTGAATTGCGAGGTAGGGTCACAATATGAAGTGTTGAAGACAGCTAGTGGAGGCCATGTGAAAAGGGGGCTACAGACTGGTTAAAAGGCCACAGGAAAGGGGCTGCATGAAGTTTGCTAATGCAAGTGAGAAGGGCAAAGTATTGATTAGTAGGTGACATCCTTGCAGGGAGTTTAGATGCTGGGAAGATCTGAATAGGAAGACAGGAAGAGAAGAAAGTAAAATATCCCCATCTTGTTTATAATGAAGAATTTCACACCTCAAAAACTGGGAAGAACAAAATGAATCCTTACATGCTACTGGCCCAGATGGAAAAGTTACCTGGGTTTGTCATATTTACTTCACCTATGATTATTTCTTTCTTTTATCTTTCTAGGTCTCTTTGTTGAAACATTTAAAACAAACCCAAATAGGACATCGGGTCTCCATCCACCACAGTGTGCCTTTCGTAAAGAATAGGTGTCACATCAGGTGCATTTCTAATGGCTCCTGGTGTCTTCACCAATTTACCAAATATGAATAAAAAGCCTAAACTTTTACCATTAAATTAAAACACTATCCTGTCTCAGTATCCTGGCCTTGAGTCATACTCCCAACAAGAAGTCACTTAAAAGTTTCTGACTCTCCAAGTCAAAGTCAAGAAGTTCTGAGCCCAATAAACCAGGAAAGCTAGCTAACGAGGTATGGAAAATGGAGTTTGGAAAAGGGAAATTCATCGCAGAGAAAGATGGAACGAGGGCCTAGAACTTTAGCAATATTATAGGAGGGCCGGGGAGATAGTTCAGTGGCCCAAGCACCTACCTCACAAGTGCATGGTCCCAAGTTCAATCCCTGATAGCACAAAAATAAACAAATACATGAATAAATAAGTAATTAAAAGTGAAGATAAGCGATATCACAGGAACAGCCCTTGTGTACCTATAACCTAGGCTCAGCAATTATAGACCCTACCACACCATTAACTACTTGAGCAGAAGTCCTTCTACTTATATTTCTCAGGATTTCCTTTTCCTGTTCTTTATAGTTTTTATTACAATTAAATATTTGGTCAGAGGCACTACAAAGGTTACATCACCCCAGCGTGTCACCTCAGGATGCATATGATGTCGCTGATCCCTTACTGGTGAAATTAAAGTTTGATTGTTTGGTTAAGGCTCATATTTTTCAATTGCCCTGTTCCTCAGCTGACATTTGCCCAGTGCTTTTAGAGTCCATAGATCCTCTGTGCTTTGATCCATCATCACCGCCATAGTTGATCGTCAGTGTGCCTCCAAGGCCTGTGTGTTGAAGGCTGGGTCCCGAGGTGGTAGAAACTTTAGGAAGAGAGACCTCATGGGATGTCTTCAGGTCACTGGGGGCATCCTGGGAAAGGACTGTGGCTTTCTTCTCGTCTTTGCTTCCTGTCCACGAGGAGAGCTGTGTGACTGCCACATAGTCCTACCCTGGTGTGCTGCTTTGTCACAGGCATGGGACATGGGGCCCCCTCCAGGGCATTGAGCCGTACAGCCCCTTTCTCTAATTCCCCACATGTTTTGTTCTAGAGCCAGGAAGCTGCCTACTATACTCACCAGGACAGTAGTCACATGGTGATGATCTGCCTACTTTTTCTCACTTACTGGTGGACTTTCTGCTGAATCAGGAGCACTCTGGTTCTGGGCTACAGGAATTAGGTCCCAAGAGGATAAGTGATTTGCTCAGTAGAAGGGAGCCAGTATCTGGGAAGCAGAACCATGCCGGGCTCGCACCCTCAGTCTCATCTTTGTGCCCACTGTGGGCAGCTGTCCGGCTTGTACGTGTCTGGGGCTGAAGAGACCAGAGAACAAGCTATGTGTAACCTGCTTCAGCCGCAGCAGCAGCCAGCGCTGCCGCCACCATCCTCAGGACATTTACTGTGGGAAAGATACAGCTTCAAGGGCACAGCGTGCTTTTGATGGCGCTTCTTGTGGCAGCCTTGTAGGGCAAGCGCTAGTTTCTCTTGAGAGGTGAATTTGGAGCACTGAGAAGAAGCCGGGCAAATGGCCCAGGTACGCGTTGACTCCGTGTCTACAAGGCTCAAGGATAGAGCTGGCGTCAGACGTTAGCTGGGCGTGGCGAGCGAGACTGACAGGCACTGGGCAAAAC
>NW_004524582.1:21761390-21779847 GCF_000260255.1 Octodon degus
CATTTAAAAATTAGATTATATTTTAAAAATAGGATAAAGAATTCTATGCTTCTCATGTTTGCACATAAGTCCAAAAATCTCACCATATACAACCAAGTTATTTAATACTTTAAGAAATTTAAAAATTGAAGTGAGTTCAGGTGTGTACAGGAAAAAAAAATAAATAAATAAAAGCCCCAGCTGGCTCTTCCCCTGCTCCCAATATCTGTCGCTGGGAGACCACTCAGAGCGAGTCTTCGTCACAGGACAAACTTGGGTTTAGTCAATTCGTGCTCTCATAGTTTTTGTGTCCCTGACATGATGCTGCCTTTGGTATAGATCAAAAAATGTAATTCAAGGGACGGCTGGCCCAATAGCTCAGCAGATTAAAGTGCCTGCAAGTAGGCGCAGGGGCTTGGGGTTATATCCCCGGGCCTGCCATGCCAGCCCTGCCCTCGGCCTCGGGGTTTGGCAATTGAGACTGGGCGTGGTGGCGCGCCTGTAATCCCAGCTCTTGAGAGGCTGTAGCAGGCGGATCACTAGGAGTCTGATCTAGTAGTGAGACCCTGAACACCCTGTAGACCCTTCTCTAAAATTAAAAAAAAAAAAAAAAAAATGCGTAATTCAGGCCATGTTCCTTTCCGAGATCCTCCTGTCCAGTTTTTCCTGATGAAGAGATAAAGAACACAGACTGAAAGCGCTGTTAAATTGAATTTGCTGCCCATGAATGTTTTAGCGGAAGAAGTACACACATACCCACAAATCTGCTGGCGGTGGTTCTTGCTCTGCTGGGGTTCATGGGGCGCACTGAGGGCTGAGCCTGTCTCTGTGGGGAGCAGCTGCCCTGCGACCAGTCAGCCCTGAATCCTACCTGCAAGGCAGCTTTGCCAGGCATCCATGGCTCCCAGACCTCAGGGGCCTAGCTCCAAGGCCTTTGAAACCGGACCCCTTCTCCTGGAGACCTGGAAATGACCCAGCCCTGGGCTGTGACAGAGAAAGCCAGTCTCAGTGACTGGTGAAAGCGGAAAGGGCCAGACAGGTGGCTGGTGTTTTCATAGACAGCTTCCTGTGTGGCAGCATTTCTGAGCTGTTTGTGCGAAGCGAGTGCGGTCATTAATTCTAGTAGAAGTCTGTATTCAGGGGAAGCCCTTGTGTCTCTTAAAGGTAGCCTGGTGGAGTGAAGATGTTGTTAGGTATGTGGCAAGGACTCTAGCAAGGTAGAGTCCTTGCCAGCATGTTTGCGAGCCCTGAGTTTGATTCCCAACATTGCAAAAAAGAAATAAACCTATAGGTAGGCTTGCACCTATCCTTCCTAACTCTTGAAGCACAAGTTCTGGCAGGTGACAATGACCACACTGCAGAGGAGGTGGCTGCTGAAAACAGATGCTGGCTGAGGTTCTGGGGACCTCACCTCCTGGATTTCCCAGTGCTGGGAGGAGTGGGAGGCAAGCTTCTCCATAAATCCACACTTCTCTCCGTACCCTAGCACTGGAAAGAGCTGGCAGCCCCTGGCAGTGTTCTCCAGAGGGATGGTGTAAAAAGACACAGAGATAGACATCTAAACAGAGCAGAGGTGCACCCTAGGGCCCTGCAGGAGCTGGCAAGCATGGAATCTGAGGACTGGTCATGGGCTTAGGCAAGAGGTGATGCAATGGTTTCGGGACAGGATTTCTCCTTCCTCGGGAAAACTCCATTTTTCTTCCTAAAGCTTCTCACCCAGCTCAGCAGAGCTCACCTACATCATCAGGGGTAACTTACTGTACTGAAGCTCAGCTGTGTGGCTGTGTCTCGCTGTGTCCCCGAAAGCCTTACGTGCTCATGGTGGGGCTTTCAGAGGTGGCCGGATCTAGAGTGTGTGACTGATTCACTGCGCAGTGCTTGGAGGAAGCCGGGCGATTACTGAATAAGCAGGCCTGGTCCAGGAGCCTGGCTGCAGTGGAAGGGCCGGGAAGAGGTGCGTCCTCCCCCTGCCTTGTTCTTCGGTTGCCTTCTGCCCGCCATGAACTGCTTCCCCCAGTGAAGCCACCCTGCTTTGGAAGCAGCTGATTATGGACTCAAGTTCGTCAACTGTGAAGTGGATAGACCTTTCCTCTCTTAACTTGTGGGCGTTGAGTCTTTTGTCTCAACAATGAGAGACTAGTAACCAAGACATCAGCATTGAGCTGGGGCACACTGCTTGAGCTCCGCATGCACAAAGCCCAGGGTTCCGTCTCAAGCACCTAAAGAAAGAAATAGAGTCAGTAACACAAGTACTGTCTCAGTGCGCCCCGGGGGTGGGGCGCGCACAGCAGGCCAGGGATCAAATCCCTGCATCTGCCTAAGCTATCTGGCCAGCCCCCCAAAAGTTCTGTTTTTAGGTAGAATCTCATTGAGTTGCCCAGGTTGGTTAGGGTTAGGGGTTAAGGTTAGGGTTTAGAGTTCAGGGTTTAGCTTAGCCTCAGCCTCCCAGAGTGCCGGGATTTCAGAGGTGTGTGTCACCAAGCCTGGCTGTGGGCCTTAAATAGAAATAAACTATTTAAGATTTCTGTCCCTTTCTTTGTCAGTTAATCTGTCAGCTGTCAGAACAGATTACATTGTCTATGCTGACTCAATATAGATTTAAACATCTGTGCAATAAATTGGCTCCTAGACTTTTTTCTTGATAAAAGGTAAGCTGAGTCAATTTATCCAAATAACTAGAAAATTCCTGAATTTGCTTAAAGAAATAATGTCTTTATCTGTCAAGAGAAGTTTTCATTTCAGAATTCTTGATGAAGCAAACAAGCAACATCTTGCAAGCCCAGGCCCATGAAGAAGATAAGATAAATTGCAGCGAGTTATCTCTGCTTGTCCTCTAAGAGCCCCTCCACGAGGAGCTCTGGAGAAAGTGCTGGAGTCATGTAAGCCATGTAAAAATGGATATTTTCATCTGCATTGTGATTTCGATCTACATTCTCCTTTAGAAGGAGCAGCCTGGGGCCGGCAGCTCAGGCACCGGGCCCATCTCAAGGGCTGCTATGTGCACATAACTCTCAGCGGGGGCACCATGACCTTCAGCCGAGTTAACCTTGACTCCTATTTGATCTGTGCTTCCCAGAAAAGAGTTACCTAAGAGCATGTTCTTTGGGGTTTTTTGGCAGTGGAGCCATGCTTAAATCAGTCTTTGGTTACGACCATATGTTTTGTAGATTTGGAAAATCTGTAGGTAGTAAAGCTTTGGAAGGCTCTTTGAAGTACATCAGGCGGGTGGGGGGTTCATAGAGCACGATAGGTGCGTGGGTAAGAGGCCGACGGGAAGAGTGCTGCATGCAAGCCGTGCTGCACCTCATCTGAAAGTGATTTGTGTGGGTTTAAATGCCTTTTCGTGCCTTCTCTTTTATAAGTACCAGAATTCAGACCTTGAATGGAGATTTTTTTTTTTTTTTTTTTCTTTTTTGCAGTCCTGGGGATTGAAATCAGAGCTTTCTACTGAGCTGCATTGCCAGTCTTTCTTAAAGTTTTGAGATAGTTTCTCACTAAGTCGTCATAGTACTAAGATTGGACTCCAACTTATGATCCTCCTCTTCAGCAGATAACCTGTGAATTTTTAAAAAAATATATTTAGCACAGGGTCTACAGGGTGTCACTACACAGATTGGACTCATAGTGACCCTTCTGTTTTCAGCCTTCCAGGCACTGGGATTACAGATGCATGCCACCATGCCCATTGTCATTCATGCTCTCAGCTTGCCGCAGGTGTAGGGCCAGCAGGGCACACTGGGGATCAGATCCCAGTCCCTACGTCTGCCTAAACAGGCACTTTAATCCGTTGAGCTATCTGGCTGGCCCTAACCTGTGAAATCTTAGCTTGCATTGGTGCCAGTCTGCTGGTTTTGCTGTGTCTTTGTCTGCCGGGGCCAGGATTGTGTCCCCTCTCCTGAGGGAAGTGAACTTTTGTCCCTTCTCTGCTTGGTCAGAGTGGGCAGGGTGGCCTACAAGTGGCAGAGGAGTGTTAGTGCATTCTCTGCTGCTAACAACAGTGCCATGGAGGACAGGGTAGAAAGACGGTCCTTCGGTTTGCAGCTCTCATCCGAGGTCGGGGCCCTCAGCTGGTGCTGGCTTCCCTCTTGTAGAACCTCAAGTTGGCTAGGCCATCCCAAGTCAAGAAATAGAATGTGCTGAGACCCTTCGGAGCAGACCTGCTTTCTTATTTCGTGATTTTGTTCTTTTTATTGATATGTATTCATAGAACATGGAGATTACATTCCTCTTGGGGAGAGGTGGATGTGTACACAAAACAGCTTAATTCTTTTTTCATCTGTTTCTTCTCTCTCTGCCTCCCTTTCTCGTTGGCAGAAGATCTCCCTGTTTCCTGTCATCTATCTTTGGGTTTACTCTATGAGTACAGTTCTCGAAGAAGAGAAGCTGCACTATTTAGCTATGAGCCACCGTATATATCCGGTTTATTTCACTTACCATGAAGGTCTCAAGGTGCTTCCATCTCCTACAGACGACTCTAGCTTATCTTTCTTTGTGGCACAGTGGTGCTCCTTTGTGTGTAGCTGTCACCTTTACTTTATCCATTAATCTGTTGACACACAGGCCACGTAAAGGCTCAGCTCTTAGGAATTAAGCTGCTAAGACATGGGTGTACACATGTCACTGTGTGTGATGTCTAACTGGGGAAGATACCTACAATGGGAAGAGGCAGATCAAATGGGATTTCTAGCTTCATCTTTGAGCAATCTCCGCCCGATTTCCATCATGGGGGCACTCGTTCACACTCTCGCCAGCCATATAGAAAGGTTCCTCCCCCCCCCCCAGGCCTTTCCAGCATTTTGTCTTATTTGATCACTTGATTGTGGCCATTCTCGCTGGTATAAGGTCAAATCTCAGTAGTGTTTTTGTTTTTAAAGAGAGCACAAATTATCAGTACTGCTTTCATTTGGATATCCCTAGTGGTCAGAAGTGCTCTAGTGGTTGAGCATGTTTAAAAAAGTATTTGTCACTTGTACTTCAGCTGAGAAGTATTTCTTCATTTCAGTTGACCAGTTTTTGAGTTTTATTGGAGTGGTCTGATTTTTTTCCAGTTTATTTTAGGTATTAGCCTTCTGTCTGAGGAGTGACTGGCAACTTTTTCCCACTCTGTATCTTCACTTGTTCCCATTCCTGTGTAGAAGGCTTTTCATTTGAAATGATCCCACTTGTTGACTCTCAATGTCATTTTTTTTTTGTGCAATTTGGGTTCTATCCAGAAAGCCCTTGCTTACCCCTGCATCTATGTTACTTTTCTCATTGTTGAAACAAAGTACTCGAGACTCAAAGCTGAAGGAGGAACTTGTAGCTCACAGTTTGCAGGGCTTTTGGTACAGTCAGCTGGATCCCAGGTCAGGTGGCAAGACAAGGGCAAAATGGAGGAGAAGCAGCTCAGGATATGGCAGGGCAGGCAGCAGGCAGCAGAGCAGCAAAGCAGCCCACCTCTCCATTTTTTCCCTTCCAGGCACCCCTCCTTATGAGTGGTGCCCGCCACTCCCAGGTTGGGCCTTCCCACCACACACACCTAGAGCTGTGCTAAAGCAATCAACGGACTAATTCAGTAATTATGTACCTGTAATCCCAGCACGCACACTCTTGATCCAGCCACCTCCACAAAGCCCGCCTATGACTACATGAGGCTTTAGGGGGACATCAGACACAAGCATTACGACCTATGACTTTAAGAGTTTGTTGCATTGTCCTTTCAGCCCATTAAGTATTTCTGCTTCAATATTTAGATCTTTGGTCCCATTTTGATTTTAGTTGAGTACATGGTGAGAGACATGGGTCTAGAGCTAGTCTTCTACATGTGGATAACCAGTTCTCCTGGAACCATTTATTAAAGATGCTATTTTTTTCTCCAGAGTATGTTTCAGCCCTTTGGTCAAAGATCTGATAGCTGAATGTATCTGAGGTTGCCTCTTCTAAATTGAACTTAAATATCATTTTATTCTGTTTGTAAATCTAATAGTAAAAATATGAAGAAGTTCTTTCACTCAGATCAGTGGTGACTTGACACACGAAGAATCGCTCAAGTCCTCAGCATGGTGCCCTTGGGGGACTCCCGAGCCCCTTGTGTTTAAGGCAGTGGCGCTGAAGGCAAAAGAAGGGTCTGTGATCTTGCCACAGAAGGATACTTGACACCGCTTATGCGCTTAATCAGTCACCTTTCCAGACAAACACAAAAGCCCAGGAGCGCTGACTTAGGGGTCCAATCCATAGACCCTTTCCCAGAGCACTTCAGTTCAGCATGAGCTTGACCCATCAGCTGCATATCACGGGGCTTTACATTCTCTGTTCATTTTATAGAGAAACATTACTCGCGTGGAGTTCTATACGGCCCAGCTTGCTCCAGAACTTACAGGTTTGCTACAAGAAGACAGTGAGGGACCGGAAACACCTTGGTCAAAGATGGTGCTGGGCATGGCGCAGATGTAGCCTAGGCTGTTCTTGCCACACCCAGGGCCACCAGGATCTCAGGACTGAGGAGAGGTGGGAGTTGTGAAGCTGGGAGAGCCTGCTGGAGCTGAGGAAGACATGTGCCTCATATGCATATTCAGCCTGTGGCTGCTCTGTGGTGTCTGGTGTGTGTTTATCTCCACAGTCCAGTGTCATGAGAAGTGTTATTTAACCAAAGAAGAGACTTCGGGGGCCCCTTGGCTGGGCTGTGTGTAAGGGAGATAGACGGAGGCCCTGCGTTCGAGAACTGGCTCCTGCCCTTGCCCCCAGCAGGCTGCTGTGGGGTCACAGCCGGAGCTGCTGAATCCACAGAGCATGGAGGAGCCTGTGGAGAGCGGAGAGGAAGGCCATGCAGGCGCTGTTGATGCAGAGCCCATGCGCTAACCCAGGTCAGGCTTCTGTAGAGCCCGAGCCCTCCCTGGGCAGCTACTGCTCTTGCTTCGGGCTCCTGTCCAGCCACTGTGTGCATCCCTACCGCCTGCTGTGTGTATGCCCTGTAGTAAAATCCACTCAGCGTGACTCCCATGGTGTCCCAGGGCCTTTTTGACACTGTTCTCATGAACTGATTTCATTCCCACCTCTTATTATCCTGCTTCACGCCAGCAGCCCCACCGGGGTGGGCAGGTGATGGTGACTGTGTGTCCCTCGGGCAGCCGGGGCCTCAGTCTGTCTCACTAGCTGACTCTAGACCAGGCACTTTGGAAAGGTAGGATACACCAGCTGGGCCGTGCTCCCCTGGAAATGGAGCGCTTTGGTTTAGTTTGGGAGTCTGCTTTTCTGCTCAAAGCATGTTGGTAATGCAGCGTGCTCATCCTGGGAGCTGGTGCTGCACGTGGCAGGCCTTTCATCCAGACTCTCACCTCTCTCCCCACCCCCTCTTCCCTCCTGCTCATCCCCTGCTCCATCTCCAGAGTTTATTTTCCAGTTTCCTATCATCTGTCCTTTAAATTTTATTCATTTATTATATTTTAGGCCTCTCATAGAAGAAAAAAAAAACATTGTATTTAACTTTCTGAACCTAGTTATTTCACTTAGCAGGATGGTCTGGCGTTCCATCCGTTTTATTGCAAATCAAATGATTTTGTTCTTTATGACTAATATTCCTTTGTATACAAATGACATCTTTTTCTTTTTAAAAAATCGTTTATTTGGTACAGGGTCTGACTACGCAGCTTGGGCTCCTAGTGCTCCTCCAGTCCCAGCGCCCACCCCCAGCACTGGGATTCCAGGCCTGCACCCCCACATCTGGTTTTGGTCGTCAGCATGGCTCACCGCCCCTGGGGCCTGGGGCCTGCACAGTATGCAGTACTGGGAATTGAACCTGGGTCTTTGCGCTCGCCGGGCAGGTGTTTAGACCGCTGAGTTAGCTCCCCAGTCCCCAAATAACATTTTCTTCTTCGGTTCACCGGTTGCCAGTTATCTAGGGTTTCCAACACTTAGCTCTGGTGACCTGTACCACTGTGTATGTGGATGTACGTGGAGCAGTATAGTACAGTGTCTTGAATTTTTCTGGAATGTATCCAGGAGTGGCACGGCAGGGTCAAATGGTATTTCTCGTCTTTGATTTTTGAGGGCTCCCATAATGATTTTTCTTTTGCTAAATGAAAAGTTGAGTGGATCCTGCATTGCCTCGATAATGGCCTCTCACACTGCACGTGTACGCTGTTCTGTGGTCTCCGCATTTAAATCCCTTCATGTGGTCATAGTAGTATACACCTAGTCCCAGTGTCCTGCTGCCCTTGCAGTTTATTTCACGTGACGCTAGGGATCCTTGGAAAGCAGGGCCCTCACCTCATTTTGCAGATATGGGTGCTTATGGCAGTTAATTATTCGCCTAAGATTAAATATGGGGTGGATCTTGAACTCCCACCTCCTCCTGGGACAAAACTCCCAGATTAGGACATGCTACAAACATAAGTATGCTATTAACTATATCTTAATAAAGAGATGACTGTTAATCTTTTTTTTTTTTTAAGAAAAATTAGTCGTGGAGCAGTACCCTCCGCAGTAGTCTAAGGGAAGCCTGCCCTGTGGTACACACCAATGCCAGGCTGAGTGTGTGCAGGGTGGGGGTGAGGGTGTGGGCGGCAGCTGCCGGCCCCCTGCGGCAGGGCCTCAGGGACCATGAAGGTATAATTCCAGCTCCCAGGGTTGCTACTAGGTGGAAAGTCATGCACCGGCTGCAAAATCGTTAAACATCTGCTCGGGTCTCCCCTGGGGCCCTGAAGGAACCTGTTTTCCAGAAAGTCCTGCAGGGAGCGGCTGGCCTTGTTTTCCCGGTGTCCATCTGAACTTCCTGGTTCTATACAAGGACGCACCACGCGGTCCCCCCAAGCAGGGATGCACTTCTCTGCGTGGATCCAGTCAGAGCCTGGCCCTCACTGCACCTCAGTTGACTCCACATTCCTGGGTGGTGGCTCCGAGTAGGAGATGCCTTTTAACTCTTGCCTGGGTCTATGTCAGATTTTGAAAACGCACCAAATGAACATGTACAGAAAAACCTAACTTTGCACATCACTTCAGGGTTTTCCTATAACTGATTACAAGAGAGGGATTTCCCGGGATAAGGTTTGTTGTAGTTGTTGATTGCAGTCCTGGAGGCTGGACTTACAGCCCCTGCTAGGAGCTGCGCCCCAGCACCGCGCCGGCTCCTTCTTCAAGGCTTTGATACCGGCCTGGCTACGCAGCTGCAGCTGCGCCCCTGCCCACGCTGAGCTCCGCCTCTCCTCTTCTCGCTCCAGCCTCCAGCGTCGTCGCTGAGGGCGCAGGCGTTAAGACTTCTTGAGTCGAGTGAATTTTAAGATTCATTCATAAAAATAGTGCACACGTTGCTTGAACTAAAAAATAAAAGAAACTGTATTTGTGATTCCGAGTAAGAATTAGCAGTTTTAACATACTGCAGTGTTTTAGCGGTGGTTACTAAAGAGCTGCCTGTGGTTCCCTGGTAAATATTAAGGTGCATTGTGAGAAATTGTGATCTTTTTGAAATGGGCATCCTCACAAAGCAGGGAAATATTTTCCTTCCTTTGCTTTCAACTGTAGTCTCATTAACCTAATGATGTACCTTATCTCAGGAAACAAACACACTTAGAAGCATACCGCGTATCACCGTTTGTAAGCACATACACACCTCTTTTTTCTAAGTCTGAATTTTGTATTTTTTACTGAAAGAATAATTTTGTTGTTTGCTTCCCCTCCAGATATTGTCAAAAAAATCTTAAAGAAGAAGTTTGAGCCCTCAGCTGATTATGACAAGGTAATTTTTGTTGGTGTTTGTTATTAAAAGTAATAAAGAGAACAAAAAATCGGCAGGCTGGGAAATAAATCTTTTAATCAATGGTTACTTAAACTGTAACTTTAATAGACTTCTTTGATAAAGGACTTTTGTGGACTGTTGGGACACCTTATGGATTCCGTGCAAAGACAATGGAGCTTTCAAAAGGAACCCTGAAGACAATCTTGTGTGTTACTTAAAAATTAATCTTCCTGTACTTCATTGGCTAAGGGAAGAAGCCTTGAGTTCAGTTGTTCCAGAAAGCCCTGGGACCAGAGTGAGAGGTGCTGGAAAGCGGCTTCCTGCTGAGCAGTGTTTCCTTCTGCTGGCTTCAAGCTCCAGGCAGCAACTGGGAGGGAGCTGGGAGAGGGGACCGCCCCAGCTCCTGCCAGGGACAGCACCTGAGGGGTCAGAGAGGGGAAGAGGAAGGAAGCAGCTCCACCGGGGACCTGCGGAGGAACTTGGGGAAAAGTAGCTCCAACCGAAGCCCTTCCGGGAGGCGAAGACTTGGGGCTTAATCAGAGGTCAGAGCGGGTGGGAAGCGGCTCCCCCTCCAGCCCAGCCCCAGGTTGGGTTCCTTTGTGAGCCAAGGGTTTCAGGAGAGAAGCGAGCAGGGAGGAGGACAAGGGAGCTGGGCCCGCTGGCAGAGGGAGCGACCTGTGGCCATCCAGAAGCTGTCCAGGAGCCCTCGTGCCTCTGCTGCAGGTGCTGCCCGTCCACTGCACTGACCGCCACGCCTGGCCAGAAGGATGTCCTTTTGGTGCTGATATGGGGTTCGTGCAGGCTGCCCAGGAAACACAAGAGAAGAACTGCTGTACTGCATGCAGAATAAGAATGAACTGTCTGTTGTGTCCTCGCCTCTCGGAGCACTGCTCTTTCCTTTGGGTGCCTGACAGTGGGTATGCAGGGAGAGCCCGGTGCTCCTGATGAGGGCAGGCAGCTTTTGCACATGACAGTGACCTCAGACACTGTCGTTAGACACTATACTGGCAAACAGCCTCATTGTATCCTCAATTTGCAACAAAATGACACTCAAGAGAAAAGCGAATATAGAAGCCAAAGAGCAAAGCCCATCTGAGAGCCACGACCAGCCAGCAGCAGGGAAGGCTGAGGTGAGGCTGGTGAGAGCTCACGGCTTTCCCCAGGACTGGGCAGCATTTTCATTCTCCCATGCTCCTGGGTTCATGTGAGTCTTCCCAATAGCTGCTTGTGTTGGTCTGAATCACTAGGCAGAATCAAAACACTGTTGCCCTTATATCTGTCTTTAAAAGTAGCTCACTGTCAGCAGTTAGTGACCTGAATACCTGAGGTATTCAAGGGAATGAGTGGGGTTTGGGGACAGCACTCCTGGTGAGCTTAGGTATGGAAGGGAGACATTCTGAGACCCTGGGAGCTGTGAGGATTCTGGCAAGCACAAGGTGGGACTGGGCCGCTGTTGTCCCTGGCAGGGTTCTTAGCTGGACAGCTCTTTGGTGCTTGGCATGGAGCTCCTGTGTACCAGGCATCTCGGCTGAAAACCACTGGGGTGCAGGTGAAGTGCAGAAAGGAGGTAGAAGGGAACCAGCGCGAATGAGCTAAAGAAAGTGTCACCCGAGGAGAAGGGATTTAGTTGGGCAAAAGTAGAGCTGTTGATGGGGTTTGGTCTGAGAAATTCGGAGTGTGTTAGATTGGGTCCCCCTCCAACCCAGTGCCTGGTACAAGGGCTGAAGGGAAAACTCTCAACTGGGGAACTGTGGCTGGGAAGTGAGGAAGGGCGGGGCAGCCTATTCAGGGTACCAGTGTGCCAGCAGCCCCGGAAGGGACAGCTGTGTCATGCAGACCAGCCATGAGAAACTGCCAGGCACTGGCTTCACCTTAGCTCACAGGAAGGGTGAGAGAGCACACTAGGACCGCAAAAGCACAGATTAGGGCTGCTTGGGAGCTGGGGACAGTGCTCATTCTCATTCCCGAGTACTCCCCGGGGACCTAGAGGACAGTGTCTCAGGGATCTTGGCTGGTGTGTTGGAGGCAGCACAAGTGTGCGCTGTGGGTCTCAGGGCCTGGGCAACAATGCCAGTGTCTTTGCAGTCGCCTGCACCCACCCCCAGCACAGTCCCACAGGTAAGGTGTCTCTAGGGAGTGTCCTGGGCCGGAGTTGTCCCCGCTTCCCTTGCCCTGGCTTCTCATCCAGTTTGGCTTGAGCCAGAATTGTGGAAAGAATTAAGTTCATGAACCAAGGTACCACTGTGCTTTGAAGTCCTTGACCCTTTCTCTTCCCTGAATTTTTCTTTTGAGGCTTTCTCTCCTTTGCTTAATACAGTGTTTTCTATTAATTGATACTGCTGGAGCTCCCATGAGGAGCAGCACACAGCAGGGCCATCACCTGCTGCAGCACAGCCCCTCTCCTAGGAGCACACCATGGGTAGAGGAGAGTCCAAGCCTAAGGCGTGCCAACACCTTATGGGCTGAACTGTGTCCAGAACTCTTATGTCAGAGTCCTCACCCTCATAGCAATGAATGCCGCTGGATTTGGACGCAGGACTTTAGGAGATGCAGGTTGTGGATGAGGCCCTTAGAGGGGGCCATACTCCAGCACGACTGCTGTCTGTCTCAGCAGGGGAAATGCGGGCCCAGAGAATTACACAGGAGAGACCCCAGGAGGAGACAGTGAGAAGGTGGCTGCTGACAGCCAAGGAGGTTGGCTGGCCCAACCCAGCCCACCAGCTGCAGATGTCGAAGCCCCCAGACTCAGGTACCTGACTGCGGCCGCCTGAGCAAGCTGAGATGCAGGATGGAAAGGAACTGCACCAGACATGCAGTTCTGATAAAGGCCAGGAACAGCAGAGGAGGGAACGTGGCCTTGCCCTCGGGGGATTCCACCATGGTCCAGCATTTCACCTACACCTAAAAGCAAGTAGAGCCATTGAGAAGTGAAGCCTTACTTCTGCCTGAAAATCTTTGCTCAAACTGCCGTGCTGCCTACCTGCATCTGAGAGGGTCTCCCCAGGCCATTTCATCTTCTGCGCAGCAGGAAGAGCCACCCTTGCTGCTCTGTGCATGCAGGCCTTGGTTAGAGCCTTGTGTCCCTCCTGGTCCTTACAAGGTCCCACTCAGAGGAGCAAGCACTGCTGCTACAGTAGATGTGGAAAGCCCGATGCTCAGAGGAGCTGAGTTCTTACCTGAGGTCACCCAGTAGCCACACAAAAAAGCTGGGATTTGTACCCAGACCAAGCTAATTCCAAGCTGACCAACACCCACAACAAATATGAGACGTTCCAGCCCACCGGGCATAGTCCCAAAGGGAGTAATTTGGAAGGAACAGCTTTCACCTGAGCATCTTCAGCTGTCAGCAAAGAGTATTACTGCCTCCGAGGGATAAAATTTACGTATTAGGCCCCAAAATAGCCTAGAGAATAATTATCTCTGGGCAGCAACGGTCAGTCCCAAGTTGGCCTCTACTGCGGTGTGAATAACCCTTCAGCTTGCTAGGGGCGGAATACTGAGCGTGGAGCTTCACAGAATGGTCTGTTCAGGCATGTTCATCTCCAGTCTGTGATTTCAGAGAACCTGAGGCACATTCCAGAGTCAGGACAATGGAACCGTGGCTGGAGAGGCCAGACCAAGGAGGGACCAAGGCTAGGCACCAGTGACCCATGGAGAGCAGCCAGATGAAGTTACAGGGACCTGAGAAATGACTCAAACAGTCCTACTTTTCTCGAGGGGGAAGCAGCAGTACCCTTAGCTTAGCACATGTTGGCTTCCAGGCGTGCTTCCACGGACCTGGCACATGGTAACTCATTTAGGCCTTGCAGGGAGATGCTGTCCCCACCAGAGGTGTTGAAGCACATATCACCAGGGCAGCTGGGTCTCCACCAGGGCACTGCCCACTGGGTGAAAAGCTGTGGGCTCAAGATCCAACAGTCAGCCATGCCACCCCAGCCATGCTACAGAGTATGGGGTGAGCCACTTCCCAGGGACCCTGCATTCTGGCTCACCATTAGAATGGTCAGGAAGAACAGGGGCTTGAAGCTGGGGTTCGGCCATAGAGAACCACATGAAGACATTGGCATTAAGTATATGGGGAATCTATGCAAGACTCATAAGCACAGGACCAACACCATCTGGTCTGATTGTAGCGCGATGCTGGAAGGTGTTGCCTTTGACTTTTGGGCCACAGGCAACCCCTGGCTCTCTGTTATATGTGGATCACATGGTTATTGCATGAAACATTTGTAACTTTCCCTGCAATTTTCCTTGCCATACCTGACCAGTGTATTAGGAACTGTTCAAATATCAAATGCAAATTGTAGAACCTGGCTCTGCCCCAAATACTGCTTCCCAAATGCACACTTAAGGGTTGTGTCCCTTTCCTGTGTCCATCTCTCTGTTCCCTGATTCTCTGTGTGGGGTGGCAATGCTCTAAGTTGTGGTCTCTCACTCACGTGGATTTTTCTGTTTTCTTGGTGCACGCTGCTTCTGCTACATGCAAATTCCTCAACTGCCTTGGCTCCCACAGCCAGAAAATGTAGTCCTGGCCCTGAAGGTAATGCCCGTGTCTGCTATCTGTCCTTTGTCTTCAACCACCTAACTACTTCACCTTTGTCCGAACATCCCTGACATTTTCTTCTTGTGTTGAGTTTTAAATTTTCCATGTCATTCTTGCTTCTGCCACTTTGTTTAAGCCTCCCTTGGCCTTATCTTCAACATAATCTATAAAATGCTGTAAGATCTTGATGAATGAGAAAGTAACTGCGCACTACAGGGCCTCAGGAAGACTTTCACCTTGAAGCCAGCTCTTAAAATGATGCATTTTTGTTTCTGAGTCCAAGTGATGTGCAGAAGGCAACGTTGGGAGGACTGTGGATCTGATGTAAAGTTGGTGCTTGGTGGCCCGCAGCCTTTCCTGTACCCCTTCTCTACTGGTTTTGGGTTCAGTGACTCCTGGAGTTTACAAAGGAGGGATTAAAATTACTATTTCTTTTTTATTATTTTTTTTTCTGTATTTTAGGGAAGGGTCTACAGGGTATTCAGGGCCTCACTACTAGATCAGACTCATAGTGATCCACCTGTTTACAGCCTCCCAAGAGCTGGGATTATAGGCGCACTCCACCATGCCCAGTCTAAAATTATTATTTCTAAGTTGTTTAGAAGTGGTAAATAATTTGGAATCATTTAGTGAGCAATGATAGGAAATATGGAGTCATGTAAGTTTGGAGAGTCTGGGTGGTTCCTAGTTAAGCCCTCTAATTATTCCTCAGAGAAGAGGTAAAATCAGCATAGAAGGGTCTTCATGCACGGGGAAGGGTCTTACGTAGACACATGCAGCAAATTCAGCACCTTTCTCCTCACGTTAGCATTTCAATCTTCATATCGAAGTAGATAATCTTCAGGCATCAGGCACCTGGCCTTACTCTTGAGCTTTTGCCCCTAGAAGTCTTCAGTGTCCATCCAGAGCTCACTGTGCACGGGGCACTTGGCTAGCTGTTTCCGCCTTCAGTCATGCAGTTCTCTGCCCCCTACAATATACTGATGGGGTTAATGCTAAGGGACACTGACCAGGAAGGGGACCCTGCAGCCCCTGCTGGGCTGCAACTGATTTGCATTTCAGAGCTGCCTTCAAGGCAAATCCCCGGGAAGGCTGCAGGACCCAAGTCCTTATCTGCTGGCTTCCCAGCAGACCAACCAAGGGGCACAATCCGAGGCAGGGAAGGGGACTTTATTCTAAGGCCAGTTAAAGTAGAAGGTGAGTGACTGTCACGACAACGTCCATCTTGCTGGGAGGCTGACTTGGGGCTGGCTCATACAGGAGTTTGTGAGTGTTCAAATGCTGATGGGCACCTTCTTATAACAGGCGATAGGTCATAACAGGTGATAGGTCATCACAGGCGCCTCCCCACAACAGGTGGGCTGGATGACACGCGTCTCAGCTTGGTCGCCTGGTCTCAAGACACCGTCAGAGCACAGAGCAAAGATCATTCTTTGCTAGAGTTACTTTTGTGACTGGCTCGCTTGCCTGTACGCAGTTCCTAACCCGTCACAGAAGGCACAGGCTGGAGAGAGCAGCCGCCCCAGCCACTCTCTTGCTCACCCCAGGCTCATGGTAATGAAAGCAAATAGACTTCACTGGATCACTGGAGAACACAGGGTGAGGGGAGGGTCAGGAGAGAGTCAGACACAAGAGCTTGCCTCAATGCTGGACCACAGGACCAAGACTTCTTGTGTCCTATTGCCTCTCCCCCGATGTCGGCATCCAGTGCTGCGCAGCTTGTCCATTAGTTGCCGACTGCCAACGTGTGCTTTTCTTTAGGTTTTTAGAAATGTGAGCAACAGCATCCAGGGGAGGAATAAGGTTTCGTTCCATTATCCAGTTGCATTCATTTTCATTTATCTCAAAATAAAGCCAGCAGTGATGAGGAAGCTCTGTTTGGGTCACATGATGGCTTCTAGAAGTGATGCTGGCCACTCCGTGTCCCTGTTGGTGATTAGGCCCTGGACAAGCCATGAGCGGTGGCATCCATTCCTTTGTCAGGGCCATACCACAGCATGGGAAGTGCCAGTTATTGTTTGTACTGTGCCTAGGACTCAGTTAGGCACTCTCTAATGACACATCATCTTGAATTTTCATAATGACCCAACAAGACCCATACTATTATTCCCAGTGTATAGATGCAAAAAATAAGTGGTCTGTGTTTCACTTCCTGACTCAGAAGGTCTGAGTGTTTATTCTAAATGTATATACATTCCAGCTTCTTTGGTATCTATGGGATCCTCCGCAATTGAACCAACTCAAATTGCTTCAGGTCTTTCGTCACTTCTACTTGCCCTGTCATTCTGGTGTAAAGTCCCCTGTATAGTGATCATTCACTGTGCTAGTGTTCATATCCAGATGCATGAAACTATTTGAAAATGTAAACTGTCTTTGGGGCTGAAAGTATACCATTTGTGGCTTGACCTTATAGCTGGAAATTGAAAGGAAGCTAGTACTCACTTGGTCCAGTATTCGGATAACTCAGTTCTCTGCTGCCTCTGTTTCAGGTAGGAGCTTTGTAGTGGAAGAGTGTACCTGCACCTTCATTGAGCTGGAGATGACAACTAGGTTAAAATGATGCAGTGCGCGTGCTGTGGAATGTCCTGCTTCCTGTGTGGTGTGACAGTGTGTGCTGTTGCTTTTGTTCTCATTGCAGATCACCTTCTATGAGATCGGCGTCATCATCTGCGCTGTTCTGGGGCTGCTGTTCATCGTGCTGATGCCAGTGGTGGGGTATTTCTTCTGTGTGTGCCGCTGCTGCAACAAGTGCGGGGGAGAAATGCACCAGCGACAGAAGGAAAGCGGCCCCTTCCGGAGGAAATACTTCGCCGTGTCCCTGTTGGTGATTAGTGTGCTTATAAGGCAAGTAGACGCCTGAACAGTGGCTGAGCCTGGATTAGGGCCGCTCTCTCCTGTGTTTGTTTAAAACCCATGAGTTTGAAACAAAACAATACAGATGAACAGAAAATAGAGAAAATAGTGCTTGTCCGGGAGGAATGGGAAACTGTCTCTATCACCACGAGTCAGCCTAGTGAGGAAGCTGCCCTAACTTCCCCTTGAGCCGGTTCTCTGGTATTTTCCCCATGTTGCCGTTCTGAGGGCTCTTGGACTGCGGAAAGCATTTGTGTCCTCTGAGACCGGGCTCTGGAGGCAGACGGCATGCACGAAGACAGAGCCCACATTTGCTAGTCTGATCCAAAGTGATCCTGATGGATGGGTACAGTTCCTGTATTTGAAAGTCTGACAGTATTGTAGAATATAGTGAACTTTCTAGTAATACCTAAATCCATTTTCTTTGTTTTTTGTTTGTTTGTTTGTTTATTTTTGGTTTTTTTGTTTGTTTGTTTGTTTTTTTGGGGGGAAGGGTCTACAGAGTGTTCAGGGTCTCACTACTAGATTGGACTTGTAGCGATCTGCCTATTTACAGCCTCCCAAGTGCTGGGATTACAGGTGCACACCACCACACCCAGTCTCAGTTGCCATCTCAGCGCGCCCTGGGGACAGGGCTGGCATGGCAGGCCCAGGGATCAAACCCCCAGGGTCCTGCACTTGCTTGCAGGTGCTTTAATCTGCTGAGCTATTTGGCTGACCCTTCTTAAATTTTCTGTTTATCTACTACCATTTTTTGAAGTCCGGAACAGAGCTCATAATGTAGGATGTCTCTTCTATTGTTCCTGCTGCCATCAGAAGTTGTCCAATTGACAGATCACAAATAGATTGCTTTTAACATGAGGCTGGTTTGTTGAGTCCAGATTGACTCCCCAGCTGAGGGACGTGTGTCAAGATACTGGGCCCTGCTGGTGACTTTTGGTTGTTCTCCTACATGTCCTCATTTACTCAACTGATGTCTCATACACCAGCAGAAAGAAATGCGGCCTGTGGATATGGGCACCAGGGCTGGTGGCGTCTGTCTTGAGTCACTCTAAACACTATTCCCTTGGGAGCTGTAAGAGCTGCTATATTCTCTGATCTATCCGGAACCACTCCAGATGTGTTGATGGAAATGGTCCTCCATGGAAACAACTGAAAGGAGCAGGTTGCAGATGAGTCTTAAACACTGTTACTGTGCTAAAAATAGAAAGGGAAGGAGATGCAAACACTTGGCTGTGTGCGCAAACAGTGTATGAAAGGACTAGCAGTGGCTGTCTCCGGAAAGGAAATTGTGGGTTGTGGGCTGGGAGGAAGGAGCTTGCTGCTGTGGCTGGGCTGCTGGCACTTCAGAATTAGTGTAGCAATGGGGCTGG
>NW_004524582.1:21780732-21782104 GCF_000260255.1 Octodon degus
GTCACAATCACTCTCTCAGCATGCGCCAGGGCAGGGTCGGCAGAGCATGCCAGGGATCGAACCCTGGTCCCCGCGTCTGCCTAAGCAGGTGCTTTAGTCCACTGAGCTATCTGTCCGGCCTGCAAGCCAGATTCTTACAAGTTTGAGAGCTGATTGTGCTACTTCTCGTCTTAGGCTTAGATGGCAAAGATGAGGCTCAGGTTAGAAAGTCATTTGAAAACCTTGCCCTGGGCTTCTTGTTAGGGGGTAATTTACTTAACAGGTTAATAATTTTCACTTGATGCGTAGTCATTAGTATAATTTCAAGGAAAATTTTTTATTGTATATAGCTATTCATTTACCTAAATAAATGTTTACGTGTATGATAGGCTTAACCATTTTTTAATGAAGCATAAACTTTATTGGATTCCTCTTTTTAAATTATACTTGTATATGAAGTTTATATGATTACATGCTAGTTCATTGTGAAATACATTATTTACATTAGGTTTAAAATGCTAAAAGATATAAACACACTTGGCTTCCATTTACAAAATGAAACGTATAAAAAATGGAGGCCACAACTATTTTCTCTTATTCTCAAGATTCAAACCCATCAAATAAATTCATAGCAGTTTTTTCAGTATGTTTTAGTGTGAAAATTATTTCTAAAGATGCATGCCATTTTTTCCTCAAATAGTTTAATTTCAGATCTAGTGAAATTAAACCATTTGATCAACTGTTTGAGGTTGTTACGATTTTTTTAAAAATATATTTTGTGCAGGGTCTCACTACGCACCTTGGACTCAGTGATCCTCCTGTTTTCAGCCTCCCCACACCCAAACTTGGTGATCGCTCAATGCGCCCAGGGGTGAGGCCCACGAGGCATTCGGGGCTGGGGATCAAACCCCGGTCCCTGCACTCACCTAAGCAGACGCTTAGTCCAAGGTCGTTACAAATTTAATCCAAATTACATGTCACACAGTATACTGAATTTATATATAAAATATATATTTATCCAAGTGAGTCTAAATTGGAGTTGTGTATGAGAGCTCTTTCTTTTCTTTAAATTTAGATAAGCTTAAATTTGGCCTTAAACTTCCCAGTTTACTAAAAGCGTTTTGATGGTTTCTTTTTGAAACACTGGTTTGCATGTAGCTTAAATATGAAGAGTTAAATAATAGCTAAATACTTTCTTCAAATAACCAGGGCTGCCCAAGACCATTAAAGCTCTGGGGAAAGAGGACGAAGTCACCAAAATCAGATTAGATCAAAATATGAGGAGACAGAATGTCAACCAAATTAGAAGGCCAAGACAGCACAAATTACTGTTCTCTCTCTCTCTCTCTCTCTCTCTCTCTCTCTCTCTCTCTCTCTCTCTGTCTCTCTCTCA
>NW_004524582.1:21783219-21804711 GCF_000260255.1 Octodon degus
GAAGGGAAGAAGGGGGAGGGGGATGGACAGAGGGAGGAGGAAGGGAAAGGGAGAGAGAGACGGGCCTCAACTTCTGTATATTCCTAAGTTTCCAGGCGTGAGAGGCAGCGTTGCTGTCACCCTGGGAGCTGATCACATCTCAGGCTCCCGCAGGAAGCTGGCCATTTTCAAGTTCATTTGTATTAGGATCTGATCGTCAGTTCCTGGCCTGAAGGTCACGGGAGACTAATAAAAATGAAATTGAACTATAGCGTGCCTGAAAATCATGAGGCTTTCTTATTGGGAACAAGCGGTCTAGTAACTGTAATTTCAAATTCAAAAATTATATCTTAAATATAAAAAGTTCAGTTAAAGGCTAAAAGCATTTATTTGACTTTCAATGGCTAATTTGATTCAGTAGCAATTTTTAGGGATAAAATAGTCATACTTTTTTTTACTCTTTTTCACTCTAAAAGCTGTAGTTATTTGCTGATAGGTATATGTGTGGAAAGTAGCTTTTCTATAACAACATGTAACACTATTAAATATAATGTTAGTGTACCATAAAAAATAAAAATTCCTATGTTCTGCTAAAAATTTCAAGAGATTTTGTTCTGCATAAAAGCACACATTTTTGATAGCTTGATGACATATGCCAAGGGCTAGTGAAGGGATATTCACTGAAATTTTTTTCTTTCTTTATGTTAGATACATTTTCCCTATCTGTTCATATCCCTTTAGTTGATGGGTTGCTGTTAGAATTTAAAAACAGAAATTCGTGTGATTTTTTTTAAAAAAATAGTATCTACATAAACAATTAAAAAGAGTGTGTGTGTGTGTGCTGAGTGCATGTGTGTGCATGTGTGTGTGTGTGTGTGAGAGAGAGAGAGAGAGATAGACAGACAGACAGACACATAGACAGACACACAGACACTCTACCACTAAGCTATACCCTCAACCCAAAAGCATCATTTCTCTGTCCTTTATTTTGTTGAAATAAAAGGCATAAGTTAGAGATGGCAAACAGACACCCAGTGGTTCCGTGCAGCACTTTACTAGTAACTAATACGAATGGAGAGATTTTTCCATCAGAATCTAGATCTCCAGATGTTTGTGGATGCCGCGGAGGTCATGGCAGTACTTGCCTGCCATCATGGTGGAGCTCAGTGCCACCGTCACTCCCTGGCACCTGGGCTTTTCCAAAAGCACAGCGCAGCTGCCCCACCCCACTCTGTCCTCCCAGCTCCACAGGCCCATGGGTCCACTTTCCCCTGTGCTGCAGGCATTTGCATTTGTTATCCTTTATTTATTTATTTATTCTTTTTTTCTCTTTTTTCAATAATTTTATTGAGAAACAAATAGCAATGAGACAGTTTCAAATCCAATTAGTAGGACAGTTTTGATAATTAATACATTGCATATTGTTGTCTTAGTGGTTATTCATTGTATAAGATGCAGACATGGTATCCTGTTTACAAACACTATTAGAAAAAAAATTTCTAAAAAACACTTAGAACAAATCTTTCTATTCATTGAATTAAGAGAATGTAGTTGTATATAGATCCTAACTATTTTAAATATACAGATACACAATGGTCATTCATTTGTATCCCCTTTTTTTCTTTAGTTTTGTCAGAGAAGGGTATTCCATTGTCATTTAAATATTATAGGTGCATGAGTTCAGCAAAATATTCCAGTATAGTTCAGTAGTCCATAATAATAGTGGATTTTCCATGAATATGGCTTTAATTTTTATACTTCATTTTTATACTTTTCTGCTGGCTGGTTAAGACCAAGAGAAAGCAAGACCTATATAACAAGAAATGTAGCTGTTAAGGTCAGTCAGTTCCCCTCATGATTTATCCTGAAACCTTGTACCGCACTTTGTAGATCCTTTGTGAGTGTCAGCCATGTGGATGAGTCACGGCCATTGCTTGACCAATTTGCTCTCTGTGAAAGCCTGAGAGAATGTTATCCTTAATTTAAATATAAGTTTACACTCTCAGGAGGTCTGCAAATTGGCTGTGAATGGTGTTGACTGCTTGGCTAATTCTGTTTAGTAGTTTTTCCTAAAGATAATAGGTTTGTTTTCATTGACTTATTCTATGGATTAACAGAGACATGAGTCTTTAAATAATTAGCGTTGAATTCAGTACTGAAATGTTGCACTGCAGTTCATTTTTCTGACTGATGGTTGCTTGAGTGAAGGCATTTATTCAATAAAGCCCAAGTTTCTAGCTTGGGCTGTCCAGTCAGGTGGTGACTCTTCTAAATTGGCTGTGTGACCCAGAAGCCAGCCCTCAGTAGCCTCACTGAGCACCCTGGGGACAAGGCTGCTATACGCAAAATTGCCGCACAGCTGCCACCTCTTTTGGGGAAATTAACCACAGGTGGGAGAACAGGCCAGTTAGCACGTGAAGGCAGAAGTGCTCTTCAGAATGGGGACAGAGGTGTCCTGACACTGAAGCAAGGCCAGTGAAAGTGGACTTCAGATTTCACTGTGACTTTTCAAATGACCCGAAGAGTCTGAGCCTGAGGAATGATTGAAGTAATCTGGGCCATTTGCAGGGAGGGAGACAAAGCAAGGGTGCTCGGCGTGGCTATCAGGTGTGTCCGGGGGGACCCTTCCTGGTCATGGCATGGAATATCTTTTTTTTTTTTTTTTTCCAGTACTGGGAATTGAACTCAGGACCTTGTGCTTGCCAGGCAAGCACTTATTCTACTGAGCTATCTCCCTGCTCCCTATGGTCTGGGCCTGATTTGGCACGAGGGTACTGATACAGGGGAATGACACTCCCAACCTGAAAGATATCTGGGACGAGTTCGTGTTCTCTAAAACTGAAGTATGAATTTTAGGAACAGTGGAGGTTCAGAGCAGAATATATTTATAGGGGGAAAGAAAACTTCTGTCTGAGAGAGGGACAGAAGGGGACACGAGTGGGTTGCCCAGGACTCTGCCTTTTCTACAGATTTTTATAGAGCAAAACTGTGAGGTGAGGCGGGCCTAAGGTGGGGAACATGGGAATTCGCACATGAGGTGGGACAAACTGTGGTCATCCAATAAGATTACAAGGACAACTGCTCAGGTAAAATTGATTAAATCGGGATCAAATGAGGAAGCAAGTCACATGCAAGCGGCCCTGAATACAGAACAGGGGCTTTTCCTGCAGGGAGTTGGGTGAGTGACTCTGGCGTTTTCAAGGTGATAGAGACCTACTTAGAATGTCAATCCCTGCTGCCCATTCCTAGGGAGGTGTGTGGCTGCATTTGTTTAATCTTTTGTCTTGAGGTCTGGCTCCCAGGGAGAGGTACCTGTCTCTCCCATGGTTGCAAGGTATCTTGTCTTCCATACTGTCTCTTTTGAGGGTCAGCCCTGTCTGACTCCTATAATGTCTCTCTAACTCAGATCTCTCCAACAGCATCATTTAATAACTTGTTGGTGTGGTGTGGTGTGTGACTCTAGAGTACTCACCCCACTAGGATGGGCACGATGGATGGTAAGAAAATTATTCCAAATGGCCTAGAATATTACGAAGCTTAATCCCATCCACCATGATAAGGAACCCCCAGCTCCCAGAACATGGGAGACTTCATGAATATTCAGTAGTTCTCCTCTGCAGCTTCAAGAGCACATTTCCAGCATAAGTTGGATTAGATCTGTTTACCTAATTAGACCTAAAGCTCTGAGCAGATCTTTTTTAGTTTTAAGACCCTGCTGATGTTTGCAAAAGGAAAGTGAGTTTCTCAAGCTCACACTGTGAAGAGTGGAACCAGCACCCAAGCCTGGTGTTTTCTGTGTAGCTCCTGGGCGATGAGACCCGCTCACTGCTGTGTGTTACGTAGGCGCGCCTGGGCTGTTCGGGCAGCCCCCTGGTTTATAAAACACTGGTACAGGAAATGAGGTTTGAAGTGAGGATCCACTGCTTCTTGGAGGAGGCAGTGGGTGTCCGGGCATACCTAGGACCCAGACATTTACTAGGGACACGGGAGTTTTCAGTATGAAACTGAAGCTTGCTTGTAAATATATGCATGCCCCAAACTCCCAGAATTGCTTTGCTGAAGTTGCAATGTATTGATTTCCTACACCCATTACTTGCAGCATTTGGTTGTGAAAATTATATCTACAGCTTCCGTTGGATGATGGCAAAAGTACAATTTTGTTAGTTTATATAGGCAGGATAGCCTGCGGTGTGCTTAGCTTTGGTACTTCCTTGCTGCCACCTGGTGGACAAAGCCAGCAGGGCCTAGCAGTTGGTGCACGTACAACATTGTCAGTGTTCAAGAGCTCCGCTGTGAAAATAAAGCAGTTTGGTCAAATTAATGCAGACATTCCTAATTTAGTGACCAACCTGTCTAATGACTGTTTGGAATTCCTATCTTCCCCTTGGACTTAAGACCTTTCTTTTTTCTGTGCACATTTGTACAGCTTGTTTATAAAGCCTCAATGTTTTGGTTGTTTTTTTTTTTTTTTTTGAACATCACACCTTGTTTGTACAGAATTGTAATTTTTGCTGATTGTACTGTATGCCACTGTAGCTTTATGTTGCTATACATTACACTACTTCATGGAAGAGTTATGCAAATAAAAGCAGGGCCCTCAAGTTAGAATTTCCTTTGACCCTTCTTTGTTCTCAATATTGTATGTACTATTTATAGCCCCTCAGTTGGTGATGCATTTATGCAACAATCCAGCCTCAAAACAGAACTCAGTTGTTCAATGAAGAATTCTCCTGCTTTTCCTGTTTTTGTTCTTTGCAGAAAATGAAATAATACAGTAGGGGGTAGGGACTCACTCCATTGTGTGAGGCTTCTCCTGAAGCATTCTAATGCAAAAGGAAGTTGCATTCCTCCTAACGGGACAGTACTGAAATAGACAATGGGAGAAACCAAGAATTCTAGAAGGCCCCGTTGACCTGTCATCTCGTTGTTTTTACGACTTCTTTGTGGGGGAGGAGAGATGTGCAGTGTGTGTGTGTGTGTGTGTGTGTGTGTGTGTGTGTAGGTGTGGGGGGTTCACAGCGGAGCTCAGGACGCTGGATCACATGCTGCCTTGGCACCGTGCTAGCCTTAGCTCTCCACAGGTCGTTCACTTACCAGAGTCATTGTTGAGCAAGACGCTTTGTCTTCTGGGCGGTCTGAGCCCTGTTTTGTGGCTTCGTATGGTGGTACCAACAGGGGAACCCTAGTGAGCAGGACAGGGGCAGAGAAGGTGGCCTCTCAGGAGCCTCTTCCTGCTCCTGCCTTGCAGAAGACCAAGGATTGGGCACCACACGGTAAACGGTTTGCCTTCTACTGCAGCATCGGCATCTTGTTCGGCTTTTTGGCCAACCTCCAAATGAGGACCTGGGTCCAAAGGACGCAGAACCTGGCGGAGAGCAATCTGCATGACTTTCGCATGGTCCTGAACCACCTTCCAAAGGTAAAGCTCAGCCTAGAGGACCCACGACACTTCGCATTCTGGGCTTGTCCCTGTCTCTGTGTGTGTCGAGACCTGACCTGCAAACTTCAGGGAGCCTGGGGAATCCCTGGAGACAGTGTGCCTTTTAATGTTGTAGATGAAGAATAAGGATCCCACAGGTGGTCCCCAAGAGTACAAAAGCAGAGTTTCAGAATTGGCATTCTTATGTGACTGCCTTTTATTTTATTAAGGTATAACGAAGCCATAATACATATTCCAAAGCTAGTTAATTTTGACAGTCTCATGATTGTTTTAAAAGCCTTTGGAAACTTGTATCCTTTCGTTTGGGTAGTAAAAGGAACTCCTGCTCCGTCACAGCTGGACAGGTGTATCATGTTCCTAACCTACACACTCGTGCGAACATGGGTTGTGTGGGTAGCGGGGACAGAATGGCTGAAGGGGCCATGATCCAGGAGGAGGCGCCTCTTTCTGCATCCCAGGAGCATGTTGCTGTGGTACCTCCTCGGGACATTCTTTGGAAGTGTGACTGGTCAGGAAGTCCCCTTAATACGCAGTGCCTGAGGATGCCCAAGTCAGCAGGGGAAAGCCTGCTCTCGGATTGGATAGAAAGTCGGCCAGTGCAGTGAACCTCTACACACGGGCTGGGATTTCCTCCAAGTCTATCCTGCCCTAAATATATTGGACTTTACTAAGTGTGTGCAAGGGTTTTTTTAAGTGACTAAAAATAAAGGAGAAAACAGATGCATATACTTTGAAGTACCAAGAACAAGGACATTAACTTTGTGGTTTTATGGCCTGGGTGCAAGACGGAAATACTTGCTTTTCCTAATCCTTGGATAAAAATTTGTATTTCTTATTCAACATTCTAAAGACTCCAAAGATAAGCTTTTTTTCCCTAAAAAGCTGGCCAACTTGGATAGTGGTGACGGCTGGTGAGGTTTCATGGGGGTGGCTTTTGTTGCCTTCAAAGGATAGAAAATGGCTGACTCTGGTGGAACGAAGCTGGTTCCAGTGAAGGAGGCTAACGCAGCCATGAAATCTGGGTAGAAAAATGTGAAGTATAATCGACAGAAGCATGCAAACAAAGTAGGTGGGAGCAAAACAAAGCATGTTGAACTTGGTCTAGCAATCCTAGAAATGAAAATTTAACCAGTGATCGATATTTTCACTAAGAAGATTTTCAGTCGCTGTTGAGAAATGCTAATCCCCAGTGTCCCTGAAGGGGTGGGAATGAGTCCTCCGGCCCCATAGACAGCAGGGCAGGCCACCCCTTTGCAGGCCACTGGGGACCCCACTAAGCCACACTGCAAATGGCTGCCAGTGCTCGTTAGTTCCTCCAGTCCTGGAGCTGTTTCCCAGCCTTTGACATCCAGGCTGTCTCTGTGAGGTGCTTGTTGTGACCAGGACAACACGGTGGACATGGCCTTGTGCTAGTTTTGAGCTTGGACTTTTAGAGGCTCTGCTCTGCCCAACTTCACAGTCAGAGAGAGAGAGAGAGAGAGAGAGAGAGAGAGAGAGAGAGAGAGAGAGCCCCATCTGTCCACAGCCATGCTGGCCCTGACAAGAAGATCAACATGGCAGTCCACAGAATCAGGAGACAAAATGAAGCATCCCAAGTAACCAGCCCAGAATAAGTCAACTCATTTATAAAGTGAAGTTATTTTTGGTCAGCAAACCTGAGAATGTTATTAAGAAGTCTGAGAGTCAGGAACTAAAACATTTCTAGAACTTGCTAGGTTTCTTTGAATGTTGTGATTCAAATTAATTTTAGGTTAGTTGCAAGTTAATTTTTGAATGTCAAGTCTCTAATTTTTGTGCTGCGGCTTTGGACCCTGTGAAGCCAGTTTCATGTCATTTTCTTTTCTAGCAAGTTGACTATATCTTGGATCAGTTCAATACCACCAAGGAGAGAGGGTTCACCGATCTGGACAGTGAGTAGCATTTTGGGTTAATTTTATTTATCGTTTGCTTTGGCTCCGAAGATACTGTGGCCAACTCCCTTACAAACTGGACTGAGAAGTGAAGTGAAAATAGGGGAGCAGGAAAACAATTCCCGGGCATCACTGGCAACTTGCCATCTCCTACTGGATGACTGTAATCTGGCACATCCTGAGAAGTTTTGCTTCACAAGGGGATGAGTTTTATTTTTGTGCTGCACATTTGTTGAAAACCTTTTACTGTCTTGGGTCACAGCACTGTCCTTCATTATGTGGGAGAGAAAAGCCAGCCCTGCCAGTTGCCCTCTTAAGGTGGGTTTCAGAAATCCAAAGGGGACCGTGCTGGTCCCTCTGTGCCTCAGGGGTCAGGAGCAGCTTGGCGTAGTGGTTCTCCCCCAGGGTGACTTTTGGTCGCATCTGGAGACGTTTGGTTGGCACCATGCGGTGAGCTGGGAGTGCGGCAGGGCTCCTGCTCAGCGTCAAGTGCCCAGGATAGTGCCACTAATGTCAGCAGTGCCACAAGGGGCAACTCTGGCCTCGGGAAGAGACGGGGACAGGCGCAGCTGCATTGCTCAAGACGATAAACCCTGCGCTTACAGCACAAATAGTCTGTGGCTCTGTAGTGACTCGTTTTTCTCTCCTGTGGGGCCTTTGAAGCACGTGGTAAGATCTGCACTGCAGGGTCAGCCCCTGAATGGGGTCCGGACTGGAAAGTGGAATCAGGGCAGGAGGAGGGGCTTGAGGCAGAAGTCGTAACAGACCTGCACTCACTGTCTTCTGCTTGTTTGAACCCAGATATTGGTGAGATGCTCGGAGGCAACATTCACGACCGTCTGGCACCTCACGTGATCCCTGTTCTGGATGAGATCAAGGCCATGGCGACAGGTGAGCCGGGGGCACAGAGGACCGGAAACAGCAGTGGAGGGTCTCTCTATCCTGGCTTCTCCTAAGCGTTGGTGTAGGTCAGAGCTGAAGTCTGTGGCCATATAAACAGACCAGGCACAGTCACTTGGTGACACAGTAGTTTGCTTCTGTCTCTAAACTTGTTACACTGATGGCCTAGAAATGATTTGAAGTGATAGTACCAGAATTGTTCGTGTAAAGTTTTATTGGAATACAGCCATGGACATCTATCCATGCGTACCATCTGTCACTGCTTCTGAGCTACGATGACAGAAGTGGGGAGTTATAACACAGACCATGTGCCCTGCAGGCCTACAATATTTCCTACCTGTGCTTTAAAAAAAAACAAAACATGTTTGACCTCTGACATAGGATGTGAGTAAGGCACAGCATTTTAAGACTTGAAGGATATTGGTTATTTTTTCCTTCACCTAATAGAATATCTTTCAGAATCAAGAAACGTATATAGATATCTTAAGCTCCTCTGCACACAGTGGTTTAAGTGAGGAGGTATAATTTAATAGTAAATATTAATTAATAGTAAATACTTTATTCTACTGCAGTGGTGAAAGGACCTCAGAGATGCAGAATATTCCAGACTTCCAAATATTGAGAGAAATGTCTATGCTAGGCACTGGGTGGAGAGGACAATTTTATCTGTAAAACACTGAGCCAGTATGAATTATGCTTTCATGAGCTAGTATTGTTGAGAAAACAGGGCATAGGGTGTGGGAATATATGGAAGTTGTATGACTGTGCCTGTTCTTTTGGGCATTTCTTATGGTTCAACTATCCAGGCAAATGAGCAGGAGGAAGGGTGTGTGGAGCAGGCGCGGTGTTGGTGGGATTGCTGTTAAGGAAGGGTCTTTCATGTCCATCCGTTGATCCGTTGCATAGCTGAAGGGGAATCCTCCGGTGCTGGTGCCTTTGATGTTTCCAGATCTCTGTTCTCTTCATCTCCAGCAATTTCCCTTCCAGGCCACGAAACTCAGACCCAGAGAAGGGAGGTGACCACAAAGACCCAGGCCTCTGCCCTTCTGCTTGCATTTCCTGGGCAGCTACTTCCTCCTCCCTCCCTCCTTTCTCCTGATCTCTCTGTTTTCTTCCCTCTGTTCTCCCTGCCGCCCTTCCTTCCCTGGCTTCTGCCTGTCATTCCTTCTTACTTCCTGTCTTGGATCCATCCCTAGTGTCTCTTCCTCTTAAAAGACACCATCCTGTCAAAATAGGGTCTTGCGCTTACAATCACATTTAACCTAAAGGCATTCCCTCCAAACATAGCCACATTTGGCCATTGGCGAGACACTTGGTCCACAGCAGTTGGGTAGCTGGGAGATGAAGGAGTTGGGGTCAGACCTGACAAAAGTCCTGCTTTCTGACCAATAGGGTGAGTATGTAGGGAGAGTCTGGCTGTTCTGTGTAGCTGTGCCAGCCACAAGAAGGCCGCACAGTGAACCTTGGGACTATGAGTTGGGAACCTGAGGTCCAAGATGTGGCCGTAGGATGACACCCTGGCACCCTTGTACCACGATCCCCGTGTGTCAGTGCCTTTGGAGGGTGGCTCTTCCCAGACCTCCTCCAGCTCCAAGCTTACCCAAGGGTGAAGGCCATGTGTGCAAAGTCGTGTGAACCGCGCCGCTCACCTGCTATGGAGCTCTTCTTTTGCCCAAGGTCCCCACAGTTCGAATGCTGAATTTTAGTGCACCTGAGATCAAAGATGATTGGATCAGACTTTATTCTCCCCCATCAGTGGTGCCGATACTAAGCTTCTACTTTTTCTTTTTAAGCCAGCCTGACCCCGTCACAGTTTATTTAGCTCCAGTTGCTGCCAGAGCTTTAGATATGACTAATGAGTTTCTCTAGCAAATTTTGGGCAAATACTTCTTCTGAGCCTTTGCGTTCTGTGGGCTTTGGAGAAAGCAGCAACATGCAGGTCTTTGGTGTGCGTCGTATTCGAGTCACGGGGGCTGGGGAGATGGCTCAGTGGAATAAGCGCTTCCCTGGCAAGCGCAAGGACCTGAGTTCAATCCCTGGTTCCACAAAAAAAAAAAAAAAGAGTCACAGGTCAGGGCCTAGAAAGGAGCTGAGCGAAACTGGGCTGACCTAACGTTAATGAACTAAAATAAAAAGCCTGAAAGGTCTTTTATACTTCAGGCATATAATGTGTGCTCTTCGCAGGCTTCAAATGACTCCAGAGTCTTAACCCAGGCAGTATTTTATAGGCATAAAGTGCTTTGAAGCTTTTGCAAGATGTGCGTGTGTTACCTCCAAGTTCCGCCTGGGATTATCATAATCTTAGCCATAAGCCAGCATATCTAGAGATGATGATTACACAGACACATTTCCTGGGTCGTCAATTTATTTTATTGTCTCTTCTTTCTTCCATCTTGTTTGTTTCTTGTACTAAAATAATTTATCTTGAAGTCAACATGGAAAGGACGATGGGATGTACACCTCTGATCGCTCGAGTCTGGCACATGGTGGGTGGTGCATCTTAGCGCTGGCTCTTTTGCCCTCTGCGTGGGTTTCTTCGTGTTTTATTGTGTTGTGTTGTATATTGACTGGCCCTCTGCCGTGTGCTGGGTACCAGGCCTCGTGCTTTGCTGCTGATGCTGAGAAGCAGGCAGGAGGGAGGAACACTGGCTCCCTGGGCTCCTTGACAGTCTTCTTATTTATTTATTCATTGGTATTTTAGGGAAGGGTGTACAGGGTGGTCAGTCTCACTACTAGATCGGACTTGTAGTGATTCTCCTGTTTACAGCCTCCCAAGAGCTGGGATTACAGGAGTGCGCCACCACACCCAGTCTCAGTTGCAGCCTCAGTGTGCCCGGGGGCAGGGGCTAGCATGGCAGGCCTCGGGATCAAATCTCCATCCCATGCACCTGCTGGCAGGCACTTTAATCCGCTGAGCTATTTGGCCAGCCCTCTTGACAGCCTTTATTTGGTGTTTAAGCCCATAACTCTCACTCTGAGCTACATCTCTAGCTCTGTTGCATTTTATATTTTAACTTAGGTTCTTGCTGAGTCACTAAATCACCCAGGCTGGGTTGCCACTTGGAATCCTTCTGCCTCAGCCTTCCAGAATGCTGGAATTAGCCGGGAGAATTTGAGATGAAGGATTGTAGTGAGCCCAGCTCTTCCCAGTCTCGGGATAAATCCTCAAAGCTAGCTGCAGTGTGGCATGAGACGAGCTAACAGGAGTGACACTGTCTGCCAAAGGCTCAGCCCCCGAATCTGTCAGTTCACGGCTTAGAACCCCAGAGCCCCGTGTCCAGGAGATGACCCGGCCTGCTCTTTGACGATGGGTGAGGGGGCTGGGAGCCCTAGAGGTGACAGAGTCCGCCAAGGGTGCCACAGCAAGGCACAGCTCAGGCAGCTTTCAGCATGATTCCACAGCACTCTGTGTGTGTGTGTGTGTGTGTGTGTGTGTGTGTGTGTGTGTCTGTCTGTCTGTCTGTCTGTCTGTCTGCCTACAGTTCTAACACTCAAGCCTTATGTGACTACCAGGGAAAAGGAGGGACAACTAGTTTTTAAGGGCATCCCGCTGTCTCCTTACAACACTCGCTGACGGACTGATGCTCAGTTCTGTTTTGTTCCCCTGACTGTTGTGTAGCAGAACCTGTATTCTGAATCTTGGAGAGCTTGAGGAGTGGTCGCTCACCATCCCCGTTTCCCCCGACCCCCATCATTTGACTAATGAACCACAGAGCAAAGAAATCTGGCCAGGAAGACCTAGCTGCTTAGAACAACAATGGCCTCCTGCTGCAATCTCATGCCCTTCACAGAGCGGCTTTAACTTACCGTGGAAAACTACTGTCACTCCCTACCTCCTCCGCCTCATGGGGAGCTCCACCCCCGCCAGGACTCAGACAACTGTTATTCTGATGTCATGGTGTAAATTTGTGTCCTGGGATGTGGGTCTTCCTGTGTAAAACAGACAGATTCACTGCCTTGGAGGTGTTTCAGTCTGATTGGTCTCCACATTTAAAGATGAACGTGGTAGTGAGCTCAGCATTTTGTTATGAGGAAACTGGCTCAAGGAGGTTCTAGAATCTACTTTGGACCTCACAGGAAGTAACAAGGCTGGGCTCTAAGCCTAAACCTGCCCAAATCTAAAACCAGACCCTGTCCTGCTGTTCTAGGCTTAATTGTAGCTCTTTGATATTCAGAGGTAAAATGTCTCTGGGTTTAATTGGTTTTTGCATGAATGAAAAATTCCTGGGATGGATGCGTGTTGATGCCTGCTGGGTCAAGCAGTGCTGCCTCGGTTCTGCTCTTGCTGGATGCCAGACCCTGATTCTTGGTTGACAGGGACCCCCCTCAGGAGCACTGAGCTGGTGGGTCAGCTGGCAGAGGGGCCCCCCGTGGCTTCCTGTCTGACCATCCCTCACAGTGGCCTGACGTCAGGTCTTGAATACAGCCCCTCTTGGAGAGGGCAGGACCTGGGCTGTCTGTGCTTAGGTACTGTGTTCTTTCTGCAGCCATCAAGAAGACCAAGGAGGCCTTGGAGGCCATGAACAGCAACGTAGAAAGTCTGAAGAAGGGAAGCGAACAGATGAATGAAAGCCTGACCGACGTGAGAGAAAGCACTGAGGTGCTGCTCAGCGGCAGCGAGTGCCGCATAGACCCTGCACGGCAGATCTGCAACAGCATCAGGGCGAGCCTCAGCCAGCTGCAGGGCGCCCCCGGCCTGGACCAGGTTAGCAGGTGCCCGGCAGCGTGCGTGGAGAGCAGTCACGTCCACCCCGGCCACCCTCGAGGGGCCTCTGATAGCCGCCTTGGAACAGGTTCAACAGGAGCAAAGAACATTACAGAACCCCTTCACGGGAGTCTGTGTAAACTTTTTATTTATTTATTTATTTTTTTGAAACAGGGTTCTGCCTAGCCTTGATCTCAAAACATAGTCCAGTCTGGCCTTGAACTTGAGATGATCTTCCTGCCTCAGACTTCCCAGTGCTGATATTACAGGCTTACACCACCATGGTGAGCTCCTGTAGACCTTTAAAATTAAAATATAGCCTGGCATGGTAGCACTCAAAAGGCCAAGTCAGGAGAATCGCCATCGTATGAGGTCAGCCCGGCTACATAGTGCATTCAAGGCCAATCTGGGATATCTAAAAAGACCTTGTCTTCAAAAAACCAGAAACAAACAGCAAAGGTTGTTTTCAACTTTATTCACGTACTATATCTGTGTGAAATTTCTGCACCTCCTTTTGGGCTGGCTGCAGCAAGAAACCTTCAAATGTCTAAGGCTGAGTGATTACAGAAGCTATTGGGAGAAAAATATTTGCCCCAAATAAGACTCCATCATTGAGAAGAAAATGTGGAGGTACTCTAGAAAGTGGGTGCTGGATACAAGATACAGCTTTGTTTTTAAAATCATTTATTTATGTGGTACAGTGTCTCACTATGCAGCTTGGACTCGTAGTATTCCTGCTGTCTCAGCCTCCCCAGCACTGGAATTAGAGGCATGTGCCACCATGCCTGGTTTCAGTGGCCCCTGAGGTTCCAAGGCCGGAACAGCGTGTGGTGCTAGTGGTAGAACCCAGACCCTTGCACTTGCCAGGCAGGTGCTTAGACTGTCGAAGGACAGCTCTTTTTTAATGGAGGTTAATTTGGGAAGTTGCATCTTCTTGATACTTTGTCTTATGCGTTTTCAGCTCCCGTCTCTGGATCAAGAACTTAAAAACATTGATAATATTCTTGGCAATGGTTTGGATGACCAAGTCAATCAGGTATGTTTTTGTTTTTGTTTTTGTTTTTAATGCGGTGGTTTATTTTTTTATCATTTAAAGGGTACACTAGTATGTAAGAGATTAGGAAGACAGTAAAGGAGCCTTGATATTCTGAAGAGGAAATACCAAGAAAGCCAACAGCCATTTGGCTCATTATTGCAATTCAGGAACTTTTGTGAAGCATCTCTGCCAGCAGAGCATCACGCTAAGACCCCTCGAGAGCAAGAGAAACACTACCAGTGCTTTTGGGGGCTCTGGATTCTGTGGGTCCAGCGTCTTCATTTAATATACACAGTCATCCGTGGTGAGGTGGAGTGAAATGAATCAAACTCAGCTGAAAGATCACCTGGTTTCTCTTATATGAGAAGCCCAAAGTGTAAATTAGAGTAGAATGAAAGCTAGATGAGAAGAAACAGGAAGATGGATCTTTTGCAAATGGGGAGTGGACCAAGCCACAGAAAGTAGGTGGAGGAAAGAGATGAAGAAAGATGTACTATGGACATGGGCCAACCCCGCATGGGAAATGTAATTGTTACGTAATCAACATGTACTAACAAAAAGTGAAAATATATGTATATGGGCATGAAAAGTCCAAAGAAGAATCCTCTTGGAGAACTTCTCTTTTTTGAGGGTTTTTTTTTTTTTTCTTTCTGTTTTTGTTTCTTGTGGTAGTGGTGCTGGGAATCAAACCCAGGCCCTTGCACATGATAGGCAAGGGCTCTACCCAACACTGAGAACATGTCTTAACTGAATAAATTGAAGATCATGTTAAAAATTTTTCATGTAGCATGTTCCCATAATTTGAAGAATCAACCCATTTGCTTACACAGCTCTAGGATTTAGGCTGCATTGGTACAGAAGGTCTCCATTTATTAAGCAGTCACTTACACTCCCTGATAAGGCAGAGTCGCCTGAACTTCTCGGCCACGCTTGCTTTTTGCACACTGGTGCCGCTGCGTTCATGAAATGATGGGACTGAGCTAGGATAACTGCAACGCGCTCTAGAGGAGGCCATAGACCCCCTGGCTGGGTGAGAAGTCTAGCTATAGACACATTGGAGGGGTCCCGCTTTTGGAAAGCCATGCAACTGGGTAGCTTAGTCACCTTTGAGGAAACAAGAGTTGCCCTTCTTGAATGGCCTGTGACAAGAAGGCAGTCGTACAAAGTGGCAGGCACCCTAAATGTTCCTTCTTCTGTATACAAAGATATTATTTTTTAATTAAGCTTATTGGTACATTTTAGATACGCGTAATGATCACGCTTATCGTAGGGACTTGCTGCTCACACGTGGCAAATCTCGATTCTTCTTCTTTCCCTGGTCCCCTTCTCTCCTTTCAACCTCTCTTTCCCTCTTTATTTACAAAACCGTGTTTCCGTTTTTCCTTCTATTCTTTTTCCTCCTTTCTCATTCCCTCTCCCTTGATCCACTTCTCATTTCAACATTTTCTTCCCATTTTCCTAGTATCTATTATACATTTTGTTCCTTATTTACCCTTTTGATTTCTCTTACCAGAGAAACAAGGTGCTATTTAAATACATGTCAAATTTATTTCACTTAAAAGTTTGGTCTCGAGGTGCATCCATTTAGCTAGAAATGTCGCAAGTTTGTCATTTGCGGCAGAGGAGTGCTCCACTGTATTAAAGAAATCCACATGTCTTATCCATTCATTGGTTGGCGGCATCGGGCTTTTCCCAAGGTTCCTGTCACAGATTGTTCAGCTATTAGCGTGGGTGTGCATATGTTGCTACGGTAAAGTGCTTTTCATTCTTTCAGGAAGATGCCAAGAAGGGAAACAGTTGAGTCAAATGGATCCTCGAGCTTTAATTTTAGGAGGAATCTCCACACTGACTTCCACGGCTGACGCTCCAGCAGTGGAAAAGCCGGCACCATAGACCTCACACAGGCTCAGAGCACCAACTGCAGACTTCCCTGGCACATGGTTGTCCATGCCAGCAGCCCGCTAAGCTCTAGCTCTCCGCCTTCCGGAGGAAAGGCTGGGCGCTTAGAAGTGGTCTCTGGAAACAGTCCTTCCCTCTCTTGACTAAGCCCAAGCCATAGAGTTCGGTGTGGGTTTGATGTGCGTTAGGCTTAGCTGCCCTGCAATTTGTATTCTTTATAAACTGCGTTTTGCGATTACTTCTTCACTTCTGTAAATGTAGGTCTCCTTTCGTAATTGCCCTGGAGAGCAAGATTCTGTCGCTAGAAGTCTGTCTTAGCTGCACTAGTGCGCCGTGCAGCCCGGGGTTTCCCAGCCTCAGCACCAGCAGCTTGGGGCTCCGCAGTCCTGGCTGTGGAGCAGATGCATTCGCGGCACCAGCCTGCACTTCAGCGTACCGCAGCAGCTCCCCGCTGCAACCGTGAAATCCCCCCAGGTGTCACCAAGCTGTCCCCCCACAAGAACCTCTGCTACAGAGGTAATTCCTAGGATCCACGTGAGCAGACAGATTGATATTAAAATTATGGGAACATTGTATATGCAAAACTTTTACCGTGATCTTCCGTTTATTTAGTTTAAGGCAAACACTTTCTAATGAGATTTTTGCGGCTATTGCCAGACATTTGATGACTGTGTTGGGTCACTTCTGCCTCAGAATAAATGCTGTGCATTTATTTCGCTTCTGTACTCCACACTAAGCTGAAAAATAAGTACCGCTCTTCAGCTTTACCCCGTGCACTGGTTCATTTTTAAATATCTTTTAGGGATATGAATTGTTCGATGCTATACCTGAGAAGGTGAAGACCCAGGCGGAGGTGGCCATCCAAGGTGAGACTTGACTTTATGTGCCTGCCTGGCAAGTACAGGGGCCTGAGTTCAATTCCTGGTCCCAAACAAAGAAAAAACAAAAAAGAAAGAACTGTGTTATAATTGTAGGGTTCTGTTCTAAAAGGTAGTTTATTGCCACTGAATGAATATCAGAGCTCGGCAGTGTGTCACTTCCAATCGGTGGCATAGGTTTAAAAAAAAACCAAAATCTCTCATTCAGGACAATTCACAGCATCAGCTGGTCCTGAGTTGTCAGCCGCACCACGGCAGTGAGTCCCCGCTGTTATATTTTCCAAATGAATTTAAATAGATGTTTTAAAAAATAATTTACTTAATACAGTGTATGAGGATTTATTTTGTCCTTTTGGAAGATTTTTCTTTTCTCTCCACTATGTGATACAGTGGCATTCTGGGCCCCCAAGGTTGTATAGAGCTCTAGAGACACAGAATCTTTGTTGAGAGGGTCTAAAGTCTGAAATCATTCCTGGGCATGGTGGTGCACATCTGTGATCCCAGCACTTGGGAAGCTGAGGCAGGACGATCGCCTCAAGTTCACGAGACCATCCTGGTATACATAGTGACTTCAAGGCCAGCCTGCTTTGAACTACATAGCAAGAGCCTGTTTAAAAAAAAAAAAAGTTCACAATATATTTATGTAATTCCATTTGAGACCAAGCTAGCCTCGGTGCCATGTACCCCAAGGTCCCCAGAGGCCTTGGACCATACTTGTCTCTGCTGGGTTAGGAGATTTTCTCTCAGGATCTTAAGGGTCAGTGGACTCCTAGCTGATGTGTCTCCCCTCAGTATGTCCACAGTAGGAATTGATGCGGTCTGGGGCTAGGCTAGGTAGCTCTGGGGCAGGGCTCTCTTAGCACATCTGAGGCTCTGGGTTAACCAGGATCTGAAAGTCACCATGGAAAAAGCCATCCTGGGACGTCAGTGATGGCTGGTGGAGGTGCCACAGTGCCCAAGGAGCTGTGGCCCAAGGACCTGGAAAGATGGACACTTGTCTCCAGGCCGGTCTCTCTGAGCTCACTGCCTCATGGAGGAGGAGGGTGGGCATCCATAGGACCTGGGTGGCCACTGCTATCCTCTTACTTTTCAAATACAGGTGATATAGATATACCTTTTTTTGTCTTACCACATTGCTCGGGCTGGCCTTGAACTCACACAGCTGGCATGCACCCCTGTCCCTGCCAAACACACTTCTTGAAGAGTCAAACAAAATTTTAACAAATTCATCACCTGTGGTCGCTTATTCAAAATGCAGTCCTGGAGAATAACTGTGTCCTTGAATACCACTTCCTAGGTGTGAGATTAATATTCCCAAATCATGTGACAGAGCTTCGGAGTTAGAGACACTCTCATTTCAGTCTCTGTACCAGGGCTTCCTAAAAAGGAGATCCAGGGATAAGTAACCTCTGGAGCTTCAAGGCGACCATAAGTAACGTGGGGCTTAAAAGTACCGGATCTGCCTCCCAGGAGGAAACGAGTTAACGTTGTCGATGTCCCGGGCACAGTAGTCATTACCTGTACATGTTAATCACTTGATCTGTTTTGTTTTATCTTATTTTTCTTGAGATATATTTTTGCTCTGTAGATCAGGCTGCCCTGTAGCTCATGGCAGTCCTCCTGAGTGCCGGGATTATAGGTGTGCACCACCACGCCCAGCCCACTCGATCCACTGTGTTAGCAACTTAGTAGAAGGAGAGGACACTGGCCTGGCTTCAGCATCGCCTTATCGAGACGCTGTTCACGCCGGGCTGGGTGCTACGGCACTGCTCACTGACTCTACTTGGCTCTACTCATGCTTGCTATGGAATCTTACTCCGTCCTAAGCATGTGTACAACATGAGAAAAACCCAACTGTCCCAAGTGCTGGTGTTTGGTTGCAAAATGTAGTTCCCCTGACCTGTGTCTGAAGATGCTTCACCAAACCTCTGTTTTCAGATGTCAAAGGTGTCCTGGATGGCGTCAGTTCCCACATCAAGAGTGTCACTGAAGACATTCCTATTCAGTCCACGCTGTCCAATTTCACTGGTTACATCAATGACACTGAAGCTTACATCCACCAGAATTTGCCCAAGTTGGAAAAATATGACACATACTGGTGAGTGCTGGAGACTGAAATGATAGAGATTTGCATGACTACGGAGTACGATTTATACAGCTTTCCTTACTGTTTATAAAGGTTCTCAAACCAAATATGCAACAATGTGCAATTTCCAACTTCAGAATCTTACTATAATTAGTATGCTGAATATAGAATGGGATTTTAAAGCTTAAGTGTAATTCAGAAAGCATTTGGGAAATACTCCATGCTGATTGGTTTGTAAAATAAGTAACATGGTCCGTTCTTACTGAAAGCACACGGTCTTCCTTGCTGTGCCCAGAATCTCAGCTGCCGAGATCTCAGAGCTATGCACTGTTCAGTGCTTAGAAAACGGGTGGTGGAGCTTGGCCCTGCGGGGTGAGCACAGCAGAGGGAGTGTCGGAAGGGAAGGACTCTGGGGCTTGGGAAATTTAAATGAAGGACTTCCCGTCTGAAGGGCTCAGCTTCCATGCCTGTCCTGTCTGTCCCTTCGGAGAGTCCAGAGCCACTCTTATTCAGGTTGTGTTTTGTGCAACAGCACCAGGAAATGATAAAATAATGACAGGAGTGCCAGCACTTAGGAGCGTCACAAGGTGCCCACCATGTGGCATCTCCTTCACACCCACAGAAAGTCTCCTGGGTTGCGTCGCACTTACAATTCTGTCTTGGAGATGAGGATTTTGCAGGTCAGGGACATGAAGTGACCTAGTGAAAGTCAGCTAAGATGTGTCAGAGATGGGTTTCCACCCTTATCTGGCAGTGCTGCTACTGTCCCCGAATTGACAAGCTTTCAGGGGTACAGCTCATGTCTTATGACAGTACCAGGCTACCCCAACAAGTATCAGGAGATGCAGAGACAGCCCGTCGCCCTGACCTTACAAACTCAGCAGCAATCAGAACTTTGCAAATGAGAAAAACAGCACAGTTGTCTGCCTGCGATCCACCCTCTCTTCCTCCCCACCTCCCACCTGAGGACCATAAGCTTATTTGCAAAAGAAATTTAAGTGGATGATTAATTAACTCTAAAAGTTTTCTGGGGCCAGGCTCCAAGGCTTATTTAATTTTGTGTCGCCAATACTTGGAATCAACCTCTCTGGAGCGGCTGCTGGTGGCCATTATATAATTACCAAGCTTGCTCTTAATTGAAAAAAAGCTTTATGATGATTTTGTTGAGAGGCACCGGGCAGATCAAATTCTTTTGTTTTTCTGTATCTTAAATGTTGAGGAGCAACTTCTATCCTTGAATGCTCCTCACTGCTGGGAAAAGGGTGTTGTTTGTTCTGGAAATGCCAGTAAGACTTAATTGCGCCTCTGTTGCCCTAAAATACCTCCAGGACATTATGAGATTGACACTTGCATTCTGCAGAAGCTTGATTTAGGATACTCATAAAATTCCAAATGCCCCAGGCATCTGCCACCTAGAGCATTTCCAGTTTAGTAAAGAGCACGATGACCCAGAACGTTCTTGTGGCCACAGAATGTTTTAGAGAAAGGCCTGGGAAAAGACACTGGTATTCCCATATCTGCAGTCTAAGCATGATCTTAGCACGTCTTGCCACATCAGGAATCTTGGAAGATCTGCAGTGCCTTATGATATTTTACTGGTAGTAAATTGAAAAAGAGAAAGCAAGCATGTCATGATTATTGAAAGAGGTCTTCGAGGCTAAACATGCCCCTGGAGGCTGGCTTGGAGGCGTAGAGGTAGGACAGGTCCTGATATGTCATAGATGGCCAGGATCCTGCCACATACACACACCCACTGCAGCCTTAATCAGAAGCTCCTGGGTCCCGATGGTGTCCCCTTAGTGTCCTAACACTGTGCTTTCTTTACCAGGTGGCTGGGAAGCTTGATTGTCTGCTTCCTCCCGACCCTCATCGTGGTCTTTTTTTATCTGGGCCTGCTGTGCGGCGTCTGCGGCTTCGACAAGCACGCCACCCCGACAAGCAGAGGCTGCGTGTCCAACATGGGTGGCGTCTTCCTCATGGTGTGAGTGTGATGCTTCTGCCACTTTGGTGAGGAGCGGGGAGGAGGGGGTAGGCGGTGCCCCTGGGCCTCCTGCTCTGGTTCCGGAGAGGAGGGCTGGTGCTGCAGCGGTTCTTTCCTCGGTGTGGGTACTTCTCCCAGCACAAACAAGTGAAAGAGAACTGCAAACTGATTTCATATGATAGACCAGCTTAAGTGTACTGTTTACATAGGGTGGGCTTCTTGGAAACTGGTTGTCATGGAAACCCTTTCCACTGAGCCTTCTTATATCCATTGTTCCTCCTTTTTGTTTTCATCTTTCTTTTTATTAGTAAAAGTTTGTGGTGCCCAGTGATGGTGTGGAAAGTCGGTACCTATGTATAACCTCTCAATTCTTTCTGTTCCCTTTCTTTCCCCTTTCTCTCATCTCCCTCCAACTTTAGCTCCTTTCCCATTTGCAAGAGATCTAGCTCCTGTTTTGTACTATCTTTTCTTTTAATTATCTGTACTTTGGGTTTCTCAGGTAAGAGAAACCATGCAGTATATAAGGATTTTTTTTTTAATTTTTTTCATATTTTTATTGAGAAACAAATAGCAATGAGACAGTTTCAAACCAAATTGGTAAGACAGTTTCAATAATTAACACATTGCATACATTCTTCCTAGTGGTTAATTGCTATACAAGATGCGGACTTGATATCG
>NW_004524582.1:21806236-21815336 GCF_000260255.1 Octodon degus
CACTTCAATATAAAGGCTTCGAGTTTATCATTCTTTATAGCTGAGTAATACTCCATTGTGTAAAAATACCACATCTTTTTCAACCATTCCTCAGATGATGGGCATCTTTGTTGTTTCCAAGATTTGGCTATCACAAATTGTGCTGCTATAAACATAGGCAGTATATAAGTTATGTGTCACTTTGATTTCACTTAACATTATGGTTTCAAGGTGCATCCGTTTTCCTACCAATGGCTCAGGTTTAACCTTCTTCGTGGCAGAATAGCCCTCCACTGTGTATTAATGCAATATCAAATCATGTTATGGAGCATCGCTCCTTCTTTACCTTATTCATTCACTCGTCTGTTCATCAGAAGCTGAGCCGGCCTGCTCTGAGACACCCTTCTCCATGGTCAGCAGAGCTCCCAACTTGGAGCTCTCGCAACTTGAGGTCACTGAGTTCTCCCTACTAGCATCTCTAGGACGTTGACAAGCAGCCTCAACTAGAGACAAGCGTGAGTGCAAGATGCCAGTGAATGCCACGCCAATGGCAGCCCAGAGCGAGTGTCCCTGGTTCATACACATCCATGTCCAAGTTCATGCCTTTAGAAGGCCTTCCCTGGAGCAGGCTGCCCAGGGACAGAGCCAGTGCATCACACTTTTAGAATGAGCTCTTTGCAACTCAGCTGTTGGGTGTCTGACGTGGCTGAAAGACCCACAGCAACTCCTTCGAGAAGCAGAAGACCGAGACATCGGGTACAATTCTCGTTCTCCTCTGCATATCACTAGTGTGCGGGTAGGGAGGGCGGGAAAGTAGCTGGCGGACACCAATGTCTTTTAAACATGGGTCACCGTAATAATTCATTGAGTTTCTTATGAGCCCCAAGTCTTAAGTCCTTTCCCAGGACAATTAGGCTGCAGTATAGAGCCAGCCTTTGCTGTCCTTGCTATAGGCATCAGTGCCATCAAGATACCCTGACAGCCAGTGACCTGGGGGCTCCAGGGCCTGAGAAAGAATCCCATGCATGAGAAGCCTAGATTTAAGAAATACATTCAGACACAGGTATCTCTGGTCAGGGAAGGACAAGTGAGAAGAAATTATACCAGCAAGGGAAAATGTGTTTGCTGGGCTTTTCTGTACAAATACACAGAAGCAGGTGCGAAGTTAGTTCACTCTGAACAACTGAGGAACCCTGATCTTGGGGCGCTTTACCTGTGTTTTGGTGGTGATTGTGCCTCATCTTTATGACTGCTTCACCAGGGGCACTGTTTTATAAAAGCCACACTGGTTTTAGCATCGCAACAACTAATATCTGCTTTGAAAGAAATAGAAACAGGGACATCCCCTGTTGATGGTCGCTGCAGCTCCTTGAGTCTGGTGGGACTTTGCTTCAGCTTTCTCTGCTGTCACCCCACTTTGTCTAATCAGCAGCAACCTCTGGTCTCAGGAGAGCAGGGCAGCAGTGTCTGCAGTGGCTTGCTGCCACTGCCCCCTCTGCCACACAAACTCTCCTTTCCCCCTTGGTGACCTCATGCCCCACATGCCCATCCTGCTTCTGTGATACCTCTCTCTCCCTCCCTCCCTCCCTCCCTCAGTGTATTTGGTACAGGGTCTCACTATGCAGCTTGGACTCGTAGTGATCCTCCTGTTTTCAGCCTCCCCAGCACTGGGATTAAATGCACGCACCACCACGCCCAGTCTCCATAGCCAGCTCAGTGTGCCCAAGAGCAGGGCCAGTGCAGCATGCCGGACCAGAGTTTGAACCCCGGCCCCTGTGCTCGCCTAAGCAGGCACTTAGTTTGCTGAGCTATCTCTCTGGCTCTTGTCCTTGCTCTTGTTCATTTGCTGTCCTGCCACCATTTGGCATAGCAGCCAGGCCAGGGCTGCTTCCTTCTCCCCACCAGCCCTGGTGACAGATGCTCACTGTGACATCTCTTGCACTCTAACCAGATGTCTGCCCTCAAGCCCCTGCACAGCACCTTCCTCCTAGTGGCTCTGACCAGTGGCCACTCCAGCTTCTCTCCAGCCAGGTGCAGAGACCGGTGCTCCTGCCACTGCCCTCAGCCCCTCCTGACTTCATCTCTTATCCAGCTGCTCCTGCCTGCCATGCTGTGTCTCTCACCCATTGACTTCTCTCCACACCAGCAGACCCATTGGGCCACGTCCCAGCCCCTGTCATGGTCCCCATCCCCAGCAATGCCCAGTCACAGGGACACCTGCACAATCCATCCTTGCACTGTGCTGGTCCTGCGCTTTTCCATGGCTTCCCCTCCTGGGCTCCCTCTCAGCCCCACCCCAGCCCCCTCCCTGCCCCCAAAGTGGCCCTCATGCCACTCTCCTGCACCGTGCAGATAGAGGGCCATGGCAGCCCCTTTCAGAGTCTCCAGGGCACATTTCCAGCCTGCGACCAACCTCTCCACTTCTGTCACTTTTGCCGAGAGGCCTGGTTCTCACCCAACCCTGGAGCCAGGCTCTGGCCCTGGCAGGTGGAGCAGGCACTGCCATCCTAAGGGTGCCCTCATTGCAAGCCAGGGACAGGAAGAGCGCAGTGTACTCCCAGGCAGGGACCTGTTCATCTTGCAGTCTGTTGAGGACTCCAGCCCCATTCTACACCACCAGTAGGTGGAGGGAGTAGGTGCTGGTCAGCGGCCTCAAATCCTTGCTGTAGAGTTGCTAACTCTTCGTGTTCTCTTACAGTGGGGTCGGCTTAGTTTTCCTCTTTTGCTGGCTATTGATGACACTCGTCGTTCTTACTTTTATCATTGGTGTCAATGTGGAAAAATTGGTCTGTGAACCGTACGCCAACAGGAAGTTATTCCAGGTAACCATGGTTTGCTCTTCCTTGTGGCAGGACTTGAAGGGGCGCCTGGATTTTGCCGTAACTTGTGGGCTACTTCAAGAGCAGTATAAAAACATGAGTAGTTTTCTTTTTTGTTTGTTGGGTTGATTTGGTTTGGCTTGGTTTAATTTTAGACAGTGTCTTGCTGAGTTACCCATGCTGGGTGGCCTCAAGTTTACAATCTTCCTGCCGCAGCTTCCCAGCATGCTGGGATTCCAGGCATGGGTGGCTCATCCCAGCTGGTTTTATTTATTTATTTGTTTTTTGGCCAGCTCAGCCCACCCAGAGGGCAGGGCTGGCGCAGGGTGCGGTGCCGGGCAGTGAACTGCGGTCCCCTGCGCCTGCCTAAGCTTACTAAGCAGGTGCTTTAGATAGCTAAACTATCTCGCCGGCCCTTGATTTTAATTCTACAAGTTGAGACTGTGCTTATAAGAGGGAAAAATTTATATATGTACACATACATACACACACATACATATACATATATACACAGTTATATATACACAAGACATAATAATATTCATATATTTTTATACATGAATAGTATTCACATATAATAGTATATACTTATACATATATGTATAGTAGTACACATATTTTCCATAACACTATATGAGTATTCATATACTTGAAGTATATAATAGTATTCATAAACATATACATGTGTGTCTAATAGTATTCTTATTTTCTGATTATATATGAAGTCAGTGCCAGGAATTAAGGCCTGTACACCCATGCCAATTTTAATATGAGTGAATAAAAATCATGCCTCACACCTGTAATCCCAAGTACTCAGAAGGCTGGAGCAGGAGGATCACAGGTTAGAGGCCCGTCTACAGTATTTATCAGGAGTCTGTATCAAGATAAAAGTTTAGGCTTGGGAGACAGCTTGGCTGTCTAAGCCCCTGCCTGGCAAGGTCACGGAACCAAGTCCAATTGCTAGTATGGTTGCCGTGCTGGCCCCTGAAACTAGGCATGGTGACGCACGTCTGTAATCCTAGCCTAAGGAGGCTGAGACCAGAGCATCGCTGTGGGTCTGAGCTGTGTAGCGAGACCCTGTACCAAATAAACAAATATATAGATTTTTTTAAAATTAGAAAAATCAAAATAAGGTTTTCAGAGTGGCTGGGATACAGCTCAGTGGCTGTCAGTGGGCTCCAGCCCCGTACAGCGAAAGCAGTGCTCAGGAAAGGTCCTTGGAGTGACCGAGAAGGTGAGGCGAGGAGGGAAGTGCCCTGCTTTCCCACACCCCTGTGGAGGTTTCTGACATTGTAAGGAGATCCTGCGGTCCACATCCTCCACCTAGGTGAGCTGGGGCAGTGCATATGAAGTGAAAGGGCCCAACAAAGGACACCTTGATCAGGGGATTGTCCCTGAGGCTGTCCCATGAGACACTCAGGAGCTGAGATTGGGCTTCACTTTCCTTCTCAGACCAGCTCCCGCAGCCCGCGGGGCTCTGTCGGAATCGCGCCTGCTGCTGCACGTCCCTGGCTCCTGACTCGGGTGCTCAGTGTTTGCCTCCAGATTTTGATGTTTGACATAAGCTTTCCTTCCCCTCTTTCACTGTGTGTGTATTTCCCACCTCAGGTCTGCAGTGACATCACATGAAAGTCGGGGAGGTAGATAGTTGTCATGGTGACGGTGTTTGGGTGTTAGTTCGGTTAAGGGAGATTGAATTGGGAGTGCGAGGACTCACGTTGTTTTCACTTGGCCTTTTAATAATACTAAGAAGATTCCAAGCCAGGCTCTATTACCTGCTCTGCAGTATTGAATCATTAAAAGTAATTCTTTAAAAGTAAGGGCTATTTCAAAAGCATTTATTCAGATTGACCACCCCAATCCAAAAAAGTCTGAAATCCAGAATTTTCCAGTCTCTGAAGCTTTTAAGCACTGACATGACATCACAAATGGGAAAATTCCACATCCTGAAGCTTTGTTTCATGTATAAAATAATTTAAAATACTGTATAAAATTACCCTTGTGGTGTGTGTCTAAGGAACATATAAAATATATATAAATTCCATTTTTAAACTTGAATCCTGTCCCCTTTATGTAATTATTCCAAAGTCAGAAAAAAATTCTGAAACGCTTCACGTTGCCAGCATGTCAGATGAGGGATGTGTGGTTACTTTGCTCTCTTTGTTGAGACAAAATACTCAACACTGAAAATGAAGGGAGGAAAGGTTTGTTTAGCTCCGAGTTTGTGGAGGTTTCATTCTACACTTGGCTGGCTCCAAGGCAGAGCATCAAGGCGCAAGGACCGCAGAAGGCAGCAAAAGCAACGAGAACAAGGGGGGAAAGCAAGCTTGTTTTCCTCCCTTATATCGTAAGCAGGCTTACACACACACACACACACACACACACACACACACACACACACAGGTGGGTGCAGCACTCACGCCATCTCCTGCCCTCCTCTTGTACAGGATGAGGATGATTACACAGTGAGGAGCCTGGCCCCTGCTAGTCACTTAAATAAGTTTCTAGACCTCTCAGTTGACACAATGCATCAACCCTAACAAGCGCTATTCACTGGGCCTTAGCAGGTACATCCACAGTCCTGATCCGTTTGTCCACCTTAAACATATGTGGGGCAGAGGCAAGCGTGTATGAGTTAATTCATTTTGTCCAGAGAGAAGTAGAGAAGAGTTAGGTCTGTAGCTTCTGATTTTGATTTAACTATTTGGAAGCAAAATTCCTGCTGTTCTCTAGTTTCTAATTTGTTTGCTGAAGTAAAATTAAGTTCTCAAAAAAAAAAAAAAATAACTTTCAGTAACTTTGGTGTTACTCAGTTGTTAATTGATTTATTTCAAGTTGGAAGTTGGGGAGAAATATCACAATATGAAAAAGTCTCAAAAATGTTTAATATATATATGGTCGTGTGAAGCTTCTTTCCAAAATGTCATTTCATCTGTCCTAGGTGTTAGACACGCCCTACTTACTGAATGAGGAGTGGAAGTACTATCTCTCTGGCATGGTACTCAAAAAGCCCAATGTTAAACTCACTTTTGAACAAGTTTACAGGTATCAGTAATTGTGTTACATATTTTGCTGCATAAAATGCCTTTTCTCCAGAGCTAGAATTTTGCTTTCAAAGTGTTTCTTTTACCCCTTCTCATAAGACTTTTCAGTTCCAAAGCTCCGCTGTTCCTTAAGGAGACCGGAAAGATAATCCTGAGCCCAAAACCCTTGAATCCTGGGCATAGTGATGTCTTGGGGTTCTGCTTGCAAGGTGTCCCGGGACTCTATGGATAAGGTGACCCTAAGGTGCATTTAGGGGACCCTGAGAATTCAGTGAATGGTCCAAATCCCAGGTATCACAGTAATGATGTCATTGTAGGGCTGGTCCCAGCTAACAGGCCACCCCATGACCTTGGACAATTCCATTTGCTCCCCATTCCGTAGCATTTGTTTATTTTTTAATTATTCATTTAGGGCTGGCCAAATGACTCAGGGGATTAAAGTGCCTGTGAGCAAGCGCAGGGTCTGAATCCACTGGTAAGGTCAGCATTCTGATGGGCCAATTGTGAGCTGGGTTTATAGACACACTCGCCTGAGTGTCTAGATAGGTGCACACCCCAGCCTGGCACAGCCTCAGCTGTAGATGTCCAAGCATCTATCTATCTAGTGAAGTCAAAATGCTGGAAATACAGAGGAGAGACGGTCATGACAAGGGCTTTAACAAAGCCCATGATAAACTCTGTAGGGCATCTCTAAGAGTTTATTTCTTCCCTATTTATAAACTTGTCCACAGCAGTACAGGAAATAGAAGGAATGATGTGTTAGTCAGTCCCATTATTTCAGTAGCAAAACTAAGACAGGGAAAGGCATCAGGAGTAGTGAGTCCTGTAGGTTCTTTTGGCCACAGATGGCACATGGAACCCACTTGGGCATCCACAGATTGCACAATGAGAAACCGGCTCTGGCCTTATCCTTAGCAGTGGGTGCAGGGAGCCACGCTGCTCTTCTGGGTCATGATTTCTGTATCTTCCCACAGTGATTGCAAAAATAATAAAGGTCTTTACACCACGCTTAAGCTGGACAATTACTTCAACGTCACTGAGGAGCTCAACATTGAGAAGGTGAGTCTGCAGAACCTGCCATGTACTTCATGGTGGCACCCAACACGGTTGTCTTTCTTTGTGTTGAAATGGATGTGAAATTCTCTAAGATATAATATGCCCTCTTCCAGTGGCATATTGTACATCCACAGGATTGTGCAGTCTTCACCTTCATCAAATTCGACACCATTTTCTCAACCTCACCCACTGGTCTGTTTTGTGGCTTAAGTTTTCCTAGTTGATCACCCAAGATCCTCAGAGGGACCTCACTTAAAACCCTTCCCAGAGGGGCCAGGCAGATGGCTCAGTGGAATAAGCGCTTCCCTGGCAAGCGCAAGGGCCTGAATTCAATCCCCGGTTCCGCCAAAAAAAAAAGAAAACCTTCCCAGGAAAAGATTTCATTTCGCTGAGTGTTGATGATCCTGTAGGAAAAGTCCTACTGCTCGAAAACCACCACCCCCTTGTCCCTCAGTGCCCAGATCAAGAAGTGTGGCCCACACTGTCCTCACTCCTGTGTGTCGTGTGTTGTCCAGCCCCCAAGATGGCCTCTGCTGGCCCTTGGCAAGAAGCAGGAAGGTAGAAGCAGACAGTGACCCTCTTGCCTGCTTTGCTGAAGTTCCTACCCTAATCTGAGTCTTAAGACCCTGAAAAAGGACCAGTCCAAAACACATGAGGCAGAAGGAAACAGGAGAGTCCCTGCTGCTTAGGGCTAGGGCATCATCAGCCGGGAAGGACCCAGAGGTCTCCTACTTTGGGGTTTCCAGAATGAGAGCAGATCCCGAGAGGTTCTGAAGGAGATCAGCTGCAAGCCCTACAAGTTTCCTACTGAGGCAGCATGGAAGTGACCATGAGGCCATGATGACAGTTCTCAAATGGGAGGAGCTGAGGAGCTTTATTTGAAAGTTGCATATAAATTTTGCACTGATTTGGTCCTCTAAGCACCCCTCACGTGTCCATAAACAGGGTAGAGTTTTGTAAATAAACTCCAACTAGAAACCCGCCTCCCTGCCCATCACACTGTAGGCCACTTCTCCTGTGCCACACTGGGCTGCAGTTGAGAGAGTTCCACCTTTCTCATGCTGCCAGCAACCATCAGCAGGCCACTAGGACAACTCCAGATCAGTAGCCTCGCTGCCATGCTCTCTGCCCACATAACCAGACACTGTTTCCAGATGGCATCTTCCATGTCTTCCTACTACCCAACCCTGGCTTTGCTGGTCTCCTCCCTGGAATTCCAGCCCACCCCATTTCTCCCAGCATCTCTGTTTGTCAAGGCTGGGAGTTCATAAGTGACCTTATCTCTCCTGTTCCTCCAGCCCATGTGGTATTTGAGTTCTTTCTCCTGGGTGTCCCGGTGGAGTTCATGTCCAATACTTATGACACCCTAGTTCCTTTTAAGGTCTTTGAAAATAGACAGTGCACCTTCCATGGACAAAGAACACAGGAATGGAAGCAAGGAATGCCCATCAAATGCATGTAAATGTTCTGCCTATATAATTTTATTGCCCCTTTAAAACATTAAATTGGTGACATTTTTTGAAAATAATGGACTGGTTTAAAGCTTGTTTCAAAAAAAATAAATAAAGCTTGTTTTGAGGACTGGTGAGATAGCTCAGTGGACTAAATGCCTACTTAGGCAAGCACAAGGACCAGAATTTGATCCCCAACACCCCATGCCATGCCACCCCCATCCCCATCCCCAAGCCACCACCAAGACTGGGCATGGTGGTACATGCTTGTAATCCCAGTGCTGGGAAGGCTGAGACAGGAGGATCACTAGGTATCCGAGCTACTTAGTGAGATCCTGCACCAAATACATTAAAAATAAATAAGTAAATAAAAAGTAAATAAAACTTGTTTCACACAGCATACTGGAAACATAATGAGCCAGCTTGACCATCTGAACTTACAACTCGACGGCATTGTCCTGCTGGATGCAGAAGGAAGAAAAAACCTTGAGGCCTTTGCAGCCTCTGGATTACAGAATATAGATTACGACGCCTACTTGGCCCAGGTATAACGCTTGTCCACGTGTGTGATTTTTCAGAAGGAATTACAGTACCAGAGGGGCACATTTTTAAAAATTTGTGTTTTTAATGGCACATGATTCAGATAATGTACAGTTATCTTGAAGTGAATAATTTAGTAGCATTCAGTGTCTTCACAGTGTTACCCAGTTACCGCCTCTGTCCTGTTCCAGAACATTTCTGTTACCCCAAA
>NW_004524582.1:21815523-21837274 GCF_000260255.1 Octodon degus
TTTTTTTTTGGATTTCTATGGACGTACCTGTTCTGTATATTTCATGTAAAAAGAATATACACTATGTGACCTTGTGTGTCTGGCTTCCTTCCCTTAGCCTACTGCTGAGGGTCTTACACATTATGTATGTGGCAGCACTTCATTCTTTTTGCAGTTGGATATAACAGTGATATGCATAAAGTAGAAGGGAGACCATTAGAGAGGAGGACAGCAGTGGGGAGAGGTAAGGGAGGCTCGTAACGGTCATGGAGGATAGGGACAGGTCAAAGGATGTTATATGCATGAAAATCTCACAATGAAACTCAGTCTGTAGAACTATTATGTAGCCATATAATGGTGTGTATGAATAAAAATGGTGAATGGTATGTATAAATAAGAATGTTATCACTTACATGCGTTTCTAGCCTTATTTTATTTCTCTATAATTACTGACCCTTGTTCAATCTGTTGCCTATTAGATGTTGTTAATGTTTAAAAAACCCATATCCATAACATTATTTTTGTTTACCTCTTTTGTAGACTGAAAAAAGCCCTGTTGAAGTGGATCTTTTATCATTTGCAGATGACCTGGAAGAAAAAATAAAACCTTTGGTGAGTTCAAATAGTCCCGTTAAAGGTCACATGTCAGTACTGGTGTGAGGGAGGCAACTGAAGTTTTCCTTTTGTATGAGTTTAACCTTTTTGAACAAGGCCCAACTGATGTGGGTTAACAGTTGTTACTGGTAGCCATGGTCACGCTGCCTTATTACCCACACAAGAATGCATGTGCGTGCACGCTCATGTGCACACACACACACATGCATGCACACCATTTTTCTTAAAGTATAGGGACTAGAAATTGAGAGTTGGGGAGGAAAACTCCATACAGTGCTTTGCATTGTGGGTATTAAGTGGATAATGGTGGGCAGAGGCACCTTTAGATGCCACAGCCTTCCACTTCATCACCTCCTCTGCTGGGTGTTGACTACATGACCTTAACTGGTCTCCTCCAAGAAGCAGCAAACTAGAAATGAGAACCCTGGGCTCTGGAGGAAGACTTGGGTTTGCGCTCAGCCTCTTTACAACAGTGGGAGATTGAGCAAGATATTTTGCCACTCTGTGTCTTTGTTTCCCTGTGTATAAAATGGGGGTACCCATTCCTTTCCTGTAGGACTGTTGTCATTGATGAACTAAACATCAGGTATGGATTACATAAACAGCTCTTGGCTGAACCATGATTTTCTCCTCTAGGACACAGGGAAACCCATAGTGGCTACCATGGTGTGGCAGAGAAAGACAGTACATGGTGCTGGGGGCTTAGGAAGGGCTCCTGAGGGAGAGGTGGGCTGAGAGGCCCTGGATCTGAGATTCAGAGTGGGGTGTCTTGGCAAAGGCCCCTGTGGCCAGCCCCTGACTACCTGCAGTCTCAGTTTCCGATTTGGGAGGGTATCGTTCTAGGAGCTGGGGCCCCTCTTCACGCTGAGTGCGGGCTTCGGGGACCACAGAGATCATGTCATCTTTATTTGTTTCCATCTTTATTTGTTTTTTGCTCTTTATAGCCTGCAGGAAATCTGAAGCATGGCCTCCAAGCCCAGGCACAGGCTACTAGAAAAATTCACAATGAACAAGTCATTCCCATGGAACAGTCACTGGTAACAGTCGCCAAGCTGATAATTCCCTGGGGCCGGGGCTGAGCTGCTGGTTCCCGGTTGCCTTCCATTTGGTCTCAGGGCACCTGCTTACATCGCACAGGTCCCTTCCAGGGCCTCAGCCTCAGCTCTGAAGAACACAGAGCCACAATAGGCGCCAGCCCTCCACTTCCTTGCTCCCCCTTCCCCAGGAGTGACAGCAGAGAGTTGCAGTGGGTGCCTGCTCTGTCCCCTTGCTCTGATGGCTAAGGCCGCTCCTAGATCTCCTGAACCCTGCATGTAGTATGGTGCTGCTGACTTTGTTTTGTCTCAGTATCACTATTGTCCAATCCTTTTTCTCCAAAATCTGTCTGGAAGACCTGGGGATATAGCTCAGTGGCACAAGTGCCTGCAGGCAAGTGCAAGGTCCTGAGTTCAATTCCCAGTACCAAAAAGAAAACAAACAAAATCTGCCTAGAAATATGTGAAGGTGTGGCTAAGTGCTTTTCTTCCTGCATCTAGCATCCACATAACTCTGCTGCTTGCCGCTGAGGCCACCCTGTTCCTCCTCTTTCCCGTACTGGCCTTGCCGGTCCTCTCACTTCCTTCTTGAAGGCAGTAGGTAGTTTGCAGCCCAGAAACAAGAGTAGAGTCTGGCCACCCTCTGTTCACTTTCTGTTTCTGCCTCTCCGGAGGACTGCAGCTCCTCAGTTTCCTCACCTAAAAATAAAATTTAAAAAATTAAGAGTAAAAATTGCAGAAATGATGCCTACATTGCCATTCCCTGGCTCACAGTGATGAAGGGCTGCTGGTCTCCGAGAGACTCGGAAAAGTGACAAATTGCTATGTATGTATGTGGGGCCAGGGGCGGCCTGTGGGCGGATTGGGCCCCTGGGTCAGTGCTCAGGTTTGGAAGCATATTTTGTGTCTGCTCAGTCCCCAATGCATTCTCTGGGTCTAGTCATCATGGCCTGTCTTGTTTGCTTGCTGGCTTCATAATTCGCTGGGGAAGTCACGAAGTCCTCCTGTTAAATTTGCGTAACGTGTGTCCTGGGGGCCTCACCATCCTCTGCTTAGCCTTGCTTACAGCCACACAATGTTGTTGACATTTTCAGCTGCCTTGGCATTTTCCTTAGACCATTTTCTTCAAGTGGACAGGGTTCCTTGGACTCTCTGGAGCAAGGGCAACCTAGTCATTAAAAGTCACGTTGTTTCACGCATGGTCTAACCAGGGGTTGGCAAACTATGGCTTTTGTGCACTACAGCCTGGGGCCAAATTGTCCGCAGCCAGTTTTATAAATAAAGTTTTATTGGAACATAGTCATGCTCAACTTACTTAACAACTATCTGTGGCTGTTCTTTTTTCTGAAGGCAAAGCAGAGGAGCTGGGACAGACTGTGGCCTCCAAAGCCAAAAGTAGTTCTCAAATGGCCTGGTATAGATAAAGGTCACGCTGGCCTAAAGCATTTGGCTGAACCATACCTGTTTTTAAAAGTGTCTTAGTACCTTCCACACTGGTCAGACCTACCTCAAGGGGGCTTCTTGGGCACCTTGTGTGTGTTGTGCTGCCACACGGAGCGTTCGAGTACGCCTCCCGATTTCCTTCCACTCATGTCACGACTCGTGTGTGTGACGCTTTACCTGGAAGGGAACCCTCCCTGTGTAAAGTCTGCTTTGCTGGCTGTATCCCAGGAGGGCGACACGACGCGTAGTCTTGCTGTTTTGTGTACTAATTTTGAAAATGTTATCTTTGTTCTCTAGAGCAATTTAAAGGAAAATGTCAGGAATCTTCAACGCATGAGCGATGGATTGACGGTCAGCATATATTTTGCTTTCCTGCTGTGGGCTTTATTATCAGATACCATGCACACAAGTTCAAAGATGTCGACTTTATTTGTTTATTTACGGTCTTGCAATAAAAATGTTTATCTAAAGAATATTTAGTAGGTAAATGCAAAAGGCATTCACGATAAAAAGTCTCAGGTATCTATTCATTTTAAAATGAGTTTTCCTACTATATTCTTTCTGCAAATACTACTGTGGATGCAGAGCTCTTTTTAGATTGTTAGATCCATAGGTGGGACATCTGTGTGTTGCTGTGTAGGGTGCAGCTCTAGAAGGCATTCTGGGCACCTTTACAGAGATCATGCTATGTAACAAACTGTCAATCCCAGAACCTTTCATGCACAAGAGTTTATCTCCTCTCGTGGGCTGACCAGGGGCTTCTCTACCTGTCTTGAGGACCCCAGCCTAAGGAGGACCCCAGCCTAAGGAGCAACTCCTCCCTGGGCCACCTCAGGCTCTCCTGGTGGAGGACATGAGTTCAGGCATGAACGGAATGGAAACGCTCATTGCTCTTAAGCACCGTTCAGAACTGGTGGCACTGCCACTTTGACCAAAGCGAGTGATGTGGCCATGTGTGTGGTCAGCATCCTCAGGGTGGGGAACTTCAGCTTCTATCAGACCCTGTAATCCCAGCACTTTGGAGGCTGAGGCTGGAGGATCGCTGTGAGTTCAAAGCCAGCCTGAACTGTGAAACCCTGTCTCAAAAAGAAAAAAATGTATAATATGTGTGTTAGGTGCATGTACCAACTCCCCATGGTGGATGCAATCATCATGTACAGCAGATGTGTAAAATAAAAACAAAATAGTAGTCTTGGGATGCTGTGTAGAGGAAGGCATGATGTGTGCAGGTTATTTGCAGACGCTGTGCCATTTTATACGTGGGACAGGAGCATCTGTGGCTTTTGGTATCCAAGGGAGGCTCCTGGAATCAATCTCTAGGGACACTTGCCCTGGAACTGAGTTGCAAAATGTTTACTGAATCCCGGTGTTGGCCGATCCCCCTCCAATTGCTGTTGTGTTTTCCAGGAGAAAATGAACAAGACCCTTGACGCTTTGGATTCTGCTCAGAGCTTCATCACAAACAGTGTCTCCTCTATTATCATTGAAGTGAGTTTTCTTTTCAAAAAATAAGCCAATTAGTAAGCAAACGCGTTCCCCTTCTCTGACTAAATAGCCAGAAAATGTAAGTCTGCTGCTTTTGCTGTAGTGATGTGCTAACCTAATCTTTGATTTCTTTCCAGGAAACTAAGAAGTATGTGCGAATAATACTAGGGCACTTTGAACGTTATCTACATTGGGTCAAGAGTGCTGTAAGTAGTAAACCTCTTTTATGAATAAAAAAGGGCCACATGGTAGAGGAGTCATTTTCTAGAGTAAAATCTGGAGAAAGTAACATTAAATTCCTGGTAATTTGCTCAGAAGTGAAAGGACTTCAAAGTACGGAGACCAGGCCCTCCAGAGCTAAGCCAGCACATAAAGGAAGTGACCTCCTTCAAGCCCCTTGTATCTCTTCACTCGCTGCTATCATACGGGTTCTTCCATTTTCTTTTCTCCTCCTTTGTCAGATAACAAAAGGGTCCCATAACAGATCTGGACTACAAGCCTGTGCTGCACATGCGCACGGTCTAGTCTTCTCAGCTGTCCTATTGGATGGGTTGTTGGGTTCCGAGAAACAAATGAATAAGACTGGAAAGTGCGGCTCGTTGGGAGCGTGTTCCTCAGCCCTGCAAGCCTGGTCCATACACGTCAGACGCCAGCTCAGTGTCTTAGAGGAATGGGGGTCCTTTCGGGAATGCAGGTCCAACGCAAGTGAGATGCCAAGTTTTCATGGAGTTTTCAGAGTGTGACCCAATGAAAATTTGCCTTTGCTTCTTATCCCATAGATCACTGAGGAGATGGGGTCCTGCAAGCCCGTGACCACCGCCCTGGATTCTGTCATTAATGTCGTTCTGTGTGGCTACATTGTCCACCCGCTGGTAAGATTTCATCTTTCCAAAGCAGGCATAATAAATCCACCATCTTTGACCCCCTTGCAGGGTGTAATGAGCCTGCTATCGCATGAGGTTTTTGCTTGGACTGGGTATAGTTCTAGAATTCAAACCCTAAAATCTAGATCAGTGAGTTAGTACTGCTACTAATGGAGATTTGAAAGTCCTACTTGCATACCTTTGCTCGTTACTAAACTGCATTACAGAAGTCAGAACAATGGCCCTGTTCATCAGGAATCATAGAAAGGAGGTCGCTGCTGGGCCGATGGCTAGTGCTCCGGGATTCCAAACGGAACTAGCCACACAACCCCAGAGCACTGCAGCTCCTGCTTTGCTATCTCAAAGGGTTCTGCTACGTGAGACCTCAGTGATGGAGTTCAGTGCACCGGGTTTATTCCTTGGCTCTGTTCGTTGTGGGTTTGTTGTTGTTGTTTTTAATTTTATTGAGAAACAAATAGTAATGAGACAGTTTCACAATCGATTAGCAGGACAGTTTCAATAATTAATACATTGCATATTGTTGTCCTCATAGTGGTTAGTCATAGTACAAGATGCAGACATGATATCCTGTCCAAACACTATTAGTACAAGTCTTTCCTCACTAGCTCCCCCTAGTGTCTCAGTGGCTTCCCACAGCTTCAGTATAAAGGCCCGCTCCCTTAGTGGGCTACTCTAGCTCCCCCTGCCGGGCTGCCCACCATCGCGCCTCACTTGCGGCTGTTGCCCCCCTTTCTCCCTATGCACCCACGTCCTTGTTTCCTTTCATTTCTTCCCTGTCCTCCCGCCAGGCCTCCGCAGGGCTCGCTCTCCTCTTCTGTCTCTCGCCGTCCCTCCACCCTGTCCCCTCCCCCCCGAACTTCCCCAGATTTTGTAACACACTCTAAATTCAAGCTCCACTTCTCTGCTCTCTGAACTCCGACTTTGAAAAACAACTGAAGTTTTCGGAGCTTCCTCACCTGAGTGGGGCTGTCGTGAGAGCCCCAGGACTTTATAGCAGGTGGCTGAAAGAATGAGGAAAAGCGCTGGGCATCAACTTCAGCAACAAAATAAATCACAGGCCAGCTAATGTGCTTCTTTTATACCTTGGAGGAGACCCAGAGGATTAAGGCAGCTTCTAGAAAAAGAAGAAGGCCATAAAACTCTACGATCTATCTGAACAAGATTAGAAATATAACAGATCTTCTAGTCAAAGAACAGGGAGAAAGAGTGCATTTATGTGAAATTAGAGGTCAGAAAGGGGCCACCAAGTTGCGAAAGTAGACTTAGCCAGGAAGAAAGCAGGTATCAGGGCCAAGCCAGGAACAATCGGGTGGCCGCTGGTATGGCCCAGCTATATTCTGCACAGTGGTAGCTGGCAGGGTGGCGTGGGGTGTTGCTGCAGCTTCGCCCAAGCAGGAGATCAGATGTGAGCTTCTACAGGCATCTAGAGGTTGTAGGTGTGCAAGGCAGGCTGAGCAGGAGGCTGTAATGTTCCGCCTCCAGGGGACCCACAGGGTGGTATCCTATACAAAGCTACTCTGATTGGTTGGGGAGGTGAAGAAATTTGAAATATTTGAATATTATCCTGCACACATTAGTGACATGGACTATGCCAAACCTAGGGCCAGATCCCCTTGAAAGAAGAACTGCTACTCAGCTACCCTTGTCTGGCCATTGCTCTATGGGAGCAGGGCCCAGTGTCATGAAATGAAACTTCAGATTTTTCATTTCCTGGGTGTAAGTCGGGGTTCATGTATGAGATTTGAGTCACAAATATCAACAACTATTTTATAAAGAATACTTTTAGCATTTTTTTTTTAGACCAAACATGGTTGAATTCAACCACAGGCAACCTTCAGAATAGGTTACATATGGCGCATTCCTTGAGACCCTAGTATGTGCTTCTGTCTTTGTCAGAATGAAAGATGCCACTGTCCCAAGTGTGCAGATACAGATGCCATCAGAAAGATTACCCCTTCTAAGCGGGCCATCAGCTTGGACATGTCGAGCTGCCAGACTCCCGGTCAGACAGCCAGGCAGCAGGGGCAGTCACAGCGTGTGTGGCCAGAAGCTACTCTGGAGGCTCCCAGACTGAATCCTGGCTTCCCCAGTGACTCTTCTGGAAAATGAATAACAGGGTCTGCCAAGGTTTCCAGGAGAATAACTGGATTCTAACTCAATGTAGCAACTCAATGTTTCACAGTGGCTGTTTGTGTTAGGTCCGCTAATGAGTTTAAAGAACAAAATGAAAAACTCATGTAAAAAAATTACAAAAAAAAATTTCTCCCCAGATAGCTATTGTCTTACACATCCTGTCTTCAAGCATTTAATTCTCTGGGTTTTTTTTTTTTTTTTGTCTCCCAGAATTTATTTTGGTTTGGCATAGGACAAGCTACTGTGTTATTACTTCCAGCCATAATCTTTGCCGTGAAGCTGGCCAAGTACTACCGCCGGATGGACTCCGAGGATGTGTATGATGAGTGAGTAGCTCAGTGTCTTCTTCTCCTGGTGGCTGGGGGACCATTTTCTAAGTAGTGCTGTTTTCCAAGAACTGCTAAAGATAAGCTCCAACGAGCCTGAGCTTGGCTTTCTCTTTAAATGGTGGGTCATTCCTTTTTGGTGTGTTGGCTGGTTAGTTTATATCTTATACTGGTTTTCTTATGCTTGTTGTAACAGTTTCCTTTCTCTTGCTTGCTCTGCGTTTTTAACCAGCCTTCTTTTTCTTATTCGCAGTTCCACTCTCTCGGGGACTTGGCATTTTACTTTATGATAACTGTTGTCGCTACTTTTCCGTTGGCTCTGTAGCCCACCTCCCGTGTATGTGGTAGCCTCTGTGTCTCATTGCCACGTCTCTCATCTTCTCAACGTGTTTTTCTCTAGAATGCGCACTGTCAGCATCCGTCCTGGAGTAAAAATGTTGGGGATACAGTTGTTGAGCTTGAATAATAACCAGAAAATAAGTAATTCTATTTCCCCCTTTTGTATTTTATAGTGGTGAAATTCTACCCATGAAAAAGTAAGCCTTTTTTAAAACTCTCTGAAGATGGGATGGGGGAGGCTTCTGTTATTATATAATGAAGTTTTAAGTGAAATGAATAACATCTTACTGGCATTAAAAATACTAGACATATCCAAGTTAAATTATGACACCTCTTAAAATGAGAACCAGCACATAGAAGGTACTTAAGAAACATGAAGGAATGAGCATTTTATATGTTAACTTTATTAATCTATAAAGTAGTCTTTTCCATCTTGATTCTCTCTAAAAGGAGTGAAATACATGTATATCCTTAGACCTTGGCGGCTTTAGCATCCCATCTTGTGCTTCTCATGACCATTACATTGTCTTTGTGTTCTGTGGTGTAAGCATTTCATCGTAGAGGTAACATGTTATTTTTGGTATATTTATTTTTGTTACAGTATGGAAAATGGTAATAATGGTTATCATAAAGATCATTTATACGGTGTGCACAACCCCATTATGACAAGGTAACTTGAAGCCTGGAAATGCATGCCTGTCCTGTGACGAACCTGCTTGTCCCCTGTCATATGACCCTGAGCCCTCTGCATGCTGCCGACCCCCCACGTGTCCCTGCCTGCAGGACTTTCACTTGGGCTGTCTCCAGCCCCCTTACCTAGCATTGCGTGATGCCCTGTGTTTGCATTTTTAATGGATTTCTTTGTAAGGGAATTGTACAACAATTGCTTGCATCTTACAATGCTGTGTAAGGCTCACCTAAATCATCACGGATTAAATGCATGCACATCTTTGATTTAGCATTTCTGCATTAAATAAACTTAGGTACTTCTAGTTTTCCACACCTACCCCTTTTTTCCTCCCTTCTTCCTTTCCCTGTTTCCTTCCAGTAAATTAACTATAATCAAACAGAAAAAGAGCTCCAACCTTTTGACCAAACTCTTTATGAATTTACACTCTCTGAAATCAAAGAGCTTTCTGTGGTTCTGGATCTTTACCAGGTAATTCTGAATATTACCTGTCAGGTGTCTTCCTCCAGGGCTCCACCAGAACTCGAGAAATATGTGTCAACCAGGAACCTATCCATTGAGATGAGGTGGAAACAGGAGGTCCAGAGCCCAGCAAGAAGCCATCTTCCTTGGACTGTGTGGTCCTCCCCCTGTCCTCCCCATGGTCCTAGTGTCCTTTGACATCCCTTCCCCCAGGGACATCTCAAGCAGGTGCAAAGCTGTGAGTCCAGCATCAGTACTAGGGTGATCACTTTGTCCTAAAAGTCTCACATTCTGCATGGTCACCAGAATAGTCAAAGTGGAAACCTTGAAGTTTGGGCTCCCCCAGGGGTTTTTAGTAGAGTCTCAGGGGGGTGCATCTTAGGCAGGGTTGGTTAGTAACAGCTGATGTCGTATCTTTCTCAAGTGAAAGAAACAGAACCAGAAAGATAACGACATTTTGTCTTTTCAGAAGAATAAAAGATTTTTCCGAACTTGCAACTTGAGCATTAGAAGCAGTTGAGAACTACTCTCAATGAGACATTTAGGAAATATGACATTGTCTTACTGTCTTGGGCTGCTATAACAAAATAGTATAAACTCGATGGCTGGTAAGTGACAGAAATTACTTTCTCGCATTTCTGGAGGTGAGGAAGTGACAGTCATCATGCCGTCGGGTTCGGTGTCTGGTGAGGGCTGTCTTTCTCATGGAAGCTCCTGCCCACCATGTCCTCTCATGGTGGAAGCACCAAGCCAGCTCTCAGTCACCTCCCCAAGGTCCCTACCTCCTACCACCATCATCTGGGTGCTAAGGACCTCAGTTTATGAATTTGAGAGGACCACAAACGTTCATCCTACAACAGAAATGGCGATAGTCAAAAACAGAGACGATGGTGCTCTGGATGGCCAATGGGCCTCCTCTCCCTCGCTTCTCGCAGGACACTAGACATGGCTGCTGGAGTGCTGTGTTGTGAGACTGACCCGGGACAAGCCGCTCCAGGGAGTCGGTAATACCACGGCCTACGTCATGTACTGACCTACCTTGTCATGAGGTGGCACAACTGCAGGATGACTTTGATTTATGGACTGAAATTTTGAAGATGCAAGGGCTCTCCAGTGCCTGTGTGGTCTCCAAGTTCTCGTAGGACTTGCCTGAACTGGCTTCCAATGCTTGTCCCTAGCAGTGAAGTCTCTAGATGGCATAGCAAGAAATGTCACTGTGTTATGAATCAAGGAGGGCTATATCAGAAGACAGCAGCACCAGGGAAACTTAGAAGGCAAACAGCTTTATCTATGCTAGTGGACTAGAGGGAATCTGAGCTCCAAATCCCCAGCCCCGTCTTGGGGCTAAACAGTCCCCTGTATAGGTGGTTAGCAGGAAGTACAAAAGGCAGACAACAGGATTTTCTGCAATCGTTAGGCATTGTCTTGTCGTATGTTGCTAAGCAGATTTATTTCAAGCAAGTTAATCAAAGGGTTACTGTCATATAAGAGGGATGTCAGGGCTGGGGTGAGCAGAACTAATCATTGTCTAAGACTGAGCCAGGGCTGATTCTGGGTGATAAGTTCTCGGAACGAGCTAACGAGATGCACCGCCCGGCTGAGTTACATTTGTCCTGAGGTCTGCAGCTGGTGCTGGAATGCCCAGGCTGGCCGGGCTTTGTTGTTTTCTAATGATAGGACCTGCATGCTCTGTTTTGGACAGTCCTTGAATCCAATATCCAGTTACAAGTTTTCAGATTGCCTTTACAATTGAGGCTTCTTGGAGGACACTGAAGAGAGGGACAGGTGTGGGTGGGAGGGTGCTGTAGGGTGTCTTCAGCACTGCTGAGGTGAAGTCCAGGTACCTGATGTCTAGGAGGCCCGCAGTTGTGCAAGAAAGCAGAAGTCCAGACGGACCTTCCAAAGCCTGGGTCCTTGATGGAGAACTCCTGCAGCAGGAGGGAGCAGGTGGATCCCAGGGAACACGAAAGGAATGACAGGCCCCTCTCAGTGCATGCTCTGGCCACATGGATTCAGTAAAAAGTTCCGGGAGCCCCTGGCCTGCATGATGCTCCAGGCTTCGGGTGGAGTGGGGGTGAGGTTTCTTTTTACCTAAAGGCAAAGTGCCTCAGTGACTCAACAGATGCGTCCTCTGGCCACCACCGGGGTTCAGGTTCCCCAGAGTGCATGGTGATGGAGACCTCAAGAGTGAGAACCAACCTCGCTCAACAAAGGCTCCCACCAGTGTGTGGCATCTGCTCTGGGAGAAACACATCATGGTTGTCATGTCTCAGCCCCCTTTAGCATCCCATGGCCTGAAGAAGTAGGCCCCATTCCGAGGGCTCCCGGTCCCTGTCACATCAGAAGTTTGAAGAATTGGTTTCAGTTGCTTGGGTTGGTTTATGTTGCTTGTTTCCTGGCTTTTGGTTCTCCAAAGCACCCCCTTTTCCAGGAGGGGGTTGGGGCAGATTGTACGGAAGCCCCCAGGAGAAGCATGGCTAGGCAGCAGAAGATCCAGGGGCGCAGCTGTGTGTCTGTGCCCTGCCTTAGAAGGCAGGTGCAGTTGTTCTTTGGAGGTGACGTGAGCCCTGCTGTCCTCACAGCACTTTGGGCTGGAGTAGGATACGGAGCCGTGCATCCTGCACCCTACACTCACAGCCCCTCAGTCCCTTTGGAAAAGTGTCTTTACTAAGAGCTTGAGGGAGAGAGAGGAGGCTCACGGCACCACGCATGAGTGATTATTTTCCCACTACCAAATCCCTTCAGAGGATCGCCTGCCCTGCAGCAGCTTGGGTGTCCTGGGCGCTCAGCGTCCCTGCCCTCAGGTCTCCCGGCAGGGCGCTGCTGCAGGGCAGCCTCAGGCTCAAGGGGCTGAGGTCCACTCCAAGTCGTGGTTGGGGAACTGTGCCAAAGCCGACGCTTCACACTTCCCTGCCAGAACCCCCACCGGCCACGGGCCTTGGCTGCCAAGGCCACGATTGCACGGGAGCTTTGGGGGACAGCAGAGCTGCTGTTGATCCTTAGCCAGAGCACCACTTTGCGAACATGCGCAGTCCGGTCTCAACCTGCGCACACGCTGCGTGACGAGGTCCCTGGAGCGCTTCCAGCTGCTTCTGCGCCCTGGTCCTAGCAGCAGACTTTAGAAAGCGGCGCAGGCCCATTCTCCACCTGCTGCTGCGGTCTGGCTCCTGCTAGTCTAGGCGTTGGACACTTAGCTTTAGTGCCTTTTTCCATTTATAACCTTAGACTGTGACCATACACAGTTCCACACGTCACAGTGCGCATCTCTGGAATCCTCGTTCTCCTAAAAGCAATACGAACGAAGCTGCAAGAACTAGTTTTACTGACAAGATTTTTTTCCTATGAATGTGCAGAGGTGCTGTCTGCATTTACCTGCTGCCTTTAGTCCTCTGACTGCTGAGGCCGTCCACAGCCCCCGGAAGCATTACCTTTCTGTGTTTTTGTTTTCTAGTGCATCTACTGATAGCTGATGTCAAAATGGCTTGAGGTAAGTTTCATGCTTGCATGTAAAACCATTTATAGAATCATAGCTTTTAGTATTAGAATGTAGCTACTTCTAGCAAGTGGAAATTCTAGGTTAATGTATTCCTTGTACAGTATGATTTTACACATATATAATGACTATACTTACATGACTGAGTTATAAAAAACAGGGTACTGGTTATCTATGTATCTTGAATATTATGAGCTTAAAAATTTAGGGGAAATTTTATATTTTAAAACATTGTTTTAGGGTAAGTGTTATAGCTCAGCAGACTAAGCAATTACTTAGGTAAGCAGTAGGGGCCAGGGTTCAATCCCTGGTACCCCATGCCATGCCAGCCACGCCCCCTGGCATGCTGAGCCAGCAATGGAGTCTGGGCATGGCGGCGCATGCCTGTAATCCCAGGGCTTGAATAGCACTGTTTTTGTATTTTTGTACAGGGTCTACAGGATCTCACTACATAGACCGGACTCGAGTGATCCTCCTGTTTATAGCCTCCCAAGTGCTGAGATTACAGGCTCTCACCACCACACCCAATCTCGATCACCTCACTGTCTCAGCACCCTGGGGCAGGGCCCAGCATGGCAGGCCAGGGATCAAACCCCCAGCCTCTCTATCTGCCTAAGCAGGCGCTTTAATCTGCTGAGCCATTTGGCCGACCCAATCCCAGTGCTTGGGAGGCTGAAAACAGGAGGATCACTGTGAGTATGAGCTGCATAGTGAGACCCTATTCCAAATACATAAAAAAAGAAAGAAAACAAAACCCATAATTAGATGATACAAATAAAGCTACTGCAGGTGGCCTCCTCTTAAAGATGTTTGTCCTTTCTGTAGCACTTGTGCTTCTGGTAGGAACCTTTCAAGATTATGCCTTCCTGATTTCCTTACTAATGCAAAGCCAGTTTCTAAAATTTTGTCTGATGTTCCTTTCAGCCTCAGGACTCCCACCGTGGAGAGAATCACAGACTTCTCATGGCGTCCGGGCCGATGAGAATTTCCCCAGCCCAGGAAGAACTTCGGGGGCAACACGCACTCGGGCAGCCTCCAGGGCGTGGTGCCACTGGTTTCTGGGTGGTTCCTGGTTAGGAGTGAACACAATTGCATTTATAGTCCATGTGTCCATCACTACTTAAGCATAGTTCTCCCCTCTGTTGTTTATTTTTATTTTGTGCTTTTTTTTACAGTGAATTTCTGTGTAGACACTACAATATATGGGTGTTTCTTCCCACCCGACATGTTTCTCTAATAGCTCACCAGATGAGGTAGCTGAGTCTCTAACTCGCTTCCCCCATGGAGTGTGCTAAACACATACCAGTTTACAGAAAAGATGTATTTTTTGTATAGAAAATTGTGTATATCTTTTACCCAGGAAGAGTTTTTTAAACAAATGAGTAGTCTTCTAAATGAGCTTACTATCAGGCTAATGTTGATTTTTTTGGTGCTTTTGGAAATAATCCCTTTTCACTAAAAGCGTGTGAGGCATATCTTTCCACTCAGATTGTCACCTTCTTTGTCAGTAGTTTGTTTCAATGTTTAGAAATCAAATGAAAAAGCAACCACAAAGATCTGCTTGACTTCTCCACCAAATCCCAAGCAAGAGAGAGAGGGACGGAATATCTTGAGAGAAGGAAGTGTTGCTCAGTTATGTTAAAAGATGATAAAAGATGCCAATTTCAGTGTACTCTTTATGGAAATTTTTTCATTCAAAAGCTGGGCATCAACTACAGTGTCATCTGGTTGCAGGACAAGGAAATACAAGAAGATTCTGTCGTGGTTCTTAGATTTGTATCCAGCGTGAAGGAGGCCTTTGGGTTTGGTCCTATTAAAGCGCAAGTCAGTATGTATTTATTTGGATTATTCAGGTTGTATTTTGTTATTTCCAAAAGTGATGAGCATGAAAAGCTGGTCAACCCAAAGTGAGCTTCTTCTCATGTTCGGATCTCAGTCCTGATCCGTGTCAGTGGACAGGCGCTTGGCAATCATGTGTTGCGTGTGTTACTACTTCCTTGAACAGACTGAAGACCCCCAAGCTCCAGGTGCTGAAATGCGGCTGGAGCTCCATTTGTCCCGCGCCCACCCGCCCGGAAGTAGGCCCTCGCTTTCTGTTGTCTAAGTCAGCTGTCTTTGAGTCCTCAGTTTTCCAGCTGTAAGCTCGCCCTTTCTTAGGGAACAGCCCAAGTTGCGTTACTCGCGCTGCGCACCCTCCAGCGCCCCCACAGGCAAACTGTGCGCTACGCTCCTAAGCAGATAAAATCCAGACTTCAGCTTCTGTAAAATGCCATAGGAAAGGCTTGCAATTTGGACAAATTAAACGTGTTGTGTCTAATTCTTTAGGAAGAAATCATCCCTGCATTTGTGTTTTAAACTTAGCTTTTGTATCCTATATTTGAAAACACCAGCTGGGTTTACTGCTCTGTAGCCTCCCTGTGGGGACCTCTATTGTGCAGTGTCTCCTGGTGTCCAACATGCAGATTGAGGAGGTGACCTTAAAGGTCTCATCTTTTCTCCGCCCTCAGAGCACCCTCTCTCTTTAGTGCAGCACATTCCTTCTTTCCCTCACTCCCTTAGAAATAATTTCCTTGAAAGAATTCCCAGCACTCCTCCAGCCTCTGCTTTCTGACCTCCATCGGTTCCTCAGCTGCTGTGAGCTGGAGTCCATCCATCCACTCTGAAGATGACGTGGCTGTCAGCCGGTGCCTCTGCACAGAGTTCTGTTCCAGGCAACCTCTCCTGTGTTGCGCTGGGCTTGGCTCTGTCCCTCAGCATCCTTCCCGGGCCCATCTCCTGCTCCCTCAGCCCTTTCTTCCCGGGTGATCCCATCATGCTCAGGGCTTCCCAGCCTCCTCTGGGTCCCTGCTGCTGCACTGTAGTTGCGGGAGCTCAGACAGGCCATTCCCGCCAGCATGCCTTCATCCAGGGGTCACTCTGCCCTCCAAAGGGTGGACAGCTCATGTGTCAAGACTTTCTGGGCCACAGTTCTGTGTCTAGTTCCCTGGTAACTTAGGAGGAGCCAGTAGGCACTATGTAAGTCAGTGGACTTGGCTTGGTTCTGAAGTACGTACAAAAGCAGGCCACATGGACCACAGTTCACTGCCCCCTCTTTATGCCACTGTCTTTTCCTGAGCATCTTCCAGTTCTTGCTTGCACATGCTCTTCCTTGAGTTGCTACACCTTCATCGTACTACTCAACCAAGAACTGGCCAAGTCTGCTTTCTCTGCTTTCAGCCCAGGCCTCTTTTCCATCCTACAAAACCTATCTTTGTGCTGTTCTCATTATTGTCTCTAGTTTAGTGTGGTGTTATCCTTCCTTTAGGCTTCTCGCCCCTTTTGTTTTAGTTGAATTTATGACTGCATGTGTGGGGACTACATTTCCCAGACTCCCTTGCAGGTAGGCAACAGAAATTTATGTTCACAAGAGTTAAGCTAGGAATAGTGACAGTAATAGATCTGGCATTGAGCAGTCAGGAAGGCTTCTGAAGAGGTTGCAAGAAAGTGCTAGGCATGTAAGAAACAGAGGCAACAAGTTCCCAGTGTGCAAAGGCCCCCAAACTTGCCTTGTTCCAAAACACAAGAAGGAGAAGAGCATGACCAGAGCTTTTTTTTTTTCTTTTCAAAGTTTTATTGATAAACATTTAGCAATGAGACAGTTTCAAATCAAATCAAAAGTACAGTTTCAACAAATAATACACTGCATATATTCTTCTTAGTGGTTAATTGCTGTACAAGATGCAGACTTGTGATCCTACTTACAAACACCATTAGAAAAAATCATTCTATTCATTAAGAGAATGCAACTATATATCCCAACCACTTTGAATACACAGATACAAAATGGACATTCATAGTTATACCCCAATTTTTTTAAGTTCCGTTGTTGAATATTATAGGTGTGTAGACTCAGCAAAATATTCTAAAAGAGTCCAGTAGCCCATAATACCATTGGGTCTTCTGTTTAACGGGCAATGTCAGAAATTATTGACCTGAGTCCTCCACAGCTCAACATAACAACATGGCTTTACTTCCTATATTTCATCTTCATACTTTTCTGCTGGATGGTTAAGACCAAGGTAAAGCAGGACCTGTGCAACAAGAGTTGTAGCTTTTTGGTCTGAGAAGGTCAGTGAAATGCCCTCAGGATTTATCCTGAGATCCTGTACCTCAGAGTGTAGAACCTTTGATGACCAGAGCTTTTGCATTTTTTTTTATAAGTTCCCACCCAGAGGAAGTCAAATTCACTTGGAAAGACTGGCCGAATCCTAAGACTATTGGTTGTTGCTGGACAGGTGGTTTCCTGCCCAGGACACTACTGTGAATAGAACAAGCTGAATAACTGTCTGCTGGCCACAGAGTGAGCTCAGCTCGGAGCACAGTGCACCCCAGGGGCTCCTAGATCTGAGGCACACAGAGCCACACCTCTGGCCCCTGAATCAGCACAAGAGGCCCTGTAGTGGGTGCTGGAGCAATCTGGGATCAAATTTGTCCATGTGGTGGGTGCCAAGTCCCACCCTTCACGGACCTCTGGTCAGTGGTGACCTTGCCTGGCCATTTCCCTAGTCCCTAAGTCTCCACTCCAGGACACAAACTTTTGCAACTATTTTACTTGGCAAGCTGGCCCTCTACCAGGCATGATGGGGCAAACCTGTAATCCCAGCACTCTGAGCCTGAGGCAAGAGGACTGAAATTTGAGCCTAATCCGGGCAGTTTAGGAATGGCCAGGAATTGAGTGAGATGATGTAGCTCATTGCAAAGACCAGCACTTAAACCTGTATACTGGTCAGCCTGTAAATAAGCAAGTACATACCCCTGCCCTCTGTGTCCTTAATCACACAGTTTGGCAGACTCATCTGGCATATTTAACTCCACAGTGCAAAATCAGGGGCCATCACTAAGCACGAGATTGTCCCCCAAGCTCCGCCTGGCTACAGTTCGTGCGCCACAGTGTCTCCTTAGGCTTCAGGCTACCTAGGGGGTGGGGAGAGACTGCGAGCCACCAGTGACTCACCGCGGAATCCCCAGAAGCCAATCCCTTCCACTCACACTGGACACCCAGTGTCTGCCAGCCCCTGGCAGCTCACTGCCACCCGAATGCACCTAAATGAATGGCTTGAGGGCCAGGCCAGAACCACATGCAGCCAGTACATTCCAGCATGGGGGGCAATGTGGCTCCCAGGCAGTGTCCCAGACGGCATGTCTGCCAGCTCTGCTCCAAGGTGTGGGGCCCTCTCAAACCCAGGAAAGCGATGCAGCTGAGAAAGGGTGAAGGGCCCCTGCCGGTGACCCACCTGCTCTTCCCCACAGGGGGACACTGCTCACAGGTGCAGCGACTACATCAGCCCCAGCATGCCTTCAAGTGGCATTTGAGGATTCTGTGGCAAGGCAGAGCGAATGGAGTGGAGTGGGCAGTAAACTTAACCTTGGTGAACCGCAGGAGCCAGGGGGCGCGTGTCAACGCGGATGCCGTGGCCCTGCGGCTGGCCATTTAAATACCTCCTCCCTGGAGGGGTCCCAGCGGGGATAGTGGGGCAAATCTGTAACTCCAGCACTCGGAGACAGAGGCAAGAGAATTACAAATTCAAGCTCAGCTTGGGTAGTTTCACTGGACACGTAGTTTAGTGCAAAGGCTCTGGATGAAAGCCCAATGCTCTCTAAAATTTTCTTTCAAACGAAGGCTGAGAAGCCCTTGGGGCTCCGGCCGGTGACTTCCTCGGGGTCTAAGTCTTGGCTCCAAGGCTTTGCAGCCAGAGACGAAGGGGTGGCTGTGGGCGCCCGAGTGTCTGCGCAGGTCTGTGAACGTTTTGCTCGCCTTGTTCTCCTTCAGGGTTGACAGTGAGGAGCTCAGTGCAGGGGCCGGGCCAGGGGATTCGCGGCTCGCCTCTCCCATCTGACGTGCACGGGGAAGAGGCGGGCTGTCCCTCCTGGTCCCAGCTCCTGTCCTCCAGCGGAGCGGGGTGGGCCGCAGAGCAGGGAGAGCCGGGAGAGCTCCAACAGCCTCCAAACCCTTCCCACGGCGCTCACAGCTGTCGTTCTCTTCATCACAGAAGAGAAGAGCAAATTAATAGCAGACTCAGCCAGCTCCTCATACGGCCCTCAGAAGACCGAACATTTTCCTCTGGAGGAAACAAGGTTTATGACTGACCTTTCTCCTTAAACAACGCAGGTGCTCCACATACCAGCAAGAAGTCCATCTGCGCGGATTCCCGCGCTCCTGTCTGCACTTTGCGTTCAAGAGCCTCTGGGGTCCTTTATACAAGGGGGCGGGGGGAGTACTAAGGAGACCAGCGTGACTTGGTGAGCGGCAGCACCTTGGTAACTAACACCGCGTGAAACACTGCGCCCTTTTGCCAGGAGCTGGAAGCGCCTGGTCGGGCCAGAGTTGGTCTTTATTGTTTGCCGTTCAGGTGCCAGGTTTTCTGCTGATGTCGTATTCCACACTGAGAGGAGAAAGAGCTCGCTTCAGCTAGCTGGTCCCTGCCTCGGAGGGAAGGTGCTTCTCCTTTTTTTCTTTTAGGACCGATTTTTAAAATTTACCGTTGCTCAAACAACACACAAATTACTTTTAAAACTCAAACACAACAGAGAAGTACAAAGAAACCCCACCCATAATCCTTCCATCCAGAGATTAAAAAATGCCAGTGCTTGGGGTGTAGCCTCCAACATCCTTCTGTGCGTGTTTACAGAGTGTATAAACGGGTGCCTTGGGCTGCTGAGCTCAAAGTCTCCATCCTACCGATAAGCTGCGTCTGGTTCCTGGTTCCTGAGTAGGGCTGCCCGAGCAAGACACCACAGATTGGGAGCTCTAGGCAACAGAAATCTGCTTTCTCACTCATGGACGTAGGGGGTCCATGCTCTGGGTGTGAGTGGGTCAGTCTCCTCCAAAGCCCCTTTTCTTGGCTGTAGGTGGCCATCTGCTCCCTATGTCACCATTTGCTTTTTGTGTGCCTGTGTCCTAATCTCCTCTGCTTATAAAAACACCAATCACGTAGGGTTAAGTCCTGCCCCAGCAGCCCTATTTTAACCCCTGACACTGGTCACCCCAACCTTAGTCAGCGCTATAAAAGCCCCATCTGCAAACACAGCCACATTCTGAGGCACTGACAGCTGAGCCTTTGATGTTGGTCTGGGGCAGCACATTGAAGCCCTTAACAATTAGTAAACAATTCTCATGCCTCTCCCTTGCATGTTTAGAACTTCTGTTTGCTCACAGAGCGCCCTCTTCTGGTTTGTGATTTCAGCCCAGTGTTCTCACCGTAGATACACATAGGGAGTTTGTTATCAGAGTCAGCTGCACAGTTTTATCTGCAACAACTCCAAAGATAAAGAAAGCCCTTCCTCCCAGGAAGTGAAGATTCTAATACCACAGGGAACATGTGCTGTTGGTGAAAATAAGATTATTTCTGGGGGGCTGGGGAGATAGCTCAGTAGAATAAGTGCCTGCCTGGCAAGCACAGGGTTCCGAGTTCAATCCCCAGTACTGCACACACACAAAAAGATTATTTTTGGCCATCATAGGCTCATAGGCCCCACAGTGACAAGTATGCATGTCTATTTTTTTATCTTTAGAAATTTTACTTGAGTTTCCTATGAAAATTTTAATATTTAATATTCATTACTTTCCAACAGCCTCTGAACAGGACATGAATTAGTCATATTTCATTGTATGTATGTGAAAAATAAAGGAATGATTTCAGAAATATGGCTTTAACCTTCTTTGTGGACAACATCCTTTGAGGCTGAAGATGCTGAATCGTTGCATTGTTGTCGTAGAGCTGACATAATGAATGGTACCAGCCACACAGCCTAAAGCAGCAGGACTGTCTTCTCTCACAGCAAGAGGCAAGAATCCTAAATCAAGGTGTGGCAAAAGTCCTGAAGGTGTAAGGAAGAATGTGTCCCATGCCTGTCTCCTAATTTCTCAAGAGTTGTTGGTCATCCTTGATGTTTATTGGCTTGTAGCCATGTCATCCTGATCTCTGATTTTATCTTTCCTTCTTCACTTGGAGTTTTCCTCTGTGTGTGTGTGTGTGTGTGTGTGTGTGCGCGCGCGCGCACGCGTGCGTGCGTGTATGCACATGCATGCAATTTCTCTTTTTTAAGGACATCAATATTAAGGCCCATCCTAATCAATAAAGAACTTCTCTTAACTTCATTACACTCTATTTCCAAGAAAAGTCATATTCACAGGTTCTGAGCAGCATGAATTTCTCAGAGGCAAATGGTCAAAATGATAAAGAAATGGACTTGGAAGACAATAGTAGCCCTATGTTCCACAATCAAATTAAATTAATAAAGTTGGGAAGGCTAAAAATAAAGTTATCTTAGGCATTAAAAAAATGGTAACTCATCCTTCTAAGTTTTGCTTCTCTACGTAAGAGTACATTAATTATCTGCAACTGTGTGCTCAAATTGTCTCGGTAGCCCAGGGAAGCCCTGTTCCAGATACACAGTTCATTTACAGTTTATTCCTGGAGGGAAGGGATGGCTTAACATACAAAAGACTAATGATGACTCGGCACCCACCCCAGAGATTAGAATGTCATGGATTGGGCCTGGGGCTGAGCGTGTAGGATTTTCATCCTTCCTTGGGGACTTCAAGATGCAGTAAAATCTGAGAAATCCTGCCCCAGTTAAGTAAATCAATCTCTTAGAAAAATCTGAAATAAGTAATTTTGAATGTACTACTTATTTCTTTTATTTTTAATTTTTTTCATAGGTAACTCATCTCTTTTAAAGACTAAAAATAATTTTTAAAACCATTAGAAATGATGCAGAAGTTCAAAACACAAGATGATATGAATTCAACAATGGTTGTCATACTGCATATTGTCTTCAAAGTACTTGCTCAAATTACCAGATATAAGCATGCAAAATTTATAGCAAAA
>NW_004524582.1:21838039-21844697 GCF_000260255.1 Octodon degus
GCAGAACCGGGGATTGAACTCAGTTCCTTGCATGCACTTGTCAGGCAAGCACTTACTGTACTGAGCTATCTCCCCAGCTCTCTGATGTATGAAAATTGATGCAGCACATTAAAGAGATAAAGAACAAAACTCACTGTGCCCATCTCAGTTGAAGCATAGAAAGTATTTAACATAATCCTACAGATTTCATAATTTTAAAAGACACTCAACAAGCAGAATAGAAAACATCTCAATGTGGTGCTATCACATATGAAAATCCCACGGCGATTACAACACAAGAATGCAGGGCTGAAAGCTTTTTTCCTAACGCCAAGTGTAAAACAAGGCTGTTGCCTATTATTACTTCGCCTCCAAGTAATTTTGGGAGTTCTAAAGCAACTGGGCAAAGAAAAGAAACAAAAGACATCCAAATTGTAGAGGAAAGAGTAAAATTATGTTACCGGTGATATGGCCATTTGTACAGATATTTCTAAAGATTCCATGGAGTACACATTAGAACTAATAAATGAATATACCAAACTGGAAGTGCATAACAATCTGTTGTCCTTTCATACACTAACTATGAACAATGTGAAAAAGGAATTAGCAGAACAATTTTATTTTCAATAACATCAAAAAGATTCAAACATTTATGAATTAATGTACCCAATGGGTTGAAAAACTTGTAGCATGAACACTAAAAATCACTGCAGAAAGAGAATAAAGCCCTAAATAATTAGAAAGGTTTACCATGCTCATAGAATAGAACACAATAATATCTAAATATTGTACCCCAAATAATCTAGTTTGAATGCAATTCCTATCAAAATTCCAATTTTGTTTTAGAAAAAGAGAAAAATTCTACCCTGCAATTTGTCCCAAATTCAAGCGACTCCATATAATCAAAAGTTCTTTAAGAAGAATACAATGTAAAGATACATACTCTAGGGGGCCAGGGAGATGGCTCAGTGGAATAAGCACTTGCCTGGCAAGCGCAAGGGCCTGAGTTCAATCCCTGGTTCCATTAAAAAAAAAAAAGATACATACTTTCTGATTTACAAACTTACTAGAAAGCTACAATATTCAAAACAGTGTTCTGAAACACTGAAATTCCTTTCACCAAACAGTACTGAACCAATTAGGTACCCATACAAAAAGGAAAATTGACCTTTACCTCACATGCCACACAAAAAATTTTAGAATTGTATTATATACTGGATGTGAACATATTCCCTTCTCAGGTATCAGGGATGGCCATTGTCCTCTCAGACAAACATAATCTTGTTTGTCTGAATCCAATAGTTATGTCTCTTCCTTTAGCAACTAATTATATCCCACACCCAGACCTTCTAGCAAATAACTGAAGGGTTACAGGGCCAGAGCATAAAAGTATTTGCAACAGTAATGGCGTCTCTTAGTGCTCCCCAGCTGCCCCACTGCAGGAGCTTTTGGGGTTCGCTGATCATGCCCTTTGTGCTCTATAGAAGCTTCCTTTTCCAGCAAGCAAAGGCAGACAATGGTAGAAATGATTGACCCAAGTCATTACCTCAGCACAGTCTCCTCTGAAGTGCTGGGCGATGTCCCAGGCAGTCATAGCAGTGTGAGAAGGGAGCATCTGCAGGGATGGTCAGGGTGAAACGGGACGTGAGCACAGGCTGCTACTGCCTCTTCTTCCCCATCTTCTCTAAACACATCTTGCAAAGGGACGTCCTCTTTGAAGAGCAGCTGTATCTCATGCTCACATGACTAGCTTATAGAGTGGAGGCCACAATTCTGCTAACTGTATACATCCAGCAACTTTTTCAAAGTCTTTAAAGGCTCATCGCACCACAAAAGGTACCACCAACCTGGGAATGACAAGAGGCATGAAAGGTCCACCCACTGCGGGGTCTATTACCACTACTGAGGCCTGTTGGCTATGAACAATGGGCTGTCATCTAGCTGCAAGTGACCCAGATAGCCAGAAACATGGCACAGCATGCCCTGCAGTGCTGCTATGGTGTGGCCACAGTCGGCCACTTTCTCGGAAGGGCAACTCTGTGATGACAGGTAAGTGTCAAAGGTGGGATTAGACAAAGATATTGTATTTGTCATACAAGTCTGGGCCCATCTGTAGAAAGTGTCTCTGTCCACCTTTGGCATTGAGGACAGGTGCCACAGTCCTGGTAGGCCCTTGCAACCTCCCTGGCATGTTGATGAAAGCCCAATTTTGAGCCCGTTGGATTAGTGGCAATCCTTTTGCACCCAGTCCACGGTATACTAAGTAACCCACTGGGGCTGTGGCAACCAAGAAGCCCCATTGCTCAGCCCAGTCTTTCTGGGCATGTGCCTTCTCCATGGGAACTCACAGGGGATTCAAAAAATGTCTGTCACACAATCTGTACCAGCAGTTTTGCAGAGCTTACAGTTTCAGACAGAAATGTTTTTAATATACTAATACACTGTCATCCAGTTGTTGAGCCACTATCCATACCCCACAAGCAGATGACAATGGACCTGAGTGATCACTAGTAATATTATATTTGGCAAGAGCAATGGCTTTCTGTCTTGGCTATAAGACTATGGGCTCCCATTATAGAAGTCTATGCAGATGTCACTAGAGATAGAAGGCTACTGCCACCAAGTGGACATCATCAGCTCTTGGCTGCACTAACCCTTCATCAAAAAAGTCCATCCATCCTCAAGGACTTCCTGGGCAGGATAGCTGTCCCAGTGAGTATTCAAAAGTGAGATTGAGGGTCCCCCGAAAGACGCAGCCTCAGCCATTTTTGTGTGAAGAGAACTCATTGGTGGAACCAGACTGCTGCTCTCCTAGGTAATAGGAAGAGTCTGTTTGCTTTCCCCACCTCTGTCATCAGCATGAGGGACCAGGGTAGGATGGTAGCAATGGCCCACCGTGGTCTCTGCCAGTCCTCTTTCTGGTACTCAGTTTCCACAGGCACCTAGGAGCAGGCCACCAGCTGTTTCTCAAGTAGCATACAGCAGAGAGTCATGGTCCAAGAGATCAAAATCATAAAGGGTGACCAGAGGACAGGCTTAGCAGTTCACCACAGCACAAACCTGAGTGTACAAGGATGCTTGGAGTTTGTAGACCGCAATGGTAGTGCTGCTGAGATGCCTCTGGTATTATTCCTAATGTTCCTGATGCCAGGTCCTTGAATAAATTTGGCTCTTTTCTGGTTAAGTGGTACATAAAGCCACAAGTATCTTTAGCACGAGTTATATATTATCTCTTAGCCCTGATTAGTCCAACTAAATTCAGACCTTCCAGTTTTGGTCACAGTACCTGGAGCTTTCCCTTTATTCCAGAGTCAGTCTTTGATCCTCAGTCCAAGCGCCCTCAACACTCGACTTGGGTGTCTTGTCCTTGCACTTTCTCAGGACTAAGATACCCAGGCCTTTTTTTGTAAGGGGCATTTTTACTCAAGAGATGTTTCCCCCTGCTTTCCTTTGAAACTAATTGCCTCCTAAAAGGAGAGAAGCTTATCTCATCTCTTGGTGGCAAACAAAATTCATTGCTCCCATAAGAGGACAAGAACCACAGTTTGAGGTCCAGGTGACCTTCCAGGCAAACTGATCTTTGATACTTGGTGTCAAAGAGATTGAGGACAAAGCATCACCCCTGTCTTGACAGTATTGTGTCCATTTGCGCCACCACCTTAGCTGCAGTTGCAAAGTCTGACTTGAGCATTTGAGGCAGCAAAGGAAATTGGTTGGTGTCAACTCGCTGTGGACTAGAAACATCCAATCTAGACTTTCTGTGAAGCATCAATGAGATTTTGTATGAAGCCCCGAAGATCTGGGGCTTCATTTATTTCTCACATTAACTGGCAGCACTCAGCTAATACACTTTGTTACTTCACAGACGATAGGGCTTGTCATGTGACCCATAACCTGTCGGGCTTATTTATACATTCAGTAAATATTCGTTGCTCAATTGAATTGATGCACTCAAGGCGTTAGCCTTGACCTCCATGGTTTCTAGTACATCTTGCTCTTACATTCCACAATCAAAGGTTATTTGAGCTTTTGGTACTTTGGGCCCTGGGCCAACTACTGATGTTGTAAATAACCATCACACAGTCTGGAGGAAGGACTTGAAAAGTCTCAGAAATGTACAAATTATGGTTTGGCTGTTAACTGCTTTGAATAAAACAGTTAAGGAAAGCATAACCATGAAAAATCTTTTGCAATGTGCTCCTACAAATGTATTTGGCTCTGTGTTCTCCATAATGATTGCAATTAATCAGCTTAAAGGATTCTTTAAAGGGTATTTTTTTTCTACCCAGACAGCTCAAGCTGGTGTCATCCTAGAGTTGTACATGACAACTTGGAGTCATCCCTTTAACATTACTGTGCCCCCCAAAGCTATTACATATCTATAAACATCTCAGAAATATGAGTTGAAAAAAGCTGTAAACCTGTTGAATGATGGTAACTAGTTTGTGCAAGAGCATATTCTTCATCACTGTCTGGCGTCTAAACTACTCTCTGCCCTACATGTCCTAGGAGGGATTCATTTCCTTTCTTGGTCTCTGGTCCTCAGATGCCTTCTCTGCTTTTGGAAGCCAAATCAGGCTGTGTTGAAAACTGGTATCTAACCAGGATTTCCTCTGTGCAGTTTTCTGTTAAATTCTTCCTACAAGGCTGCTGTCAAGCCTAGTTGTATGTTGCAGTGTCTCTTTTAATCTTTGCTATCCCCTCGTCTGTCACACTCAGACGCATTGTCACTGAGGAGGGATAGATTCACCCATGACAGAGACGGCAAGTGTTCCTGTTATAACCTGATGGAGCTGGGGATGGTAGTGGCTACAACTGTGCCCTGTCCTAGTCCCAGAATAAAATTTCTATTCCTCAGGCATTTGAGGCAGGTAGCCTGCATTTATCTCTGAGCTTTTTAATTGGTGGCCTGGAAGGACCCCAAAGCAAGGGCTGGACTTGGGTAGGAAGAACAGAGAGGTCATGGGGCTCAAAGAGAGAGTTGTGGAAGGGATTTATGAGGATGTTGAATTAGTAACACATCTTGTAAACAAATAGGCAATTCATTCTCAAATAAGACTAGATAGTATTATGGTACATAAAATGGGACTTCATTTCAAGGTGTGGGTTGAATTGCAGTGTTTTGTGAACACCATTCTAGATGAAGTAAATGGATTCGGGGGGCACTGAGATGGAAGCCAACTTTTACCAGTCACTAGCGGTCTGGCCTTGGATGACTGTAGTGGACTAACAGTCAACTTGCAATGCCCAGCTGAGCTGCATCGGCGCGGTGCTGTGTGTGAAAGACCCACCTGAAGACCATCACAAACAGAACCTGAAGGAGAACTGGAGGGGAAGACGGTGTGCTGCTGCTGCCCTTGGAGAAGCCTGTCATACTGGTTTTCCTGATACGAGCTCAGCTGTTCTTATTGTTGGAGGAGCTCGGATCCTCGCTGTCACTGAGAATGGCTATTTCTGCTTGGGGGTGCTCAAGTCCTTACCTTGAGTGGTATTTCCTGGCTCCAGTGCAGATCCCTCAGCCTGCTGGCACAGATTCTTCATCCTGCTGGTGCAGATTTTCTAGCTGCCACCACTGGCCTTTGGGCCTTCCCACGGCAGATCCTTGATACAGACTTGCATGAGACATTGTCGTGGGCTTCAGGCCTCCAGCTGGACACGTGGAGGACATTGCCATGGGCTCTAGGTCTTCATCTGGACTCATGCAGGACACTGCTGTGGGATCCAGGCCCTCAGGTAGGTTCTTTGGGTCTCTGGTGCATGGACAGATCTCCTGCACTCTTCTGATTTGACTCTTTGGGTGAATATTATGAATTAATCTTATAAGTTATGTGTCCTGTATTAAATCTATTCCCCTGTAAATTCTGACTACAACAATGACCTTTTGCTTTCTCCTTGGTACAAAGTAGAGCTCTGTGACCTTGGAATTCTCCCAGGCAAGATATTATGTGATTATCTGTACAAACTGCATAAAGGAATAGCTCACATGACAACTGCTGCCTCTTGCCATCAAAACTGGTTCTCAATCTCTGTTCACTAAAAGTTCGCATTCAGTATTGATGTTGCAGAAAAGTTCTTGTTTTGGGGAAGGTGTGGGTGAAGCTGAAGCAAATTAATCATTTCCTTTTCCCCTAAGGGCTGAGTTGCACTGGCCGCTGAGAATTCTTCTCTCAGCAGAGAATTCTTCTCTGCCTCTGACCAAATCAGATGCTCTCACTGATTGCACCAGGACTGCTCCTTTACAGAGAGAATGCCTGTCTTACCAAGACTGACATTTGTGTTTGCTTCCTGTGTGTGCCGTCTTCTTGGGAACAGGACTCTGGCCATCTTGAATACACTCTCAGCCCATCACTTGCTGAGCAGGTGTCTATGAATGCCCTTCAGATCATGAAGGAATTAGCGATGAGTGGTTGAGTGGCATACTGAGTGAACTGTGCTAGAGTCCAGCTCTTATCATTTTGAAGCCAGTCCCCATCTTACTCCCGTGCTCATTCTTTTCTTCTGAACAATGCCACTGTGAGTCTTTGTTCTTTGTAGGTTGTCCCCATTCTACCCTGATCCCCCTAGATGCCTTTCCAGAACATGTTCTGATAAGCGCGTCTCTTCTGGAGGGTTAACAACTTAAGTTGCAGACCAAAAATTAAAGAAAAAGAAGGGCTACAAGGACAGCCAACATTTTGGC
>NW_004524582.1:21846132-21867603 GCF_000260255.1 Octodon degus
CTATTGGTGGAGCAGAGAGATCTTATTGGCACTACGCTGATTATTCAGAGCTGCTTATTATCTGCCACTTTATCTAGTCACACTGCATTTGTTCATTTGTTTTATGATTACGTTACTCACAGGTCACTTTTTAGAAGAGTCACAAATAGCATCAATCAGAACCAGAGGTTCTACAAAACAGTTTAAAACCCTGATATAGGGATAGGATATTGAATTAAAGTAGATAAACTTTTTTATTTTAAAATATGCATTCATAGAGGATACTGTACTATCCTAGCTTTGATATCTCGCTTTTTTGGCGAAGCAAGGCTAATGCACTTTGCATCATTTGATTTGCTAATGTGCTGTTAGCTCCTGACGAATGAGCACTTTAAATTTGGAAGGCACAGATTTTTCTGTAGATCTAAGATGAATGCATTTTGGGTTTTTTTTCCAGACTACTTGGATTTTTACTGACATTCAGTTAGCCAATTTCTCCATTTTCTGATAATAAATACAAATTTGATGCCCAACTTTTAATCTAACAAATTAATTTTGTCAGGACGCAGAAACAGCATTTTCTGCCTATTGATGAGGTCACTTTTGAAGGAGAAACTGGGCTTGAAAGCATTTGTCCTGGTAACACTGCACTTCATCAGGCTCACCTCAAAACCAGGTCACAGCTACACACATAAGCTCTGGTGACTGCTCCCACAGGTCCAGCACTTCAGGTCACACAGAGCAAAAGAATCTGTCTTGCACTTGAAATCCCCTAGTAATGGCCAGACTGGTTGGGACGCGCGTGCCGTTTGCAGCTGTGCCTGGGAGGTGACTCGGGCTGTGTGCAGACCTCCTGTAGAACTCCCCCAAGGAGAACCTGCTGTTGACCTCCTCGGTTACCCAGTGAAAGAGCGCCAGAGCCCCAGTCTGATGATGATGAAAGCATCAAATCCTAAAGAAGAAAGTTTTTCACATGATTCTACCAGTTACGCTGGTCATTGTTGAGGTAAAACGCAAGGAATGTCTGAGAAACTGCCACCACCAGAAGGAACCCACGAAGATAGGAAGAGGAAATGCAACATGGCCTCTTGGTTGGCATCCTGGAGAGAGAATTGAAATCTATGTCCACACAGTCTTTACTGTGCCATCTTTGTTCATCATTACTCCAACCTGCATGCAAACATCGTATTCAGTAGCTGAGTGTTGAGCCAATGGCAGCACACTCACGTTATGGAATATCACCCCACGTCACGAAGAGATGAGCCAACAAGCCATGAAAAGACATTAACTGAATGATGCATGATGCTAAGCGAAAGAAACCAGCCTGAAAATGTTACGAATCCAACCAGGACGACATTCTGGAAAAGGTCACACCATGAAGCCAGTGCAGAGGTCAGTGACTTCTTAGGGAGTAAGAAGAATGACTAAGCAAGGCGCAGAGGGTTTGAGAACTGCAAAATCATTTGGCTTTGACACAACAGTGGAGCGTGCATGTCAAAACCACCAAAATATGCAATACCAACACTGAACCGCTATGAAAACTGGACTCCAGCAATGTTGACGTGCTGGAGTGGCGCCTCACCACGACACACAGACAGCCATGGGGTGGGACGCTGGTGTCTCCAGTTATATGTGGGCGGGGACAGGCACATGTGAACCCTAGGTTGCTTTCCACTGCAGCTTGCTGTAATCTCAGAAGTGCTTCAAAACTAAATCTAATAACAATAAAAGAATATTTTAGGTTAAAAAAATTAAATTTCTTTTTAGAGTATAAATTTTGACTAATAACCATGTAAGAGTATTGGTATAGTATAATTATTAAACAATTATATAAGATGTTAACAGAGTATTTGGGGTGTGGCATACAATTCAGGTGAGATTCAAGTTTTCTGAGAATTATGCTAACATTCAAAATAAGAAAGAATAATGAAGAGGAAGAGGACATGATGATCGAGAGGTAGTGAGGAAAGAAAAGAGAGGAAGGTAAGTTTTTCACTTAAAAAAATAACAGAAGTGATCTTCCTTGTGTGCCAGGCATGTGCTTTCTTTTTTCTTTTAATCAGCTCTCTTCTAAGCTCCACAAGGCTCTACAAATTCAGTACAATTCTCCCTCCATCGCAGGGGATAAATCTGATGGCCAGGTTTAAGTAAATTTCCCAGGAAGTTTCTTCCTTGAGCGTCCTACACTCTTATTTCTGTACCTGTCTACCTGTCACATGAGACCATTCTCACACGGTGACACAGGTGCTTTGTACACCTCCAGTGGCCACCATGTCTCCCCTTCCAGCTGATCACCTTTCACCCCAGCCCTTGCTGGTAGATGGGTCAGGACTCGGCACGGTGGTAGAAACTGCCAAGCTCGAGGGTGTGCCTTGTTGCTTCCCACCTTGTCACTATAGAGTACACCGTGGTTTATAAGTTCCACCAGCTCCTCACTGCTCTCCTGTCCTATCGTCTTCTATATCCAATAACCAAACACAGGTGTTGATAAGAGCTACAAACTGAAGTCACTGTCTGCATCATCTCATGTGATGCCCCTGATGACAAAACCGGCCAGTCACACAGTCAATGTGATCACTAGAAAGCTACATCACAGTCACTGAAGGATTTTAGAGTCCGATTTTCGACATGGAGCACCAATCTCCTCTGTCCCCAACCTTTTCTCTCCTAATTTTCTCCAAATATCTCTCCAAAGGAGACATCCACCTTGAGAACAAATGCATCTAGTGCCGGCACAACAATGCTGATAACACTATCTGTTCTGGGCTACCTCATGAGGCTGCCACCAGCTGGAGAATGAGATGGGGCATGAGCTGCCTCGCCCATGACCCACTGTTGGAAACCCTGTGCTCTGGGCACCATGGCATTCTCTGCCAACCAGTGATCCTGATGGTCAAACACATAGCACAGTCTGTTCCCAAGTGCTACTACGGGTCCACCAACCTGCCACTCTGCCAGAAAGGCACATCCAGGACAGATGTGGTACACACTGCAGCACACCAGTGCCAGCCAACAGATGGCAGGAGAGGACAAATAAATTTTACTTGCCAAACAAAGACAACCTCCAGAGCTAAGAGAGGACACTGGGGACCAAACCCTGACTGCTGAGAAGTGCCACCATTCTGACGGAATATTTCAAACTCCAGGCGTACAATGGGAGACCCTTTTAGCCCATAGCTTTCATGGTAGAACTGCTACACCCTGTCTCTAATGGGTCAGAGGAACAATGCTGCCCTCTAGGGCTGTGCGGACCAAATCACTCACACCACTTGGCCTACTCTCATCTATATTTCCACTATTTCTGTGGGCATCCTTAGGGGATTAAAAACATCTCACTAGGCTGTAGCAGCTCTTGTCCTTAGCTGGACATAACTAGCTGGACTATGTTGTGGACATAACTAGGCTCCAGGCAGGCAGAGGCCAAGTGGTAGCTCTCAGCTGTCAAAGGCAAGGCGGGCAGAGCCACTGCCATGGGCAGCAGAGGCAAAGCAGTCAGTGCAGTCTCACCGGTACAGATCAGCGGGGCTGCCTGCTTCATCATGGTGCTTGGTTTTCTGAGTTGCAGTAGTAGGGTGACTGTGGTTAGCGCAGGATGTATATTGGGAGTGGGAGAGGTCCCCGAGGGACAGCTTATTGGTAAGGAAGCACCCTGCTGGGTGTGAGGTCAAGGAGGCTTCTGAGGCAGCTTGGCAAACAAAGGCACTTTAAAGATCCTAGGACTGGGGACCAGGGCTGGCAATACCACAGAGAACCAGGGTGACACCCGGGGACTTGGGAGCTGCAAAGGGAGCTTCACACATGAGCTCCTCTCATGGACAAATAAATCCAGGGTAAATGTGGGCCATCCTGCAGTTCATTGGGAATGACACTGACCATAGGTCCCTGGGCTTAGTGGTTTTGGCACCACTCAATTCCAAGTTTGGAGAGGCCCGTCCTTCCTGGCAGGGAACTGGGCATATGGGTGTCCTCCTTATGGAAAGCCACATCTCCTCTAAACCTCAAAAACTGCCTCAAGGGCGAGTATCTACAGTTGCTTCCCTGCTGCTGTTGTGCGTCATGACTGATGCCTGGACTAAGTGGATGCCAGTGGCCCAGTGCTTTGCGACAAAGGAAAAAGGTGGCATCATTTACTCCTGCTCACTCAGAGACACCTACAAGGTGCTCCAGGTTATAAGATTTTGTTAGTCTCCCTGCCAATGGGTTGGGTCACTTCTGAACCCATCATTTATCAAAACGCTGACAGGCTCCTCTTAAAACTAAACTGTTTATAAACCAGAATATGGCCAACACTGCCCATTTGCATGCAGCTCCCAGTCCTCCTGAGATTGATTTGGCCATCCTAAAAAAAAGGAGACTTCTAGTAATAGAGAGTCCACTGGGGGCCACCAGAAGCTTATGAGGTAAGCACCCAAAGGCAAAAAATAAAAGCAAAACAAAACCAGAAAACAACTGTGCATGGAAAGGAGACAAACAAACACATTAACTGCCTCCCATATTCTAACTGAGAGAAGAGAAAGGGAAGAGAGGGAGGAGAGGGAAAGCAAGGAAAAGAGAAAAGGGAAAAGGAAGAGAAGGAAGAGAGGAAAAGAAGAGAGGAGGAGGAGGAGAGCAAGAGAAAAAGAGGAGAAAGACACAGAGAGAGTCAGTCCCTAGGACAAGGCTGTTGCTGTAGGCATTGGACCCTTCTCTCTTCTCTTCTCCACTTTTCTCACAATTCCTAACTCAGTCCGGTCAACAAACAATCAAAAGTTTGCCCTTAAATATTTAACCAGCATGGCTGCCTCTTACAACAGCATCTCTGGTGGGGTCTACTTCTACTTCCGAGGAGACACGCTGTACCTTTCCAGGCTACCCATGGGGATCTTCGCCAGCTTTGTCAGAGCATGTCAGCACTGAAGCCAAGACCCTAGCTGCTTCCTCCTTTCTGCAGGAACACAGGTAAGACATTCTCTTGATGATGTCTTCCTCTCAGGGGATTTACTGACGTGCTCACTGTGGACAGACAAGTTGCGTGGGAGGGCAGGCAACGCCTAGATGGCCCCCAACAGCCCCAGGCGCTCATAGGTGCGGCTCTCGGAGGGTGACGGGGCCACTACAGCTAAATGCGATGTTAGGCGGTGGGGCTGGTGGTTCGAGTGGGAGTGGGCCTCTGTGCACGTGACGCGAGAAGATGCGGCCCCACCCAGCGCCTCCCAGCGCTTGACTTGCGGCCACCCTGATGCGAGCAGCTTTCCTGCTTGCTCCTGCCGCGGTGCAGCCAATCACCGAAGGACTGAAACTTCTGCAATGCAAGCCAAAATAAACCTCTCCTCCTTTAGGTAGCCGAGGTCGGGTACTGCGTCCCGGGGAGGAGAACGTAACCTAACGCCTATGGGTGTTTGAGGGTTCTGAGAGAAACAACTTCCTCACTGACAAATTTTCTTTGCAAATAAAGTGAACAGACACTCCCAACAGTGCCTTCAGCGACTCCCTTGCTGCTTTGACTCCTTCTCGCAGGTCTCTGAGGCCTGACTGCCTGGAGTCTCTAGAGCACTGGAGGCAGCTGTCATTGGGCCCAGGGTCCCAGTCCACGAAACTGCCTTTGGCTAAACTCCATTCAAACCACACTGATTGGCTACCTATAGGGCTTGCTATAACTCTTCATTCCCTGCCCCTTAGGCTCTGGATAAAGAAGCAGCACCCCTCAAGCGTGCCGCAGCCCCTGAGGGTTTTTCAAGGTTGGGGGAGGGGCAGACTGAGCCTTCTGGTGTGTCCTTTAGGCAGGAGATTTGGGTCTCTGTTTCCTATCTCCTGCCAGATGTTGTGATGGTGTGTGTGGGGCGGGTTGATCTCTCCTCACAGGCTCACTGTCTACTGGGGGAGCCCTTGAAATCCACTGATTAAACGTCAACAGGATCTCATAGGCTATGCAAGTGGCACCCCTCAGCTTAGGTGTGGCTGCACTTCCGCCCATAGCCCGCCGTGCCTGATGGCGGGTGGAGCCCAAAAAGTACTTCTCTTGGCCGCCTTTCAGCTGCTCGTCTTAGCACTGGGTACTCTGGCCAGTGGGGTGACATTTATTGCAAGCTGTTGGGCCTGCCTAAAAACGATCCCCTGCAGGGGAAAAAAACCTCTGAGAACGTCTTGCCTCACAAATATCCAAAGTATGAATCAAAATCACACATGTCTCTGCTTATACGAAGGCCCCAGCACAAGGCCATGCCAGGCCGCACCTTAGTCCTTGGTGACTGTAGGCATTACTAAGAGGAATTGAGCACATGCCACACCCCAGCACTCAGTGGCCGGAAACAGAGCCATTCAATGGAGCCTTCACGTCCCTGACAACTGGTTAGCTGGGGGCATCTAGTGCTTTCCTCCAACAGCTCCTTTTAAACTCCCCATCAAGTAAACCTTTGAAGAGTTTCTATTCCCATTAAACCCTAACCTGCCTATGTGTTTTCTCTCCTTCCCCATTCCACTAGGGCAGGAGGACTGATGGCGGGGTCTGCACGTGGCTGGGATCAGGGACTGTACAGTATTCCCTAGCCCAGCAGCTGCTCTCTTGACAGGGGACCCATTTGTTCAAAAATTTCAGCAAAAAAACGGAGCATGGTATGCCCACTGCATGCCATGCTATCCATGTCAGTCTTACTCTCCTGGTTGGGCTCTTCCTTGCTTCACACTTCAGAAGCCCGGATCCTCCACAGAAGCCATCAAACATGGCCACGCTGTTTCCACATCAACAGTAATTAATGAGTCTGGTCTTGAAAGGACATGCAAGCTGTGCACATCAGACAGGTCTGGGGTAACTGGATGGCATCCCCTCTCCCCTACTGTGGAGCTATCTCTGCATAATTGCTGGCTGTTGGGTAATCCTTCTCTGCCCCATCTAGGTTAGATGTCCTCACCCGGATCCCCCAAGGGCTGCATTCTAGCATGCCAATTAGCCCTGTACTGTCATCATTTATCACCATGTCCTTCCCCTCATTGTATTCTGTTTCCTTGAGGACACAGACTGTGGGATTCCTGACTGCATGCCCAGGCAGCCAATAACAGAGCAGGGTCGGCCACAGTGGGCACCCTGTGAGTACCCCTTGGATTCATGAAGGAGTAGGTGAATGGAACAGTGACCAAGTGGTGGGCAGTGAGGCCTGATTAGGGCCCAGCCCCATTATTTCCAGAGCCCACCACGGTCTAACTGCCTGGCTCCTTCCTGCATTCTGAATGCACACTATAGGGGCCGACTGCTTTTGCTCTTCATGGGTGGACACCCTTCTGCCCAACTCCCCTGGAGGCCTTTGCACAGATGACTCCAGGGTTCTTCCACACATGGTGGGCTGTTTGTGTGAAGGTAGCGCTGGGTTCACACACTCCATGCATGGAGACTCTCAGCTTCAACAGGACAAAGGGCCACTTGTCAAACCTCATTCCAGCCTTGCAAGGGCTCAGCTGCAGCTTCTCATAACACAAGTGGGCGAAGGCTGAACATTCAGAAGGGAGAGCTTGGCGCCTGGCCTTAGCTCAGTTGTTTAAGTGGCTGCTTCCACAAAGCTGTCAGCCTCAGGATGCTGTAGTTCGATCCCGACAACACTCCAGCCTGCCAAACCACCCCTGAGGGCATTCAGAGCAAAAAAAAAAAAAAAAAAAAAAAAAAGGGAGAGCTTGGTGCCTAAATTTGTGCCTGAGCTTGTGCATGAGTATGCAGGATGACATGTGTGTGTCCAGGAGCATGTACAGCATGTGCATGCAAGTGTGTTCATCTGTGCACATATGTGTGCACGTATGTGGAGAGTTGTGTGGCATGGGAAATTTTACCCAAGAGAGAAGAGTTCTTTCAAGGGTATTTGCTGTTTAAAATGATTTCCTTAGGCCAGGGATATACAGCAGCAGAAGTGCCTGCCTGGCAAGTGCAAGGTCCCGAGTTCAATACCCAGTACCACATGCTGTGCCAGCCCCCAGAGCCAGCTGTGGTGGCACGTGCCTGTAATCCCAGTGTTGAGGAGGCTGAGACAGGAGGATCACTATGAGTCCAAACTACCTATTGAGACCTGTGTCAAAAGAATAATAAATAAATAGCCAGAGATGATTAAAAAGCATTTGTGGGGAAAGTTGATCACAAAAGAGCTAATAAAAGCTCTTCTAAAATAAGTATCTGAAAAAATATATGTGGCTTTAAAATAGCCCATTAAAGAAAAAGATATCTATTTGTATTTGGTTATGTCATTCAAAACTGATGTGTTATCATTTTTAATCTGCTAAAAACAGCAATTTCACTTGGACTGACCTAACTTTATAATGAGAAGTGACTTCTTCAGTGGACTCAGAATCAGAATCAATTATTGGATACTGAGTCTAACAAGGTGGATCACTATTGTGTGTTTTGGAAAGGGCATTTTTATTAAAGTAAATGAGTTTCACTAGATTTTCAGTGAGCTTTCATACCCAAAGCTGCAGCATCAACACTTCACAGTCTCTTAAGTTTCAAAAGAAGCACAGCTTGATCACCGTGAATGACTTGATTTGCCGAACGAAGATCCTGTGATCTTGGGACTAACTTGGGAGGGCAAATTATCTTCAGACAGTGTCAGATGAAGATTTTTGGCCAGACTACTTAGATTGCATTGACGCTTGTTTAACCAGTTTCCCCATTTTCTCTAGCAGTGAGTAGCTCGTAGTGTGTGTTACTTGAAGCAAGAAATGAGCCCTTCTGTAACACTGTGTGCCAGCATCCTTCAGGGTTGGGATGTGAGACTGCTTTTGAAGAAGAGACTGATGTTTTCCAAGTTTGGCCTGACAACGTTGCACATAGAGGCTCACCTGAGAACCCAGGCACATTCCCTCACATCATGTGTCACATCATGTCCTATGCGAGCATATCATACCGTACAATATCATATTCCATCAACAGGTCACCTCGCAGCCAACCATCTGGAGTAATACACATAGCTGTAATCTTAGCCTTAAACCTGAATCCCTGCTAGTAAACAGACCAGATGAGATGTGCCTTCAATTACTGCCAATAAAAAAATACCAGATTCTTCAGAAATGAGGAGCATTCTCAAAACATCTAACAGTATGCACTAATTCGCATGTCTGTTTTCCAAGGACACAGTTTAAGCTCTCATTAAGAACCAGCACTGGGCCAGCCAAATAGCTCAGCGGATTAAAACATCTGCAAGCAGGCGTGGGGGTCAGGGGTTCAATCCCCAGGCCTGCCATGTTGGTCCTGCCCCCCTGGGCATGCTGAGACTGCAATTGAAACTGAGCCTGGTGGCATGCACCTGTAATCCCAGCTCTTGAGAGGCTCTAAACAGGTGGATCACTATGAGTCTGATCTAGTAGTGAGACCCTGAACACCCTGTAGACCCTTCCCAAAAACACAAGGAAAAAAAAAAAAAAGAACCAGCACTGTCCTGCTGGGTTTGGTGTTAACAGTGTGCCTCCAGCCCTTGAGAGGCTCTAAACAGGTGGATCACTATGAGTCTGATCTAGTAGTGAGACCCTGAACACCCTGTAGACCCTTCCCAAAAACACAAGGAAAAAAAAAAAAGAACCAGCACTGTCCTGCTGGGTTTGGTGTTAACAGTGTGCCTCCAGCCCACACACCTCAGGCAGGAAGGTGGCTGTCCAAGAGATTAGCAGTTGGGACACTGTCACTCGGCTACACAAAGGTTCTCCACATAGGCCATTCTCATATGAGGCTCTGGCTTTAGCAGGCTGAGCAGGGTGAGCGCCCCACCCTGTGTATAACCTGAAGGCAAATTTTCCAACAGAAATCCCCTTATTGGGAATTTCCTCTTCGCTAGCTTCTCAGGATCTGTGGAACCCTCTTCCCACACAGTAACTTCAGATAGAACAATGGAAACAGACTCAGAAATTAACATGAGTCACTCACTCTCCAAATATTCATTGAGTTTGGAGAGGGGAAGAGATCAGGCCATGGTTTCTGAGGCCCCTGGGTATAAGTTGGGATTCCCCACTCCTCAGGTCTGGGAACTTGGACAAGCCACTGTGTTTCCCAAGGCCACTCTGCCTTGGAGTAAAATGGACAGGCACATTGCATGACGCCTCGCTTTGCACTTAAGCAAAAGACAGGATTCCTGCACTTAGTGTAATTTTGTTCCCTCCACTGCAAGAGCTCTGCCCTCATCAGGAAGATTTAGTGGGGCTGAGCTGACCTCCTGTACTGGCTGCTGCGTGCAAAGGGAAGGGCTTACTGGTAGCAGCTCGAAGGATGGCCCCCATCCACACAAACCCTGCCCGCTGGGCTCCACCCAGCACATTCCCTGCAGGAACTGGCTCCCAGGGAGGGGCGTGGCTGGGAGGAGAGTGAATAAAGCTCCTCAGGTACACCTTGTAAAGCCCAGTCGTCGGTGTGGGCTCCCTCCAAATAGCCAAACCTGCCTTGTGCGCAGCAGCGGGAACAGCTGGAAGCCCACAACTCACTCACACATCTGGGACAGTGCTGGGTCTACACACACAGAGCCAGGTAAGAGTCTCACTCTCTTAAGACTTTCATATGTGACCTGAGGCCCTGGGGCTCCTGTGGTCTGGATTCTATCAGGGCCAGGTGGCGGCTGAGTCCCAGGGTCCTGTGACAGGACTCTCCCTGCCTACCTCCTCCTGCCCACCTCCTTCATTGCTTTTGCCACCTCTCCTGTGATGCCCTCTTCTCAGTCTGGAACTGGACAAACTCGCAGGTGTAAATGAGACCACAGCCCTTTCCCAGACCTGCTGCTTGATCAAACAAAGTTCTGTATGAAAATATGAGTGTAGACTACATGAGTCGTCTCATCCTCATGATATGTGTCCTGAAGGGGTCCTAGTTTTCCTAAGTCTTGACAGTATTTTCTGAACATCCAGGACCAAGGTGAGAGATGACCATGGAGGGGAGGTTAGGATCATAGATGCGGTCTGCTCTCTGTACAGCTCTGGATCTTGAGTAACCGCCTTATCCGCCTGAGGCTTATCTGTCCCAGCTGTTACCTGGGGGTATCATACCAAGAGCTTTGTGGTGGGGTCTTGGTGAGATTAGACAAGATGATAATCCATTACTAAATCAGTGCTTCCCACACAAAGGATATCAAATAGACACAGGCTTCTCTTCTCTCTCTCTCTCTCTCTCTCTCTCTCTCTCTCTCTCTCTCTCTGTTCCTGTCCACCAGATGAAAATCTGTGCAGTGTTGTGTGACACTGAAGGTCGCCCTCTTCATTCAATACTACTTTTTTTCAGAAGGCACTGAAGGCACTTCAGAAGGCTGTATGCATGCCCAGGGCTGTGTCACTGTAGGGCTCCAGAAGTGAATTAGCCATGATCCTTGCCCTCAGCCTCCAGGTCTAAATGACCTGCTTGCAATTCACTGCTCTCCACCCTGGCCACTTTGCCTAGTCAAGTCAGATGACCTCCCCACCTCACGCCTCCTGGGATGCTTGCTTTCTCCTGAAACCTGCATCTATCCCACAGCCCCACCCAGCTCAGGGTGCCAACCGCCGTGCATGAGTGACCTCTGAGTCAACACGTTTTGTGACTTTTCTATGAGTTCACATCCTTTCTCATTTTGTGGACATCCATGTCTTCACAGACTGTGAGATAGAAATCCAGCACCCTGGAGCTAGAAGAGGGTTTGGTGGTTATTTCATTACTTGTTTAATTTTAATTCTTATTAGTGCATGATTGCAGTCCATAGTGACTACATTCCTGGCATGGAGTTGGCACATGAACATAACACAGCTTCGCTCCTTTTGTTCCTTTCACCTCCCCTTTCTCTCCTCTTCCTCCATTTCTTGCCCCCCTTCCTATCTGCAAAACTCCACCTCCCTGTTTTCTATCTTGTATTTTGCTCTTTAATTCATTTATACTTTGAGGTTCCCATAGAAGAGGAACCTTGTGATATTTAAGCTTGTGGTAACTTCACTTAACACCTTGGTGTCCAGGTAAAGGACCTGAGACCCAGAGGGAGAGAGGGAGGGCTGCCCGAGATCAAGTTGAGGGCAGAAATGACACAGGTTCTGTGGTCACTGCCCTGTAAATCTGCCCAAGTGCAAGACCTATGATCGCCTTAGGTCCTGAGGCCCTCTCCTGCTCCGCAGGGTGTTCATCAGCTGGTGTGGTGCACAGGGGTGTGGATGTGCAACCAGCGCATCTTGCCTGCTTGTGGGATTATGTGAGCAAAGGCAGGCAGGGGTGAGGAGAAGAGCTGATAAGGCTCAGAGAGAGGGGAAAGGAAAGGCGGAGCAGAGTAGCTTTCTGATGCTTAAGACTGAGCTCAAGGGACAGGCTGCTCATTTAGTGATTCCAGGGCCAGTCAGCCTCCTCCTAAAGCAGGCTACATGAGTCAGAGTGGCAGGTCAGCCTGCAGCCTGCCTCCCAGCGCTGATGCCCCGGCCTTTGGTCCCACAGGTGCCTGCCTGGTGGAAGCCATGAGGATCCACAACCTCACCTTGCTGTCCCTCCTCCTCCTGACCTCTGAAATGCTCACACAAAAGGTCAAAAATGGAGCAAGGCACAGACAAAGCGGTGCAGCAGATGGGAGCTCATCAAATCTGGACAAGACCCAGAGTTTGAAGAGAGGCGGGCCACCCAAGTCCAAAACCAACATGTTTGTCAGCAGAGATAAGGGAGCCAACTGCACGTGGGTAGAGACTAAGCAAGAGCTGGGGACGGCCCTGCTGGTTGAGTGCACCGGGATGCAGCAACAGTTTTCCTGTGTCTTTGCTGGCAACCCAGCTGAGTGTCTACAGCACAACGGAGGCAATGTCTACTGGAAACAAATCATCCGGGCATTGCGCAAGCAGAAGAACATCTGTGGGGACTGGAAGAGTGTCCTGAAGGCCAAAGTGTGCAGAAAGGGCTTTCCGCAAGCTAATTTAAAACTGAAAAGCTCCACTTTGCTTGAGAATACCAAGCCCAGGAAAGGGAAACCTAAGCCCTCCCCCACAGAGCACCCCAACATTGAAGGGGCTTCCTCCAAGGAGCTACACAAGCCCAAAGAAGATGTCTTCTCTACCCTAGCAGTGACCAAGACAGTGACCACCCAAGGCCCTGAATGTTTGAATGACCGGGATGTGGAAATGCAGAGAAAGATGGCCCTGGATTTCTGTGGGGAGTCCTGGACCTCCCTCTGCACGTTCTTCCTCAACATGTTTCAGGCCACTTCCTGCTAGTGAGGCCAAAGAGACAGACGGCCCCACCACGTGACCAGTGTCAGATGCCCCTTGGCCTGATGGGAAGCCTTGCAAGTTCCCCACAAGAAGGGACCTTGTATTTGGATGTGCAGTTCTATATTTAAACAGATTTTATAGTTTTTGTGTTTGTTTTCAAATTTCCTTTCTATTCACCTCCGAAGGTGTGAGTCTCAGAGACCATGGGCTGATGTTTTCAGAGCCTACAACGCCACAGCCCCAGAAGCAGGGGAACTCTGTCCTCCAGCTGGAAAGCCAGCGTGGTGATTTCAGTGCAAGGCATGTTCTCCAGAATTTACAAGGATAATAAAGCTCTGGGCATTTTATGAAATATGGTCAACCATTGTTTGCTTTCTCCCACTCTGTGAAAGATCTTCCGGCTCATTACAAATCTATCTCAGTATCAGTGGGTGAAATGTCCAAGGGGGACTTCAAATTCCAACCACCCCAAGAAATCTCCTACACCACCTATTCCAGATTCCCTCTTCACAGTTCCCTCTGGGTCTGTGGTATTTGATGCTTATGAGAATGTAATAATTAGGATTTTGTTTTCATATGGGACCTCTTGTGCATTATATGATTCAGTAAGTTGTCAAGATGATAAAAGAGGAGGCAGAACTGGATCCTAGGAACTCTGGCAGCTGAGGCCCCAGGCTTGAAGACTCAAGTTAGAACTGCCTGTAGCCATCCACCATATGCAACACTCCTGACATTGCAGAGCTTTCTAGGTTGGATGGGAAAGGGCTGGTTAGCATGATGCTCTATGATAAGGGATGAATGGAAGGAGGAGAACACTGCATGTAAACCAAGAGGGAAGAGGTAGAAACTGCTAGAAGATCTGGGATTGGTCTTGTCAGAGGAGGCAATTCTGGAGCTGGATTCTGGGGAGATCATGGTCAGGCATAAAATGGGACAGAGTACAGACATGTTGGTGCTTGACAGCAACCAGATGCAGGTTCTAGAAACCGAGAGTGGGCCAGGCTGTGCAGGGATGCTTGGGGAGACTGCTGTCAGTCATTTACATATTACTAGGAAGGTGTCGGTGTTGTTTTAATTAAGAGATAAGGAAAGATGGTCAACTGTTCCCAAGAGAGCAAAGATGGAGTGCCAGGGTTGGCAGAAACACTGTTCATTAGCCTCTCTGTTGGGGCGGAGTGGAATGGCAGGTGGGATGACAGGTGGCCTGTTGCTGTCATTACCATACAGGGGTTGCCAGAGGTCAACCCACACTCCTGCAACCTCACCACAATGTGTGGATATCATTACCAACATCGTAAAACTCATAACTGTCTCTCACTTGCCACGGGCCAGGCACTGTGCTGACCTCTTCCCGGTGATCATGCATTCACCCAGTTAGTGTATTCATTCATTACTCATTCACGCAACGTGACTGATGCCCAGCAGAGTCCTCCCAGGTGGTATCTGAGTGCCTTACTGGTGGGGAAAATGAGGGCGAGGTTAATTGTGCAAAAGACCAGTAAATGTGGGCAAGCCAGGGGCTATGAGTAGAAGACAACAGTGAGATTCAGATGGATTGCTCAGGGGAGGCCTCTGTCTCTAGGTGAATTGTGAGCCTAGATCTAAATGGAAGAATTAAGTCTGGTGTCTCTCACTGGTAAAAGCATTGCAAATCAAGGCAACAGAGCAACTGCCCTTGTATCATAGTTCATGTCTTGACTCACAACTCTAAGCTTCTGCTCTTTGCCCCCTCCAGAGGCATGAAACAGCACAGACAATACCATCATTACAATTTCCGATGACTGAGGTAGTACTTGACACGCTGGAGCGATGTTGAAGATTTTCATATCACGGTAGTAGGATGGGGTCCTGGGTCTGACCTGAGAATGTTATTATCAACTTCAAGAGACTGAGCCAACATCTTCCACCTTCCCTGCTGTAGGTTAGATCTGCAAAGTCCACTAAAGGCTTGGTCTTCAGGCTGTCATGCTACAGGAGGTGGTAGAACCTCCAAGAGGCAGCAGGAAGTGAGGTCATAGGTGTGCCTTGGGGGGATACTGAGAAGATGCTCTCTTAGTACTGTGCTGTCACCATGAAGCACTGTGCTAACACAGGCCATGCAACTGGGCTGAGTGACATGGATGGAAACCTTTGAGCACCTGAGCCCATGATCTTTTTCCATTATTAATTTGCTTATCTCAGGTATTTGTTCCAGAGACAGAAAGCTGACCCACCCACTTCTCCTGCTCCCTATAACCACGAAAGCAGAGGAGGTCCATAGAGTCCTCAGCTCTGTCACCTACCTTCCCAACTGGTAACTCATCACAGTAGAGTCCTGAGATAGGAAAACCTCTAGACTCTTTCTAGGATCCCTAAAGAAAAAGTCTGGTCTGGTCTGAGTTGGTGTAAACATTGAATAACCCCCCAGATCCAAAGCTTCCTCCACCCACTCATAGCAAGACTGCATCAAATGCACTTCCTGTGGTCCACCGCTTGTGTAGTAGGTGTTCAACCTGAGAGGAGATGGAAGTCTACAGCATGAGACTGGATGGCGCATAAATTGAAGGATAAAATTTCTAATTAAAACTCCTTAACTGGATTGAATTAATTTCTGCTCTAATTTTTATAATTTCCTATTGTCTTTGGGCTTTGGGTTTGGTTTGCTCTTCCTTTTCTACATGTTTGATTTGCAGCATTAGGATATTTATTTGTTCCTGTACTGTTTTCCTAATGTATGAGTTCACAACTATAAACTTCCCTCTAAGAACTGCTTTCATTGCATCCTATAAATTCCAATAAGTGTGTGTGTGTGTGTGTGTGTGTGTGTGTGTGTGTGTGTGTGTGTTTGCGTGCACATGCAATGGGAGTTGTTCTATGAGGTAAGAGGAACCAAAAGGTACCTTGCCTGCAACCCTGTTGCCCCTCAGAAATGGAGCTGTCTCTCCTCCCTCATAAACTGACTCTCAGCAGACAGAGGGCCCCTTCCCTCTGGCACCAGCTCTGTGTGTGTGCTAACTCACAAGCACATCAGTGCCAACTTGCGTCGCTGGAATCCAGAAAATCACACCTGGCCTTATTCCCATCTTCCTTCTTCCCTAACCTCCCTCCTAAATTGTGTTGGCAACAAGTGCAAAATACCAAAATGGGGCTGAAAGCTCCCACACAAGGGCAAGTCCAACCCTCCTCTGACGTGTGTTGGTTTCCATTATGCCTCATGTACAAGGCCCAACCTGAAATATCACCCTCAAAACTATGTCCTGCAAGAATATACAAGAAGGTATTTACTAGGCTTCTTCTAAATGAGGCATCAAGACGGAGGAGGTGGAGAGAAGATTCTAGAAAAGGGCTGATTCCCGACCTAGAGAATGTAAGCTCTGCTGTCCAAGGGGAGTTTTCATAAAGTAGAGAGATATGCAGGTAACGGCAGGGCAGAGATGAAGCCTGCTATGTCCGTCCCCATAGGGCCAGCCCTTAGCGTGTGGTTGACAAATGTTACACCTTCTACAAATATTGATTGAGGAAGTAAAAATAAGAGAAGAAATCATGGCAAAGGCAAAGATTATGGGCTTCAGCATAAAAAATAACCTGGATTTGTATTTCTACCTTTGCAACCCAAGAAAAGTTATTCCATTTCAAGTTCCCTATCTCTAAAATGGGACAAAGAGTATGGATCCAGCAAGAATTGTACTTCCAGCAGTGGTGACACCTGGGAGGCTGAAGCAGGACGATCTCCATGAGTTTGAGGCCAGTCTGGACTACTTAGTGAGTTCAAGGGTAGCCTGAATTATACAGTGAGACCCTGTCTCAAAAAAAATTGTACATAATGGTGTACATAATTAACACGCAGCACACGTCTGTACAAGCAAGGATGCTCACTAAGGCAGGTCTTGTTATAACTGAGTGAATGAATAGATCAGTTAGCTGAGAGGGGATAAGAAGGCAGTTTTTCTAGGAAAGCTGCACAAGCCCAAAAAAGGACCATGCCAGGAGCCTGCTTGTGAAACGGAGCCTGGCTGTCCCTTATCGTCTCCCAAAGCCCACCTTGTACATGGGCGCCTTTGGGACAGCCATTCTTGCCCTGAGTGGAAACACTTCCCCGGATGTACAGGGTGGGTGGGATGAAGCAAGCTCTTCCGACCACCTTCAGGACAGTGTCATTGTGCCTCCCAGCCCCCTCCCCGCTGCCCTCTTCTCTCCCACACCTCCAGCTTGAATGTTTTGGGCTCGGTCAGCACCTACTCCCAGGTTATCTCTCCCGAGTCATCGTCCCACGTGCCACCACATGCCGGTGATGCCACGTTTCTATCCCCAGCTGGAACTCTCTCCTTACCTCCTACCTGCAAGAACATACAAGAATGTGGTTCGGGTGTGCGAGCCACATTCCTGGTCTTTCCTGACTCCAGCTCATCTCCAGCCTCTTCCCAGCTCGGCTCCTAGAGACCCCGCCCTCCGCAAGGCTCAGGTCGCCGCCCTTGAGCAATCACATTCGACTCTTCTTGGGTTTTCTATCCAGTTCACCTACAAGTCCTGCCAGCTCCATTTTCCAAACTTTATTTCAAGACACAAGCCACGAAACTTTGCCTCCCGAGCTGGGTCCTACCCCAGCCTCTCCCTGCAGGTTAGAGCAGTGCTACCCTAATGGACTCCCAGCGACGGTCTTGCCCCAGCACAGAGGCCAGAGAAACCCCTTCCACCTCATCACTTTCCTTCTCTGCCGAAATCTTTCCATGCTTCAGCATCAAATTCACAGGAAGCACCACAAAAATGCTTTCTGCGTCTTCCAAAGCTTTGAGCCTGGCTCCCCTCCTAGCAGACCTCCTATAATCCCAAGCCTTAGAATTCGCTGCTCCTGAAGCTCTCCCAGGTGCGCCTGTCTCAGGCCCTTCGGGCTCGCTCTGCACCCTCATCTCATGGCTCTGCCAAAGGTCACCTAATTCCAACTCTGCTTTTCCTCATTCCCATGAAGACCCAGGCTGTCACCCCAGCTGCCTGTGTCTCATGTTTGCTGGTTTATTTGTCTCCCCGAGAGCGCAGGCTTCATTCTGCTCATTGGTGATTCTCTTGATTTTATACAGTGCCTGCACCCCAGTGTGCATATGTAGCTCTTTTAAGGTAGATCAGAGTTAGCACAAGAGAATTGATTCAATGTAGACAGCCCTTGGCCTCCATTCCTAGCCTAGCACTGTGGGAATCAGAATCATGACATTCCTTGTGTTTAATAGGGATCAATTTCCTTACCTAGAAAACAACATTGGGAAAGCTGTTTCTTATAAAATAAATGAGCCAAGAATAGATAGTATGAAGCTGTCTGCTAAGAACATAATTGATCAAAAATACATTAATGATGGTGATGATGAGATGATTATTGTGCTTGTATATCTTCCTGTCCTAAGGGCATGATGCTTCCTCTTCCCCAGGGCCATGATATAGACAGTAGGATCTTCAATTAAATGCTTTGGTGAATTTAATTATATAGGCTTTGTCTTTGTGGTTTCTACTCTACTAAGCCAATTAGGAGAGATTTGATGGTAGGAATATATTTTGAAAAAAAAAATTGGAGGAATCCAACCACCAAGAATACAAAAGTGTCCTCAACAGCAAAAGGGGCCGGAAAGCACAGCTCTGCAGGGCAAAGAGAAGCTGGCTTTGGTCTCGAGGGCCAGGTTGGGTGGGCTGTTCTCTCTGGGAGGCAGAAAGCACCAACTTGGTTTATTTCCTGGGCATGTGCCAGCCCTGCCTCACAGGCCCTGGCTCCCACCAAACCCTTGGCATTTCTTTCCATAATCCATGAAAGCCAGAATGGTGGGAACAGATAGTCATGCAGTAGCAGGCAGAGGACTTGGGGCTCAAAGCGTGGGCTCCAGCAGTTCAGGCTTGGATCTGGATCCCTGCTCAGCTGCTTACTAGCTACGTGACCCTGGCCATCTTCCCAGACACTTCTGAGATGACTTCATTGGTTTTATAAGTACCAGGTCTGCCATGTTGGCCACCAGAGTGACACAGAGCACAGGAGTAAGAGGCCATGTTTACTGAGTGGGTTCCAAGTGTGGTAGTTCCTTCAAGCCTCACAACCTTCCCTCAATAAAGCACTGTAGAGAAAGTTAAGAAGTTCACCCAAAAGCAGTCGGTAAGTGCCAAGGTAGAAGTCAGGTCCAAGCATCCAGCCCCAACACCAGTGCCCTTGACCACTACAGCCCTTTCCAAAAGCTGAAAAGTCCAGCCAGTCACAGGTGGAGCTGCAGATGAAGGTATGGTACAAGCAAAATGGAGCATCAGTGTCATTGAAGGTGAAGGGACCAGATATGGGGGTCAGAGCAGGGTTCTTTTATGCTGCAATAGCTGAGCCCAGACTTTAGGCTGAGGGTCCCCAGGCAAACCAAGAACTAGGAGTGAGCGGCCTAGGCAGGGATGTGAAGGGGACATTCTCAGCTGTCATAACAAGGGCCAGGGTGCTCATCTGGGGTCCTGGAGGCCTCAGATTCTAATCTCAATGCCAGGAACATCTGCACAGGTCAGAGCTGGTCGTTGCCAGGGTAGAAGCCAGGTCCAAGCCAATGCAAGGGTCTAAGGGGTCCTGGGTGTGCTGGGGACCCTTCTGTGGGTACAGTGGGTCTCGTTCTGGCTGCATAGGTCCAAGTGATCAATGGAGGACTGATAGAAATCAGAGCACCACTACTGTGCCCCTTCAGAGCAGGGGATGACTCATCTTGCTTCCCACTCTACTCTCAGGGTATAGCACCCACCTGGCACTTGACATTTACTCAGTAAACCTCAGGGATTCCAGGAGGGTTCTCTCAACCATCACATCTTCTCAATTTGTGATGGGGGATTGTCCTGTACATTTGAAAGGCCTAGCAGCATCCCTGGCCTCTGAACTCCAGAACCTTGGAGCTCCTCACCCTTGTTGTAACAGCCAAAGATATCCCGGGCATTTTCAGGCTCACCCCCAGCTGAGGACAGCTGGATCAGGAGGGTACAATCTCAGGGGATATGGATCACTTTCAACATATATGTTCTGCTGGGAAGGGGGAGAGGGATGGGCAAAGATAGGACACTGCAGACCAGCCCACCCACCACTGGCTGCAGTGCAAGCAGCCCCCAGGGAGCAGGAGATGGCAGAAGGGAGCCTGCTGTTCCTCCCTGTGACTCGCCTTGCAGTGATGCACTTCATCTCAGTCCTCTCTCACTCCATCCACTGCTGCTAATAACACAGCACCGCAGGTGGGAAAATCAGCAGAAAGGAAGTTTTCTCTGGCTCAGAGTTCCCGTCCAAGGTCAAGAGGTCACTCTAGTGATGCCTTCTTGGTAGCAGATGTCCAAGGCAGTGAAGCCATCACACGGCAAGGGACAGGATCATAAGAGAGCTGGCCAGGCAGCTTTCACGACAGGCCTCTCTTGAGCTGACACATTTGTTTGCTAATTACCTGGAAAAAAAACTCATCTGCACTTGAGGGAAGAGTCCAGTTCACCTCTCAAAGGTCGTACCTGGTCCCACCTCTTAGTGTCTTGCAGTGGGGGCATGAGTTTCAGCGGGGAAAACCATATAACAAGCATGATATGCTCTTAATGCAAACTGATGAATTTACCAAGCAAAGAAAGGATGTTACAGGTAATTTTGATGAGAACCGAGCTTTGCAAATCTCTCTAGCCTGGCCTCCCAGACACTGTGTCTGCATGGTGGTGCTGTTGCTGCCACGCACTGTCAGATCTGGCTTCCAAAGCCACTTGGAAGCCCCTGTGCCATCCTGAAATCAGCCAAAGTGGAGGATGATGCTCTGCTGGGCCCTGTCTCCATTGTCTCCCGATGTTGGCTCATTGTCCTGCCAACCAGGCCCACAGGGAGTTTCCTCCTCCACCAAGCACAGGCACAGACCTCCATCCCCAGGTTGTTCACACAGACATGAGCACCTGCCACAGAGGTGACACTGTGCAGTGGGAAGGCCAGGAGCCTTGGCTGGGAAAGCACTCTACCTGCCTCTTGGCTGGGAAAGCACTCTACCCGCCTCTGCCTGGAGAGACCAGGCAGTGCTCTGTACCACTGATTCTCCTGGGTGATGCCTCGGGTGAATGGGATCCTCACTGTGCTGCAATAAAACAGGTGGATGAGATGGTAGATCAGCCATGCCTTAGCACACTCCTGGGATTAGCAGCTGCCTGTGCAGCTGGGAAGTCAGATACTGAGGACATCCCTGCAAACACACAGGTGTTTATCTATGTGCAGGTGCTACAAGTCCAAAGCAAAGTCAGAAAAGAGGCAGATTCCCAGATGGAGGACCAGGTGGCCCAGTGGACAGAGATCACCCAGGAGGTGACAAGGGCAGGACAACCAGGGCATGGAAGGGGGGCTGTCTCTCTACCTGCACCCCTCTGTGT
>NW_004524582.1:21868008-21892591 GCF_000260255.1 Octodon degus
AAGGGAGCACACCCAGCCCACCAGGACGATGAAGGAGGGAGGACGAAGCGTGTTAGGTTTCCAAAGCAATGCACTACTGTGCACCTAAGAGCAGAACAACAAACCTTCCAGAAAGTGCAAGCAATCGAGTCAAAGAACAAAGATGACCTGGTCCCTTTAAAGGCCACTCTGTTACATCTTGGCTGTAATGCCTTAAATCCCCTGCCAGAGTGAGGTACAATCAGTGAATCAAGCACTTTCATAACTTCTCATTTTCATTTAAAGTATCACGAATAAAGAGATGAGTAGCACCTCTGTGGTTGCGTTTGCTTCTATAGTGTCTCCTCAAGTTTTCACAGTGCCCAATAAATGGATACGTGGCAAATGGGGTCGGGTCTCAGCAGGCTGGAAATGGGCCCGCTGCCGGTGATGCACAAGGCCGCCAAAGCTGTGGGTAAGCCTTTCAACACTGGTGTGGGAGTGTAAACCAACGCAACCACTGTGGAAACTTCTCCAAAAACTAGAATTAGGAATTCCATTGATATAAAGGATAGACAGGATAGCCAAAAGGCTTTTAGAGCTGATCAATAAATTTAGAAATTGAGCTAGGGAGATAGCTCGGTGGTCTAAGTGCCTGTCTGGCAAGGGCAAGGACCTGAGTTTGATCCTTGGAAATGCATTCCATGCCAGCCCCAAAAGTCTAAACTCCATAGGAGACCCTGTATCAAATAAATAAATTTAAAAACAAAATAAAATAAAACATAAATTCAGAAATGTAACAGGATATAAAGTCAACATTGAAATCTGTCTGCATTACTACACACCAATAATAGACTACTGAGAAAAATCAGGAAAGAAATTCAATTCATAATAGCTTCTATAAGATGAAATTTTTAAAAGCCCAGAAATTAAATTTAGCTGAGCTACTCTCCTTCTAGGTATGTTCCCCAGAGCCACAGACACCACTCTAAAGTGATGCGTGTTACCAATGTTTCCAGTGGCACAGCTCATAAAACCTAAACCAGGGGAGTAGCCTGTCTGCTCATCAGTAGAGGAATGGATAAAGCGAAGGTATTTACACACGATGGGTTACTATTCAGCCACAGAGAAGGAGAAATCCAAGTCCTCTGTTGGAAAACGGATCAAGCTTGAAAACATAACGCTAATGAGCTAGGTCAGATGCATAAGGTTAAGTGGTGCGTGATTCTCTTCTATGAGAAACCCAAGATACAAATCATTTAAGCATGAAATCAAAGAGAAATGAGAGAAGGCCAGGAGACGGATCTTTTGGAAATGGGAAGGGAGGCAAGAGGAAGACGAAGGGTAGAGGAAATAAAGAGATGAAGATGTGACACGTACCGACTCCCCGCGATGAATGCATTCCTTAAGTATCACAAACATGTACAACTAATAGAAAAAAAAAAACATGGTCCTTAAAGAGCAATCTTTTTCCCACATTCAGATCTTTTTCTTTAGGATTAATTACTAAAGGTAGGCCGATTCTCCTTTTGTACACTTTTAAAGTTATTACAAGTGTAAGGAGTGTCTCAGCCTCTGTCACCCACCACGCGTGGCCCATCTAGACACCACCCCATCTCCCCACCTCTGGGCTGTTTTGATGCAAATCCTAGCCATGAGGTGACTTCATTCATAAATCTTTCAACATACTCTGAAAAATAAGGTGAAATCATGACGGACTTAGCTCCTGGAACACGCTGCTGAACTGCGTGCCCAGAGATGTCGCAACAGCTTCCACAGCAGCGATAAAGCCACACTTGTCGCCTGGGGTGTGTCCGCGCAGCATTCAGCTAAGCAAGCGGGAACCCTGCAAGCTGGAGCAGATAGTTCAGTTGAAGCAACTCAAGGTGGGAAGCCAGGGCTGCGGACGTAGCTTAGCAGGAGAGCGCTTGTCTAGCAAGTGCAAGGCCACGAATTCGATCCTCGGCATCGCAAACCTCCATACGTGTTTCAAAATTTTTAAAGATGAACCAAATACAGAGATACCAAACAAACTAAAAGAGCAAGCAAGGCGCAGAGCAGAGTTTGGACATCCAGAAGCTTCCTCAAGCAGCCCGAGGGCTGGAGACAGGTGAGAAGGCGGAGGAGGCCGGGCCCAGGCCCAGGACACCCGCTGCGCCCACAAACCTCTCTGCCAGTGGAGCTGCGTGGCTTCTGATAGTGGAGACAGACAAAAGTGGCGTCAGGCTCTGAAGCCAATGAGCGAAGGACCCAAGCTTGTTCCCAACGCCCACCTCCGGCATAAAACAGTGAGGAGGGGACCAGAGAGCACAGGCCTATGGGCATTGCTGCTCTGTCAGTTGTTGTGAGCTACCGAGGACCTAAATAGGTCTGCAGGTCGTGAGCAAGGAGGGCAGGAGAGGAGAGAGCAGAGAGCGCAGACTCAGTGGGTGCGAGCAAGCCTGCTGTAAGCTCCACGATCCACCCACCGCGCATAAACCCACCTCTGCGGCTGGTGCGAGGCGGTGACAGAGGAATCCAGATAGAAACCATAGCGACATCCATGATGGCATTGTTTACAGTGTTAAAAGTGACCACAATTGACAAAGTCACAAGCTTCAGCTGGAAAGCACGAGTTAGGTGAATTGATTTCCAAGAGCTACAGCTACCCCTGGACAAGCAAAGGTACAAAAAAAAAAAAAAAAAAAAAACAGCCTGCACTCCGCGCTTCCCATATGTATGCAAACTGATACGCAGATGAAGTGCTTTCCAAATGGTGCTGAACTGTTCCTCAGCTCACCAGCAGAAACGATTGCCCTTCAGGAGGAGAGCCAAAAGACGGTAGGGAGAGGCCCCAAAGCCCATGTACTTGAAAATCTGCTCACTATGTTTATGAAGTTCATCATCATATGAAGTCATTGATATGCTATTATTTTGACCAACAGTTTTTTATGGCCCAAACTAATATTCCTTTACTAATTCAAGAAAAGTCAGCAAAATTTTAAAAAGGAACCAAATTTGGCAACTCATGCTTAAGGTTGGCCCATGGTACATAAGTCCCTGTTTCCCCAGAATTCAATTAGAAAAGCAAAGCTGAACTGGCGTGGTGGTGCAGTCCTGTAATCTCAGCACCCCGGAGGCTGAGGCAGGAGGATTGCTGAGAGTTGGAGGCCAGCTTAGGCTGTGTAGGGAGTCGAAGGCCAGCCTGGAACACACAGTGAGACCCTTCCTCAAACAACAAAACAGGAGGGGAAGGGGGAAGGAAAGGAAAGGGTAAAGGAAAGGAGAAGAAGGGAAGGGCAAGAGGAGAAGGGAGAAGGAAGAGGAGAGGTGGGTTGGAACATGAAGGAGGAGCACTAGAATGGGGCCTTCGAGTTCTGGTTGTTTGTTTGCTTGCTTACTTGTTTTTTTGAGACAGGATCTCTCTAAGTAGCTCAGCCTGGCCTTGAACTCACTGTGCAATCTGGGCTGGCTTTGAGTTTATGGCAATCCTCCTGCCTCAGCCTCCTGAGGGCTGAGATTACAGGTGTGCATCCCACACCTGGCTTTGAACTCCCTTCTTTCCAGAATTACCACACCAGGACGCCTCACTGGTGGTCAGGGCTAGAGCACTTTCTACAGTAGCTTCAGAGGAGGAAGCTGGGAGGCTCATGGGGGCAGTACGCTTTGCTGTCAGCCCCAGGTGCTCCCTAAGGCCCCAAACCACCCTGCAGACAGGAGCGAAACAGGGTCCCTCACCACTCTCTGGGTACTGGGGAAAAGTCTGCTCCCAGAGCTGAAGTGCCATTTTCTGCAACAAGAGAGATAAAAGGAAACTTGTGCAATCACGACGGCTTCTGATGAAAGCCTGCCCAAGGCCCTTTGTGTTCCCGAGGCTGCCAGGGATTTCTGGGGCCTCTGAGGAGTGACTGGACTTGTTCAGGTTTGGGAGGAGCATCTCACGGTGCTTGGGGCTGCTGCCGGGACAGCAAGGCACAGGGCCAGACGGCTCACCCAAAAGTGTGCAGGACATCTGGGGACTGAGTGGCTTCTGCGCTTTGGCTCAGGGCAGCCTCACGGGCTGGCGCCTGGGCCCATGTCACAGGTGAGCGAAGCAAGGAGGTCAAATGCCCTCGCCACGGTCACACGGAACCCAGGTGTGTCTCAGCCTCTGGCTCCTTCTCCTGATGGGCTTCCTGATGCTATCTATGCATGTTGAGCCTGACAGGCAGTGGTGGAGGAAGTCAGCCTGGCGAGGCCCATGGCAAGGTGGTCATGACACAGGCTGCGTGGTGACTGGATGGGGCGGTGGCAGCCCCTCACAGGTATTTCCTGCTGCCCCCACCACAGCTCTCCCCCAGCACATCAACAAGCAATTGCACTGAAAGCTGCGCACAGGAGGTATTCTGCTGCCGCCCGGCCCTCCTGCCTCTGCTCACCACTGCCCAGCACCGATCAGCCACAGTCCTTTCCACAGCCCCTGCCTCCCAAAGCTGCCTCCTCGCACTGTGTGGGGCCCCCGTTCCTGCCAAGCCTCCCATCCTCTGCAGCCAGGAGCACAGCTCACGAGAGGACAGGAGGACGTCTCTAATGTGCTTTCCCCTCCTCCACTCGCCTCTCAGAGGATGCTTTCCTGTAACACTTGAGTCTCCTTCTAATAGGAAACTTCCTTCCTCTCCCTTCCATTTTTTCCTCCCTCCTTCCTTCCACTTCTCTTCTTTCCCTCTGTGGAGGGTGAATGTGATGAGTTAATGTAAAACTAAATGTAAAAAATTACTCTGCTCAACTTTCTGTGGCCCTGCTTCCTTGTAAGACCGCAAGGAGGCTCAGTATACCATTGATAAATCATCTTGATAGACTGAGAGTTCACAGAAAACAACAGTCCCAGAAAAAATGTATGCTGAGTAATGGTCACATTGTCCCTAAAGGCACGGTTCTATGTTAAATGACAAATTTGTTTGACAAACGGGATGTGGTTTCTACCTTTAAAACCTCTGTACTTCTAAGGTTCCTGACTGTTTGTCTACTCCTGCGTGAGTGTGATCAAGCGGTCCTGGGCCTGGTAATAAAAGGCCCATATTTAAATTTTAATTTGGACTCAGGTCTGGTTTCTATGTTGAGAACCCGTAACACCCTCAACACCTTTTCACTGAGCACCCACTGTACACCAGGCACTAAACTGTATTTAGAGGACAAATGCTGGGTAAGAAAGAATCCCTTCCTTCTTGGAGGTCATTGTCACAAGTGACAGGTCAACAGAACCCTAAGCCTAGTTTCCATACCTAGAATCTTCTAGGAAGAGCTGACATCCAGAGGACCTTGGGCAGGGTCAAGGTCAATGGGAAGGGCACAACAAGCCAGGGCAAGCCAGGGGAAGGGAGTCAGCCCAGGGCAGAGGCATCGACACCCTGGAGGGTGAGACAGGCAGGGCAGGGCTGGCTGTGGAATCCCTGGGTGTTAAGCACACAACTGAGAGTCCCAGTAAAGAACAAATGTAATGCCCAGGATACTGAGCAGCAGGCGAGCAAGGGGTAGAAAACAAGGCTGTGGGCAGAGAGAAGGGAAACCACGGCCTGGGTGGAGGCACCCAGCACCTGGGCAGGCGACTCTGAGCCAAGCAGCATCTGCTCTTCTAGGCCACAGAGGTGACAGTGGTGAGTAGGATTCAAGGCCATCCTAGACTCCATATAGAGCCTGTATTGAAAAACCAGAGAGAGAGAGAGAGAGAGAGAGAGAGAGAGAGAGAGAGAGAGAGAGATAGACAGACAGACAGACAGACAGACACAGAGACAGAGACAGAGAGAGACACAGAGACAAAGAGACAGAGACAATGTGAAGACTTAACCCTCGCCAGCCCTCCCCTACCAGTCTGGGTCCACAGGGAGGCAGGAGAATAAATGTCCCAGCTGTTCTCTCTTCTGCCCCTGATCACCTCCCAGCACACTCCAAAGGCCAAGCCCAGCGAGCATGTGGAAAACCCCAGCACACAAGTCCACGGGGTCCATGTGCTTGGTCAGAGAAGAGTAGAGAAGGTGGCAAGTGGATCTGCAAAGCGAGTGAGGAAGCCTTAACTCTCCTGGGTCACAGAGTTGCTGTCTTGTTCCCCCAGCAAGAGGGCTCCATGGAGGATTCAGGAGAGCAGGCCATGCACTTCCGGGCTTAGGTGCTTTCCCTTGGCAGAGACACTGTACCTGATGCCCACAGCTTAATGGGGGAAAGGGTCATTTTGGCTCAGAGTCTATAAAGATTTCAGCTTATTGTCAGGTGGCTCCAAGGCAGGGTGGCATGAAGAGAAGCATGGTGATGGAAGAAGATGGGGGGGAAGAAGAGAAAAGGAGAGGGACAGAAGCAGAGAGAGGGAGAGAGGGAGTGGGGTAGGTGAGGGGGTAAGGGAGGGAGAGGCAGAAGAAGAGGTGGAGGGAGGGAGAGAGACAGAGACAGAGGGGAGGGGTGAAAAGAGATAAACCCTTCTAGGCCACACCACCAGTGAGCCATGCCTTACAAGCAGATCTCCCTCCTAACAGCAAGTCAGCTAGAAAAGCATCAGTGGACAGATCCAGTGGTGAGCATCACACCCCAAGATCCAGTCACTTCTCCAAAGCCCAACCTGTGAGTACACGAGATTTTGGGGTGTTCACCTCCATCTGAACTATAACAGTCCAATACACATGTTAGTAGACTTCCCTGGCTACAATGCCAAGTCAGGGTCATGGGCGCTGAGGGAGGAGCCCAGGAGGCCAGCTGAGCCAGGGAAATGGAGGACACCAAGGAGCTGAGAAGGCAGAGATGGAAGGAGCGGGGACCTGTCCAGGTGGGGGATGATAGGGATGGGAAAGGGGTCTAGACAGAAAAGAAACATTCAGCTTTGATGTGGAGAAAAATAGAAGCTAGAGTCATGTTCGGATGACCAATTGACCTTTTGTGCCAATAACTGAGATAGCCATCTAGATCTATCTAGATCTATCTAGATAGCTACATAAACATGTGTAACATATATAATATTATGTGTGTTCTATTCTAGAGAGAGGAAAAAAGAGGGGAGAGAAATTTAGTGAAAGGCAGTTGATGAGCTTCCGTAGAACAAATTCATTTTTAAGCTCTTCGTTGGACATTAAACCATGTGTATGTAGCAGGTGTTCAGTTTTGAGTATAAATATTAGGTGGCCTACATCTGGAAATTTTGATTTCAAATCAGTAAGCAAATCTAGATACAACCTTAAGGTTGGATAAGATTTGCAGGCAGAAGGAGGATTCACAGAAGGGGCCATATTGGGTGATGAGCACAGAGTACATCGATTGGCACCCAGGCATGCTCAGTCGATGCGTGCTGAGTGAATGAGGGTGTCACTAAGCAATGGATGGATGGATTTTCAATGCTGCAAGGCCAGACAGAAGATGAACATTTTTAGCAAAGATTCTCCAATGTACCCAAGAGGTGGCCAAAGTTCAAAATATGAACTCATCCAACAGAATTCCAGCCATCTCTGGCAACGTAATGGGTGGGGAGGAAATCCTCATTTTCCTTTACAAATACACACCAGAGTAAAACCTCAGATCACAGCAGACTGGATGAAGGCATGATGGTTGGATCAGGATCAGAAAAGTTGGAAATCAGTGAACTTTGTTTAGGTTAACTGAACATTTAAATAACGCTGAGTTTTATTACCTTGTTGACCTCAGTATAAACTACTACTTTGGTTGAGCTATTTGGCTTTTTATCTTGATGAGGGGTGTTTCGGTATGCTTTGCAAGGCATGTTCTTTAAGTTTTTACCTGAATTTCTTTCTAGACCAACTAAGAGTTTAGCCACTTGCAAGGAAAGGAGAGGGCAAGGTTCTTGTCCTGGGGACTGTGGTCTCCCTTCCTCTTCTTCCCTGACAACAGGACTATCTCAGACCTGCACTTAGCTGAAGTAAGAAGAAAGTCTATCCAGCTGTCGTGGCACACGCCTGTAATCCCAGAACTCTGGGAGAAGCAAGAAGAACACAAGTTTGAGCCCAGACTTGGCAACCTCAAGACTTACTGAGACCCAGACTCTAGATAAAAATAGAAAAGGGTTGAAGATACAGCTCAGTGTGAAGACTCTGGATTCAATCCCTACTCCAGAAGGAAAAAGTTGGAAGGGACAAAGTGAAGGGAAAGGGGTGTAGCGAAAGGTTGGTGTTCCTTCTGAGAAGTACTTGAGAAGAGCAAAGAGCACCCAGTCCCAGGTCCCACTTCCACCTGGCAAGGCCAGCCCCCCGCCAGCCTCATCTGCAGGACAAGGACACCTTCAACTAGAGTGCAGCTGCTCCCCATAATCTGCCACACGCTGCTCCAGGTCCTGGGAGAATATTAGCGAAGAATTATTCTAGAAGCAGAAAGACAGTCTATATGCCTGACAATGCAGACAGACTAAAGGAGAGGTAACTGCAGTGGGGATGATGGCCTTCATGCTTGAGGAAGAGGAGTGGTGAAGTCAAGGCTGAACATCCCACTGTCACCCCGACTGTGAGTGCCTCAAAGTAAGCTGGGGACATGCCTTCCTTAGTTACCTCTCTGAACTCTTAGCGCAGTACCTCAGTATTTAGTTATCAGTATGGAATCATATTGAACCAAGTGCTGCCAATTAAGTTTGCATTCATCAGCTACCTAGGATCCTCTGACAATCAGAGAAAATGTGAAGCACTACATGCAAGATCTGATTCTTGGAGGTGCACGGGAAACCCAACCTGTTCCCGGGGGCCACTTCCTGCTTATGGATGTAATTGCTTCCTGGGAGCGTGTAAGAGTGGGGATCTCCGGTGCTCCTCCACCATGATCTCTCAAGTGCCATGGTGCAGGAATTAGGTACAGTGATGTGATTGGACAGTGCCCAGGGACACTGTGTTAGATACAGGAGGCCCGAAGCTCCAGATCAGCACCTCTGGGTGCAGCTACATTATCAGGAGCAAGTCTACTACTATATCAATTCCATGTGCACTGCCAACGGAGGCCCAGGGATGGGGGGACAAGAACGGGGGTGTGAGTGGAGGCTGCGCGGGGGAGCTTGGATTGCAGTGGGCTTCAGGGGCTGAATGGGAGGGTGGAGAAGGACTGGCAGATCAATAGCCAGACCCTGGGAAAGAGACAACATCCTCTAATCAGTCCGTGATCATATCTGCTAGTTTTTTCCATCCTTGCCCTTTCCACCTTCCCATTAACTGGCAGACAGATGTCATTGTCCTTGTTACCATTTGGGACTCCTTAGTAGGTGGCCAATCTGGCATTTGAGCCAGTTTTGGCAAAGTTCTTCTGCTTTCCACTCTGTTGCCTGTGTCCCAAGAAGGGCTATGAGGGACTTCACTGAGGAAATCTTGCCTTGAAGCGCGGGGGACCCTGATTCTTCTCCTAAATGGCTGAGCGAGCTGTGCAAGCTCTAGCCTCTCTGTCCCTCCCTTCCTGCCCTCTGTAGGATCGAGCAGCAGTGGTTCCCGCTACAGAATGGACACAGGAAGTACTGTCCACTTCTCAGAAACCAGCTCAGACAGGAGAGGATTCCTCTGAGAGACTATACCCCTAGGACTCTGGCTGGCAGAGTGCCACGGTCACCTGAGCTAAGGAGAAGAAGGGGCATGAAAAATTAAATATGGCTTTTGGACTTTCCATCCCGTGGCCAGTGCAAACCCACTAGTTCCCCCAAAGCTTCAAAAGAAAGAGAAATCGCAATGATCACACATCCGCATGGGAGAAAAATAGATACACTGATGAGGACCATGATCAACCCACTGCTGCACCACTCTGAACGGTTTGCAGGAGCTTTTTATGTCCTTGAGTTCTTTCATCCTTTGACCTCCCTGTGACATTTCCAACCACAAAATGAAGAAATTAGACGTGATCCTAGACAATAGGAGGCCCTTTGTGATTTCTGCAGGGGGCAGTGAGGAGGAGCTGAAGCTCAGTAATGCTGCAAAAGCTGCAGCGAAAGTGACACTGAAGATACATCGCTATGGTCACGCATGTGCAGTGGGGGGACCAGAAAAGGTGGGGAACCATGGAAAAGATACTGGACTCATCCAGGTACAACCTAGACCCAAGATAGTGGTGATGGAAAGAAAAACCAAATCGTGAGAGACTCTTCGAGCAGTTAACGTCAGCTGGGAGCCCACTCGGCTGAGCTCCGGGGTATGCACTGGGTGAGAGCAACCTCGTGCCAAACCTCCAGCCCTCGTGGGTAAAGTAGATGTGAACTACATGGCCTCATCTCCAAGGGCAGCCTCTGTTCTTCACCTGTGGCCACCTCCAGGTCAGACCTGCTACCCATCCCATACCTGAACCATCCCACAAGTAGGTGGTCCACACGCTACTGAAGTTCCCGGAGAGACAAGGAGGCGGCTCCGTCACACGCTGCAACCCCAGATGCACTGTCACGTCTTTCTGTGTCACTCTTCCCCACCACCACCACCACTTTCTTGGACTGCCAGCTGCTCCACTCTCTGCTCCAGGCATACACACACACTCTTAAAGGCCTGCATTTTCTTTTGTGAGCCCATTTAGTTCTCTGTTAGCTTCTGAGCTTGCTGTCTGACTGCACGGCAGCTCCAAGCAATCAGCCCTCCCGAGAGAGCTCACCTCTGCAGAAGGGAGCAGGAACTGGACAGAGCCACCAACTCTTTCCAGCTGCTCCTCTCCCTGACTGGGCCCAGAGTGGGTGGCTGCCCTCTGGGCAGGAGGAGATGTACCGACCTTCCCTTCTGGCTTGTTTTTTTCGTGCATCTCCTCTAACTCTCTGTTATGATTTAGATCAAAAGCTTCGTGTCTAGGAGGAGCACGCAGCAGAGTACAGCCGCCTACTATGGGGAGATGGGCTCTGGTCTGAAAAGCCGGGCCGCTGGGTTCACGGCCTGGCAGGGTTGATCTCTCTCCAGGGTTCCTCCTTGCTCTGTTTGCTTCCTGTCTGCAGTGCGGAGAGCAGTTCTGCCCCGCCCTGCCCCTCCACCTCTCCCTTCTGCCAGGCCACGCCCCCACATTGCCTCTCCATCAGGCCACGCCCCTCCACCACGCCCCCTCTTCCCCATCCCACCCCTCCACCGCTCTGCCAAGCCAGGCTGCCTTGGAGCCAGGCGGATTGAAATGCAATAAATCTCTTCTTCCTTTAGTTGTGGTGTCAGGCTTTTAGTTACAGCAAGGACAAAGCAACTGGGATCCCCTACCTCATCCTTTGGGCTCAGCCTGTGTTCATGGAAGGGACAGGTTCACCTGCTGTCCCAGCTGGGCCAGCCCCATGCAGGCCCTGGGCATCTAGAACCTTCTCTGCTTCTCCATAGCCTGTGCCTGTGCTGGGCCTCCGAGGGGCTGAGGCAGTGGACAGAGACCCCCCTGGGCCTCCTGTTCCTCTTTTCCCACCGGCGAAAACACAGCTCATGTTGCTGCAACTCCATAGGCAGGGCGAATGTTCCAAGTAAAAATTGAATGATGAATATGCACACATGTTCTTTCTAGCCATATTAAAGAAAATACTAATATTGTTGATGTTTTTAAATATGTAAACAAGAGGATGCTGACCTTTAAGAGTGTGTGTATCCCTGGAGCAGAGGGTGGAGCAGCTGGAAGTCCAAGAAGGTGTGGTGAGGTGAAGAGTGACACAGAAGGATGTGACAGTGCACTTGTGGTGCAAAGGAAGGAGGAGGTGGGGCCTGCCATCTAGCAAGCAGATCCCAGGACTCGGGACCTCACATCCCTCCTAAGTAGCACCTGCGGGAGGCCACAGAACTGGGGCACTGGGAGCCCTGCCACCTGGGCCCACCCACAACCCAAGCCACAGCCCTGTGGTCCTGCAATAGAAGTCTGGGTCCATGCTGTCTGATGTGTGATATCTTGAGCCCAAGAGAGATCCTCACTCCCAGGGCTGGCTAACTTAAGTGTTCCTTTGATCTGTAAGTTAGCCAAGGGCAATGCCCATGCTGTTTCCCAACATGTCTGTGGATTCCAACCAACTGTGGGTCCAAAAAAAGAAAAAGACTAGAAGAAAACGATTGTGGTAGAAGAGAAAGAGTTATCTATCTAGCATGTGTAAGGCGCCTTTGCCTGTACTGAACATGTACAGAATTTCTTTGCAGGAATTCTCTGAATCATGCAGCACAACAAGTTACCCAGCAGCTATATCGTGGTGGCACTATAAGTAATCTGGAGATGATGTGAACTAGACTGGGTCGCTGTGCCTAAGGGACTTGAGTGTCTAAGGACTTGGGTCCATTATGGGTCTTGGTTCAAGGACACCGAGTGGTGGCTTTGCTCTGATGGAGGCAGGGTCTCCTCTGCAGCCCTGCATGCATCCAGTATGCGCCCCTTTGGGACCCGTGAGCAGCAACTGCTTGGTCAGAGTAGACCTCTCCAGTCTGCTGGTGTCACCAAGCCTGAGTGAGAATGAAACCTTCCCAGTGAGCTCCCACCTATGCCAACAGCCTGTCTCGGAGGAAGCCCCATCAAGCTGTGTGGGATGGGAATGGTCCCATCCTCCCTCTGACTTTCTGATTCCAGCCTTTTTCCTGTAAAGTTGTGGTTGAATTTTAATTTTCATCATTGTTAAAACAAGGAGTCATGCCATACAGTGACAAAAGTACATGGCCACCTATACTGTTAGGCAGATTGTTTGACATTAGCAGGCCTGAGAGGTAGGCGAGGGGTCCAAAACCACATGCATTGCCAGTTAATCACAGAAAGACTGCAATCTACAACATCCTATATTTATAATCATGTGCTAGGTCTCAGACCAAAAGTTACCCCACAGAGCACGGTGACATCCGAAAGCTGTACATCATGCATATTTCTTAGATGCCTGGCCGCCTGGCCCTCTAACTCCAGCACAGGCCGTACCTCATTCCTAGCTGTCATGGCCTACAGAGAAGGATAGCAGGAAGGGGAACTTTCTTTATAGAGTCTCCTGTCTTAGGCTGGGGACCTGGTTTCAGTTAAAAAGGTATCTCTTGCAAATGTCTTACATGGTTAAAGCCCCTGAGGAGACACTGGCCATCTAAAGAGAACAAGAATCCATTTTGCAATTCCAAAGTAACTTCTAAGAGAAACTGTTGATAAGCATCACAAGGACCCCAGCTCCCCAAGCACCAGGAGTGACCTTTGTGTGCCTAACAAGATATACATTCCCCCTTTACTTCTGCGCAGCCTGTGGGTCTTGACTGAATTCTTCCATCCAGGGCCCAAAGAGTCAAAGACTAGTAAAAGGTTTCGGAGACATTCGTCATGTTTCTTTTTATTTGTTTCAAATTTTGCATTGACATGAATTTTCATTAGTATGATAAAGAGCTACACACCCATGCTGCTTCTTTATTATCCTTCTTCAGAGAAGAGGCAAGAATAGCTTAGAGAATCAAAATAAATGCCCTGAGATGTAGGCCTAAAAAACATCAGGGTGCCAGCATTTGGAACTCCATCTGCCCAGCAAGGGAAGCCTGACCTCGCAGCCTCGCGTCTGCACAGAGCAGTTGGCATTATCAGATTGGTGACTTACAGGGACTGCGGAGTACTGAGTTCCAGTTTCCCAAGCTATATCCCTCATGCCATGGGCATCAAGTGAGTGGCTACTGAAGCTTACACAGCAGCAGCCAGCCTGGGCCCAGCTGGGGGAAAGCCACATCACTGCTGTCTAGAAAGAGTCCCCAGTCTTCCCTGCAGCAGGCTTTCTCCACCTCTGAGTGTTCTATTCTGCTTCACACTGGTTTCTTTTTGTTTTGCTCCATGCCGTGCATCTCATCGCAGCAGGCGTGCCTAATTGAGAGTGTCTCAGTAGGAACACTGAGGCTGCCCCGGTCTCAGTTCCGGAGTTTAGTGACCCTGGAGCTCCGTCCGTCTACGCGCAGCTCTTCTTTCTTCAACATAGCACTTTGGGGTAACTGACTTAGGATGTAGCTGTGCTCCTTGGCTTGGCAAACTTGGCTTCATGCTCACATACTGCCTGTCCCGAGCTCAGTGGTTGTGTATTCACAAGTCCTGGCTCTAATCCCAGCTTTACTGTGAACAAACTGTGTGACATGGATGGACTTTTTAATGCCTGCGTGTCTTGAATTCATTGGACTGCCTTAGGCACCACTGCCTGAGGTCTTCCTTAGCTCTCATGGCATAGTTGTTAAGAGCACAGGCAGACCTGGGTTGACATCCTAGCCCATCCCCTTAACAGGACCCTGACCCCCACTTCCTTCTCTTATTGCTCTCTTGATGACACTGAAGTTGCTGAAAGCACTGAGGAAGATGAGGTAGAAAACAAGATTCAGCAAGTTCCAGTTTCTCTTTCCTGATACTTCTTCCCAGATTCTACTGAGGCCATCAGAATACAAACCAGCTTGATCACCAGCACAGAGTGGAGGATTTCTAACAGAGCAACCAACATCCCAGTTGGCCTTGACTCTAGGGTCAAGTGAAGACACAGTTCATTTATAAAGCACATCAGCTGACAAGGTCACCTGGCTAAAATAAAGATTGGTCAAAGTTGCAAAACACTAGGCCCTGAATTTTCTATGACATACTGATAACTTGATGGACTGCACTATTAAAACATTCAACCTTTAAATATCATAGCCTATTTCAGAATTTTGGGGGTTTGAAGAAAGGAGATTATAATGGTTTGATATTTATTCTTCATTTACTTTTTTTGAAATGAGGCTGTTTTGTTTGTCCTGAAGAACAGGAAAAGAATTTGAATGCTTAGTAATGGAAATTCGTTAAAACAATCAAAAGAGACAAAAACAGAAAATACACTAAAAGCCACCTACATGTCTCATGGTCGATGTATAAAATTTACTTCTATTTTCTTTGAGTTTTCTGGCTGGACCATCAGTCACAGCAGCTACAGAAGAGCTCACAAAGTCTCTCGGGACCATTGACACACAGCATGAGAACCTTCACAAGAAAACAAAGTCCCAAGGATGCCGCAGAGTTTAAATGGATATAGAAGCTGGCAGAGAGCAGGAAATGGGGAGATGCGGCCAAGAAGTCTGGGCTCGGGCAGCTCTCTGGACGGAGAAGTGGCCAGAAGGACAAGGGTCAGTCAAGCAAGCTCTGTTTGAACCAAGGACTCTTGGCCTCCTCTTTCTCAGCCTTAATGCCAGGACTGAGAGCTGCCTGCTGGTGTGGGGAGTCCATAGCTCCTGTGCAAGTCTCCTCTCCTACGAACAAGAAAAAGAAGAAAGGTCAAATTGTTTCCCTTGCAGTTGTTCTTTTTCAAGCTTATTTAATTGAGAAAATTACCAGAAAGGCATATTTTGGGGGTGTCCTACTCTGAACTCCATCAGTAGTTGGTGGCTTGCAGAAATGAATTGTGGCGGATGACATACACCATTTTCTAGATGACTTTTTTGAAACAGGGTTTCTCTGGGGAGCTCAAGCGGACCTTGAGCTAGCTATGTAGCCTAGGCTACTCTCAAACTCATGGTGAGTCTTCCTGTGTCAGCCTCCCAAGCGCTAGGTTTATACGCATGCACACAGCACAACTAGATGATCGAATTGTGTAAGTAACAATGTGTTTACACACACACTTGGGTTTGTCTATAAAATCAATGCATAGAAAAGAACCTCAGGTACAGTCTAGGCCTGGCCTTAATACTTCTAGGGCTCAGGTAAGAACATAAACGGAGTCATGAATCTTATGTGTCTAAACACTTAGAAATTAGAGATCAAATTAAGAAACTATTTAAAAAGCTGTTCTAGTCTTCCCTAGCTAACATACTTTTCTAAAAAGTTGGAAGGTGTGGACTAAGCATGACATCTGGGGACTCCTTACGAGTTTACGTGGGAGGCTTGAAGCGTAGTAGGTGGGGGCATTGCTCCCGTCAGCCCTCTGGGGCTCGAGTCACACCACCTGCCCTCCCTGTGGCCTCTAGCCTGTGTGTCTTCTCACTCACAGCCCTGCACGGTGGTCAGCCTCATGCGCAGAACTACCCACACTGCACACCCAAGTCCTATCCACAGCCACCCTACACCACCACTGGTACCTTTAGGACTGAATGGGTGCATTAGCTGCGTGGCCCTTCCCGTGAGGCTGGGCCCAGGGGCACCTAGGCTGTAAAAGTATGCTGGGGATGTCCAAGAGGAGTCTACAAGAAGAAACTCAGGAGCCAGCCTTCGTGGGTACACACTCCTAGGCCACACCAAGGAAGTAGAGGCCAGTCTTAGTACAGCCTGGGTCTGTATGCTGGCTCCTGACCATCACTAACTAAGTTCCCTAAAATCACACAAATAAAGCAAACAGGGTAGTACGCACTGTCCTCCCAGCACTCAGGAGGCTGAGTCAAGAAGGTTGACATGAGTTCAAGGCCAGCTTCAACTACACAGCAAAACCATGTGTCAGGAAAAAAAATAAACATATTGTCTAGCAACTTTTTTTCTTTAATTTAATTTTATTTTGGAAAGTAAAAGCAAAGCAAGAACAAAAATCAAAAACAAAGAAAGATACAGGGCAACATACAAGGGCACATACGTTACAGATTTTCAAGCCAAGAATAACTGATTAACAATGGTTGAAAAATTAGGATTTTATGATCTTATCTATTGCTCAGATTAGCAGATACCGTTATGTAAGTTTGGATATGTGGTTGGGTATTACTGTTTGCTTTAATAAACCTTAAATTTTTGTTCTTGTCTCTTTTTTCTTTACCTTTTTTTTTAAAAAAAGTTTGTTTTAAAGAGAGTATAGTAATAATTGACATGAAATTAGAACAGAACACATTTAAGAGAGCAAGATGTCAGATATTCAAGCCTGAGGCCCAACATGGTCTCAGTGGCTGACATCAAAGGGTCCACCTTGCTTTCTGCAGGCTCCAGGAGAAAGTCCCTAGCTGGCCTTTGCCATGTCCCAGAGGCTGCCCATGTTCCTTGGTTCTAGAGCCTCTTGGGAATGGAGACATTATTCTGTGTACCACAGGCAGGGGCCCCTCCAGCCCTAGTGTGAAGATGGAGTTATATACACAGGCGGCCGTGAGGTAGGAGAGAAAAAATATAGGTTAAAAAGGAGACACAGAAAATGGTAATATTAAAAGCGTACTCTTAAGAAAAACTGCAGCTTCAGGACACAAAAGTTATTCAAGTTTTTCTTTCCCTTCCAGAAAATACTCCTAAGGGCCTAAAAGACATTAAGCCCCTAACCTGGGCTCCGGGCCTGTGCCTTTCACCTGCACACTGCACCTCCTCCTGCCAGTCTCGGGGTGCTCAGGTCGGAGGACAGCGTGTCTCAGCTTCAAAGCCATGCAAACGGTTGCACTCAGGACCTTGCGCTTGCCAGGCAGGGGCTCGTGCTGTCTCCCTGGCTTGCTAGAACACGGTCAGCAAAGCACGGAGCACAGCGCTGGTATTTAGCAGATGGCTCAGTGCCTTCCTTGCGCTTGCCAGGGAAGCGCTTATTCCCCTGAGCCATCTCCCCGGCCCCACCTGCCTTCCTAAACCGAGTCCAGACTCCCTTCCAAGGCGCCACCTCTGCATCAGGAAACCTTTGCCATTCTTTCCAAATTCACTTTCACCCCCACCCCTGGAGGACTTAGTCACCCACTTGGCAGAGGAGGAGCCTGATTACTCAGGCGCTTGCTTAATCACACCTGGGCTAGGGACGCACCCACCTGGAAGGTGGCGCCCGCGGCCCGCTCCGCCCCTCCGGGTCCGCCCCCGCCTGATGTCGCCCCATGCACGCTGGCCAATGAGCGGGACAGCAACCTCGGCAGGTGCCGGCCTCGCCCCCAGCTGCGGCCCCGCCCCCAGAGGGCCCACAGCCCCCAGACCTGGGCACCTGCCCGGGCGCTCGCAGCTGCGCCCGCGTGCCAGCGCCTGCCCTCCGCGTCCTGCGGGCCCCCTCCCCTGAGCTGGCGGGGACGAGGGAGAAAGGCATTTTTATAAAACAAGGCTTGTCCTTGAAGCCACTTTAGTTTCAAATTTGTTTTCTTAAAACCGAAACTGGTTTGTTTTTTTTTTTTTTTCCTCGACAAAAGCTGTCACAGATAGGCGACCTTGAGAAGAGGAAATGGGGGCCATGGAGGAAGATCACCTGGTTCCGGTGGGGGACAGTGATCCCCAAGATGTGAGGTCCACACCACCTCCCCTCCCCCGTCCCCCACCTCTCCACCACCTGAGAATTGTAGCTCACACTCATGAGCACTGTGCGGCAGACGCGATGGCCCATCTAGTAAGTGCTTCTCACGTGGCAGGCTTCCTGCTAAGTGCTGTGACTCTCACAGGTCCTTGTGCAGTTCTTGGGAGCTTTGCATCGCTGGTCCCAATTTGCAGAGGAGGAAACTTGAATTTCAAGGACATTGGTTTTGCAACTACTAAGCCACAGCCAGCAGGCCAAGCCCCAGGTGTAGCCACTGGCTTGTCCTGTGTTAATCTGTATGGATCAGTGACATCCTCCTAACTGACAAACTGACAGACTTGGATCCACCAGTTTTCTTGGCCCAAAGCATGAAAACCAGGTGAGGAAAAATACTCACTTTGATGGGGACTGCTCAGTGCACTTTGCCTCCACGCCTCTCACCAGAAAATACATTCATTCATTCATTCATTCATTCATCCAACCCTCATGTTGATGAATGCCGTTTTCCAAAGCAGTGCAGTAGTCAGATAGTGATCCTTATCTGCACGGAGCTGCCAGTCCAGTAGGACAGTGAAGATGGACAAGAGGCAATAACTGTAGGCAAATAATTTAATTTTGTGGAAAGATAAGTCCCATAATAAAATGACGTGGCATAGTCAGAGGCCACCATAGGGTTGGGAGCTGGTGAAATCCTCGGCCACGACTTCCACTCACTAAAAAGCACGATTTGGGGCTTCTTTATCAAGGGAGACCCAAGAGACCCAATAGCCATCTTGGCTATAAACCATGACTTCGCTTGGGACTGCAGATGCCCAGTGGGTAACTGAAGCAGAGCAGAGCTTGACCTTCACTTTGTACCTTTTGAGGCTATAAATCCCAGGTCTGACTTGGGATTTAGGTGTACTTGATCATGCAGGGAGGGTGTGACTTGGAGGCAGCTGGACAGGGTTGGGTAGCCCTGAAGTTATGGGAGCCCATCCCACTTCAGGACTGAGGACACCCAGGTGAGGCTTTCAGGGACTCTCACTGTGCCCAGGGCATTCAGCTGTTGTCCTGAGCCTGTGGTCACATGGATTCTGGGAATGGTGGTGCCCCTGTATTTCTTTCTTTTTTTTTTTTTAACTTTTTTTTTTTTTATTTTTTATTCATTTGAGAGAGAGAGAGAGAGAGAGAGAGAGAGAGAGAGAGAGAGAGAGACAGAGAGAGAGAGACAGAGACAGAGAGAGAGAGACAGAGAGAGAGAGACAGAGAGTGAGTGTGTGTGGCCAGCTCAGCCCACCAGGGGGTGGGACTGGCTGGCATGTGGTGCTGGGGGATCGAACCGCGGTCCCTGATGCTTTGCTAAGCTTGTTCTAAGTAGGTGCTTTAGACCACTGAGCCATCTCTCCAGCCCCTGCCCCTGTATTTCTGAAACTACCTCCACCAGAGATGAAACTTTCTTAGAAACAGAACTGTCCCTCCACCATGAGGAGATCCATGCAGGAGATCTTACATGCTGGTGTAAAATCAGGTCCAAGGAGAAAGGGCAAAATACAGAGCAGCGCGTACCAGTTAGCCTCATTTCTATTAAAAAAAAAAAAAAAAAAGGACATAGCCACATAGATAGGTTTATGTATTCAAATTCTATTTCTGTAAGGAAACAGGAGATGGGTCCAAGCAGCAGTTGCCAAGGAGGACCAGGGAGAGAGGCTATCATTTTACATTATGCAATTTATATTGTTTCAGTATTTTGTTCTTTCATTGCCCTTTAAGCTGAAAATAGTGGATCAACGATGTTTGTGAAATTTAAGTGCTAAATGTAAAAAAGTTGACAAGGAGGTCTTGCTGCTCCTTTTCCTTTGCCCATGGCGAGGATGAGTAAATGCTCCCTCCACAAGGTGGGCCATCTGGCAGCAGTCACTCGCCTGGGGAAGCTCACCTGTCTTACTGTCGCTTGCATGCTGATTCTTGCTGGTGACTGACTGTGGATGTATTGGCTCTGTCTTCCCGATGTCTCAGAGGGGCCAGACTTCAGAAGTAGATCAAGAAAAGAATCTGCTTCCCGGTACCTCTCCCGTGCCTCTTGCAGGCAGGGGCTCCCAAGTCGAGCAGGTGTGAGTCCCACAACTGCATGCAGCAGGGAATGGACTGTCTAGGTGGCTGTGCAGCCACAGCTTTGCTGGCCGCTTCCTTCTCCACATTGCATTTAAACACCCTGAAACTTGGCTTCACTGACAGAGGGTTGGTTTCCTAAAGGACATCTTGACAGGGAGACATGCAGAACACCACTCACGAGGCTGTGCAAGCAGAATCCATGCCCACACGCATGTATGTGTGTGTGTGTGGAACTTGAGATTGAAAGCCATTTTTGCTTTCATTGCAGGGCCCCAGCAATGACATGAACCTAAAAGGGGGTGGCTCTTACCTAGCTGTGGTCGGAGGGAAACAGGCCAGGGAGCACATTGCCCTGCAATTCTGACCACAGGGGATCAGTGGCTGTTTTGCTTTGTGCAGAAGACCTATGGAAGTTGAACTTCTAGCTCCTCTTCACTTCTCAAGAGGCAATCTGGTCTCCTAGAGCCCTGGTAAGGCTAGAGGCCAGAAAGGAGACCCTGGATAGACGTGAGTGGCAAGTCTCAGAGTAGGAAGATGAAAAACAGGGAGAGCAGGGCCAGAGGGGTCAGAGCCGGCATCCCAGGTTCCCTCCAGCCTGAGTGGGAGAGGAAGACAACAGAAATAAGTATGTCTCATCCTTTACTCCCACCACTGTTTCTGGCAAATCGGCTCTCAGAAAGCCTGTTGGTGGAGTTGGCTCCACAGTAGGGTGCCTGCAGGGGGATTTCAGGAGGGCAGTGAAAGCTACCCAGAGTTCTTGTGTTCCCTGCACCAGAAAGTGACAGGAGAACTGGCGGACACAAGATGTCCCTTTTCTGGTTCCACAATTCAATGACAGAGAAGTGACCAGCAGGAACCCACCTCAGGGACACCCCAGTGAACAGGGACCAGTGGCCCCACCTCACCCAGACACCTTCCTGATGAGACAATGAGACAGAACCAGGGGAGAGGTGGCAAAAAACCAGGGGAGGGGCTGGTGAGATGGCTCAGTGGTCTAAAGCACCTAATTAGAACAAGCTTAGCAAAGCACAGGGACCGCAGTTCAATCCCCCAGTACCACATGCCAGCCAGCCCCGCCCCCTGGTGGGCTGAGCTGGCCACACACACACACAAATAAATAAAATTAAAAAAAAAAAAACAGGGGAGCAACTTTATCTGTGAGCAGAGGTAGTCCTAGTTTAAAAAGGAAGAGAGGAAGCGAACTTTGACTCGCAAACCCTTTCTCCTACCACTAGCAGGAGCAAAGAGGCCGCAGGGCACAAGGCCAGCAATTCATGAAAAGTACTTTCTCATTTATTTTTATTTAGAAAGTGGTTTCTGCAGTCTGAGTTGCAGCAGATTCGTGTCCATGTGTCTGCTCTCAGGGCTCATCATATTTGAACTCTGTACGTGGCCGCCCGGTGGGCACCCATGGTCTGCCTCTGTCTTACGGTCACCCGTGCAAGCCATGGTTTCTGACCTCTGCACTGGAAGGCTCCTGGGGTCTGTCCTCGCAGCCCTGCTCTGGTCACCCATGTTCTAGGCAACCCCAAAGCCAGCCTTTCCCCTGTATTCACGCTCACAGATCCAAAAGGCTGCCTGACTCATCACTTGGACAGCTAGTAGCATTCAAAGGAAGCACATCCCACGTGCTCCTCCCAGCGTGTCCTCACCTCTCCCAGGGGCACTCACGAGCATCCATGCAGGTGGGCAACTCAGGGCCCAGTCTTGCCCCCTTAGCTCCGTATCCTCACATCGGACGCATGAGTGTGTCCTGTGGCTTCTGCCAACAAGCCTCATCCCCCTCACCCCGTTCCAAATGGCTTCCTGCTTCCATTCTCCTACCACCAGCTCTCTACCTGGCAGCCAGAGTAGTTTTTTGTTTTAAAAAACCATTAACAGACCTGTCACATCCCTGCAAGCTCTCTAGGGTCTCCTCCTCACATGTGGAACAAAATCCAACGTCCTTGCCGGCGCTCTAAGTTCCTGCCCATCTGACTCCTATAACCCGCTCTGGTTTCACTTCTAATTCCTAGTCTCAAACTCATTTCTCTTCCTTGTCCCATCACACTGGGCCACCAGCTGGTTTCACACACTCTGCCTTTAGCACTGCCTTGGGGTCCATGTTCCACTTTTTCCTCCCCAAAAGCCTGCCTTGCATGCACACAGGGCTGATTTTAATTACCTCTTCTGGAAGATGTTCATATTCCCTCTGCTTAAAATAGATCCCTCTGTTATTTTCCTCTTCCCCATAGACAAGGAGAGTGGCCCTGAGGATGGGACCAATGGAAACCATCACAGAAGGCAGAAGAGTTGAGAAATGGACAGAGATACAGTAGTACCAGGTCTTTCTCTAATCATAGCCATAAAATGGGATGCAGTAGGGGAGCCCACTTCTAGCCCAGGCTGGACTTGGATTCTTAGCAGTATCAGGAGTTAACAGAATTGCTTTTGTTTTTCCTGAAAACTTTATCTGAATTGTGTTTTCTGCTACTTGTAGCAAAGGAATCTTAACCAGGGAAACCCATTCATCTACTCCCGTTGGGTGTCTACTTGGACGTGACTTCAGTGTTCCTCTGTCTTGTCAGTACAACTTCATTCTGAAAGATAAATGACTTGGTTACTCCTCTCACTGCAGAGACAAAATACCTGACACCCTTGACTTCAGGGAGGGAATGTCTGTTTGGCTCCCATTGCAGTCCGTGACTAGGCAGGGTGGCAGGGTGGAGCAGCCTGGGAGAGGAGAGCTGCTCATGGCTCGGCATATAATAAGCAGAGGCAGGGCACAGCTGGGAAGGGAGAAGCACGCTTCCAGGTCCCGCTCCTGGTGGCCCACCTCTTCCGACCAGACCCTCTCTCCTAACAGCAAGTCAGCTGTAACGCCCCATAATCCAATTGTCTTCCAAAAGCCCTACCTCCAAGGGCATGAGGCTCTTGGAAGACCTCTAGCTATAAACCACAACTATCAATCATTTTCTCAGCTTTCCCTCAAATACTCAATAAGATCAATATGTATGCCAGCACAGTGAGTTCTTTAATAATGTCAACAGTTACCTTGTCAAAGTTGTTAAGGAGCAAATGCAAACTCTATGGTCTCTCCGCCAACGTAATGGTAGTATTCCAGGAAACGCCTACCAGGGAAGCGACTTGGCTGTTCACACTAGGAACTTATTGAGAAACTCACTGAAATGAACAGGAGACACTTCGGAATGGTAACTGATATCATCAAATGACCGTATCGGTAAGTCTTCTTGGGAAACTCTCACCTGCAGTCCCCAGGCCTAACCAATTGTATCCCAATTCTTACCCATGTTAACTGTGTCCCACAGTGAAAGCCCCAGCTCATGCCAAACCCCACAAACACCTACACGTTCTGATTTTGTCCTTGTTAGCTTGGGACTAAGCCACAGCAAACGCAGACTGATTGATTGATAAAATCCGGTGTCTTGGTTGTGTTTCCAGGGAAAAGTACTTGAGAATAAAAATAAGTAACCCTGGGCCTGAGCTCTGTGCCTGTGCCACGTGCGTGTGTGCACGTACAAGTGCATGTGTGCATGTGTGTGTGAGCAGGGTCTCGGGGAATAAGGAAGAAAGTGGCAGCCAAGTGGACCCAAGTCTTTCTTAACCTTTTCATCTTTTTTATCTGCTTTTTCTTGACTTGCTGTCCTTGCAAATCCTTTTTCCTCTGAAGCTGGTAAACACATTTGTCTTCTTTTTCCTCTGTAACATTTTCTGTGATTGCAAAGGTCACGTGGTCCAGTGATTGGACCATGGTGGAACCAGCACTGAGGCCTTGTGCAGCCACTTCCTAACTATCTCGGCTTAAGGCGTGTCATCTAATGCTTGCAGACCCTCTTTAAACTCAGGCAACACTGTATTAGCTAGGGTTCTCCAATGGATGCACACAGACACTCACACACACACACACACACATATTCACACTCACACACATGTATATAAGGATGAAGGTGACCTTCAGATTTTGAGGAATTGAATCATGTGATCATAGAAGCTTAGCTCCCAAGATTTTGGGTTAGGCTGGAACAGGGAAACAGCTGCACTTGCAGCAGGAGACCTGTGTGGTACTTCCCCTTTCCTTTTAGGGGTCTTTTTATTTATTTGTTTTAAATCAGTGTCTCACTGTGTATCCCAGGCCAGCCTCTACATCACAGTGATCCTCCTGCCTCAGCCTCCTGAGTACTGGGGTTACAGGTGTGTGCTGCCACACCTGGCTCCTCGTAGCTTTTCTAAATTTATCAATCACCAATCATGATTTCTATTTGTCTTTAAATTGACTCAATTTTGAATTTAAATTTCATTTTAAAGTGTTTTTTAATTTTGTTTTAATTGTACATTAAAATAAAAGCTAGTATTTGATGCAATCATGAGATCTGAGACTGAGCCCTGCTTGCATTCTCTGAAGACACGAAAGGAGGAAGGAAAGGAGTGAGACAGGGAGAGGGGAAAAGTGGAAGGAAGGAAGGAAGGAAGGAAGGAAGGAAGGAAGGAAGGAAAGAAGGAAGGAAGGAAGAAAGGAAGGGAGGGAGG
>NW_004524582.1:21892691-21903161 GCF_000260255.1 Octodon degus
AGGGAGGGAGGGAGGGGGGAAGGAAGGAAAGAAGGAAGGAGGGAGAGAGGGAAGAGGGAAGGAAGGAGGGAGAGAGGGAGGGAGAGAGAGAGGGAGGGAGAGAGGGAAAGAAGAAAGGAGGGGGCACAGGAAAAAAGCAGACATAATGACAACAAACTAAAATTACTCTCTTTGATGCAATCATGAAAATTGAGAAAAAACTTTTGAAAGGTTCACTTTCTTACCACAAGATCAGATATTATGCTGTTTCTGAAAATGATCTAAAATCACCAGGTAGCATGAAAGTCATCTCTCATGCATGCTTATTTCCCTCCTTAGAAAACATGGACCCTGGCGGAAGCTCTGCTTTGGAAGGGAAGGAACTGGAGTTCAAGCTAAAAGCCAGAGAAAGGTTGGGCGCCTGCGTGACTGGGACTTGGAGGGGGGTGCCTCTCCTGCAAAGTAAACCCCTTCCTCTCTTGTCCAAAGCCGCTTCCAATGCTGCCCAACGAGCTCCTTATGAGTCCCCGAAGGGGCTGAGTCAGGATTCAGAGTTGCTACGTGGGAAAGCAAGATCATTCAACCAGCCAACCTACGGCACCCAACCATCTCTTCGTACAACGCACCGTCATCGGATGTCTGTGGGGGGCAGGCACTGAGCACTGGGAATATAAGGATGCAGGTGACCTTCTTTTGTCCTTCGTGGATCTCCTGGGGATGAATTGTGTCCCACAGAGCAAAAAGCACTTCATGGGTTCGCACTGACTTCCCCACCCTGTGTCACCTTAGAATCAGAAAATAATTTTAAAACACCCTTGTGTCCTTTGAAAAACTGATAAATGGGCTTCACTAGCACGTGGCTTTTCTCCCAAGTGGTCGTGGCTGCTGAGAGTCGGTGAAAGGCAGCTGGTGGCGCATCCGGGTTTCCGCTTCTTGCTCTGCGCAGGGTCCCTGGTGTGCGCGGCTTCCTGCGCCAGAGCACGGCTCCCGCAGCCTGGAGGGCGGATTCGCCTGTCCGAACTTCTGAGCCAACCAGCGCCTTACTGTTACATAAGAACTGAAGGATGACTCAGGTGGTCCCCTGGTGGCCTAATGTTCCGTACATGATTCTTGGATTATAAAAATTTCCCTATTTAGGAAATCGAGAGGGAAATACCAAGCAATCAATCTTGCATGGAGCATGTTTGAGCAGGAAGGTGGCCAGCAGGATATCGAACCTCTGTGCCCTCCAGGCCTTGGGGGAAGAAGAGTTCAAACAGCTCCTCCACAGTGAGGCATCTGCTGTAATCAGCTTCCCCATGTGCTGCTGGGTAACTGCGATGATTAAAGGAAGGGAGTCTTGCAAGCAGCCTGGAGCGTGTCCTAGTAGCTTTTTTATACCAGCCCTGAGCTGAGTATGAAGCACATTATGCTTTCCAGAACCGTCTTTGCTGAAGCCAGGGGAGCCAAAGGAGACATGGGACATGTCATCATCATCATCTTCTTCTTCTTCACATCATAAAGCCCTCCTAGATAAGCCTCTAAGTTTGCTCACATTTTCAAATACTCATTAAATTGGCACAGGATAAACCATTCCATTGCGAGGGTCAGGAGTAGCTTCCTCGAAGAGGAGCTATCGGGCTGAGTCCCAAGGGTTCTCAGCATGTGAGTCCAGCATGAGGCTGCAGGCAGAGAAGATGACAGCCACAAAGGACCAAATCTGAGCCTAGAGCCTGAAAGAGGAACAATCTGGGTTACAAGAGAAGACCTGGTGGGTGTGGGCAAAGTCTGCGTTTCAGTCCTATCCCGAAAGTATGGGGAGTTAGGTGGGGAGCGTCCATTAACTCAGAGCCTTCCCTATGATATAGTGGTAGGAGAACCCCAACAGTCCAAGCCATGCCATTCAGCTTTAGAGGGAACGTCAAACTAAAACTACAATGCAGTCTGTCCTCACACTACATGGTTAAATGGAAAAGGTACGCAGCTCCGAATGTCACCAGGAGCATGAGCAGCCACACTAGGTGAGGCCTATGGTAACTACTGTGCAGGAGGGTCTCACTATCTCTAGGCTGGGATCAAATTCATGACAGACCTGCATCAGCATCCTGAGTGCTGGGATGATGGGGATGCGATACCACAACTGGATGGGAAGATTCCTGCCTGCAGGGAGTTACTCTCACGTCAAGTGTACAAAGGCTAGCTAGTCAGCGTGTGGTTTGTAGAGCTCTACACAGTTATTTTATCATTATTTTTCACCAACATTTATCAATGCTGTAGATAAAGATCTACACGCTCTTTACTCTTTATGCTCCAGTACAATCAATGTAAGGGTCTGTTAACACCACAGGACACACGCCAGTTATGGGGGACCGCTGTCTGGCTGTCCCTGTGTGGCTCCTGTCCTTACACACGCTCTACTCTCTGACGTCACCTGCCTCTGTGGACATGGGGCTGTGTGGTAGTGGGTCTGCTGCTTCAGGACTCCCAGCAAGTTGCCTTCCATTGCCTCTGTACTGCATTCGTTGCCACCAAGCCAAACCACTTAGCACAAACAGACCACGGAGCTTCCTCTTTAAAACGGAGATGATCCGTATCCTGCTTAAGTGAACATTCTAAAGAAATGTGAGTTCATTCCATGGATGAGCAAGAGTTTGCAAACCTAGGATACAAACCGCGGTGGTGGGCATAGACACACTAGAGAGGTGAAGGAAATGAATGCTCCTTAAAGGCAAAGTGAAATTGCTTGTGGTTTGGATCTAGAATGTTCCTTAAAAATCTCATGAGGTGGAGGGCAGGGGAGAGAGGGGAAGACCAGGGGAAGCAAAGAGAATTCAGATGTATTCTGTACATGCTCCATGTCCCCACAGTGGGTGGAAGTGAACATTATGCACTGCAAACATATGTTATGCTTGATCTTAGCCAAAAAGCTGATGTAATGTGATGCAAGCAAGTATTAATAAAAATTTAGACAACTCATGTGTTTGGAAGATGAAGGGATTTGGGAGTCACCATACTCAACGGTGGCTTTGTCTACTGACTGTGCCATTAGGAGGAAGGCCCTGGTTGGAGGCAGGTCACAGATGGTGTGACCTGGGGCTGTGTGTTGTTGTTCCTGAACCCTCTTCTCGCTCTAGTCCTGGCTTCCAGAGATTGAGCACCTTTTCCTCCACTGCATCCTTTTGTCGCACTACCTTTGCCTCCAAGCAGCTGACCACAAACTGATTCCTGTAAACCATGTGCCAAAATAAACTTGCCCCCTTCACATTGTAGGTGTCAAGATATTTTTTCCCAGTTACAGGAAAGTGACTAATAGAGATTATATATGTAGCTTTGAAGTAATACTTCCTAGCCAAAAAGAATACTAAGGGTTGCGTCAGTCTAAGATGAGCAGACAGTTCCTGGTCAGACATCTTCACAGAAGTATGCTTTATGGGCAGCTGTGGTGATCATTAAGCAGATCTGTGGTTTTCAGAAAGTCCTTCAATTTCTTTTTCATCCTGGGCACATGTACAAGGAAGCCGCCCACCCCCTTCACGGCCTCCCAACTCCTCTTCTTGGGTTTGGCATAAGTGATTCCCTTTAGACTCTGACAGCTTTCAGCCCTTCATATAAGCCACAGGTGGTGGCTTCGGGGACTGGGTCTCAGGGACCAGTGTTTCCCTTCCAACCTCTGGCTACATGGCTCCCACTGAACAGGGGCTGGAAGAAGCCCAAATCCATTTCAGTCGGTCCACACTTCCTTTCATTCCATTCAGATCCAGAGGAAGAAGATCTTAGCATGTAGGGAAGCCACTGATGACAGAAGCCAGACTAAAGAGATCAGAAATTGGAGCCACCACTCTGGGTTTTAGGTCCCACTTGCTGTGTGGCCTCAAAGCAGGTAACTCACCGCTCCTTGTTGGTGTTCTCTACTATAAGACAGACACGTTGTTCCGAACATGGAAAGCGATCTCTCTGCTCCAGTGGTGAATGGGTTCAAGAAAACGTTTGGAATTTTCATTAATGGGGTTTTCTACTCGTTTTAATCATGAAGCTTTGATTACAAGGAACAGAACGTTTCAAAGGTGAGATCAAGGGAGATGGTGGAGGAAATAGGGACGTTTCCTACACAGAAGGTGCCAAGGAACCCAGTGCTATACTGACAAGTAGTGATCAAAGTGTATGGCGAAAATTTAAATAAAAACAGTATTACCATAATAGACGCATCAAGATAAATGTGTTCAAATCAAGGAGTAGTCTAAGTATTTTGGGGGAGTTGTGTTAGTGACTTCTCTCATGGCTGGGGTGAAGTATTGCAAACTCACAACTTAAGGAAGGGGAGGATTATCTTGGTTCATGCTTACAGTCTATGTGTGGCTGGCTCCAAGGTGGGACAGACTGGTAGAGGCACAAGGGGAAAGGAACTGCACATGGCAGGGCAGCAGGTAAGCAGAGTGATGGGAGGAACCAGGAAGAGGGATAAACTAGTCCAGGCCACGCCCTCAATAAGCCCTGGGTTCTGACCTGCCCTTCCCTCCAGTGACCAATCTACTTCTTCAAGCCCCGCCTTTGAGTGTATGAGGCTTGAGGGTGCATCCAGCCATAAACCAAAACAGGCACTAACAACAATGCAGATTTTCTTATGATAATTTTTTTTTAATTTAAAAATTCACCGTATCTGTTGATCTCTCCTCGTTGATCAAACAGTTCTAGCAATTTCTGTCAAATAAAAAGGTGAGTCCTCATACACCTCATTCACCAGATCTGGCACCACATGACTCCAACCTCTTCCTCAAAGTCCAAATGACTAGGAAAGCAGAGCATTTTGACTGGAATCAGAACACTGGTGCACTCTCCAAAGCACAACTTGACACTCTCGAAGGAAGACTTCCAGAAGTGCTTCAGAAATTGGTAAGAAAACGAGGTAGGTATGTCTGGTGCAAGACAAGCAGTAGCTCTGGTGGTCCTGACCAAACGCCACCAGCTGCATGGCTTGCGCAGGTCTGGAGGCTGGAAGTCGAAAGCCAAGGTGCCTCCTATACTGGTTTCTTTCAGGGCCACTTCTCAGGGCGTGGGACCCGGGGGACCTTTTCCTTGACCTCTGCAGGAAGAGAGAATGAAAGACTCTGTGACCTCACTTTAGAGGTCACTAAGCCTCAAGATCAGGGCTCCACCCTCATAAACTCACTTAACCAAATCACTTCCTGCTGGAGGCAGATGTGGAGGAGGGGAGGTACAAACCTTCAGTCCCTACCAGAGGAGTCACAGGATTTGTCTATTTTAATTTTCCATGCAGAGGATGTGCAGGTCACTGAACATGGAGAACCTCAGTGACAACTGTAGAAAACAAGATGAAAATGAGGGTCTACACCAATGACAGTAAGCCCTTTGGAAACCAAGTGCCCAATCTGTAACCCCAAGCCCACTTCTCTATCACAATGAGCCAACACTGCAGGGCTGGGGAGATGGCTCAGTAGAATAAGTGCTTGCCTGGCAAGTGTAACGGCCTGAGTTCAACCCCCAGTTCTGCCAAAAGACAGATTTTAAAATTTCTGAATTTAGTTGAACTTATACCACCACATTTCCAATGACGTTCCGAACATCACATCTACCACATTTATATATCTTCTTTTGACAAAAAAGTCTTTAAAAAAATTTTTAAAGGATACAAAATAGTCAAGAGAAAAAAGTGTTATTAACAACACAAGGGGGCCTGGCCATAGCTCAGTTCTTTAAGGGCCTGCTTCCACAAAGCTGTCAGCCTCAGGTTTCTGTAGTTTGATCCCCACAACACTCCAGCCAGCCAAACCACCCCTGAGGGCATTCGGAGCAAAAAACAAAACAAAAAAAAAAAAAAAAAAAACCACAAAATTTCACTTCACAAAGTAATAAGAATTCAACAATGGTTGCTGTATTACATGATGCTATCTTCAAATAAGTTATTCAGATTACCAGATACAAACGCACAAGATTCAAAAAAAAGTCTTCCAGCAAATTTCCATGAACATATCGTTGGCTAGAATTATACCAAATAGCATCCTCAAGCTATGAAAGAATCTGGGAAGTATCTTTAACTGTCCTAGAATTAGAAATAAAAGATAGGAAGAGAGAATAGGGCTGGAAATGGCAGTTGAGACAGTCAAGCAGAAACAGGCATAGTTTTGAATAGCATTTATTCCAGAGTATTGAATAGCATTTATTTAATTAAGTATTTGTTCTATTAACTCAGTATTCTTCCTTCCATGCTCTTAAATGGCATCTACTAGTTACACATAGAAAAATAGAAGTGTCAGGGAACAACGAGAACAGAGGTGACCTTTTATTTCCCACCAGATGTGGTGCTGACTGATGCCTGGGTGTTATATCACTGCCTGATCCTCTGCCTGTCAGGGTGTTTGATGTAGCCCAGAGCTGGTCCTGTGGCCAATGGAGGACAGGTCCCTCTCATCCTCACCAGCATGACTGGACCATCATTCAAACAACAGAACACCCAAACCAGGTGACTTGCTCCTACCTCCTTTGGAGAATGCTCAACAATTATTCCTAAATGTGTATTTCTTGTGTCATTTGAGAAACTGGTGGGCAAAATCTTTTCCTTCTAGAAGGGAACAGTTAAAACTGAGACAGCATCATTTCTTGGTAAAGAAGGACCATGGGGGGATGTGCAAATGGCACACATTTTCTTCCCATTTCTGTGTTTTGGAAAGAACCCCGGGGATCTCTGCAGTAACTTGTGTGAAAACAATAAGCTCACTTAGCCATTTCCATCCACTCCCCTGGGAAACTAAAACTTATAAAATGATGCCAAAGGACCCAAGAGGAACCCAAGGGGCTTTCCGAAGAGCCAGGATGCTTCAGGTCAGCCAGCTGCCCTCCCTCATAGCCACAGGCTCATCTGGGATGCTCCATCTTTGCCTGAGCTCTTCTCCCCTCAGCAGCCCAAGCCACCATTCCACCTCCCAGTCTTCCTGTTCTTTGAAGACTGGAGGAACTACAATTGCCTTTGGCTGCAGGAAAACAGAATGCTACACCAATAGAGCAGTGTCTGGTCTTTGTGGAACAAGGAACCCCGTGGCAGAAAGTGCAGGGCTAGTAGGGCTCCTCATGACTCAGGGAGCAGGCTCTGTCTTCCTAGTCAGCCTTCCATAGCTACAACTCTCAACCTTAGGACTTGTGAAGGCTTGGATCTAGATGCCCCCACCCTCCGAGCCTCATGTGGTCCTCCATGGAGCTTTTTGGAGGTGGTAGGATCTACAGGGTGTGATGCTGGGATTAAGGGTGTGATGCCGGGATTGACTCAAGGTGAGATACTAGGACTGAGGTGCCCAACCCTGAGTGTGAAAGTTGCCAGACCTAAGGGAGGGTTGCATAGACAGAAACAGGGCTGCTGTTGTCACTTGCTCCTTAATGCTTTTGTTGCCTTTACTTGCCATGAACTGTTTTTCCTCTGAAGTATCCTTTGGCCATGCCAGCCTACCTTGGAGCCAGCTGACTATGGAGTGAAACATCTATTATTGAGCTACAATAAACCTTTCCTCTTTTAATTTGGGTGTGGGCATTTTGTCTCAGCCATGAAAAAAGCAACCAAAGCAGGGCTCTTGTCGCAGGAGTGTTAGTTGATTGCTGCTATCTTATGTATGTTGCAGATCAGAGGAGTCTCAGCTAGCTTTTGCTGTAACAGAAGACCTGAGGCTGAGTAATTTATGAAGAGAAGAGGTTCAGTTTGGCTGAGAAGTCCAAGGTCCAGCAGCCGCCCCTGGTGAGGACCTTGTGTTGCATCAGTATTGATCACATTTGTAGAAGCCCCTGATTAATTCATTATTGGGGTACAACTTCATGACATTTGTACTTTTGCTCTTGATGGATTCCAGTACTGCCTGACTTTTCCTCTCTAGGATTCCATCAGCAGAAAAGTAACATGCATATATTGAAGTGGTTTTCTGGCTATCAAATTTTCAGAGTGGAAACTTACCAAAAGGGAATTCCTTTGAAAAAGTATGAAGTCACCTCGAAAGTGACTGTAAAATGTCAGAAACAAGTCGCTTATTAAAAAAGCAAATCAAGGAAACGGGAGGTCAAGGGGTGTGTTGGAAGAGGTAGAAGCTGAGGGGTCCTGGCTTTCCTCAGCCCACCGCGGCGAGACCGCCATCCTTCAGTGAGAAGGCACTGATCCATCATGGCGGCTTCAACCCTGGCCCACATACCTCTCAGGGCTGCCACCTCAGGACTGGTGGGGCCAGACCACGGCCAAAGGGAAAGGAATGCTGAAGGACCCCACGAAGGTCTGTGGCAGCGCACGTGCTACTTGTAGACAGCTTCCTGCTCATGCCAGCTGGGCTTGCTCATTGCCCCTGGGCTTGGAGTGAGATGAAGCCACAGCTGTCCCGAGCAGCGGTCTATTCTATTTTCTGTTGACAGGAAGGAGGAGCAGGTATTGGGCTGGTAGTCAGCGGTAACTGCCACTCGACTGTGTCCCAGTTCTGTCTCCACAGCACAGCACAGCTGGCCCTCCCAAGCCTACGATTTCTCCTCCTGCCTCTCCACAACACCCTCACCCGTATGTGTCTTCCCAGGCGTCTACTCTGTGGCTATCTACCGTGTTCTTGAAAGCAGACCTTGTAACTAAGAGGTTAAGTCAGGTCTTCAGAAATGAAGATTAACTCACCTACTTATGTTTTAGATAAACTGCTTCTCCAACAGCCTCCTCGGAGATGCGGGGATAGAGAAGCAAGTGTCAGAGAAATAATCTGAAGCAATAATCTGAAATAATATTAAGAAAGTAAAATGCTGATGCTGACCCAGAAGATCAAGGCCTGGTTTTCTTTGGACAAAGGAGGAAAGAGGCCAAGAATGGCTCAGAGATGACACCACTGGGGAATGCCTTGACTTTTGTGCCCCACCATGCCCCTGTCTTTGCAGTACAGGCCTTGTGCATCCAAACCTAGGGAGACAGAGATTTGAGGCCATAGGCGCTCCTCTGTCTCCTCCAGAAACTGAAATATGCCCCAACTTTCTGCCTCTGACAGTTTGTGGGGAACAATGAACAGTGTGGCCCTTGGCCTCTCACTGGTAGCAAGCTCGCCGTGCACATGCGCTCTGTGCAGTCCTGGCACTGGACACACTCCCTTGACCGTAGCAGGCCGCAGCCACTGGCTGAGTAGTGTGAAGGGTGATCCGCGCACAGCAGTGAGTGTGCAGGCCTCGGGACCTCTGTGCAGAACGCAGAACTCAGCTGTTTGTTTCTGTTTTGAAGACTTGCTTGTTTTTTTATTCAAAACTTATTTGTTCAATGGGAAAGGAAAACTGGGAGGAGGAAAAACACAAAAGAAGGGGAAAAGATGTATTTAGGTACAAATGCAGGATAGTTTGAATAGTTGCAATGTCAATTTCTGCTGGTCTTTTTAGATTTTGTTTCTTTTCTTTTTGTGTGTATGTGTATGTGTGCAGGGTCTCACCACACAGCCCAGACTCGTAATGATCCTCCTGATTTCTGCCTCCCAAAGGCTGGGATTACAGGCACGCACCACCACGCCCAGACTCCATCATCCGCTCAGCACACTGGGGGGTGAGGCTGGGGTGGTATGCGGAGCCAGGGATCGAACCCTCGCCCCTGCGCTTACCTAAGCAAGCGCTTAGTCCTCTGAGCTATACTGCCGGCCTTTCTGCTGTTCTTTTGAAAGAAGCAGTTAATACCTTTTTTCCTTTTTTATTTATTTATTTATTTATTTATTTATTTATTTATTTATTTGGCACAAGGTCTTGCTACACAGTGCAGCTCAGACTCCTAGTAATCCTCTTGTCTCAGCCTCCCCAGTGCTTGATTTACACGCATGTGGCACCATGTCCCATTTTAGGGCAGCACTGAGTGCTCAGGGTTCTGTGGTCAGCACAGCGTGAGGTAGCAGGGACTGAACCCAGTCCTCACACTGCGAGGCAGGCACTTAAACACTGCTGAGCTGTCTCCCTGGCCCCTCTTTTTATTCTTTGTTGTATCTTTTAAATTTTTCTATAACATATTGTGGTTGTTTTGGTTTGTTTTTTCTTTAAACCAATTTTACACGTTTATATCTGGTAACCTAAACAACTAATTTGAAAATAACATCATGCAATATAGCAACCATTGTTCAATTCCTATTACTTTGTTCAGTGAAATTTTGTATCATTTATAATGCTATTTTTTCTATTAGTATTATATATTCTTTTTAAAAAGATCAAGTTCTTATTTTAAGTTTCCACGTGTTGTATAAAGACAAGTTCAGCTCACATATTACTCTGCATAGTATCACTGGATATTCTGATATGATGAAGCCTTTGCCATTAGATTTCCCTGCTTCAGCAGTTCATCTCTGTTTCTTAGATCCTTTGAACCACTTCACATGGTTGAAATCCAAATAATATTTTGAAAATTATATTGTGTCAGTTTCCACCCCTATATGTTGGGCTTGGTTTCTTCAACCTCCACAGCCTCCAGTTGCCGGCCGGGATCTAATTTTTCAAAGCCCCGGGTGCTACCCAGGGAGCCCGTGGGGTGGC
>NW_004524582.1:21904716-21905784 GCF_000260255.1 Octodon degus
GTTAGTGAGTGCCCAAGCAGACTCAAACTGGATGGGACTACAGTCACTTCTGCCCAGGAAGGACACAAACTTGGGGATCAAACCAGCCCGGATTATGTGGTCTATTGGAGGTTGTTTTTCCCAAGAAAGCAGTTTCCTAGCAGCTTGAGTAGCTTGTAGCTGGCTTTCCAGATTATTGCTGGTTATGCCTTTGACAATGTCATCTACAGTCCAATTCACAGTGCCCTGGTTGTTTCGGTTTTCCTGCAATGGTGAAGTAGCATCATCAGGAAATGAGCTTACATTTCTCCTTTTCAGCATCTGGTCATCCTTCTTAGCTTTCCTCAGCTCCACGTTAACTTCTATTCGCCGCCACCTCATTTCTGTACTGTCTTTTCCCTTGTTCTTGAATCTGTTCAGTCGGGCAGCTGGCGAATTAGCATTAGCATTCTCGTTGGTGGACATGGTTACGAGACACAAAGAGAAAGCTGCGAGGCGAGAGCAGACTGTACTACGGGGCTCGCCGGCTGTGGACGGGGTGCTCTCCAAACGTCCACCGCGGCGGGGCCCAGGAACGGTGTGCCAGGCCTCATGATTGTTACTGGGAGGGTCTTAAGAATCCACCTCAGCTTCTTCAGAATAAGTGACTCCCTCACTGAGAATGAGGATATGAAGGGGGTAAAATGCTAGTTTACTAAAAAACCACTCATCTCAGGAGTAACCCCTGAGGATTGCTGCCAGCGATTTTATTTTGCCCGAGTTGTTTTTCCTAAATCCAACACACGGTGCTGCCAGGTGGCGTCGTCTACTACTCAGATTGCTGTTGTTTGTCAAGTGCATTCCCTGCCACAGATCCACCCGGGGCGTTTCACGTGTGTGTTTTCATTCAACCCCGTGCAATTACGTGAGAAAGCAATCATTATTCCCACTTAATGGGGAAAAACGGGCTGTGGGTAGCTCAGTCTGTGCAGTGTCGCGAAAGAAGTGACGCAGTTCCTGGGCCTGGTTTCCGTCCCCTACGAAGTCCACCCTCTGGTCACACACTGCTTTACTCCAACCTCAGGCTACAGTTTCACATTCATTGCCAGA
>NW_004524582.1:21905994-21926938 GCF_000260255.1 Octodon degus
AAAGAAAGAAAGAAAGAAAGAAAGAAAGAAAGAAAGAAAGAAAGAAGAAAAAGAAAAGAAAATTTTAAAAAATTTAGCAGCAATAGGTACATCTCATAGACCCCTGGTACTCTGATACTCAAAATACAAAGAATAAAACCAATGATTCAGGGCCCTAAAGCCTTGCGCTTCCTGACGGAGCCGACAAGCAGACAAATGCACCTCACAGGGAACCTGCCTGGAACTTTCTTATGGATTACTCTCCTGCATTAGAAAACATCTACATTGTAGGAAAGGAAAGGGATTTCTTAAATGTTTAACATGCTAGTTCTAACAAAGGATAGCATCGTTGCTTTACGTTCAATGAAAAGCTTGACATATAAACCATGTAAGCAAGAGGACACGATCTAAAGTCACCAGAAAAAAAAAAATATTAAATATCTACTCTCCTCACGAGCTGTGGGATGCTGGGAAATTCCTTTGGCCTCCTTGAGACTCAGTTTGTTCCTCTGTAAACCAGGTGTGAGGAGGAAACTCACTTCGCTGCTTCCCGGAGTCAAAGCCGTCGAAAGGACTGCCTGGATTCAGTGCTAAGTCTCACTGTTTGCCATTCCTAAGACAGGGAGCCTTACTTGAACTCATGGGGGCCCCAGTGGTCTCACCAGTTATAACTATGTTTTCCCCGAAGAGTCATTTTGAAGATTAAGTGACTTTATACAAACAACCTCTTAAAGCAGTGCTCAGAACAAAGCGTGCCCTAGAGGAACGTTTGCTATTATCGTCCCTAGGGACGTGTGCCAGTGCGTGTTTGAAAACAGCCTACACGCAGCTTGGTGGTTGTTGCTGTTCTGAGTCGAGAGACGCAGATTGAGAGCCTTTTCTCTCCAGGCAGGAGGATGTGACCAAGGTCCAACTGACAGTAACCTCACATGCTCAATCAAAAGCAGAGCCCACCTGGTTAATAAGACACAGCTCTGAGTTTGCAAAGTAAGGGATAAACCTCAAACCTCAGTGTGGGTGAGCAAACCCCATTTAACTAACAGGCAATTAGCCACCCAAAGCCAACTAATTAAACCAGCTCCCCAGCGCCTGTTGGGTCACTGGCCAGCTTGCCTCTGATCGTGTGCAGCTACTTCTCCTCTGTGTGGTCTCCTTCCCTTCCAAGTCCTTCCTATTATGTATTTAAAATGCTTCTTCAAAAGATTCACACTTTTTCATCCTTGAAGGAGTTTGCTTAAACTTCTTACTGCTGATAATGCAACATGGTATGACACACGTGGAGGGTAGCTGTGCCCTGTCCATTGAGGTGACAGCTGAATTTTCCCGTTGATCTAGCCACCAGCCCATCCGGAACTCAACCTGAAGCACACAAGTGCACCGGAAGCGAGAAGGCCTGTGTTCAAGAGACCTGACTGTGTGGGGACCTGAAAAGCTACAGAGGCAAGTGGCTCACACATCCAGCAGGAGAGAACGGAGTTAGCAAGGCAGGGAACAGCCGCAAAACGGATTGGTATACAGCCACTGAAAACAGTGAGGGCTGCTCTTCATGGATAGGGAGAGAACTCTGGGACACATTGCTCCATGGAAAAGCAGTGTTTCGCTGTGTAGTATATATTGTCTTTTGTCTATAGGAAACACGACACACACACACACACACACACACACACACTCATATGCTGAGCTCTCCATATCTGTAGGCTCCTTGGTCACTCTTGGAACTAACTACAAATCAAATACAGTTTTCTAAAAATTGCATCGGCGTTGAATATGCACAGGCTTTTTGTGACCATTGTCCCCTAAACCATACAGTATAACAACTCTTTATGTAATGTTTATGTTGTCTTAGGAATTGTAAGTCATTTAGAAGGGAGGCCGAGTCTGCAGTGGCCGTAGGCAAATCTGCACCTCGCTAGCAGAGCCAATAGCTGGGATTGTTCGTGTCTTGGGATTCCAGGAAAAATCTCTGACAGACCTATCATGAAGAAATGACCCTGTGTGTTTGTGTGGTGTGTGTGTGTGTGTGTGTTTGTGTGTATACATGCTGCACATGACAGACACATACATATAAATCGGATAGAGACCAAGAAATGTGGTTCTCTGCAGGTACACAAGGGAAGACGTGAGGGGGCAGAGTTCCTGTGTTTCCCTCCTACAAGGACACTTGTGACTGCAGATCAGGCCCAGCTGGATAAGCTGGGAGACTGCACATTCAGGCAGAGCAGTGTCCTGCCTTGTGGGAGCTGGACCCCTCTCTGTCCCATCACAATGACCCTTTCCTTCTCTGTAAGCCTTCAGACTCACCCCACGCTATGGGCTCCCTGGCGGCAGTCGGGCAGGAAGGACAGGCCTGGCCTCTATGTGCAGAGATGAGAGGGGATGGCCTCTTCAGCATGTCCACACTGTCTTCCAGGGTGGGTCACTCTCTTGGCATCTTCCTGGCTTATTGCCCAACTGTCCTTTGTCATCTTTTTCTCTTGCCCACTTTTCATCCAGAGCTCTTCATGTTGGAGGCCGTGGGCCATTCTAACAAGTGTCACTATCTTAACATTTTTGCTTTCCCAGCAAAACCAAGACCAGTGATAAAAGGCCAGAAATGTAGCAGAATATAAACTGCAGCTTTCCTAAGCGAGAGCTCCGCTGGCTCTGTGTTCTGTGTCCCTCTACAGTTAGTGAGTCAGGCAGACAAGGTCCTCTGCCTTTGGAAAGCTCACATTCCAGTGGGGAGGAAGGCATTAATAACAAACCACAAACATAAAAAGCAAGCCAGCTCTGTGGTCTTAACAGATACTTTTACCGAAGCATTGAACAGGGTGAGGGACATGAGTTCTTGAACTGCCGCTCTAAGGGGAGCTGCCCGGGTAGGACCCACAGGGACAGTGACCTGTGCGGAGGAACTTGGGCCAGAAGAGGGAAGAGCTGGGGCCAAGGTCCTCTGGCAGGGGTGGATCCAGTATGTGGAAGGAACTGCAAGGAGCTCCATGGGGCTCACGAAGGAACCAACACAGAAAAGGAGACAAGGTCTAAGAGGTCACTGTGGCTTTGAGACCTACAGTGAGGACTTCAATATTTACTTGAGAAAGATGAGGACCCAGTGGAAAGTTTTTAGATGACCTATGTTCTCCAAAATGTGTTAAACAGGTAATGTTGGCTGACTTGTCAAGAATATGTTACAGGGCCAAAGCCAAAGTAAAGACCAGAGGGGAGAAAATGTAATCCAGACAAGAGGTGGTTTGGTTCCAGGAGACCATAGGAACAAGGCCAACACACATGCAACTTCTGGGCGTATTTTGCAAGTACAGCTAATTGTCCTTTCTGGATTGGAGCGTGGTGTGTAGGACGAAGCCACGGCTGGCATCAGAGCTTTGGCCTGACCAACTGGGAGGACACAGTTGCCAACAACTGAAATAGGTGAAGCCTGGGAATTAAGCAGGAGTTTCAAGGGGCAGGGGTGAGGTTGATCCACTAGAACTATATTAGATTTAACAGAGCTCTGGACTAGCCGAGAGGAAGTACCAAGAAATGGTTGGGTGTTTGCATTTGAAGCTGACAAGAGAAGCCCAGCAAGGAGATGCAATGGTGGGTGTCATTAGTGTGGGGTTACCCCTAATGCAAGGGGATTGGCTGCAAGACAGGGGTCAAGGTAGATGGAATCAAGGACTGCGACACAGGTTTCCAGAAGGAAGAGGTCTGGATGAATGTGGGAGGCAGCAAAGATGACAGAGCAGGGATGGGCCACACTACAGGACAGGAACCAAGAGAGTACGGCGTCCTGGGAGACAAGTGAAGAGCTGCTAAGGACACAGCAGTCAGCCATGTCATAGCCAAGTAAACATGAGTGAACAGCAGCATAGAGGTTGTTACGTGCAACATCAGTAAGGGCTCTCTTGATGCACAACTACCGGCAAGTGGGATGATTCTGGAAAAAAATGGAAGCGGGGAAAGAGTTGGTAAGTTCAGCCAACTCTTCCATGAAATCTCTCTGCAAAGGGTAGTGAAAAATGAGATGGCTGGAGGCTCACACCTGCAATCCCAGCACTCTGAGGAAGGAGGATCACAAATTCAATCCAAGCCCAGGCAGTTCAGCAGTTTAGACCCTGTCTCACACACAAATAGCGTAGGAATATAGCTCAGTGAAAAGACTGTGGCTTCGATCCCTAGCCTGGGGTGGGGAGGGGGGCAACCAGGCATCCTGGAAAAGCATTTTACTTTTTCTGTTTGTTTTTGTTAAGCTGGAAAATTAACTGCATGCTTGTGTGTGGATGAGAACAATCTAACAAAAAGCAAAACAAAACTGATCCCCTAAGGTTATAGAAAACAAAGGGAAATTTCTGGATTTCTGGGGAAAAATCTTGAAAGGACAACAGGAGTGGGCTCTAGTCTGCAAAGCAACAGCTTTCAGAGGTCACCCATGGAGGGAGTGGAGAAAGTAGAGCATGCTGCTGTAGGTGGGACAGAGGGAAGATGTCCCTGGGTCCCCTTTCCTCGCACCTCAGCAGAGCTTTTAGAGCTCGGCTCACAGGGATCTTGTATTAACCGAATGAGCCACTGCAAGCCCGTGTCTGCTGCTAAGAGATCTTCTTGTACTGGCAGTGCCTGGCTTGGTACACTGTCCCTAAGTTATAATGTCAGACCCCAAAAACCTCTCCACTGGGAGCTGCACATCTATTAGAAAACGTGCAGGAGCTTTGAGGTGAAGTCTAGCCATAAATAGTTCACCAGATTCTTTAATGTTTCACTCTTAATAAATTGGAACCTATCGAAATGTTAAATCAAAAGCAATAATATAATCTGGCAGAGTGCTGCTGGACGTTGGATCTTCAGCATCCTGACTGGAGAAGCTCGTTCTAAACCTAAGATTTAGTACCATAGATTTTATGACACAATTAGGGTACTAAGCAAGGTGAGGGAACACATCCCTATAATCCCAACACTCAGGAGGCTGAGGCAGTCAGATTACCTTGAGTCTGAAGCCAGCCTGAACTACATAGAGAGAACCTGTCTCAAAAACAACAGCAATAGCAACAAAAACCAGATTAAAAGTGCAGAGCCTGCTTTGGGCTCTGTAACAGGAGCTGAGAAACGGTAGCCTGCCCTACTTGTTTGGTTAGACTAGTGGACCCGCCAAGCATTTCGGAAAGCCAGCAACTTGCATTCGACCTGATGATACTGCTTCAGAGTCTGTGAGCCGTGAGGCCGAGATTCTGTTATGTTCATAAGCCAGCAGGGGACTCACTGGGGCCACCACCGTCTTTCAGCAGCATTTGGGGAGATTGTCCAACCCTCGGAGCCCCAGCTATCACACTTTTCATTTGTGCTAGGAGACCAAACATAATCTGATAAGAAAAGCCATTGATGAAAGGTACATATGGATATTCCAGACGAAGAACCTACAGCAGCCCCTTGCAACCAGAACAGAACAAAGCGACTCAGCATGAGCCTATGAAGACTATGGAGCCTTCATGGCTCCCCAGCCCTGGGAGCTGGGCCAGAAAGTGAAGAGCTTTCTCCTCTTCCCAAGTTATTAGATTGGTAACAGTAGCCTAGACCCTTTTCTGGAGGTGAGTGCGTTCAGTTGATTCATCCTATGTACCATGTACACAGGGATCTATGGTTGTGCCTTTGTAACCCCCAGCATAGGTCTTCAAGTCTGTCAGAATTATGTTGCAGTTCTATATCATTTCTTTTTAAAAATAAAAATCTCCCCTTGATCTTTCCTTTAAGATCTTATTCTCTCCCTGGAAAGGCCTTGGGTGCTTGTGGGGAAGACAGCTGGTAGAGGACAGTGATAACAGTTACTTTCTTCAGTGGATTTGGGCTATAATCTCTGCAAAGACAACCACCGCACCCATCCTCCTGTCAGAAAAGGGACTCTGAGGCTGGCTTTGTAGTGGCATAGTTTGACCAATGGAGTGCAGCTAATGTAATTTTCTGGGACTTTCTGAGACTGGAATTCCAAGAAATTCCAAAGAAATTATGTAGATTCTCTTTCCCCCAAAGGAGACCCAGCCAACCATGGAAAAGAACCAGGCCTATCTACCAGGATAGAGAGGGGCACATGGAGGATAACCTAGGTTCCGTTTCATGAGTGAGCCAGGCAGACGCACAAGCAGAGAGAAGCCGGGAGATCCTAGGCAGCGACCAGCTCTTCAACCCTCCCAGCTGTGGCACTAGACCAGTGAATGGAGAGCCCAAGAGAATAGATCTGTCCATGCCCTGGATTCCCAGCCCATGCAAACAGTGCACCAGTTGTGAAATCGTGCAGGTTTTGCATGTGCAGCAACAGGTAGCTGAAACTCTTCTCAGCAGCATTCTTAGGTATCTGGGCGCAGAGTTTCAGAAATAAAGAACATGTGAATATGAACTATGCAAGAGTTTTATAAGCCGGGCAGTTCGAACAGATCATTTCAGCCATGAAGAAACCAGGCTCAAGTGAGTCAACTGCTTTCTCCAAAATCACAAAAAGAATGAATAGCAGATCTGGGATTGCATCACAGTCCCTTTGGGTCGCTAGGCTCTGCCAAGTGCATGATGGGATTCTTCTTCTTCCTCCTCACACTCCATTCTAGTCACATAAAGAATTTGAATTTTGAGACTTTAATTGCAGGATGGTAGATTTCAAAGGTGAAGTGGGTTTGGTTCCATGCAGTTAAGCTCCCCAGTACACTAAGTTACTCTGCTCTCTAAGTTACTCTGCTCTCTAATTATTTGACCAAGATATTTCAAATTATAAATCTAGATCTTTTAGATCCAGCAAAGACAGTGCTCTTCCTGACAGTATTGTGAAGGGTTTCCATTAGACCTATTATAAATGTACTTTGTTTTTCACAATAGAGCCAGGCTTTTAAAAGCTTTATATAAGCAACCCCTATGTAAAACAAAGAGTGTATTAGTGAAACAAATTTCTTTTTTAAGAGATCAACAATGAACTTTTTGTAGAGCTTGAATCATTGTTAAGATGATGAGTCATTGCAGAATCATTTCTCTTTTGTTCTGGAAACTGAGATTTTCTTGTTAAATCTTCTGAAACTTGGGCCCATCTTTAAAAGATAAGGTGTTTACAATGCTCTGTATAGTTTTTAACCCAAAGTATGGGTTAGAAAAATAAAATATTAAAGCCAGGGAAATAGCTCAGCAGCATAAACGCCTATCTGGCAAGCACGGGGTCCTGAGTTCGATCCCTGGTACAAAAGAAGAAAAATAGCCTTCTGACACATTATAATGGAAATGAGCCCTCTATTCAATATGCTGAAGTCCTAACGCCCTATACCATGAAGGCAACCTACTGAGAAACGGGACCTTTGCAGATGTAGTGACAAGGAGGCGTTAGCATGAGCTCCAACCCAGGTCTCATCCTGCCAGTTCTTTAGCAGACGAAGCACCAGCTGATCCAGAGCCCGAGACAGGTGCACCACAGCTGCGAACCAGGCGACGCTCAGGACCAACAGCCACACTGGAGGCTGGCAAGAGCCAGGAAGGGTTTTTTTCCGGAGTCCCTAAAGGGGACCCAGCCCTGTCAATCCTTTGCTTTTGCAATTCTAGTCTGTTTCCAGAATGATCAGGAAATAGATTTATGCAGTTTTAATCCATCTAGTTTCTAGTCATGTTGGCCTAGAATTCTAACTCTACTTACAACACTGGTTTCTCTTACTTAGAAAGAAAAACAAGGAAAAAGAAGATAAATTAGAACAGAGAACAGAACTTTTTTTTTTTGCCAAATCAACAGATATTTCCAATTTTTTTTCCTCAGGCCATTTTTACTTTTTTGTGTGATTTGTTTGCTTGATTGGTTGGTGCTTTGCTTTGTTTGAGGCAGAATCCTGAGATGTAGTTTGCGCTGGTCTTAAATTCAGTAGGTAGTCTAGGCTGGCCTCCTCCTGCCTCAGCTTCCCTAGTGCTGAGATTACAGGTTTGCACCACCAGGCCTGGTGCCATATTTACACTAAATGGCTAGGGAAAAAAAAATTAAATCCATTCTCAAGCTCCATGTAACACATCCCCCATCAATGAGATGCAAGGTGAAGCCTGCCAAAAGGTTCTGGGAAGGCTTTTCTTGTTTTGATTTATTGGTTGCTTGACAAAAGCTAAAATCATGGCGAGGCCAGTCTTTCTTGTTTTTTCTGTTTCAATTCAAGTGTGGTCTCTCGGTAGAGCAGCCTTGCTGCGCCATGAGAGAAGGCCCAAGAGAGTCAGAGCCCAGGGCCAGGGGCGCTGCGGGGCCACTGAGCAACTCCAGGCAGATAGAGAGCTCCTCAGCTATTTCTAAACATCCCCCTCAAACTCCACCCCTAAGTCCATAAAAGCCCCAGCAAGATTTCTTTGGCCCAGGCCAGCGGAGCCACCTGGCCCAGGAAGCTCTGCCATCCCCTTGTCAGCTCCTGTTTGCAGGCTCCTTGAGTGGCAGGGAAAGGAGAGCAGCACTGCCTCAAAGCTTCTCTTCTAAAGTGACAAAGAGACACCTCCCTTGCCACCTAAGTTTCCAGAGCAAGTCCCACGGCCCTGTCTGTCGCACACAGCAGGATGCCCTGGCCTCATCAGGAAAGACCACAGGACACTCGGGAATAACTCCGCAGTCTCCTGCTATCCACTCATGGCCAAGGCGCTGAAAGGCAAAGGCACAGGTTTGGGAACCCAGGGCTGCAGTGGGTGCCGTAAGGACTGGATGTAGGGTGGCTGGGATGTTTCAAGGAGACCCCTGCAGTCCCCAGCTGGTGAAGTGGACCAGAAAAGATTCCACATTGTGTCCTGGAGAGGCCAACAATCTGAAGTCCACGGCTCAGCCCTCCGGACGGTGAGTGAGGAAAGCAGGCGCGGCAATGTCCCTGTGCTCACAGCACAAGCTCCACTCCCTCTTGTCCACTTGCTCGGCTTGTCCTACTGACCGTTATGCAGACACCGTCCCATCCTGCAGAACCACTATGTTTCATGCTTTAAGGAAAATAAGCCTCCAGGCCTCTCCAGGGAGGGAGGGAAGACAGCAGGTGCTTCCTGTGCGCGTTCCCAGCGGTCCCCTGCCTTCCAGAGGCCTCTCCACTTTTCTCTGTGCTTATGTCAGAGCTGCTTCTTCCCTTGAGGCCCTGTCCTGTGCCACCAGGGTGCACCGTATAACCTCATTTTAATTTAAAAGCCACTTACAAGGCCTGTCTCCTAACAAAGTCTCGTGGGATCCCCTGATGCATGACCTGGAGAGGAAGCCATTCAACTCAGAAGAAACGGCATAAGGCGGGTTACTTTGGTCTCCTGGAGCGTAGCTGAAGCCCAATACTTTGGATTAAGTCCACTCACTGAACTGTCTTCCACCACCCAAAATGTGTTTTCCATCAATTCTTCTCTTAAAGTCTCTGTCTTGTGGTGGATGATTTTGTTTGTGTTTTGTTCTGTGGTGCCGGGGATGGGGTCCAGAGCCTCCTCCGTGTGAAGCAAGCACCCTCCCGCTGGGCTCCAGCCAACTCTGCTTGAAGTCGCTGTCCTCGAAGATCAGGTCTCTCCTTACATGTCTGCCTTATTCTCCTTTTGGTGTGAGTTTGGAATGAAAGGAAATGTTTGTGTGGATGTCACTTCTCATCAGATGTCTCTACCTGCCTTATATCTTTTAAAGGAAAACGAAAGGAACAGAAATATTTTCCAAACTATTGGAAGTACTCCCTAAAGCTAATTTTTATAGTTGCATTTCCTAAGCTTCCCCAAAAAAGCTATCATACTTTATTTATCTATTCAATTTGTGGTTTTATTTATTTTATTTTTTGTCACAATTTTATTGATAAACAAATAACAATGAGACAATTTCAAATCAAATCGGTAGGACAGTTTCAATAATTAACACACTGCATACATTCTTCTTAGTGGTTAATTGCTGTACAAAATGCAGACTCGACATCCTATTTACGAACACTATTAGAACAAATCATTCTATTCATTAAGAGAATGTAACTATATATCTATCCCAACCACTTTGAATACACAGATACAAAATGAACATTCATCTGTATACCCTTTTTTTGTTAAGTTCCGTTATTTGATTATTATAAGTGTGTATACTCAGCAAAATATTCTGAAAGAGTCCAGTATCCCATAATAGTATTGGGTCTTCCGCTTCACTGGCAATGTCAGAAATTGTTGACCTGAGTCCCCCACAGCTCAACATAACACCATGGCTTTACTTCTTATATTTTGTTTTTATACTTTTCTGCTGGATGGTTAAGACCAAGGTAAAGCAGGACCTATGCAACAAGAGTTGTAGCTTTTGGGTCTGATAAGGTCAGTGAAATCCCCTCAAGATTTATCCTGAGATCCTGTACCTCAGATTGTAGAACCTTTGTCAGTGTCAGCCATGTGGATGAGTCATGGCCATTGCTTGGCCAATGTGCTTGTGGTTTTATTTATAAATTCTTTTTTTTAATTTTTATTTTAGTACAGGGTCTACAGGGTCTCACTACGTAGATCAGACTTGTAGTGATCCTCCTGTGTTGAGCCTCCCAAGAGCTGGGGACTCCAGGCACGCCACCATGCCCAGTCTCAAGCGCAGTCTTAGCTCACCCTAGGGGTGGGGCCGGCACTGCATGCCAGGGATCTGCGTCTCCCTAAACAGATGCTTTAATCCACTGAGCTATTTGGCCGGCCCTATTTCTAAATATAACATTGTGGGCCAGAGAGATAGTTCAACGGTCTAAAGTGCCTGCTTAGGCAAGCTTAGGCAGGTGCAGAGGACCATGGTTCCATCCCAGCACCACATGCTACATCGGCCCCACACTCAGGGTGGGCTCAGCCAGCCAAAAACAAAAACGAAAACAAAAACAACATTGCAGTAAACTTCTGAATCAGGAGTATTAGCTCTTGAAAATAGATATCTTGAATATTTACATACATTCATGAACTCTAATGAGTGTTCTTTTATGGACTCTGAGACACTATCTAGGGTTAGATGCAGCAAAACTACTGAGGACTGCTTTAATACAGAAGCGAAGGGCCACCCGAGTGGCAGAGACTGCAATTCCTTCTGGGTCTTTCAGAGTAACTTGACTCTATGTGAATGTACGAAATCTTATCAAAAATAGAAGTTAAGGTAAAGAAAAATCAAGCCAAAATTATGTGTACAATGTGAGCTCAATTATTTGAAAAACAATAAAATATTCATTAAAATACTAATAAAGACAACAGGGCTAAGCTTATGTAATTTTATGTTCCTTATGTATTTTGCATCTTTTTTCCCTCTGTGTGTGTGTGTGTGTGTGTGTGTGTGTTTGTGGTAAGCAACTACTTTATGTTTCAAAATTTACTTTTTAAAAACTTTATTCTGGGAGCCGGGGAGGTAGCTCAGTAGAATAAGCGCTCACCTGGCAAGCACAAGGACCTGAGTTCAATCCCTGGTTCTGCCAAATAAATAGATAAATAAATAAAATTTTTAAAAAATAAAAAACTTTATTCTGAAATGAAAAAGGATCAGAAGAAAATACACAAAACTATAATCCTTGGGTTAAAAAAAAAAACTATAGATGCTATTTCAGCTTTGGGCTTCTCCAGTGTTTCTGAGTTTTTTCTAATAAGCACATTTGGTTTAGATGACTAAGAAATAGCACCATACTTAACACAAGGAACTAGGGTAGAATGAACAAGAAATATACCCCCAGAGCTGGGAAACACTACACTGAAGACTTCCATGTTGTCTAGCTAATCAATCAAATTGGATGGAAAGCTACCAAAAGCATATTTTATGTTGTGCTGTGAGGCTCAATGCAGGGATCTTTTTTGGTTCTAAACACCCAGAGAATTACCAAGGAGGTGTCGGTGATTCCCACAGTGTTACCAAAGAGCTGCTGCACTTCTGATCCTCAGGGACTCACAGGATTTAGCCTTGTGGCAACCAGGAATGGCAAGTGGAAATGCCTGCTAATGGGGCTGATTAGCAAGTTGTACATGTTATTGCTTAGTTGCTAGAGTGGAAGTGAAATTAAAGAATAAAAATGTAAAGTGCATAAAGGAAATTTAGGTAATTTCCAGAGCATACTCCAATGCAATTTTCTTCAGCTCTCTGGAAATAATATGTGCTGTTGATCTGGAATTCTCTAATTAGTGGGTGTGTATCTTGCTCTTTCAAAATGAGCATTTGATCTGTGAAAAAGGAGGGACTCTGGTGATGGGATCAGGGCTGAAGAAAGTCCTTTGGCCCACAGTGGGTCATTCTCTTTATTATTACAAAACATGAGGTGCTCTTCAGTGACCTGAACCCCCATTAAATCTAACAGTGTTCCTTATATACACTCCTACTTAACATTTTACTGATACAACCAGCTATAAAGAAGACAATGTAAGGGCCAGCGGTATAGCTCAGCGGACTAAGCACTTGCTTAGGTAAGCACAGGGCCCAGGGTTCCATCCCTGGCACCACGTGCTGTACTGACCCCACCCCCGGGCACACTGAGCCAGCCAGCGATGGAGTCCGGGCATGGGGGCACATACCTGTAATCCCAGCACTAGGGAAGCAGAAATCAGGAGGATCTGTACTAGTGTAAGCTGTGTAGTGAGACCCTGAAAAAAAAATACTTAAAAAAAAAGACAATATAAAACAGACTCCCAGTTATAGTTAGAACCAAGCAGCCTTGGATAGGTAGCACCTCAAAATGTTCACCTTAACCAATATCAGAAAAATGTACTTGGGCTTCTAGTCCTTATCTGTTTAAATTATGATGATAAACTATTTATAAAAAGTCTAACCACAAGATCTTGGGACCAAGGATGTCTTGTGTTGAGTAGACTTTATAATGCTAGAAAGTTTCTAGAAATTCTTTCTCCGATATTCAGATTGTTGGCCATTAGTCAGAATTTAAGGTCATTCCAAATCACGGTTTTGTTGGACTTTAAATATGATTACCTTTCTTCTTCAGTAAGTGTTATGGTGTAGATCAAGAACGACCTCCAAAACTCTCACAGGCAAGGCCTGTGCAAGGTAACTGGGTCTTGGAGGCCGCTAGCTGATTATGGTGTTGGGAGGCAGGCCTGGCTGGAAGAGGTGGGTCACAGGGCAGGAACCGGAAGGGTGAGTCCCCTCCCTAGCTCCTCCTTCCTCTCTCTGCTTCCTGTGGTCCCATGAGCCGAGCAGCTGTCCTCCGCCTGAACCCTTCCACCGCGCTATTTTTCCCGTGGATCCAGCCAACCACAGACTGAAAATGTGAATCAGGGTAAACTTCTTGTTTAAGCTGTGGGTGTTGGATATTTCATCCTGGAAGTGAGAAAGTGATTGAGACAGTAAGGTAGAAATAAAGCGGCTTACAAGTCATACTCACAAAGGACTTTCAAAACTGCTTAGTACAGTAGTATTTGCATTAAAGTAACACAGAGATTTTTTAAAAGTCTATGATTTGAAAAGGATAAACAGTATTAGCCAACTCAAACTCCAGTAGCAGAATACTAAGGACATTAATAAATAAAGAAAAGCCAAGAGAAACAAAAACCAAGACAGACTTGCAGCAGTGCTGACATAGGTGGTACAGTGATGCTGGTGAGGTGTCCTGCCCGCTGGAAACACTGGTGGTTCATCTCCCAGCAGCAGGAGGGCTTTGCAGCTAGTGGTGCTCAGTGGCTGGGGCTAAGGACTGGTCGGCGCTCTAGCACCCACCTACGGAGACAACCTGGAGAAGCCAGCTCTGCTGCCTGGGGCCAGTGGAAGCCTAAGCAGGACCTCACACCTCTCCACCACTCCCTTTGCCAGTGCTGGTTCTCTTGCTTCCTCTTTTAGAGTTTTGATTCCAAGGATAGCCCAACACGCTCTGGCTCTCCAGTCTTCTGAATCTGCTTGCCTGGGAATCACACCTACAACACACAGGACGTGACACCGCCCCACCACAGACCTTGGAACTCACCATTTCTAAGGGCACATTTTTGAAACCAACAACTCATTTTGACTTACAATTTGAAGTGTACATTAAAAAGCAGGCTACAAAGCAATTCACAGGCTATGGTTGCAGTTTGAAAGATATATATAAAAGCATAGATTTCAATAACTTCTGACAAGATCAATGGATTAATACTTCCTCTACATTTTAGTTAGGCGTTATACCACAAATATAAAAATAGTAATTAACTCTGTGGTGGGGTTAGAAATGACTTTTCATTTTCTTCCTCCCCTTTATAAAGTATTTCCTAAATCTTTAAAATCGCAAAGTTATGATTTTACAAATCAGTGCTGCAGAAGTAACTTTCTATTATATCAAGCATTTCACTAAATTTCCTCTAATTTTAAGGACACAAGCCTTCAAATTTTTCTCTCCATTTTCCAAACACCTCAGGCCCTACAAAAATAAGGTGTGACATTTTACAGAAGTGGAAGAGCAAGCTCGGAGTGTTTCAGAGTTTGAGATACAGAGTTGTCAGTAATCCTCTGTACTGAAATTGTGGGCACTGTTTTTTGAAGCCAAGGAAAGGAGACACAGGAACTTCCCATCAGTCTCAAGTAACATGACAGAAGGAGTATAAAAGTGTCCCAGCGTCAAGTTGCATGTGTGTGTTGTTTTGTGTTGTTTTGGTTTGGTGTTTTTAAGGCAGGGTCTTGCTATATAGTTCAGTTTGGACTTGAATTCACTATGTAGCCCAGGCTGGCCTTGAACTCATAAGGATCCTCCTGTCTCAGTCTCATAAATGCTAGGATAACAGGCATGTGCCAGCACAGTCAGCTCCAAGCACTGAGTTGACAATGACACCAAAGACATCAAGAAGTCAGATCAGGAGGCTGCGGAGATAGCTTGGCAGTCTAAGAACCTGCCTGATAGGCACAAGGTCCTTAGTTCCATCCCCAGTACCACATGCCATGCCAGCCCCAAAACCAGGTGTGGTGGTACATGCCTGTAATCCCAGCCCTGGGGAGGCTGAGACAGGAGGATCACTACAAGTCTGAGCTGCATAGTGAGATTCTGTACCAAATTAATTAATTAATTAATTAAAAAAAGAAGGCAGGTCATAGGTAGATTTTGGAGCAACCTCTAAGCAATTGAGCAATCTTCCATCAACCCTAATGAGAATCCGTCACTCAAACATTACATTCATTTATTTTTCTTTGCCATAAGCTTATGTGGAATATGTTCTCACTGATTGCTGTTGGTCTTCAATTCAGAGAAGACAATAAATTAAACACATTTTCATTCTGAGGTTAAAAAGACAAAATGTGAACAAAACATTTTAGGGTATTATTCCTTCCTTCTGTTATTCTCATTGTTGACTCATATAAATGCATTTTAGTACATCAGTTTGGCAAAAACTTGAAGGTTAATTAAAATGTGGACAATTTAAGGAAGCTCTTCTGCCAAGCCAAGGTAGCGTAAGATGTAAAGATAAGTCAATACCTTCCAGATTACAAATCTGGCCCCCACCTTGATTTCATGCCAAGTTGCACCCTGGGTGGCACCGTCTGACTTAACTGAACATAGTGTAATTCTGTGTACCATGGTGTAACAAGACAATCAGAAATGAGAAGCCAGGAGTGTTGACTCCTTCAAATGGGTTTCCCAACATTTTCCACCTTAGAACAAGCAAAGAGGATACACCAAATGTGGGCAGTGGCTGAAGCTACAGACAGATCACATGTGGAGGGCAAAAGCAAGACCAGCTCTGAGAGCTCGAGGTGCCGGATGCAAGCCAGGCGCACAAGCTAACTGGCAGGGGCGTCTCAGCTGACATCAACCTCCTGAGTGTCCCAGGAAATGAGCTGCGGTCGTTGGGTGCCACCTTTTCTCCCACCAGGGGAGGGAGCGCCACCTGACCTCAGCCTTCTGCATTCTTACTCTCATCTCTATTCCTTCATCTTCCACTGTCCAACCCACTAGGAAAGTCGATAGCTGTGCTGGATGTGGAAAGGAAGGACTGCCAGGAATTAAAAATTTCCATCACTTTAAAGACATTGTAGGGGTGGGTGAGATAGCTCAGTGGACTAAAGCACCTGCTTAGGCAAGCACAGGTTCGATCCCTGGCACCACATGCTGTACCAGCCCTGCCCCCAGGGCCATCTGAGTCAGCTAGAGTTGTGGCGTGATGGAGCCTGTCTATAATCCCAGTGGTGGGGAGACTGAAAGCAGGAGGATTACTATGTGTCCAAACTGCTTAGTGAGAGCCTGTAACAAACTAAGAAAAAAAAAAAAAAAAGACCACATAAAGATATTATAGTTTTCATTGGTCAATTTGTTGAGTTAGGGCACATTCCTTAGGGAAGGTGCTCATCACTGCTGTGAACTGCTGCAAGCTGTCAGCAGGTGGTGGGGAAGAGCGCACCTGATGTACTTCTGTTCACTGCCCACACAGAGATGTTCTCCTCAAAGTTCTCCTTGTGCACTTGTGTGGTTTTCTCATTCACAGTATCTATATCTATATCTCTAGTCTATCCTACACGTTACTGCTATATGAATGTCCCTAAAGAATTCCATTCCACGTGGACAATTTGTGGGCTTCTTGGGTTAGGAGATGACAAAATTTAGAGCAAGAAGGACGTAAGAAATCATCTTATCCAGCCTCCTTAGTGGATGGGAAAGCTGAAGCCTGGGGACAAGAAGCGACTCACTCAAGGCCCTGGAAGCTGCTGCCCAGCCCACCTCCACGCCTTCCCTGGGTGCTTTCTGCTTCCCTACCTCTAGGCGGAGATGTCCAAGTGGACACATTGACCTTCTGAGCTTAGAGTACCGCTACAGCCTGTTGAAAACTGCTAGAAGCCATGGTCCACAGGAGTCCCGATGGTCCACCTTGGAAGCCTGGGGACTACAGTAGATGCTTCTTGACTCCCACTGGGGTTACATTCAGATAAATTTAATATAAACCAAAATATATCCAATTGAATGTGCATTTTCTACACCTAACCTACCTCAAGTGTGTCAAGAACACTTACCATTGGATGAAGTCATCTAACAAAGCCTATTTTTTATACTAACACTGGCCCCATCATATATAATACAGGGTTACTGCTTCACAATGTGATCACGTGGCTGGCCAGGAGCTGAGGTTCACGGTCACTGCTTAGCATCTCAAGAGAGAATCACAGCACAGAACCAAACTCAAAATTAGATCTTTGAAAAGATCCACATTCAGAACTGGAGGTGCAGTTTTTACTGAATGCAGACCACTTTTATACCATCATAGTGAAAAATCACTAAGCAGAACCACAGTAAGAAAGGAACGATGAGTAGTTACACAGGGCCAGCGTGTTCCATGTGGGGCCAACTTAGGGCCAAGCTGCTGGAACTGAAGTTCTTCAGGTAGATGTCTAGCGAGGCAGTGACTTCCCGAGTGGGAGGGAGCAGGCCCACTTTGCCCCGCTCCCTCCAAGCTTTGAGAAATTCCCTTATTCAACCACTCTCAAACTCATCTGGAGATGTGAATAATTTAGTGTCCAGGTGCACACTAACAAGTGGCTGAATCGCAATCAGTTTACTGGGCCTGTCCCCAAACCACCCCATCCCACTTCCTGGTCACCAAGATTTTGCTAGCGTGGCCTTTGAGGAGGGGACATGACAATGAGATAAGACAAGGCAGAGAGGAAAGGACAGGCCAGGGTTGGCCTGCCCTCCTTTATTCCAGTAGCACAAGACGAATTCATTCAGTCACGCACTTATCTATGCACAATTATTTATTGAGGGCTTAGCCAAAAAGTAGTGGAACACCTACTGACCACCGAGTTCCCCGGGCCTGGCTCTGCACCGCTCACTTCTGCTTCCCTCTCTGCTCGTCTCCAGTGACTCTGTAGCTCCACACTCATCGCCTTCTTCCATGATGTTTAGTGTGTTTCTTATCACTCATTGCAGACTCTTTCCAGTCACCATCTCCTCTGCCCCTTGCTGTATGGCAGCCGCTCCACTTTGATTTCCGCAGCCCTGCACTGTGCGGCACAGCTCCTGCCTCCCCTTCCTGACCTCTCCCCTCCCTTTCCTAGGACTAGGCAGTTCCTCCATGTTCACTTCTGTCCTGTTTCTCTCTACATAGCCCTCTGGCAACTTCACCTACTTTTACTTCCCTAAAGCTCTTCCCCCACTTCCGATCCCAGTCTCCCATCACCCTCTCTGTTCTCTGAAAGTGGATTTCACCATTGCTTGACAATTTCTTTCACCCCCACTTCACACAATGTCACACTCTAAAGAAACTTCTCCCCCATCCTTCCAAGAAGCCAACCTCTCTCCCCTCTGCCACCACAGCCTGTGCCATTGAAGATCCTGCATCTTAACTGGCTGGTAGCTCTGTCCATGTCTCACATCCTCCTCTGCCTCTTTGCATCTTACTGTGACTTTTTTTTTTTTTTTTTTTTTTTTTTTTTTGGTACTAGGAATTGAACTCAACACCTTGCACTTGCCAGGCAGGCGCTTCTTCCACTGAGCTGTTTCCCTGCTCTTTACTGTGACTGGTGTCCCTTCTGATCCACACCACAATCTGTCCAGCCATGTAGCATGGGCTTCCAAACATGTTTCTTCCCTCCCTGGTCTCCCAACAGTGATTTATTGAGAAGGACACAGCAGGTCTTGCACTAGTCTTCACCGTGTGATTGCCTCATCTCAAATCATCGAGGAGTCTCTCTCAGGATGCCTGCAAACACTTGAGTGTTTTGTGAGAGAAAGCTGAAGACTCTCACCATCCCATTGGCTCATTCGTTGATAAGGAAGCCAGAACCTGTCCACTGGTTCCTTCAAGAACACCTGCTGAGGGCTAGCTCTGCCCAGGTGCCTATCTACATAATGGGGTCTAGTGGCAAGCGATGTTTCCTCCCTGGTTTGCTGTATCCAGTACTCATTATGTAGTTTACTTATGATGAGTTTATTAATTCATTCAATAAGTATTACTGAGTACCTAGTAGCCATCAGCACTTTTCCAGGAAGGAGCAATGTACCAATGGATAAAATTCTCCCACTCTAAATGGGGGAGACAGGAAATAAACACACATTGCAATAAAGAATGCGTCACATGGTTCCAACGCATGGGGAGGCGTTGTGTGGAGTTCAGGCAGGGGTGTCCGGCAGTTGTAGCCAGGCTCCCTACTACACTGGCCCCAGAACTTTGACCATGCTGCATCACCTGTCTGTGCCTTAGCGAGCCCACCTAAAAAGCACCACTAGTAACAGAACCCGCATCATGGAGACTTTTATGAGAATTCAGTGAGGTACTGAGAAGCGAGGGCCAGGGAGTCCAGCACAGAGGAAGTACAGCACTGCGGAAGCTCTCAATTAACCAATATGGAGAAAGTAAGGCAGTAAACAAGCAGAGGGCTGCAAAGAGCATGGAAAGGTATGTGCGTAGAGTGGTCGGGGGACTCCATGGAAAGAGAGACATTTAAGCCAAGACCCGAGGGAACCCAGCCACCAGGTGGATGTGTGAGACACATCCCAGGCAGGGGAGCAGCCTGTGGAAGGTCTCAGATGGGAATGCAGGTGAGAGACGTGGAGGAAAGGGAGGAGGAGGCCAGAGGAGTAGGAGGAGGGTCAGCTGGAGACCTCACAGGCTGTGCAAGCCCTGAGCTCTGCTCTCGCTCTCAGCCCTAGGAGAGCTCACTTACTTGGGGTGCATGGTCTGTTTTGTTCCCAAAGCCCTCTCTACTCTGAGAAGACTCAGGGAGACAGCAGAAGCAGGATGCCAGTGAAGAAGGCTGTTGCAAAAATCAGGGAGAGGAATTTAGAGGCTTGGCCAGGGTCATGAGTTGGGGTCAGATCAGAGACGTATTTTGAACACTGAGTCAACATAGCTTGGAGTTGGCTTGGCAGTGAAGTTGAGCAAGGAGGATGACAAAGAAGAGGTGCCAGCGCTGTGACGGCATAAAGGACTTCTGTGGAGGGGAGGGACACAGGCAGCATTAGGAGGACGAACAGTTGGAATGTGGGGCTCGAGATCCCGCTTAAACTTCTTTAAACCACTGAATTCCAAGTGTTCGCTCACAAGGACCAGCACCAAGCTTCCCAGCACTCTGTCACCTACAGGTGGCGCACTGTCCAATCCAGGGAGTAGGCAGGCCTCGGGCTCCAGGGCCAGTGTGACGCTGCCTCCCCCTGCTGGTCATGTTGCAAATCACACTTCCGTCGGAATTCCCTGAGCGCTGGGCTTTGGGAGTTCACTTACTCAGCATATGTGCTGTCGCCTTCCTTTATATATTCGGGTTTTATAAAAGCATGCTGAGTACAGTCAGATTTATGAAAAGGTTATTTGTGTCCCAAATTTTAAAAAGTCATACAATACCTGCGTCATCGCACCCATTATCCCCCTTTGTCCCGTATTTCAACATTGTCTCATTCATTGTGTCTTTATGTCTCAAATCTCTTCTGTGATGTAAGACATTACTCCCATTTCGCTTGTTGTTGTTGTTGTTTTGGATGAGGGTCTCGCTGTAATTAGGCAGACTTGAACTGACCAGGTAGTGCAGGCTGGCAACCACCCCACCCCGCCTCCTGAGTGCTGGGGCTCCAAGCCTGAAAGCAGGCTCAGAAGGGTAACGCAGCATCCCTGCCCTAGGCCTCCTGAAGGCGTGTTTCTCCAGCCAGCCATCCCTCCACTCACTGGAACATATGGTCCATGCCAATGGGAACCTCGGGTATCACGAAACCAAACCAGAAATCCATTCTAATGTTTCTTTAAATCCTGCATAGGGTTTTCTAGCGTCCCCTGCTAACAAGGACTCTACTGTGTTCCATCTAAAGCCAAGCACTGCACCGAGCATGTCCGTACACCGGGCCATGTACAAGCTCAACTTCTCTACAAGTTGGTGTCACTGTTAACCCCTGCTTACATGTGAGCTCTGAGGTACAGGCAGGAAATGCCTTGTCCGCAGTTCCTGACCCACTGAGCAGACACCAGGCCTGAGGTGTGGAGCAAGGTCCAGAGTGCACACCGGTTTCCATCCCTCCCCTGAGCTTTCTCTTCCTATCTGGGCCCCTGGGCCTGCAAGCACCCTGACCTACAGGGAACAGAAGTAGTCAGAGTCTCTCTCTCTCTCTCTCTCTCTCTCTCTCTCTCTCTCTCTCTC